>NC_143554.1:14189750-14839500 GCF_054136105.1 Typopeltis vanoorti
GTAGGTGTTTGTGATGGAACAGAAAGTGAGTCATCCACTTCAAGCCTACAAAGATCTATAATACATTTAGTTTAATCCTTTATCCAAGTGTGAGCAAGCAAAGTTTGCACCTGAAAATATCTTAAGGACTGAGGAAAGGTAGTGCAACACCAGGCAACTCAGAGCAAAGGTGGACCAACCTATCATCACTCCTATCTCAGTATCTCTCATAATGCAAAACACATCTCCTTGCGGATATGTATAATGTTATGCATTAAGGGAAGGGTCACTACCCAGACCGGTTTCAACCTTTACTGAGGTCTCGTCAGTGGGAGCCAGGCCCACAGGTGGAGATACCAAGGCAGCAGCAATGGAGAGGTCATCTTTACCTATAGGAGTTGCCAAAAGGTGTGCCACCTTATTATTAAATTACTTCTGGATTTAGAGAAAGATGTTGAAAGTTTATTTTGCACTATGGGATTTATTTGCATTATGGGAGATACTGAGATAGGAGTGATGATAGCTCGGTCCACCTTTGCTCTGAGTTGCCTGGTGTTGCACTACCTTTCCTCAGTCCTCAAGCTATTTTCAGGCACAAAACTTTGTTTGCTCACACTTGGATAAAGGATTAAACTAAATTTATTATAGTCTAACCAAGTGCAAAATAAATTTTCAAAAACCTACAAAGATCTCCAGGAAGTACAAAAGGAGGGGAAAACTACTAGCACACAGGAGAAAAAGTCTGCATTCACCAAATATATTATAAATATATTTGGTGATCAGAATGGGATATGTCAATGAAAATCAACACAAATTAATTTAATGATGGTTTAATTGATGTTTAATTAATAATTAATAATAAAAAATCAGCTAAATTACCAAATACATTACAAAATAACCAAGGTGTTCCATGAAAATTTCAAGATTTGTGAAGTGTTCCATCATAGAAAAAGTTTCAGAAACCCTGTGGTAGATTACCATATGATAAGTTGGTGTATAAACTACAGAGAATGGGAATAGAGAGAGAGTACGTGGGTGGTCTGAAAAGTTCTCGGCCTTAACCATAGATTTCAACACTATCAGCACGATTTTATTTTTTCTAAGTTTGTACATCTTACATAAGCATCCATGTGAAATTGCAAGTCATTCTATCAAGTAGTTTGTTTTATACAGCTATCTGAAGCAAAAGTGTTGTCTGTAATCCTTGAAATGGATAAAATTGATTATCGTGCAGTTATAAAATTCTTTGTAAAAGAAGGTTTAATGCCAAAAGAAATTCATTCGAGGTTCATACAAGTTTATGGACACTCTTCTCCTTCATTTTCAACAATTAAGAAATAGGCTGCCAAGTGTAAACGTGGCCATACCAGCCTTGAAGATGATCCATGTGAAGGACGTCCAAAAAATGTAACAACACCACAAATCATTGATCAAGTACATGATATTGTATTGGATGACTGGCGAGTCAAAGTGCATGAAATTGCTGAGACTATAGGCATTGAGTATTTGAAAAGAATGTATAGGATATATTTTGCACGAAGTTGCAAATGAAAGAGCCTTGCACAAAATGGGTGCCATGCTTGCCTCACAGCAGATCAAAAACGCACTTGCATGAAAATCTCTGAGCATTTTAACAAGAATAAAAATGAGTTTGTGCATTTATTTATTATTATGGATGAGACTTGGATTCACCATTACACACCAGAATCCAGACAGCAGTCAAATAAGTGGACAGAAGCCGGTTGTTCAGTGCCAAAGAAGGCAAAGTTGGTTCCATCAGCAGGAAAGGTCATGGCATTGATGTTTTGGGATGCTAAAGGAATTTTGTTTATTAATTATCTTGAAAAGGGTAAAACAAAAACAGGAGAAAATTATTCCAATCTTTTAACCAGACTAGATTATAAAATTTGTGAGAAAAGACCCAGTTTGCAGAAGAAAAAAAATCGTCTTTCATCAGGACAATGCACCTGCCCACAAGGGTGTTTTAGCAATGGAAAAATTAAGGGATCTGCACTATGAATTGTTGGAACATCCACCCTTTCCCAGATTTGGGTCCCACTGACTTCTATCTCTTCCCAAAACTAAAAGTCTACCTCAATGGTCAGCGTATTTCTTTGAATCAACAGGTGATTGCAGCTGTATAGGAGTATTTTGCAGACTTTACTGAGAGCCACTAAAGGGATGGGATAATGGCGCTGGAGCATCACTGGAATAAATGTATTAGTTTTAAGGGAGATTATGCTGAAAAATAAAAATAATTTTTAAATTATAAATTCGTTTTTTCATTGTTAGGCCGAGAACTTTTAGACCACTCTCGTATGTTGGTTAGATGGATCAGAGATTGTCTGTCTGAACAATACCAACAGGTTGTGTATGATGGAGCAGTGTGTCAAAAAAGGACGGTAACCAGTGGCATGCTCTAGGGTTCTGTTCTTAGGCTCCTGCTGTTTGTAAACGATATATCATGATGGACTGACTGGGGATCTTCAGTTGTTTGCTAATGATGCAAAGAATTATATGTAGCACTGCTGATGTTAATTCCCTTCAGGAAGATTTCAATGGACTTTTTACTTTGACAAAGGAGTGGGGTTGTAGTTTTAATATCAATAAGTGCAAGGTGTTGTATTTTGGAGCGCAGAAATATAAGGCTGGTGTACTAGATAATGCCGAAATGCAGGAAGTGGATAAGATTATAGATTTGGGTGGTGATGGTAGACAGTAGATTGAAGTTTAGAAGACCTATTGCTAGTGTTGCAAAGACTACACATCATAGTGCTGCTATGATAAGAAGTACTCTAACATGTAGGGATAAAGAAGTGGTTGTGTCACTGTATGAAGCACTGGTCAGACCACACTTGGACTATTGTGCTCAAATCTGATCACCTGGTTTTCAATGTAATGTTGAGACACTGGAGAGGGTTCAGAAGCAAGTGACTATGACCAATGTCAGGACTTTGGAATGCTGGCTATGTAGAGAGCTCGAAGAGATGTGGATTACAGAGTTTTGTGGATAGGAGGAAGAGGTGATATGACAGAGACATTTAAGTGAGAGGACTTTATCAGATTAATCCAGAAGGGATTATGGAAAGAGTAGAAGGTGAGAGGGGAAAGAACCAGAAGTCATCTATAGAAGTTATGTAAAAGTATGGTGAAGAGGGGTTTGAGTTGTTTTTTAACATAGAGAATTGTCAGTGAATGGAAAGCATTACCAGAATGTGTTGTTAATGCAAGGAGTGTTAAGTAGTTTAAGGTTCTATATGATAACTATGTTGTCAGTTAAATTAACCTCCCATGATGAGTCTGCCACCATGGAAGGTGCAATAATAATAAATTAGTCTATTATTGATTTTTGTCCTCTTGTACACCACGTATATTTATGTATATTTTTATGTTTGTAGAATGTACTCATTATTTTTAAATTATATATTATATAATCAATGAGTCACTTTCCATTTTCGTATATTGTTGGTTTTCAATATATTATTAATAATATATTGTCTGTTTTATTTAATTTTTCATATATTCTTTGTAACTGTTTGTAAAAGTAACCATTTTCTTCTTCAGGGGCATACACTCCAACTAGTGTTAAATTTGTTTATTTTAATCGCACTTCTATTATTATTCTTTCATTCCAGTATGTATAATGAGTTATTTTTACTTTAATTGATTTATGGATCCTAATCATTACACCAGCTTTTGTATGTATTTGTTTGTCTACTTCACTGGATATGATGTGATAATTACTGCAATTTCTATATTTTCTTAATTTATAATTCTTCTTTTTTATGTGCTATGCTTGCAATGTTCCCTGTAGCACGTTTAACTGTTTGTTTTTTTTCCCCAGTTTCTTAACCTTTTCCAATTTGTAGTCTTTTCCCATATTTTCTGTACGGTTTGGATTTCATTGAGACTTGAATTGAACATTGAAAGTAATATGTGTTTCCCTATGCCAAGTTAATAGCATGACAATTGGTATTCTAGTGGTGGGGCTGCCACCTCAAGGTAATTAGGCTTGCTTTTTTTTTTTTTTTAGTAGATAGTACTGTCGAATTGCTCTAATGGCACTGGGAGGGGGGGGGGGAGTGAGAAGTAAGAGAGTAGAGGAAACAAGAATAGAAGACCAGTTTACAGATATGAGATATATGATATAGAGATATATAATACATTAAGAGATTAGCAGAACTAAGAAGAAAGAGAGCTTGTTTGTAAATGATATATCATGTGGACTGACTGGGGATCTTCAGTTGTTTGCTGATGATGCAAAGAATTATATGTAACACTTACGATGTTAATTTGTTGCAGGAAGATCTGAATGGACTTTTTACTTGTACAAAGAAGTGGGGTTGTAGTTTTAATATCAATAAGTGCAAGGTGTTGCATTTTGGAATGCAGAAATATAAGGCTGTGTAATAGATAGTGCAGCACTGAGGAAACAGATGAGATTAGAGATCTGGGAGTGATGGTATACAGTATATTGAAGTTTAGAGGACATATTGCTAGTGCTGCAAAGACTGCACATTGTAATGCTGCTGTGATAAGAAGTACTCTAACATGTAAGGATAAATAAGTGGTTGTGCTCACTGTATGAAGCACTGGTCAGATCATACTTGGACTCTGTGCTCAAATTGGGTCACCTGGTTTTCAATGTGATGTGGAGGCACTAGAGAGGGTACAGAGGCAAGTGACTACGATGTCAAGAGTTTGGAATGCTTGCTATGGAGAGAGCGTGAAGAGATGTGGATTACAGGGTTTGGTGGATAGGAGGAAGAGGTGATATGATAGAGACAGGTAAGTGAGTGAGAGGACTTTATCAGATTAATACAGAGGGAATTATAAAAAGAGTAGAAGGTGAGAGGGGAAGAACCAGAGGTCATCCATAGAAGTTATGTAAAGGTGTGGAGGGGTTTGAAGAGTATATTTTTTACATGGAGAATTGTCTTTGAATGGAATGCATTACCAGAATGTGTTGTTAATGGAAGGAGTGTTATGGATTTTAAGATTCTATATGATAAATATGTTGTCAGTTGAATTAACCTCCCACAACAATGAGTCTGCCAACTCCATGGAGTATGTAATAATAATAATAAACTAGTGTACTGATTTTCGTCCTCTTGCTCACCATGTATCTTTATGTATAGTTATATTTGTAAGACTGTACTCATTGTTTTAAATTATATATTACATAATCAATGAGTAACTGCAATTTCTATATTTTCATTTAAAATTTTATCTAATTCTTCTTTTTTTATGTGCTATGCTTGTCATCTTCCATGCAGCATATTTCACCATGTTTTTCTTTTTTCAAAGTTTATTAACCTTTTCCAACAATTTGCAATCTTTTCCCATATTTTCTGTATAGTTTGGATTTTGTTGTGACTTAAAAGTTATATGTGTTTCCCTATGTCAAGTTACTAGCATGATGATAGGTATTCTAGTAGTGGGGCTGCCACCTTAAGGTAATTAGGCTTGCTTTTTTTTTTTTTTCTAAAGTAGATAGTGGAAGCTACAGTTTGAGAGGAACTAGTCACTCCCTCACCTTCGAATTGCTCCAATAGCACTAGGGAGGGGGGGGGGAGAGAAGTAAGAGGGTAAAGAAAACAAGAGTAGAAGACCAGTCTACAGATATGATATACGAAGAGATATATATGATACATGAAGAGATTAGCAGGACTAAGGAGAGAAAAAAAAAAAGATCTGTGGTAAGAATCAAGATTATGTGAATAAATGAAAAAAAAAAAGTAAAGTAAGGAGAAAATTATTATTATTTAGGCCTCCAAAGAGTCAAAAGACTCATCGTGGGAGGTCGCACGAGAGAGAGGGAGAAAAGGAACAGATAATTTAATAGAATTAGAATATGTATATGATACAGGCATGATTTTGTGTAGAGATCCTATGATCAGAGGAGTACTTAAGGAAAGCAAAACAAAATCTTGTTTTCCTAGCTCAAAAATTAATATTAGTAATGCTAGCATGGTGCAGAAAGGTAAGGGTGAAAGAAATAACTATCTTGGTTGGCACTAATGACCAGAGAGGTGAGGAGTATTCCATGGGAAGGGGGATGAAGGGGTAAAAAAAGAAGAAAACAAGAGGGTAAAGATTGTCAATTCTCCTACCACAGTGATAGAAGCAAACTCAGGAGGGCAGCACTGATAGGAAATTATTAATATGCATGTTGTGCAGAAGTAATAATGTAGGGTTTGAGGACCTTATGGTGTGAATTTAACAGATGAAGAGGTTTGTATAATGTTATGGACTGTACTTAAATGGCTTTGATGTTGGGTGTTGAGAGAGTGAGAAAAACAAAGAAAACAATCCACTCTCTTGCACCTGTACATAAATGATCACCTCACAGTCACCACTAATTCTATCCACAGCTTTGCAGAAATAGTACTCTCCACTCATCCTGCTCATTTGACAAACCATGCAGTACTCTGAATCCAGGTTACTAGATCTTCCACAACTAGTGCTTTAAACATTAACCTATATACTATCCTTTAGTGGGGCAAGGACAATCTTGTCATGTTCAGTTACCACCACTGGACTTGTAACACACACACACAGTGTACAATGCTAACTAGGTTTGTGTGTGTGTGTGGAGGGGATTCTATGGACACCTGTTGGCAGCCAAGAATATAAATCTTTAAGTATTAGTGTTTCCTATATTGTGGAAGTCAAATTCAATCATATTTATACAAATTAGTCTGATTTTTGAGAGCAACAGCGGATTCTTAAAACAGCCTTTCTCTTCTAAATTTACTGCACTGGAGCAGGGTTTGCAAGTTCATAGTATTCACCGCATATTCTCTCTCTGGCACTTACTGTGCTAATTTGCATGGCATCTACATTTTCTCTTATATACTCTGTACTATAGCAGAACTAACTATATGTTCCAACCTGTTGGTTTTATATCTGACAACAGATAGCCTTAATAAATTAAAGATGACAAAAAAATTACATTCTTGGTTTCATCCCTTATCTAAGTGTAAGCAAACAAAGTTTGCATGTGAAGTAACTTAATGACTGGACTATTTGTATATAAAGACTAATGACTCCAGATCAATTCCATCAGTCAGTGTCACATCTGGCACTGCAATATCTTGGTGAAATAACTCTACGAGGGTGGTCTGAAAAGTTCTCGGCCTAACAATGAAAAAACGAATTTATAATTTCCAAATTATTTTTATTTTTCAACATAATCTCCCTTAAGACTAATGCATTTATTCCAGCGATGCTCCAGGGCCATTATCCAATCCTTGTAGTGGTTCTCAGTAAGATTTGCAAAACACTCCTCTATAGCTGCAGTCACCTCTTGATTCGAAGAAAAACGCTGACCAGTGAGGAAGAGTTTTAGTTTTTGGGAAGAGATAGAAGTCAGTGGGACCCAAATCTGGCGAATAGGGTGGATATTCCTACAATTCATAGTGCAGATCGCTTAATTTTCCCATTGCCAAAACACCTTTGTGACCAAGTCATTGTCCTGATGAAAGATGATTTTCTCTCCCCTTCTGCAAACCGGGTCTTTTCTCATGAATTTTTTCGTCCAGTCTGGTTAAAAGATCGAAATAATATTCCCTTTTTGTCTTGCCGGTCATTCAGTACCACATCGTGCACTTCATCAATGATTTCTGGTGTTGTTATACTGTTTGGACGTCCTTCACATGGATCATCTTCAAGGCTGATACGGCCACTTTAAACTAGGCAGCCCATTTCCTAATTGTCGAAAATAAAGGAGAAGAGTGCTCATAAACTTTTATGAACCTTGAATGAATTTCTTCTGGCATTAAACCTTCTTTTACAAAAAATTTTAAAAGCACATGATACTCGGTTTTGCTTCAGACAGCTGTATAAAACAAACTGCTTGATAGAATGACTTGCAATTTCATGTGGATGCTTATGACAGATATACCAACTTAGAAAAAAAAAAAAAAATCGTGCCAATAGTGTTGCCACCTATGGTCAGAGCCAAGAACTTTTCAGACCACCCATGTAAGATTTACCTTTTTTTCATCAGCTAGCTTCCTTTAATTATGTTTTGTCTTCCTTACCATAGAGGTCATCCTTTTTTTGCCTATGACTACAGACTGCACTGCTTGTGGGCTTGCAGGTCACCACAATGTTTTTTTTTTTGTTGTTGTTTTGTTTTGTTCTGCACCTGCTGTTTAATGATTCTGCTGATGCATCTAACTCCTACCTGACTCCTCTTGACTCCGGTTATACAGTCTGATACTGCTTTGTTGAAATGTCCCTTGACCATCTCCCAGCACTGCTAGGAGCCTTCGCTCCAAATTCTTCTGCCACGGCACTGTTCTTACTACTTAGTTTACTATAATTACCTGCTTTGTAATTCCACATATATCATTTCTTAACAAAATATTCTGCATGTCTAAGGATATCCTATGTCAAGCCCACATGAGTGCTTTCCTCAAGCAGAGACAGTGTGGCTGCAGTGGTTACATCTAAGTGTTTTCTGATGCTATGCCCAGATCTGGTGCACTCTCAAACCTTCACTCCCCTCCATTATGTGTTATCTCTCGGTAGCTGTATAAATTGCATTTCATTTTCTCCCGGAGATTATTCCTCCTCCTGATCTATGTTTCCATAACTGACATACCCCATAATTTGCATGTCATCTATATTTTCTCTTATATCCCCTGTCTTATAGCAGAACTAACTATATGTTCCAACCTGTTGGTTTTATATCTAAAACTGATAACCTCAATAAATTAAAGATGACGAAATTATATTCTTGGTTTCATCCTTTATCCAAGCATAAGCAAACAAGGTTTGTGCATTAAGTAACTTCACAACTGGGTAACTTTTATATAGAGGCTAATGACTTCACATCAATTGCCTTAGTATTTCATAATACAAGGCACATATCCTTACAGATATGTACTGTATAATACTATGTATTATCAAAAGGGCCACCATCCAGACCAATTTCGACCTTTATTCGAATCTCACCAGTGGAAGCCAGATCAAGAAGGATTACCAGGTTGAAGTAATGCTGAAATTTCATTTCCCATACTTTGGATTAGAATATATCTATCTGTAATCCAAAATACTTTGGATTAGAGATAGATGTTGAAATCTCAATAAAGGTCTAAACTGGTCTGTGTAGTGGCCCTTCCCATAATTCATAGAATTATACATGTCTATAAGGATATGCGCCTTGCATTATGGCAACTGATGTGAAGTCATCAGTCTGAATATACAAGTAACCCAGTCGTGAAGTTATTTCATGAACAAACTTTGTTTGCTTACACTTGGATAAAGGATGAAACCATGAATATAATTTTCTGCTATCTTTAAATTATAGTGTAACCAAGTGAACAAATTTTCAATATCTATCTCTAATCCAGAATACAGGCAGTCCCCTGGTTACGGATGACCTGACTTATAGTGTACTGTACTTACAAACAGGCTCCCCATAAGGATAACTATAATTATCCTTATGGGTAATTCATTACTACAGCCAGTGGACCAGGAAGTCATTTCTGCTTATTTACGGTGTACATTCCCACCAGCAGTCAGGGATACGGAAGATGATGTGATGAACTTAAGAGAGTTCTGGAAGCATTATAACATCTGTGATGCCATCAAAAACATTGCTGATTCTTGGGAGGAAGTGAAGCAATCAACAATAGAAGGGGTGTGGAACAAACTGTGTCCTCAATTCTGCAATGATTTTCATGGCTTCACAGAAGAAGACACTGCTAAAGCTAGAAAGTTGTGGTGGATAGTGGCAGTGCACTGCAACTGGACATCAATGAAAATGATGTCATACTAGAGTCCAATTCACAAGAATTAACCAATGAAGGAAGATCTTATGGAGATAGAAAAGCAGCTGATACAGACACAAGAACACAAAGTATCACAAGATCCAGAGCCAAGAAAGTTTATGACAAAAGAATTAGATGAAGCGTTTTGTCTCATTGAAGCAGGATTTGCTAAGAATCAGAAGCAAGGTGCTAACATTAAGCAGTTTGCAAAGGTTTACCTATGCAGTTAGTGAGAACATCAGCTGCTACAAGGTCATTTATGATGAAAAAGAAAAAAGGCTGTGCAAACAACCCTAGATGCTTTTTCAAGAAAGTGACTTCAGTGGTAAACTCCCATTCTCCAGCAACAGAATCAAATCTTGATTCTCAAGGACTATCTGCATCTTCATCTTCTGATTAATGTTTGCATATCTTCTTGCCTCAAAAATGCCCCTTTCAGTAAGCAAGACATTTGAACAATATTAGGTGAGTGTTAACCTTTAATATTCTTTTTTGAAATTTCTCCTTTCTGAACTTTTTGTATGAGTTTGTTTTTATGTACTGATTGTTTGAACTAAAAGAAAGAGTACAACAGTTTTAGAAATTTATTATTGCAGTAATACGTCATCATTGAATCTCTACCATTTACCCTCAAGGAGTGTACAGGATATGATAGTACTACATGAAAAATTTACATCATTACTAACTTCCTATCTACAATTTCCCTCCAAATCAGTCTGTTACTTGTCAAGACTCCAACATTATCAGATCTTATATTTCTATAGTCTAAGGCACTTTCTACCGTATCAATCCACATATATCTTGGTGTTCCTCTGGGTCTTTTTCCTGCCAACCTGGCAGAGAAAACTTGTTTTGCTAATCATTCCTCGCCCATTCTGTTTAAGTGACCATACTATCTGAGATTAGCTCTGCTAACACATTCCTGGATGCTGACAATGACAAGTTCTTTCCTCGTATCCTCATTTTTAATGTGATATTGCCATTGATGGCATCTGTTCGAGCCCCTAAAATTTAAATTTAAAATTACATCTAATTTAATGTTCCGACTAATTTCTCTCTTATTCCATATGAATTTATTCAATTGACTTCTTACCATACCAGCTTTGTTGATTCTGTTGTCTATTTCCATATTTAATTTACCATCTTCACTAAAAACCATGCCTAAGTAGCTGAAATGTTTTACTTGTTCCACAGGTTCTCCATTCACAATGCAGTCGACATTCTCAGTGATTTTGCTTATTTTCATTGTCTTGTTATTGCTGACCTTCATACCATATCTATCACAACAGTTACTCAATTTAGTCAGGGAATCCTGCAGACCTGAAGCAGATTTATTTAGAAGTATAACATCATTCGCATAAAGCAAGAAGCTGACATTAACATCTCCAATCTTGATATCAGGTTTAATACCACTTTCCTTCATAATGTGATCCATATAGATAATGAATAACAGAGGGGATAATGTACATCCTTGTCTCACACCAGATTAAACATTAAACCACCTTCTTGTACTTCCTTCAATTCTAACTGCTGACTTACAACTCAAATAAAGACTAAGTATTGCTTGATATAATGCTCCATCGACACCATGTAACTGTAGCATTTTGAATAGCTTCTCTCTTGGCACCTTGTCATATGCCTTTTCGAGATCTACAACACTTAAATACAGATCTTTGTTATATTCCCATGATTTCTCGACTATTTGTCGTAAAGTGAAGATCTGATCCTGACAGCCTCTATTTGGCCTGAATCCAGCTTGTTCTTCACCAAGGTTTTTTTCCACAATTCTTCTCAACCGTTTCTCAAGTATACTTGCATAAATCTTACCAGGAACACTCAGTAGGGAAATACCTCTGTAATTTTCACATTCGGTTTTATTTCCTTTTTTTTTTTTTTTTTTTTTTTTTTTGTATATGGGTACTATGAGAGCTCTACTCCAATCATTGGGAATTTGTCCCTCTGTCCAGGCATTCTGAACTATGCAGTGCAGCCACTGTAAGACTTTTATACCTCCATACTTGAGCATTTCTGGTTGAATATCTATTCCTGCAGCCTTTCCACATTTCAAGCCTTTGATGGCTTTTTCTACTTCAAGTATGAATATCTGTTCCTGACTGTATGCCTGTTGAGTGTTTTTTACCACTGTGCTATCATGTGATGCTTGTTTCATTTAGTAATTTTTCGAAGTAATTACTCCATACTTCAAGGATATCTTTTTCTCCAGTTTTCATGTCACCTTTATCATCGCTAATTCCTTTCATGTTCATGTTCAGCTTTTCCTTTTTCACTATGTCAGTTGCTTTCTCTAAAAGCCTCAAAAAATTCCTCCACTTCTACCATAGTAGAACCTTCTGTGGGACCATAGGCATAAATAAGTGACATTGTCCAGTTCCCCATTCTGATATTTGCCCACATCACTCTACTTGAGACTGCTTGTTATTCAAGAAGATTAGCCACATATTTAGAGTTGAATACTATGGCTACTCTTCTTTTCCTTGATTGTCATTGCCTGAATATAACATTTTGTATTTCTGAGCAATAAATACAAAATGTTATATTCAGGCAATGACAATCAAGGAAAAAAATAGTACTATCAACATAAGAAGCCATTCAGGCTTCCTATGTTGCTGGTACTGATCTTTAACTCTTTGTTTGGGTGTTGAGTTGGGGTGTGTTTTAGGATTTGTTCCAGTAGCTAACTTTTCGTTGTTTGTCCTGGTTCAATGGTGAAAACAACGGGGGGGGGGGGGGGGGCTTGTTTAACCAGGCGATGCCCCAGCTGGCATGAAATTCTGTCATGTTGTACCATCATTTTGTATTTAGGTTTAAGCCAATAAGAATACAATTTGGTCAGCTAAATCCCAAACTGCCAGCCTGTCCTCGTTCAGTATCCAGATAGACACTCAACAGGGTGCACCACGAGAAGGTGAGGATCGGACATTAAGTCAGAAGCCCTGGCTAGTTCTCCGCATTCCTTTAAAGGCTACATGGAGGTCTCCTCTCAGTTATACAGCTTTGACCCTTAAACAGCCGTACGGTATTGCACTGTATTATTTTTGCCACATATGAGCCATTATAGTATTGTTATTATTACCGTATATATGTGCTGTTCATCAGGGATGCGAGTTACATACAAATCCGACCTAAAGAACCTGTTAAGGACGTACCCTATCCGTAACCCAAGGGCTGCCTGTATTTTATTAGTAATAAGGCGAGACACCTTTTGACTACTTGTATATGGAAAATATGCGATTTCTGCATTACTTCAACCTTGGTATCTCTTCTGGGTTTGGCTCCCACTGATGACACCTCGATAAAGGTCGAAACCGTTCTGATAAGATCTCAGTATCTTTATTGAGGTCTGATAAGACCCCAGTATCTTTATAGACTTGTATAATGCTACTGAGGTCTAATCAGACCTCAACAGTCAAAACTGGTGTGGGTAGTGGCCTTTCCCATAATGCATAACATTATATGTCTGTAAGGATATGTATGATAATATGCAATATTGTCTAGAAAAGTACATTGAACTAAAGAGATTGAGACATTTAAGCAAATGTTTGTCTACTCTTTATTCACTTGTTCTTGCATTATGGAATACTCAGGCAACTGATGTGAAGTCATTAGCCTCTGTATACAAGTAGTCCAGCTGTGAAGTTACTTCATGCACAAACTTTGTTAGCTTACATGTGGATAAAGGATGAAACCAAGAATATAATTTCTTGGCATCTTTAATTTATAGTATAACCAAGTGAAAAAACTATTAACAGATAGCTTCAAATGAACTGCCCTCTACATTCCTGTCATTTCAGTGTATGTCTACTCTTTTTTCGCTTGTTCTTCATACAGCATTCTAACAAACATTCTCATTAGTTTCCCTCTCTTTCCACAAATCCTTCACCATAAGAAGCCAATCATTTTGCATGTGCTGCAGCTAACAAAATGATAGGTATTATTCATTGGTGCCATAATAAAAGTGATAACTTTTAAGACCAGGAAAAAAAGGTAATTGACCCTTACAAGCAAACAAACACTTATATAAATAATAATCAAGAAAAAATGAATGAACTATCCCCCAAATATTTTCAAAAATAACTTAGATTTTACCTCCTAAAATCTCAGCATGAAACGCACTGTTATCATCATCATCATTCTCTCTCAATAAACTTATACACTGTCACAGCACTCACAAACACAGCTCCAGAAATCCACTTGCCACAGGAAAGGCAATTTTCGTACTTGTTCTAAATGTATTCAAAATATCTTGCATTATGGGATACTAAGGTAACTGATCTGAAGTCATTAGCCTCTATAGCCTCTGTGAAGACAACACAAAGGCTTCTGGGAATGATGCGGAGGACACTGACTTGTAGAAGTAGGGAGATTCTTGTTCCGTTGTATACGGCATTGATTAGGCCACACATGGACTATTGTGCCCAGATTTGGTCACCTGGTTTTCAGAAGTATGAAGAGATGTTGGAAAGGGTCTAAAGGCGACTGACTAAGGTAATCTCTGGAATGTCGAGTATGAGGAAAGATTGAGAAGATGCAATTTGCAGAGTCTGGCAGACAGGAGGAAGAGGGGAGATATGATAGAGAACCTGCAAGTTGGTAAGGGATTGTTATAGGATCAATGCTGGAAAAGTTCTGCAGAAAATAGTGGGAGATCGGGGAGAACCAGAGGTCATCCCTGATGACCTCTGGTTCTCCCACTATTTCCAAGGCATTCCAATCATTTACAACTCTGTTGTAAATGATTGGAATGCCTTGCCTGAGAGTGTAGTGTCTGCAAGGAGTTTGAGTGTGTTTAAGACATGGTATGATAAGCTGCATGTGTGATAAAAGGACCTCCCAGATGAGTCTTTGACTCCATGAGGTCTTGGGGTAATAATAATAATAAATTACAGCAATTATTTCCAATAAATAACTATAATCATATCAATACTTTTTAGATGAGTAGTACTGTAGATATAGTATGCCTAATATATGTAATAATCTTTTGTGAGAAAAAGCATTATTTTTTTTAACAATATAATTTTATTAACAAAAGAAACCTGTAATTATAAACAAAATGTAGAACTGGCACAATTTAATTAAATATTGTAGTATGTTTATTACTTTCTCAGGAGAGGTGGTGAAAAGTTGAGGGATGAAAATATGATATTTTGTAGAGAGCAGCATGGCTTTGTTAAGAGGAGGTCTTGACTTATCAATTTACTCTGTTTATAATAGTGATGGGAGAGTTGGATAAAGGCAATGCCTCCTTGTGATATTCCTTGACTTTGCTAAAGCATTTGACAGGATACTACATAATAATCTGTTAAGTGGAACAAACTGGAAATGATAGTCCCCCCCCACCCCCCCCCCCCCCCACCCCCCCCCCCCCCCACCCCCCCCCCCCCCCACCCCCCCCCCCCCCCACCCCCCCCCCCCCCCACCCCCCCCCCCCCCCACCCCCCCCCCCCCCCACCCCCCCCCCCCCCCACCCCCCCCCCCCCCCACCCCCCCCCCCCCCCACCCCCCCCCCCCCCCACCCCCCCCCCCCCCCACCCCCCCCCCCCCCCACCCCCCCCCCCCCCCACCCCCCCCCCCCCCCACCCCCCCCCCCCCCCACCCCCCCCCCCCCCCACCCCCCCCCCCCCCCACCCCCCCCCCCCCCCACCCCCCCCCCCCCCCACCCCCCCCCCCCCCCACCCCCCCCCCCCCCCACCCCCCCCCCCCCCCACCCCCCCCCCCCCCCACCCCCCCCCCCCCCCACCCCCCCCCCCCCCCACCCCCCCCCCCCCCCACCCCCCCCCCCCCCCACCCCCCCCCCCCCCCACCCCCCCCCCCCCCCACCCCCCCCCCATCATTTGTATTTCTCTTTCTCCAAATTCTGATAACCACTCTGATCTTTTATTATTATTATTATTATTATTCAGGCCTCCATGGAGTCAAACGACTCATCGTGGGAGGTCCTTCCTAAGAACATAAAGTCTGTCAAGACTCATCGAAGGAAGGTCCTCCCTAAGAAACACAAAGTCTATCATACCACTCTTTAAACTCATTGACTGTTCTCGCTCCCACCGCTCCATCAGGTAATGCATTCCACAGTTCAGCCACCCTCCACGCAAAGAAACCACTCCTCACCTCTTGCTCACAGTTTCCTTTCATAACTTCCAGGGATGGCCCCTTGTCATCACTCCTTCCCACTGTTCAACCAAGCGAAAGAACTCCCCAGTGTCAACCCTGTAACCACCTCTCAACAGTTTAAAAGTCTCAATCATATCACCTCTCCTTCTTCTATCCACCAAACTCTGCAGTCCACATTTCCTCAGCCGATCCTCATAACCAAAATTATACAGTCCTGAAACCATCTTTGTCAACCGTCTTTGTACCCTTTTCACAGTTAATTTATCCCCTTCAAATCCTGGGGACCAAATCTGAGAACAATAGTCCAAGTGTGGTCTGATCAGAAACTTATACAACGGAATGATAACCCTCTTATCTCTGCAGGTCAGTGTCCTTCTCATAATTGCAGCAATCTTCTGTGTTACCTTCACCACCTTTGCAATATGTCCCCTAAACTTCAGGTTTCTATCAATCATCAACCCCAGATCTCTTGTTTCCCCTACTTCCTCCAGTATAACTCCTCCCATAGAGTATGCAGCATCCCATCTATGTTTCCAAAACCTCAAGACCTTACATTTTGCTACATTAAACTGATACCCCCATTCATTTGCCCATCTATCTAGCTTATTTAAATCCT
The DNA here is from genome assembly GCF_054136105.1 of Typopeltis vanoorti. NCBI lineage: Eukaryota > Metazoa > Arthropoda > Arachnida > Uropygi > Thelyphonidae > Typopeltis > Typopeltis vanoorti. Next base: position 14,206,260 of record NC_143554.1, read on the forward strand.
CTTGCAGGGCTACCACATCTGCACTATTACTAATAATCCTTCCCAGCTTTGCATCATCTGCAAACAACTGAATATCCCCTTGCAATCCACTGGCAATGTCATTGATATAAAGGTTAAACAATATAGGTCCTAGTACTGAGCCCTGTGGGACCCCACTTGTAACCCTCTGCCTCCTTGAAAGTGCTCCAAAATACACAAATCTCTAATACCTATCAGAAGCCAATCCTGAATCCAGTTGACCAATCTGACATCCAGACCCATGTGCTACAACTTAAATATCAGCTTATCATGTGGCACCCTGTCAAATGCCTTCGCTAAGTCTAAGAAAATTGCAGTATATGCCTTTTCCTCATCTAATGTTCTTGTAACTTTATTATAAAAGGCTAGCATATTGCTAAAACAAGAGCACCCTTTCACAAATCCATGTTGACTCTCACAGATAACATTACCCTCATCTGCCCAATGTTGTATACGGTCCCTCACTACTTTCTCCAAGATCTTAACAACTGATGACACACAGACTGGCCTGTAATTAGACACTTCCAATCTGTTACCACCCTTATGCAATGGCACTATCTTACCTTTCTTCCATTCCCTGGGCACCTTTGGTGAAGCCAGACTTTCATTGAAAAGCCAGGTTAAAGGCACTGTCAGTTTCCTGGCACATTCTCTCAAAACTCGTGGTGAAATACCATCCAGTCCCACAGCTTTACTGACATCCAGAGTACTCAGTATCTGAAACACTCTCCTCCTGTACCTCTAAACCTCGAACCAGCCCTGTCCCTCTAGCATTAAAACTGACTCCTCTAGGATGAAATACTCCAATAAAGTGTTCATTGAACAATTCCACTATGTCCTCTGCATCAGTCACTCTTATTCCCATTTTTATCCCACAATATCATTCTTCCACAGTCATTTCTCCTCCTACTGGCCATATATCTAAAAAATTCCCTAGAATTTTCTTTGGATCTTAGGGCCAATCTCCTCTCATATTCCAATTTCGCTTTCCTTACCACACTAGTCACTCTTCTGGCCTGTGTCTTATATTCTTCGTGCATCTTTTCTTCACCCGTTTCCTTATATCTCTTCCATAGCCTGTTTTTCACATGCAATTCCTGTTTATTATTGTTTGTCATCCACTTTACTCCAAATTGTGTCCTCTTCTTCACTCGTGGTATACAACTTACTGCTAACAAATATTCTTTCACAATTTCCCACACACTAACGATATCCTGGCCTGCCAATTTCTCCCTCCATGAAACTTCCCGAAGTTGACATCTAAGACTATTATAATCACCTGCTTTATAATTCCACATAAGTTCCCATCTCTTTGATACTCCTGCATGTCTATTCATTTTCCAAGTTAAAACCATATGGTCACTCTCTCCAACTGATGGGAGAGATGTCATCTCAGTTATTATCAACTCTTCTGAAGCTATAACCAAATCCAAAACTCTTGAACCTCTTGTTCCCTCTGTTACATGTTGCCTAAGACATTTGTCCCTCAAAAATTCTAGAAATTCAATTCCCTTATTGCTACATGCATCTTCCTCTCCCCAATTTATACTACTGTAGTTCAAATCTCCCATAACAATCATTCTTTTTGCACTTGCCAAACTCAACTGTCTAAACATTTCCTGGTCCCCACCCTTTGTGCTTCTGGGTCTGTAGCAACACCCCACTAAATATCCTGTCTTGCCCACCTCTACCTCATACCATATGCTTTCAAAATCATTAGTGCCACTGCCTTCCAAAGCCTCCACTCTTAGAGGACATAGGTTGTCACTTATCATAAGCAGTATCCCACCACCACGCTTTCCCCTCCTATCCTGCTGAAAAATGCCGTACCTAGCGACTTCTATTCCTGTTATTATATCCTCTTCTGTCAACAACCACGTCTCAGTGATTCCAATAATTTTTGGCCAGGCTGATGCTATCTGCACCACCAATTCTTCTCCCTTATTCTGGATACTCCTGGCATTAGTATATAGCATATAAATGCCGTTGTTTCTATACCCAGCATTATCCCCTCTAGACTCCACTGGGCTCAGTGTTACCTGATGTCGCCTCCCTTCTCCCAAGTATCCATTCCCACAAGAGGCCACCCCTGCTATCATCCTCCCTGAGACACACTGACTCATTCAGAACAGCAATCTCTCCAGATGCCTACATCCTTCCTCAATCAAATGTAAGCGGTTTCTCGCATACAATTCCTCTCTTTCCTCAAACCCACTCCAAGCATCCACATATACCAGTCCTCTCTTGTCACGCATTCTAGCTATTATGTCATTCAATATTACTGCTCTTCTGCTCAGCTTGTCATTATCATACCTAGGCAACATGCACACTATTTTTCCTCTGTCTTCTTCTGTACAGCCTCAAACAAAAATCTCATATCTCTCGCTGCCCGACTTACATTACCACTCAAATCATTTGTTCCTACCATCACAATCTTCTCATCCACCCTTTCACCTCTCTTAATTGCCTTAGCCACCCTTTCTGTTGGAATTTGAATAAGAGAGAAATTAGTCGGAACACTAAATTAGCTGTATACAAGACAGTGTTCAAACCAGTTTTAACTTATGGATCTGAGAGCTGGGTCAGAAGTAAAACACTTGACCAAAGACTAGGGACCGCAGATATGAGAGTACTGAGAAAGATTAGGGGCATGACTGGCAATATCATATTAAAAATGAGGATATTAGGAAAGAACTTGACATTGTCAGCATCCAGGAATGTGTTAACAGAGCTAATCTCAGGTGGTATGGTCACTTAAATAGAATGGGAGAGGAAAGATTAGCAAAACAAGCGTTCTCTGCAAGGTTGGCAGGAAAACGACCCAGAGGAAGACCAGGATATAGGTGGATTGATACGGTACAAAGTGCCTTAGACGATAGAAATATAAGATCTGATAATGTTTGAGTCTTGACAAGTAACAGACTGATTTGGAGGAAAATTGTAGATAGGAAGTTAGTAATGATGTAATTTTTTTCATGTAGTACTGTTATATCCTGTACACCCCTTGAGGGTACATGGCAGGAATTTGATGATGATGATGATGACCCTTTCTGTTGTTCCTCCTGGCAAACACTCCTCACGCATCCTATCTTGAACACCACGGATCATTGAGTCACCATACATTATACCTCTTACCATTCCCTCTCTCCTGTTGTTTCGTAAACATGATAATGAAATTTGAGCTAGAATAACAACAGGATGGAAAGTATTTTGCCATCATGCGATTTACCATACTTAAAAAGAAAGATCTACAACCAGTGAATGCTCTCTACCATTTATGTATGGTAGTGAAAACTGCAGCTGGACTAAAAAAAAAAAATTCAGCTGGAGAAACTAAAAACAATACAATAAAACATGGTTAGATTAAAAAAACGATAACTGGATAAGGATGCAAAACAAAGGTAATGGACAATGATTATTAATAAAAGGCAACAAATGGGACTGGGCAGGACATGCGATGAGAATGTCTGACAACAGATGGACAAAGAGAACAACATAATGAACACCCAAGTTATTGGAAACCAAGTAGATGGGATGATGAGACAGCAAGATGTTATAAACATTTATAGTGGAGAGATGAGCAAGATCAGCCAAAATGGAAGAAGTATGGACAGGCATTTATCCATATGAAAGGATGAAGAAAGCTGTTGATGATGATACATATGTTTTCAGTTGAATGAAGTTTTCATGATGGGTCTGTTGATTGCATGGAAGGTGTGATGATGATAATTATTATTATTATAAACTCGAGGCATACAAGCATTCTCAAGAGAATGCTCTCACAAACATTGATGCTTTATGCAATTTAAACTCACAGTAAGCCTGATATCCAAATCAGATATCATACTCTGTTCTTTACCCTATGCAGAAGATGTACTCTTAAATAAATTCAATATAAGTCTGTAGGATTCCTTGTCTAAATGAAAGAACTGGTGTAATAAATGTGGTATGAAAATCAGCAGTAACAAGACAGACTATGAAAACAGGAAGACAAACTGAAAATATCATCTGCATGCAGAACAGTATACCTGTAGAATGAATAAAACATTTCAGTTCTATTTAGGCACAATCTGTAGTGAAGACTGCAAATTAAATAAGGAAATGGACAATAGAATAAACAAAGACTGTAAACAAGACAATGTTCAATCTTTTTTATCATTCTGAGAGCAGGTTAGAAATAAAACAGTTGATCAATAACTGGTGACTGGAGATATTAGTTATGAGAAAAATTAGGAGAGTGAACAGATGGCATAAGTGGAAAATTCATATTAAAAATGAAGATATTAGGAAGAAATATGATATTGTAAGCATTCAAGGATGGGTGAGCATAATTAATATAAGGTAATATGGTGATAAACAGAACGGAAAGAGAAAGGTTAGCAAAGTGTTTGATTCCAAGGTGGCAGGAAAAAGTCTCAGATGAAGACCATGGTCTAGGTAAATCCATTCAGTTAGTAGTGACTTAGAACAGCGCTTCCCAAACTGTGGGACGCGGCCCCCTTGGGGGCTGTAGGTTTTGTTGAGGGGGCTGTGAAATAATGAAAACAAATTTAAAATGTTTTAAGACTACGTAGATTTTTTTTATTATAAAAGAAACGTATTTAACTTTTATTATTTATTTCTTTTTTGTTATTTTTTTATATTTTAATGAAAAAATTCACACATTGGTGTTGGTTCACAAACTTTGCTTCCTGCATATTTCGGCACTTAATGAATATTAGTAAATATTGCTTATTCATGTTTCATTTCAAAGCAGTGGTTAATTGTATTTACTTCGAATGCTCTCCAGGGAAGCTCCAAATCTTCCTGTCCCTTTCATCACGTGTTCGTAATCAGGGACTGTTGATATTGACTTTATATACATATCAAAATTCGTTTTATATTATCACTGTCATCCGAGCTAGTTGTTTGTTACCAATAAAGTTTCGCATATCCTTCACACATGAAAAAATGCTTAAACAAGTTCATGTGGGGAGATAGTAACTCGCTTGCAGTGGTAAACAACACAACCTCCCTAACAGCCACTATACTGCAGAGGCAATAAAAACAAGTACTTTTATTATGCCAGTGAATAAGGTATGAGGAGTCTGTGTAATATATTTCTCAACAAATATTGTAATTAGAGACAACTGGAATAAAAACACACTAATTAACGAATCACATGTCCCCTCATACAGAAACTATGCTGTATAGACTGAAACAAAACCATATGTTACATGGGCAAACACAGTATCTAACTAAAAACTATTGTCATTAATTAGATGTGTGCGAGTTCAATTTCCCAAGGCAGCAATAAAATTCAACCGAACGTGTTAAAATTCGTAAAAGTGTTAAAACTTAAGTTATATATATATATATATGTTAAAGATACCAAGCAATTTTAAACCTGGTTTTACTCCATTTCCCAAGTAAGCAAACAGACTAAAAGTCAAGTTTGCGCCTGCAATTGATGCAAGTCTAACTGATCCCACAGGTAGTGCAGGACCAGGGAAACTCGTGGCAAAGGTGGAACAAGCTCCGATCACTAATCTTAATATTTACCCTTAATGCCAAAACACATCTCCAAGAAGGGGATGTATGATGTTTTGTATTAAAGGTAAGGGGCCACTACCCAGACCGGTTTCGACCTTTATTGAGGTCTCGTCAGTGGGAGCTAGGCTTAGAAATACCAAGATTTAGTAATACCGAGCTTGTAAGTATTTCGCCAAAAACAAGTTACCATAAGGTGTTTTAACCTTATTAAATAAAAATCTCTGGAGGAGATATAAATGTAGAAAGTATTTTTACCTTGGGTATAAATATGTTAAAGATACCAAGCAATTTTAAACCTGGTTTTACTCCATTTCCCAAGTAAGCAAACAGACTAAAAGTCAAGTTTGCGCCTGCAATTGATGCAAGTCTAACTGATCCCACAGGTAGTGCAGGACCAGGGCAACTCGTGGCAAAGGTGGAACAAGCTCCGATCACTAATCTTAAGGAAGCATATACTGGTCTTTACATCCATCGAATTCACTTCAAACATCTATAAACTGCACACCATTCCCCTTGCACAACCTTCTCATTGGCAATCCTGGCCTTTCTTCTCAGTTTTATCTTATCATATTGAGGCAGCAGACTCATAGTCTTTCTTAATCTTCATTTTTGCTTTTTCTAACAACTCTTTCATATCTTCTCTCATTGCATATTTCTCACCTTTCAAATCATTTGTGCCTGTCAAAACAATTAACCCATTCACTTCTTTCTTCCACAAACTTACAACTCAACTAACATCCTTTATCTGTGCACCTGAAAAACATGCTTTCATCACTTTTTCATTAATTATACCTCTTATCATGAAATTCCCATAAAATACAAACAATACAATACTATCTCTTTTTACCCAGTTTCTCGCACTTTTATGCTTTTCCCATTCACTCTTTCTTTCATTCTTCATCCTTCTGTACCACACACCAATAGTTTCTTCAGTCACTCATGCTCACATTTTATCCTGTGAAGGAGTCTGTGTAAGCATGCAATTTCTTTCCGTACTAGCATCTCATCATCCACATTATTACTTACAACCACTTCCTTCAAAAAAATGATTTCAAAGGAGAAAAGAATGGCATGAGAGAGGATATGAAAGAATTTCCTTTGCTACTGGAAGTAGCAAAAGAAAAGTGTGAGAGAGTTGCCATGGTATGACAGAGTAGAACTGAGAAGGAGGGCCATAATAGTGAATGACTCGATGCATAGGTTATGCAGAAGGAGTGGTGTGGAGTGAGTTTGATGGGCAAAAATACTTATACAAGAAGGATGGTTTGCATCTGAATGGATTTGTTGTTCGGAGACCTGTAAAAAGTGTTGAATGAAGTGAAGGTAGATATGCAGAATCAGGGAAACTAGAGCTTTGTGTGTATGAGTAGGGGGTGGGGGAGAAGCTGTTGAGTGGACATGCAGACAACATTGGCACAGTTGAGTGTAAAAATGTGTATAATATGCCTGTTGGTACCACTGGTAAGAAACTGGATTGGGATAGTTAGTATAAAGCATCATCGAGGGGAGGGGTGAATGAGTGGAATAGGTTTCCAGCATCTGTTGTGAGTGCCATGATTGTGAACGAGAAGCAAAGTATGATATATAATTTACAAATGCTGAATAGTTCTTGACATGATGTTTAGGCCCTCCCTTGATGAGTTTAAGGACTCCTTGGAGTAGCCTGTAATAATAATATAATATTTCTTGCATCTCAAATTATTTGCACCAACCAAGACAATTATTTTCTTCAACTTACCTTTTTTGCACCACAGAAAACACGGTTTTGTCACACATTCATAACGTACTCTCCCAATCATTGAGTCTCCATACATAGTTTTCTCCTTAACTTGTTTTTTCTTGTTTGTTCGGTTAGTCTTTATTATTCTTTGTACTTTTCAGCCATGCTAATCTCTTGCCACTTCTGGAATTTTCCAATTTCACACTTTGTCCTATGAAGGATAACATTCAAGCGTGCAATTTCTTTAAAAATGTCCATGTCATCGTCCTTTATTTCCACAGCCACGTTTTGACGTTCGAAATTAATAACATCATTTCCCATCTTACCATCGGAACTGTCCACTCTACTAATATTTGTTGCATTCTCGTCACGTAACAGACACTCTCTTTTGAAACACTTAATACAAGCTCTCTCCCTGCAGTTGCAATTTCTTTCCATACATCCTTTAATTTTCTCAATGAATACTTTTCACGTACACTATAGTGAATAAAATTCCGCAAATTCAAATCGCTCGACAACGTGGTCTTTGACGCCATTATTCATCCACACATTGATACCATGCTGACGTATTTAAAAAAAGAAAAGCAACATTTACTTACAAAATAACTAGCTCAGTCAATCCCACACCCATTTTAAACAATAACTACAATAAGTTAACCTAATATTCTCAAATAAAATACGAAAAAGTTACTTATGCTTCAGGAGCGATAATTCCATGCCATACAATACACAACTGCCATTAATTATTATTATATAATTACTTAATAAACTGTCTGTATCTTAATTATATTTAACGAAAATGTTAAAACCATATTTTGTAAGAAAATGAATGTTTCAGGGAACCTCTCACATACCAGAAATCAGTGCCAATGATTGAAATCTAGACAGCCCAAACAAAGAACAGTACTTACCTCAATAAATAATCTGTTGCAGTCAAAAGCTGAATTACTGTGTTCACAAACCTGTAGTGGAAGGACTGTGAAATTTTACAATAAAGCAATGAAAAGTGAGAATGGATGGGATGCAATTCAATTCACAAATTTGGTTCATTTAAAGAAATAGTTACTTTGCAGTATGGTTTCACATATTCCTTTACATATTGTTCTTATTATACTGGAACAGTTTCATTCAAGAAAAAATATTTTTATTACTATTTCTTTATACAGAATACATATAAAAAATATATATATATATCATTTATTGCAATTAAAAATATTGTGGAATGCATATTTTACAAATAAACAGCCAAAATGATCATATTGTTCACAAAAAATCAAAAAGTTTTAGGAATTAACATGTTAAGTATACACATTAATATCTTGCTTTCTTATGAAAACAGACATAAATATACTGGACATTTCCTGTGTTGAACATTGAAGGTATGAAGATTAGCTGTCTGATTGATTTCATTAAGAAAAATATATTAAAAAATTTGCTTTACAGTTAAAACACAAATTTTAGTTTGAAACTGATAATCAAAATGCAACTTGAAGAACAAGTAAGAACTTAGCCACCCAAATGTCAAGGAAAGGAGAATGTGTCTCTCGAGCATGAGTAAATTATAGAAAAGCAAGTTCTCTCAACCGCTAAGGCACCAGTTTATATAAAAACAGAGGGATGGGAAGTATTTTAAATTTTTCCTATGCTAGACAGGATCAATCCTAGTGTACTTAACAAATGGTATGGATCCATCAAAAATATTCAGTTATGGTTCAAGGAAAGATGTTCATCTTTAACAAAGGTTTAATGTTCTGTTATTGATGGTTTGAGTGTCTTGTCTCTTTATGAAAGGGGGTATGTGGAATTAAAAGCCAGACTGGTTCGCCGAGTGGGTATCATACTCACTGTCACCGGTAGGCTGTGGGTGTTTGTGAATGTCTTATTAATTCTGTGTGGAAAGGGCATTTGCATCCTACCACTTCTGCCAGCAGAGACTTCATTCCCAAAACCCATAGGGATATGGGATAAAGTAAGAGATGTCAAATGTAAAAAATTAAAAATAAAGTAATTAAATTTACACAGCAGACTTCAAATTATTAGGCTGAAACTTATACTTAATAAAGATTTACCTGAATGCAACATGGTGGTAAGTAGAGGATGGGATTTGCAGGAGAGGAAGCAACTAGGTTGTTTTAATTCTGTCATCCATGAATTACAGGAATAAGGGAACATGTTGCACACTGTGATGGAGTATTTATGTAGCAGGTGCAATCTTTTAGTGAAAGCTGGGTTTATAGGTGATGGCCAATGTACATTTACTGCTAAAGGGTTGAGTAAAGTTCTGAAATGTATTTGATCTGAGGGAGGCAGTGGCTTTGGAATGAAGTGATCACATATCCTCAAATGCACAGATATGATACAAGTTAGCAGATGCTACAATATTCTAGAGTTGTACTGAGGGGTGTAATCTTAATAAATTGTATTTTCTTTTTTGGTGGTGGTGATGATATATACATATCTACAGGAGAGTGATGTCACCAAACTACATGAGGGCCACTGTTGATTTAATTTCAGCCATCTGGTATTGCAATAATAATGTATTACCAATTTTCAAAGCTCTAATAAATGCTGTCTGGTAAAAAGGTAAGTTTCCAGTTTTAAGGTTAAGGGAATTACTTGTAAATTTGACGACTGATGTTTAGGAAAACACAAAGCACAAAAAAAACTTTTTTTTTCCCCTGCACAATAATTAGATGTTACTGAAGGCACGATTTAGCTTCAACTAAAACACTGATAAGCGCTGAAAATGTGAGTCACATTTTTGACATTGTAATTTTTATGCTGGTTTAGTGCTCTTGGAATATGGGCATGGTTTATGAAGACTGAAAGGTATTGTCTCTTTCTAAGTACTACTACTTCAGAAGTCTTTGTAGTATACATGTTGGAGGCGAGTTTTCGGGGTTGTGAACTAGCAAGCACTGAGGAACTGAATGTGTACTAATTGTATAATGTTTGTAATTTATTTTAAAGGTATTATCAATACCTTATGGTCACTCCGCTCGGTGATGTGCCACACAGTCCTTGCCATGTAGTTCTGTTGTATGCTTTTCTGGAGGCTTCAACTCTAAAGATCAGTGTTCTGCAACCCCCCCCCCCCCCCACTCCAGATAACTTTTACAACGAACACTTTGAAAACAAAATACTTACCACAGTGACATACAAGCCCTTAGCATGGTTATGCTTTGTTAATGATGTGTTTGCCATTTGGTTTGCCACATGGATCTTTTGTCACCTACCTAAACAGCCAAAATCCTAAAATTCACTTCACAGTAGAAAAAGAATCTAATAACTGTTTACCTTTTCTTGACACATTAGTTACCTGGCTTTCTGATGGATCACCATCTTATTTTCCATTTGCAGAAAACAATACAGAGAGAGAGATAGAGGGGGGGGGATATCTACATAAACAATAGCATCGCCATCCATCGGCATTCTTTAAAATCAATCTGCCATGTACATTTTTCCTTTTACTTGCTACATATCAAAAAAACTGTTTAGGATTCTCTTTAGCCTGCATGGCCAACATTCTTTTGTAATCCTTTTTTGCTTTTCTTGCCATACTCGTTACCCTTCTGGCCTGGGCTTTATACCGTTCATGTGCCTGTCGGTCAGTCACCTTTCTCCTTAAATTCCCTCCATAGTTGTTTCTTTTTTTGCAGCTCAAGCTTAATGGTGTTATTCATCCATTTAACTCCTACTTGATTTATTATTCAGACTCTAGGTATACAGTCAGTCATTGCTTCATGCAAACGCTTCTTAACTGCCTCCCATGACTATCAACTTCTGGCCCTTGCAGTTGTACATGCCATGGCACTGAACCAATCAATTCCTAAGCTTGTCATACTTACCAGCCCAATAATTCCACATGTACCCTGTCTTAATTGTAAATTCCACACCTTTAGCCGCCTCCCAAGTCAAGACCCTATGATCACTCTCACCAATTGGTGGCAACGTGGTCATATTCGTTACAGCCAAATTCACAGATGCAATTACTAGGTCGAGCACTCTCTGACCCCTAGTATTTTCCATTACATGCTGTCGCAGTTAGTTATCCCTTAATAACCGCATAAAATCCAATTCCTTTCTCCCATATGTTCTCTCCTCCTTCCAATCAATATTACCATAGTTGAAATCTCCCATAATAATTCCCCTCCTTCCACTCATTTCTTCTATTTGCTTATGCATACTATCTCCACCATCTATTCCATCACCTGGTCTATAGCAGCACCCAACTGTATATTTTGTTCTGCTAGTATCAACCTGAAATGTGCTCTTTTCTCTATCCTGCAGCTCATCAGCTATCATCAATAACGCTCCTACCCCCATTTTATTCTCCCTGTCACTCCTGAACACACCATACCCCTCACATTCAATCCCACTAGCTGTGTCATCTTCTGTCAGCCATGTTTCACTAATGCCAATAACCTGTAGTCTGGTAGTGCCAACCAAGGCCAAAAATTCTTCCTTCTTGTTCCTAATACTTCTGGCATTTGTATACATGAATTGCAGAAGCCGATTTGTCCCATCCCTATTTTGATGCCTTATATAACTATCCCATTCTGATTCGTGGTCTTTCCTACTCGCTTGGGCATATTACACACATTCACTTACTCAACTGTCTCCATAAAATCTGCATATCTACTCCCCTCCCCCTCCTAATAACTTAAGTTTCCCTGATTCTGCACATTCACTTCCACTACATTCGACAACACCTTTTCAAATCTCCATACGCCAAATCCTTTCGCCCATCAAACTCATTCCACACATGTGTGGAATTTGTGATAATGTCTGTCTACAAAAGATTGTAGATAGACATTATCTGTCTACAATCTTTTGTACATTTTAGTTCACCACTCTAGCATTAAAATGCTAGAGTGGTGAACTCTCTTCTTCTGGAGGATATATTCCCATTACTGTTAAATAGCCTCTTTCAGTTTTATAGTTGCTGTTATTTCATTAATAATAATAATAAAAAAGTTATTCTTAATTCTGGTCTTCCATCCATCATTATAACAACACCAAAGTTTGCTTTTATTCTGCTCACCACCACTGTATATAATAAGATAACCTTTTAGTTCTCTTTAAATCTCTTCTAAGTTTCAGTTACTGTTGCTATATTTATCATTTTCGTTTTTAACTGTTGAGTGATGTTTCCTTCCTAGCTAGGCCCTAACAATCTGACTGGAGAGCTTCACTATATATGTTATTCCAAATCATTTGCACTTTAATCCATCTTGTTTTTCCTCTGAATGCTTCTAATTTTATCTATATTTTTTACAAGAATTGATCATTACTTACTAAAAAAAATAATGGCATATGGAATGGTCAATGATTGCATCACAGATTTTTGTTGTAGATGTCAGAAGTGTTCATGATTGCTGTTATGTTGCTTTGATATATATATATATATATATATATATATATATATATATATATTTTTTTTTTTTTTAAAATATTAAATGAATGGAAGCAGAGAGATATAAAATAAAACACTGTTTTAATTCAGCATGACTAGTTTTGTCTTTAAGAAGACTTCTTAAAGTGCACAAAAAAAGAGAAACAACGAACAAAACTGTTCGTTGGAATAAAGTCTAAACACAAAGTGTTAGCATGAAAAGGTAAATATTAAAGTGTTGGCATCTGGATATTTAAAGCTGTTCTTTGTATAATCTCATTGTTGGGCGTGCGCATGCATTCAAGATCTTGTGAACGCCAAAGTTGGATGGCAGCACAATGACGGTCTGAGAGATTATAACTAAGGTTGTTGTTAAGATGTATTGGATTAAGGGAGATTTCTTTAGATTCAACTATTGGTCTTTCCAGTTCATTGCAGCAACGAAAGATGCTATCAGATTTGTCCCACAAAACTGAATGGATGGGGTTTTCCTCATTAGTGTTAGTATTCAGAATATGGTTGGACACAGCACTAGCTCTTGTTCTGTCATATGTAATGTCCTCTTTGATGTTCTTCAATGCACAATTTGATGGATTTCTCCATCTGGCCAAAATAAGGTTTATGTCTTTGTTTGGGTTGGCTCAGTAAAGGAATGGAATGGAGTTTTGGAAGAGGAGTGAATGAAGTCCCGATGTTGTATTTCTTGAGAACCTTTGCCAATTTTGGTGAAACAAAGCTGATATATGGTAGAGAAATGTGGCCTCTTTCACTATTTGTATCTGTACTATTGAAAAGTAATTTATTAATTGTTTTCTTTGAATATCCATTCTATTGAAAAGTAGTATGAAGAAACTGAATTTCTATTTTAGTACCAAGGACACTAGCGCCACCCCGATATGGTGCGAAATAGTGTTGGCCTCTATAGAGGATATGATACTCTATAGAGGCCAACATGGTTTTGTTAAAGGTAGATCCTGCCTTAGCAATCTATTAACTATTCATAATAGAATAACATCAGAGTTGGACAAAGGAACTGGCTACACAGTGGTACTTCTGGATTTTGCTAAGGCTTTTGACAGGATACCCCATAGAACACTGTTACGCAAATTGGAGCAGATGGGAATGGATATTAAATTGGTGATATGGATAGGAGAATGGCTCAGGGAGAGATACCATAAGGTGGTGTATGGAGGAGCCGAGTCCAGAATGAGGCAGGTGACCAGTGGTGTGCCTCAGGGCTCTGTGCTTGGGCCAATGTTGTTTAATTTGTATATAAATGATATAGGAAACGGCTTAAAGGGAGATATTCAGTTGTTTGCTGATGATGCAAAGTTGTGTAGTGCAATAAAAAATCAAGCTGATGTTGAAAGTTTGCAGGAGGATTTAAATAAGCTGGTAAAATGGGCAAAAGAAAATGGATGTCAGTTCAATGTGGAAAAGTGTAAAGTCATGCATTTTGGGGTTAAAAGATTACCAGCTGTGTACTACATCGATGGAAAGGTACTCCAAGAGATTGATGAGGCTAGGGACTTAGGGGTATTGGTAGATAGGGAGATGAAGTTCAGAGGACACATTGCTAAGGTGTCCAAGATTGCACATAGGATTACTTGGTTGTTGAGGAACACACTGACATCCAGAGATAAAGAGGTTATTATTCCCCTTTATAAAGCATTGATACTTCCACATTTGGATTACTGTGCTCAGGTCTGGTCACCTGGATTCCTTGGAGACGAGGAGGCTGTGGAGAGGGTTCAGAGAAGAGTAACCAAGTTGGTGAGTGATATAAAAAATGCTCCCTACATTGATAGATTGAGAGCTTGTGGATTGCAGAGATTGGTTGATAGGCGAAGAAGAGGGGATATGATAGAAACATTCAAATTACTAAAAGGTTTTTATAGGATTGATGCAGGGGAAATGTTTCAGCTGTGTGATAGTGATGGAAGAACAAGAGGTCATCTCTGGAAATTAAAGAAGAGTGTGGTTAACAAAGGTGTCAGAACAAGGTTTTTTGCCTGGAGGGTGGTGAATGAGTGGAATTCATTGCCTGACTTAGTTGTGAGCTCTTCGTCTGTAAATGAATTCAAGAAGAGATACGACAGATATTGTTTTGCTAGTTTGGGTCTCCCCCGATGAGTCTACTGACTCCATGGAGATACCCGTAATAATAATAATAATATTTTGATATCTTCTTCTTCACACAGGAGTGAGCAAGCATATCAAAACTGGCCATAATTTCTTCTTTTTTAATATTAATGTTTTTTATACTTGAGACAAAATCAACAGAATTTTTAATGAAAGAAGAGGATGAGCTTGAAAAACATTTAAGTGAGTTAGCTAAATATTTTGAAAGCTTATAAGTGGGCAAATCAATTCCTTCTACAATAGGTCTTAGTGGAGTGTTCTCTTTATGAATTTTTGGTAATCCATATAATCTAGGAATTAATGGATGAAGAGAAGGAAGGGCTAGTCGAATATTCCTGGGGAATTCCATAGTTGTTCTAAGATGGTTATTAGTACAGTTGTGGAGTTCTTGAGTTGGATCTCTGTCAAGGATCGAGTAAGTATCTGTATGCAGTAACTGTAATATTTTGTTGTTATATCTTCAGTGTTTTAGGATGACAGTAGCATTAACTTTATCAGCCAGAAGGATGATTATATCTTGGTTTTGTTGTAGTTTTTTTTAATGGCTTGACGTCGTGTTGGAGAGATGTTGTCTGCAGGGGGTTTTGCATTGTTTATGATAAAAATAGATTCCATATGGAAAAGGTTAGCTTCTTGAATAGGAAGGAACGAGGTAGCTTTTTCAATTTTTGTAAGCAACAGTTCTTTTAGGATGGATTTCGGAGACAACACAAAATTAAAACCTTTGTTGAGAATATTACTTTCAGCACCAGAAAGGTTATAACTGGATTTGCTAATAACAATCTTCTCAGGACAAATTTTTAATTTTGATGCCAAAGACTTTTCTTGTTTTTGTTTTAGAGCTTTGAATTTTCTAATTAATTTTAATTTGTTATTAATCTGAATCCTCGAAGTTTGAGATTCGCTTATCTCTTCGATACATTTCCAAGAATCATTGCCTAAAGTATGTTTAATAGTATCAGATAAAGAAACTTTTTTGTAAACAAATGAGCTAAGTATGTTTTGTATCTTGAATTCTCTCATTCAGAAGGTCCATTTTTGCTGTATTGTATATTCTCTTTGTGTGTTCAGTTTTAATATTTTATTTCAAGGAGATGCTTGGAAAGAGGACATGAAGTTTGCAATGCTTTAGAAAAAACCAACCTATTGATGTTCAGGCCAATCCTTTTTAAAGTCTTTTGGAAGTCTCTGACGTTTCTGTAAGTCGCCTTATCATAAAGGCTATAGATTGGCATAATGGATTTACTAGGCTGAAAGACATATTTTTTAAAAATATTAAATGACTGGAAGCTGAGAGATATAAAATAAAACACTGTTTTAAATTCAGCATGACTAGTTTCGTCTTTAAGAAGAAAGCAGGGTTTTGGAAGACATGATAAACCTTATTTTGGCCAGATGGAGAAATCCAACGAATTGAGCATTGAAGTACATCAAAGAGACATTACATATGACAGAACAAAAACTAGTGCTCTGTCCAACCATGTTCTGAATTCTAACACTAATAAGGAAAACCCCATCCATTCAGTTTTATGGGACAATCTGATAATATTTCGTTGCAACGATGAATAGTTGAATCTAAAGAAATCTCCCTTAATCCAATACATCTTAACAACAACTTTAGTTATAATCTTTCAGACTGTCATTGTGCTGCCATCCAACTTTGGCATTCATGAGATCTTGAACGCATGCACATGCCAAAGAATAAGATTATACAAAGAACAGCTTTAAATATCCAGACGGCAACGCTTTAATATTTACCTTTTCAGGCTAACGCTTAGTGTTTAGACTTTATTCCTTTACAGTTTTGCTGGTTGTTTCTCTTTTTTTGTGCACCCGAAGAAGTCTTCTTAAAGATGAAACTAGTCATGCTGAATTAAAACAGTGTTTTATTTTATATCTCTCAGCTTCCAGTCATTTCAAAATGTGTCTTTCAGCCGAGTAAATCCATTATGCCATATATATATTATGTGAATGAAAAATATTACGAATGAAAAAAATATTATGTCATATATATATATATGACATAATATTTTTTTTGTGCGTGTGATAACTTATTTTGTTATTGATTGTAGTGAGTGTTTATTAGACTGAGAGTTGATGGTATATCTCTTACAGCTATTATATGGCAGTTTTGTTTGTGTGTGTGTGTGTCTCTCTCTCTCTCAAAAAAAAAAAAAAAAGGAGGGAGGGGGACTTCTGTTAAGAAAGTTATATTTCCTAAATTGTTGCCTGATAGATTTATTTATTCTTGTTTATGGCTTGTGTAGTTTCCTTTGCTAGTGATTGTTTGATACAAGGTAGTTTTCATCCCCCCAATCCCTACTATAAAACGATAATGTATCTCCCCTTTCTTGGATCTCTGAAGAAATCAAGTAGAGTGATATATGGGTAAGTTTCAAAATGGGAAATTGGACAACGCTTATGTTTTCATTGAAGGTTCAAGGACTGCATATGTAGAGAAATTCATTGAATCTTTAGATTGCTGATTAGGAAATGAATCTCACTTATTCAAAATCTAAAAAAAAGGGTGGAACTAATAATAATGATATACACTTGGATTTTTGCTCTCAAGACACAGACTTCTTGAATAATACATTACACAAAAGTTTACATAGGACTTGAAACAGTTACCTATCTTGTTCTAGACAAGCTAAAAATTAATCTTGCCAATTTGTGTTTTCATTGTGATAAAGTTAAAAAAAATCAAGTCGATCACCTTGAAGTTGTTAACTGCATATGAAAATGAACAAATGAAAAAAAGAAAAATTGAAACCAGAGGTCCAATGGTAAAATCTGAAGGAGACATAGTCAAGGAATGTACAAAGACAAACAACAACGAACCTTAAAGAAATACTGAAGGAAAGGATGAAATCATTTAAAGTCTGGATAATAAATCAGCATATGCAGTTAGCCTTCTCCCACTATATTTTCTAAAAGTAGCTAAAACAAAAGTCAGAGAAAGAATATATAAATACTTTATGAGGAAGAAGCAAAATATGTCTTGTGAATTCAGATAAAGCATGGAATGAGTACTATAACAAAGATACTAAAATATAACAAAAATTTAAGATGGAGAGCTGTGAATGTCTGGAGCAGTTACTTTAATAATTTTCAAAATAATATAACTAGTAATAACATGTCAGCAGGAATGCATTCAAGGCTAGTTATAAGAAAGTGAAATGTTCAAACCTCAAGTAAATGTTATAAAAAGAGGAATTTTTCAGGCAAACATACTCTAAAACTTAAGAAAGAAGATTCTGGCCAAACAGAGATTTTTTTTTCCCTGCATCTCAATCCCACCAGTGAGGTTGATAACTCAAATAATGCTTCTGTTCTCCTGGCAGAAGAGATGCCACAGTAATATATATATATATATATAAAATACAATTTTGGGGTAATTTTATCATTATTATTATTTATTTTATTTTTGTGAATAATGAACTGCTAAGCTATTCATAAATGAATGAGCAGATATATAGGTCATTTGGTACTGACAATGTCCTTTACAACTAAAGACCTGGATTTGAATTCCAACTAGATAAGGAAAAACAAACAGAGAGGCTCTTGAGAAACAAATGTATCTTAATGGAGAAAGAATTGAGGAAGTCAGCAAGTTTGAGTACCTGGGATCCATTATTAATGTGAAGAATTGCTGTTCAGAAGATGTCAGAAAAAGGTTAGGAATGGCTAAAACAACAGTCAGAGATCTGTCTAAAATCTGAAAGGATGGATCTGTCTCAATGGAAACAAAGCTGAGGATTTTAGATACAGTTGTTTTTCCAACAACGGCTTATGGATGTGAGACTTGGAACCTAAAGAAGTCAGATAAGAAACGGATATCGGATATCTGCTTTTGAGATGTGGTGTTACAGAAGGCTGTTGAGGATATCATACACTGAAAGGCGTACAGATGAATGGGTGTTAGAAAAGATTAGTAGAACTTTAAGGCTCCTTAAGGATATTGACAGAAGAAAGTTAAAATATTTTGGACATATAGAAAGGATGGAAGGAGGACTTCTCAGAACAGTAATAGAAGGTAAAGTTCCTGGAAAAAGAGGCAGGGGTAGACCATCAATGAGATGGATGGATGGCGTGTGTGGAGTGACTGATCTTCAGAGAGTTGAGGCTGCAGAAGGGCAAACAACAGGACTACATGGCAAGGCTTAGTGTGGAACTTCATCGGGCATCTACAGTGACCATACGGCATCTGTAGATGCCCAGTGAACACAGACAGACTAGATATGAACACTTTTATACAGTTAACTCACTCACTGTAACAAACTACAATGCTATGTAAAATTTAAGTCACCACAGCAAATTGATCATGTAGTATTTAAATTTGCTGTAACAAAAGTCTGTTGTAAGGACTTTTTCAGTTAATGCGAGTTGACAAGGTTTTTCCCTCCTAAAGAAGAGACAAATTGGCCTTATAAACTCAGTTGCTTCAGCTGTAATTCCACCATTTCTTTTATTCATGAATGTGCGAAATTTTCAACTTTGAAAATTGTTTAACCAAATAACAATAATATAAAGGAATACTTATTGATCAGCTAAATCACATCCATCCATATAATAACAAATGCAGTCACTTTTAAAGTTACTGCAGTTAAATTGACATATAAAAATCAATTGTGAGTAATAATTAAAAAAAATTCTGGATTACTATATATCATTCCATATAAATTTCTAATCTGATTTAGAAGAAACAAAATTGCTACAAAAGCTAGATTAAATTTCGTATTTTATTTCACTATTACTTTACTCAGTACATAAATAAAATTTGAATTTTTTTTAAAGTGCAATCATTATTTAGTATGTATTCATTAATTGATTTAAACCTTTAACTTTAAGATTAACTACAGTTGTTGTCAATTGTTTAACCAAACAATAACTTCATTTCAGATAATCATTTATTTTTTCCCTCTGTAAGTTGAGGATATGAAAAATGACTAGAACTCAGTTTTTAATCAAAGTTTGGTAGTTAAATACTTAAGTAGTCTCACAAATCATTCCATAAATAGAATCTACTTTCCAAGAAAAAAAATGCCCTTCATTTTCACATCTACATATGGTAAATTGCAAAAGTAAATTTAGTTATTAAGAAAGCTTACAAATTTAAGTACGGCCTGCTCATATCAAATAAATTTTCCATCCAAACTGGATTAACTCTCCTCTTCCAAAATGAAACTAACCAGATAAATTATTTGTGATCAACACAAAATACAAAAATTTCCACCATTTCTTTTATTCATGAATGTGTGAAATTTTCAACTTTGAAAATCATTAATATATCTACAGCCTTCCATGCAATACCAATCATGATTAGCATCAATCTCCTTTTCAATAATCTTATACCTATTTTTGGGTTCATGTTTTTTGAACAGTAATCTCCAAAACCTTTTCAACCAAACACTTCGAGCAACAAACACCTAAATAAAACAATATATATTAATATCTGAAGGAAAATAATTTTTGTCACAGCAACACAATTAAGACACAAAAACAAGTACTTTATGTACTAATAACAAACATTATGTCCTAATAACTAATCTCCTTATACTCAATATTCTTAAACTTTCATGCAATACAAATGTCACATTATAATGTATTATCATAAAAAGTCTAGTCTAGTGGTCCAAATTACTGGACTTTAGCTGCAAATTCATTTAGTGATTGTAACCCTACCGCCATTTTATTAAATGTTAAAAATACTGAGAAGTGATATGTGAAAAGACTTTTTTAATATCAAGAGGAAAAAGAACAAGGAGAGAAAAGTATATTATTTCACTGAACTGCTACTGAAATTCAAAGTGTAGATATGCTGTAGGTTTGTCTTTTGCCTTTTAATAAGCAAACTTTCAAAACTAAAAAAATCGTTTTTTTTTATTGATACTCAATAATTTGAGAATTAATGAAGTTCTCAAATTAAATAGTTTTTCTTACACCATAAATGACACTGAATAAATAATTATTGACAAAATAAAACATCACAGATAAAAGTGTCAACATTGTGCTTCTTCATTGATATATTCATAACATTTAGCAGTCTATCTTGTTGAAATTTTGAAGCTGCACTGAATATGCAATAAATTGGAGAATGTTATCTTTAGATAATGATAATTTTTCAGAGAACAGCTTATATATGGATATAAACAAAGTGGAAAACAACTAAATATGCAGCTTTCACAGTGATTTTATATTTGTGTTTCTTATGACTAAGCCATATTTTGTAATTATATTAAAATAGGCTTATTTAATGTATGTGACTGCAAGTCACTGAAATTAAATTACACAGAATAAGCAAAATTTAGCTGTTTTAATGGGTACCCAAGAAACAAGTCTTACATATATTAAATCTTTATGCTAGCTAGAATATCTTAGCTCAATTTAAACATTATTTATGAAAAATATATTAGTCTTAACATTTTCAGTGTTAAAGGTCAATAATATTACAACTTAAAGATTATGCTTTGCCTCAATTTAGAAGATAATAGAAATAGTAAGTTTTAAAACTCTGCATCAATTGTTCAAAATTCAAGAGCTCTGGCATTTCTTTTCTCAATATAACACATCTAATTCTTCCCATAATATTTTGCAATTTCAAAAGTAATAAGCTACTCTTATAAATAGGAAAGAATAATGAATGTCTGATAATACATGATGTTGTTTTCAGTATAGTGAAAAATCACTAGTGGTCATAACAGAATTAGAATATATTATACAGTAATCTACCATTTGTCCGTGCAGTTAGCCTAGTGGCTGTGCGCTTTGAACCATATGCCTGGGGAAGGAGTGTCCTAGGTTCGATTCCCATTGAAGACATAAGGAGCTGAAGCTTCTTCAGCCATAGCCAAGTTAGCTGGTCTTGGGCATGGACAGTAGGGTTTTTTCCCCCAGTTTATCCTGGGGTGTTTTATCCCACAAACAAGCAAACTGGTCCCATGAACATACAGGATACAGCCATAGGATATAGTACGGCAAGGAAGGCAACAGGAAACCACCTTGCTCATAGTCACTTCCCTAGTATGGTAGCATAGCTGCCCCTACCATCCGTATGGATGAAAGGAAACTAATCATCATCATCAATCTACCATTTATGCAACCACATTGGAAAGGCAATTTGCTGTTCTGATAATTGAGGGGTTGGATAATTGAAGGGTCATTGTTTTGAAGGTTAGATAAATGGTAGATCACTATATATATATATATATATATTATAAAATAATGATGTGGCTATGCATGTAGAATATAAGCAAAGATTGGGAAAGAAGGAACCTGTGTGCATGCATTTATTTATTTTTTTTGAAAAGCTGGAGGTGTGGAAAACAATTTGTTCTTTGGAAAAAAGACTTTCGCAGAGGCAGATGCAATAAAATAAGAGAAACAGATTATAAAAGAATGTTTGGCTACTGCTGCTCTTGTTTTAATAGGCACAATGAAAAGCAGAGGAATGATGCTACCAGCTCAGTGGAGCAGTCCCCATGGAAATACCTAAAAAGAACAGCAGCAACAGCAAATTGCCTTTCCAATGTGGTTGCATAAATTACCATTTATGTAACCACTGTAATTTGGTTGTTTCTATTAATTATTCTGAGTAATTTCTATAACTCAGTCAAATAGGTGAGGCAGTAGTCTAACTATAGAAAGGAAAAAAATATGCATGTGTAAATGACATGCTATGAGAAGAAAAAAGAAAGTTTCATTTTCAGTAATACAAGTTACAAACTGATTTGTGGTAGCTACATAATTTATAGTCACAAGTCTGTCTCATATTTTAATGCCCTGATGAAAAATTGCATCTATAGAAGCACAGCTTTTCATATTTACTTCAGCAGGGCTGGTGTTGAGGTTGAACTTCTCTTTAAGAAATTTGGCAAGGACTTGTGAAATGATCGGAGTAATGAACATTGAAGTCACCATTTAGAATCACTGGTATTCAACGATAATTTTTATTTAACAATGCAGCACCAATGGTATATGGCAAGGGAATGAAGTGAATGAAATCCATAATACACTGTTTGGAAAGAAGTCAACAGACATCCCCATGGGCAAGGTGCATCATGCCATGTAACAAATCACGTGTTTGTAACCAGTATAAATTAGAGGAATATGATACTTCCAAGTCAGTGCAACTGTGTCTAGGTGAAATGGCTACAAGAAGGGAATTGATGGAGTTTGAAAGAGGTGTTGTGATAGGATGCCATGTTGCATGCCCTAATATATATATGTTATGGATAATGTAATAAATCTGGTTATTATTAATAGTTACCAGCTATTATTATTATTAATTATTAATACCAACCAAATAACGATGTTAAAGTAAATAATTTACGAGAATTAATCACATGAACCGGTAATTATTAATAATTCCTAGAGGAGTCTGGTAAATGTAATAAAAACATGTTTTATAAAAAATATTTTTTTTAATAGGAGAAAAATTTAACAGAAAAAATAGGAGATAAATACCTTATTATATGATTATATTGTTGTCCGGTTAAAAACAAATTACTTATTTTTGCAGGAAAGACCTTTGTAGCACTTGGAATTACAAAGGATTTCTGACTTTTTTACATTTGCAGATTTGAGTTACAATGGGCTGTTTCTTAGACTTATCTTCATTAATTGAAATAAAAGTTTCCTTACAAACGGTAAATTCGTTCCTCAAATAGAGTTGGTTTAAAATACCATATTTTTTATCTAATTTATATAGGTTTTCATTCTCAATAGAAATTATAACAGCTATAATATTCCAGTTATCAGTCTTAGCCCTATCTACATCTTGAATTCTTATCTGAACATTTTTCTCCTACATTTGCAATTGGAAATTTAGTCAATGAAAGCTGTAACATTTTTTCAATTTGCTTCTTAAGTGACTGCTTAGCAGAGTTTCGATATTCTTGAATTTTTTCTGTGATTTCATTGAGTGCAAAAGAAGTACTTTCCTTACTTTTTTCATTATTTTCTAATTCAACATTAGTTATATTTTTTATTTTGTTATCTTCCTCATCTATCGTTCCTGTTTCAGAAGAATGTTGTTTTCCTTCGATTTGGCTAACACGCTTATTTCTGTTTTTGTTTGGATCTCCAACAGATAAGTCTTCACTTGTACCATCTATTTCCACTTCCACATTGTCACCGTTATCTGTCCTAATACTGATTAGTTTGATCTTTTAATATCATCTCAAGATCTTTACTCGTGATTTCTGACAAGGTATCGACTGGTAAGTATGTTTTCAAACCTACCTTAGCTTTACAGCCAAACATAGCTTTATAGAAACTGCTATTTATTCCAGAGTGATGTGCTCTGTTTTTCATTAATTGAATAAATGTTACCCCTTCTGACCATTTTGTTGTTTTATTTGTTTCAAGCCATGTGGATAACATTTTTTCAATGTCTTGGTTTGCTCTTTCAACCGAGCTTTGTGATCGACTTTGCCGTGGTTTTCCATGAACAATCTTAAGCTCATTCCACATTCCGCAGACTTCTTCAATAATTTTATTCATGAATTAATGGTCATTGTTACTTTGCAAGATGCATGGGACTCCAAATATTGTAAATACATCCAATAGATGATATGCAACTTCTTCAGCTCATTTTGTTTTCAAAGCTCTAAGTTGAACAAATTTCGTGAGATGGTCTTGATAAACCATTATAAGTTTATAATCACCATCAGCTTGTGACTGCATATCAGTTAAATCAATCTGACATCTAGAATTAAATTTTCTGCTTTTAATTGGTTTAACAATGAGTCCTTTTTTTTGGAATGCTCAATTTCTTTTGGCAGGGTTCACAAATATATCATAACAATTTCAACTGTTATGTTCTTATACTTCTCTTTAATCTCTTTCGTCATTCTGTTTTGTCCTCCATGGCCGATGGCAATATGAATGTCATGAATTAACTGAAAATTTTCCTTCAAAAAAGTGTAATACATAATCGGGTCTCCTTCATTTTTAACAGGTATGATGAGTTTTTCAACATTTCCAATATCATATCTTGATAAGTGTTGATAATCCTCAGGTGTTTTGCCAGAAACCTTCTCTTTGTTCTTTTTAGCTTTTGCTAAAAAGGAATAATACTCTTCTCTTGTGAATAACTGATTATTTTTCCCTTTTTTCTATCTAAACATATTAACTTGGTCGTTAAAAAATGTGGAGAAATGTACTCACTTACTAGCGACTGACGTAAATAAGAAAAACAAACCTCTCCCATTAACATAGTAATCAGTATTAAGCTGCTTCCAGGGCAGGGAGATGAAGCTGGGAGTCACGTGTAATTTTCTCTGAAAACCATACACAAAATTTCATAATGAAAAGAGCCAATTGATAGAGCGGGCTCACAAAATTATGAACACGTGTCCAACTGACAATTAATGAACTTGTCAATTATGGTAATCTACCAAAAAACAAATCCATTATGAAAAAGTATCTGTAACGCTTCTTCATTAGCGCTTTTGACTAAAAAAAAAAAAAAGAAGAAGAAAAAAAAAAGAAGAAAAAATGTGTTATGTGAAATTGAACAAGTTTTCACTAAATCAATGCATAATTAGATTAATTGCTCACAATGTTCAATGTGGGTTTAAGTGTACATCAAAAGCCAACAGAAATAAATTTCCAAAGCCAGGAGTCACATGGTACTTCCTCACCCTCCCTTAAACTTAGCACATTGAAATTTATTACATTTACCATCAAGAGTTGGGAAGTATTAATAATTACCAGATCATGTAATTAATTATTGTAAATTATTTACTTTAACCTCGTTATTTGGTTTGTATTAATAATAGCTGGTTATTATTAATATAAACTGATTAAAAAATTACTTGGACCATAAAATATATACCACTGGAGAAAAGATATATTGCAGATAGATGCTCATACTTGGAAAAGTTAATAAAGATCTTTTATTAAATATATATCTTTTTCTAAATCACTTAGGGAATTGAAACAACGTAGATCTGAATATAAATTAAATAATACTTTAATAGATATTTCCGATATTTCGGCAATGTCTCATTGCCATTTTCTAAAGGAACTTACAAAAAGGCAGGTGCACACAGGCCCTAACAATACAGTAACTGGAAATGAAGATATGAAGCTATCGTTCTCCTAGAAGTCCTGATGGTGCCCTCTGGTGTGCTAAGTAGGTGTTCTTGGCTGTTGGGCTGAAGGTCTGCTGATGTACGCCTCCCAAATTTGGGGCAGTCGCATACAATCAAATTTGTTGAGGTTTGGAGAGTTTCTTAGGGCAGAGGCTGATTCCATAAATAATCTTTCGAATTTATATTTGCTCCGGTGTATTATTGTTGCTTTCTTCCACCATATTCTGTGGCGAGTATCCAGAGCATGGTCTGCAAGACCAGAATGGCTATATTTGCGTTGTTTCAACTCCCTAAGTGATTTAGAAATGCATAACCAACGTATAAGCCTGTCTACGAGAATAAATATATATCGTTTCCACATTAGTTATAATCACCATGTCCCGTTACCTTGCAGCTTGTCGCTTCCTGATTTGGTTAATAATAAGCATTCAAACATATTTCAGCAAGATTCTATATTGTTGTGCAATTTTACAATGGACATGTTCTTGGCCAATAACATTTTTAAGACTGTAAAAGCACTATTGTACTATCAATGTTGTGCTGTCTTTTCCAGTAAAGCACAAGTTATTCTATTTATATATTACTTCATAACTTATCTGAATGGTGGCAGTGCATATCTAGTTTCTGTGATTGCTTGACCAGCACACAGAACAATACATATTTCAAAAAGATTCCTTGTTTTGAACTCCTGTGCTTATGCAATAGTTATACAATTATGAATGGAATGGGTTGCCTGAGTCAGTGTGCTTTGTCTATTAATGGTTTCAAGGAGAGGTACAGTAGATACTGTGTTGATAGTTTGGTTCTCCCATGATGAGTCTTAGGACTCCATGGAATAATAATAATTTGAGGGTTTCCAGTTATATAACATATTATGCTACAGAGTACATTTCCTCTATGGTCCATTGTGTTATCACTAAGTTAGTCAACTAGTATTGTGTAGAAAACTGCTTTTTTGTTTTGTGCACAATTTTATTACTTTAGGATATATTATATATAGAAAATGCTAAGAATAATATAAAATAACAGAAATAATGTATTATTTATTTGCAGGAAAACAATTTGATAAAAATTGTATAAGTTATTAGTGAATAATGGTTTGTGGTTTGAAAGAGAAAAAGAAACATGAGAGTAATTAATAGTATTTTTTGTATTAATCTCATTTTAATGTATTGGAGATTGCAGGTAATTAAACAATTTGAGTTTTGATTTTCATTTTGTTGAGATATTTGTACTTGTGTTATTTATGTGTGAAACTTCATGAAATTTATGGGAAGAAATTAGATTGTTTGTGTTTGCTTGTTTTCTTTTAAATTAATATTTTATATTATGTACTATGTGATGTTTGGCATTTTTTGTTCCCTTATGGACATAGTGTTTTGTTGTCAGCTTAGTGAAGTGTCACATGACTAAAATTGGCGGTTTGACATTGGTCACATAAGTGTTACATAGGTCATGTGGTTTTCTGGAATTCTCAGTCATTAGAAAAAAGCTCATCTCCAAGATGTACTCAAAGTTTCACATTTTTTTTTCCCAGAATGATGAAAGAAAATCAATATATTTTGCTTTTTTTTCAAATCACCCCAGTAAAACTCAAGTTGTCACAAAATAAGGTAATGTTGGCTATTCACTCTGTGTGTTGAAGTAGCCATAGTCACTTCTGTCACCCAATTTTCTGATGGAAGTATCCATGTATTTTCTCCATATAAAAAATTACAGGAAGTGTGTAAAGATGTTCCACATGAAAAAGTCCCAGAGGTCATCCAACTTGACACCCTTATAGTGAGAAGGACATGAAAGAAGAGTTGATCTTCACAGTATACCTTAAAGGAAAACTGCTTAAGAAAAGATCAGAGGTATTGGGAGAATGACATTTAAGTTCATAGGTGGATGATTTTTATTAGATCACTGCTTATAGCAAATACTTCTATGTCATATTCTGTCAGCCTGGTTGGTCAAGTGGATAGTGTACTCACTCTCCAACCAACAGATTTTAGCTTTGAATTCCTCCAGGCATGGATGGATCTTCATGTGTGAGATGCATTTTATTCCCCCATTGATCACCATCTTGCTCACTGAAGGTCTGACATAGCTTGAAAAAGTTCCAAGTTTTAGTCTCTACAGCAGGATTATCGGATTATGTAAAATCATAGAAACCTATGGGTGTCCTAAGGAGAGTTTTTGTTAAAATCTTTCATAGAAGGGAATCATTAAAACAGTGGAACCTGAGTCAGTGGAATTGGAAAATTGTGACCAGTGGGAGTTGTCAATATTAAGGTTACCTACAAAGATGATTGTGCCATTTATTATTATTATTAGACATCTCCAGGGAGTCCAAGGACTCATCGAGGGAGGGCACCTGCTCTACAACTCTATCTCCGCCACTCAATCGACCAACTGACCGCAACTACACCAACACCATCTACTGCCACCCACCACCACCACTGGTATTTCCAAGGACAATCGCAAACATCCATGCCCACGGCGGGATTCGAACCCACAGCCTTTTAGCTGGAGAGCGGATACGCTAACCACTCGGCCAGCCAGGCTGGCAATTTAGATAACCGACACGCAGAAGATCATCTTCAGAAATAAGAAGCTGAAAATGGTTAAGGTGGACTGTGGTTTTTATAACTGCAATTTCAGATTTAGTCAGAAATGAACAGTCTGGTTTAAAATATCCATAAGTGATGATGTAAATTGTTTATGTCATGAATGTGTGATTTTTTTTTTTTTTAGATTAGGATTTCTTGTGTCAACTAATTTTTTATTATATATATATATATATATATATATATCTTTAAAAACTTGGCATTATCTCTACACTAGGTAAACATGCTCATTCGCTCCTCTTCGATTTCTTTTTACAATCTTTCAGCAAAATGGTTATTCAAAACAAACAGTTAATAAGCTGCTATTCAATCCACCTCCTCACCATACTGAAGATAGAAACAGTGAAAAAGGCTACATATCCCTACCATATATCAGTTCTGTTTCACCTAAATTAGTCTCAAAAAATTGGATTTCATCTGGATTTCTTTCACTCCTCTACTTAAGTTCCATTCCTTGCTCAGCATGCCCAAGCAAAAACATAACTTAAAATATCCCAGTGTTTATCATATTTGGTGCAACTGCAACATGCCTTATTTTGGCCAGACTGAAAAATCCATCAAATTACTTCTAGAAGAACATAAAAGAGATGCCACATATGGCAGAACTAGAGCAAGTGCTCTGTTGAACCACATCCTCAATTCTGCTAATGCTAATGATGAAAACTATCATTCACCCAGTCATGTGAGACAAATCAGAAAACATATTTCGATGCTATGAAAAACTGAAGAAAAAAATTGTAGAATCTAAAGAAATCATCCTCAATAGTACATCTCAACACTAACTTCAGCTATAATCTCTCAGACTGCCATTGCACTTCTATCCAACTTGGTGTTCACAAGACCTTGAATGCATGCACATGCCCAACGACGAAGAGACAGACGGAACACCTTCAAATGTTAATATGTTAGCAGTTTAATGTTTAGATTTTTTTCTCTTGCAACGTTTGTTGGTCTTTCATGTTATACACCCAATGAAGTCTTCTAAGAAGACGAAACTAGTTGTGCGTTTATTTAAAATAAAAGTGTCCTATTTTTATCTCTTGGCTTATTGTAATTTAATCTGTTTCAAAAATGTCTCTCTCAGCTGAGTCCATCAGTTATATCATACACACGCACACATATATATCAGTGGTGTCGTGTGCCCATAACAGTTAGGTGTGCTGTCATGCGGCTTATGTAACCCCTACTACAAAATTCACATCAACGTGACGGCATGTATGAAAGTTTTAAGAGTGTATAGCACATCTTAATTGGTCCAATGCAATTAATTGCAGGATAAGTTTGAGTACTTCAATTTATCAATCAATTGTAACCAAATCTGCATAGAGTGGGGAGGGGAGGGGAAACTATGTTTGTTTTAAGATATATTAGAAAACAATGATATTTGGTTGGTATATTTGAATTACTCGAAGGTGTAAATATGTGAACCATCATTAATAAGTCATGTGAGAATGGAAAATGTAAAGGAAGGAATAAGTTTGAGTAGAAATATTTTCATTAATGATTTATTAATAATTGATATTTATGACACGTGCATCCTATATGTTGCTGGATAGAGAAAACAGCATGTGATCCTCTTAAGTCTAGACATGAATAAGTGAATTTATGATGGCATAATGGAAAAAACAAAACATTTTTGAGGAGATGGAAAGAGATTTGCTTGCAAATTATAAATAAATAACTAATAATAAACAGTCACTATAGGCAGGGGCTAATTCAATGAACTAATAATGTTAATCAGGTGATTCATTTAAGTGTGGCAGGAATACATGGTTTGATTGAGCAACAAATCATCTTGTAAAATTTTGTTGTGCATGTTATGTGTATTTCTATGGTTTATGTATATTTCGCTTCATTTTCTAAGAATTTTCTTTTGCTTACTTAGACTCAGTATATATTTTACACAATAATAGGATACATAATATCCAATTATTCTCGGAATTATCCCACTTTCAGGAATCCTACATTCATTAGGTTTTTTTTTAGTCTCAGCAGCTCTTCTGTCTTATCAATAATAGATATTTCACATATGCTAGTATTATGTTGTAGATCAACAACGTTTTACAATACACGGAAGTATTCATTTTTATTCAGGAATAGATAAATTTTTACTACATCTGTGGTTTCTGAAGACTAAAATAAAAATTTCCCTATGCCGCTAAAAAACTTTCCAACCTTAACAGATGCTATACTGCACAATAAGTAAACAAAAACAGCAAAATACAAGTCACTTTGTTTATAACTAAATACAGTAAACAGATATTTAGCATCTGTGTACTAGGACAATTACTGTAATTAGAGACAACTTGAATAACACACTTAATGGAAAAACACTCCTCCCCAGAAGACTATGCCACATGCATGCATGCGCCAGACACAATAACCAATCACAACCACTAGGTGCTATTGTTTCAGTGCTCACTCTGCTTCACCTTCTAGCAGGTTTAAAACCATTGAAACGCTAAGAATTTGACCTGCTGCAACATCTATGTTTGTTCAAAGGGCTCAAAGGTGTATGTATTTGAGACTGCACACCTGGGCTATTAACATGAATAAGATGCAATGTTTAACCATCGAAAAGTGTCCTCTTCATGAAGCATTAGTGTATTGTGTTCAATTTTAGAAATCATGCAAGCAAGGAAACAATTAGAGGAGTCTTTAAAGGGAATAAATGCAAAAATATAATATCGGATATATTGCTATTTTGTGGATGCACATCACACACCCGGAATATTCACCCCCAATATATATATATATATATATATATATATGCCCCTGATATACACACACACATATACATTGTAGGGACACTATGAAAGCACTTGTACTTTTCATGGTGCATTTTTCTAAGTAGGAATTTTGTCTCAGTCATGGAGACATCATAGAGGATACAATATAAGAATTGTAATGTACACATGAGAAACACAAGTGGAAATGATCATACTGAAAGCCTTAAGTTCTAGTAGGTTATTCTGGGAAATTTCACACAATTATGTTTATTGAGCTTGGGTTGATTTTGTTGCAGTGAAGTGGAGATTTTTTTTTTTTAAATATCTGACCTGCATGAAAGATGAAAGGTCCAAAGACCTATAGCAGATTGCCCATGTATGGGCAAGAGGAAAGGATCAATCTATTTATATATATATATATATATATATATATATATATATATATTTTTTTTTTTTTTTGAACTGGCATCTACCCTACAGCATGGAAACAGGACCACCTCCAGCCCATCCCACAGAACAAAAGTAGATAGAATGAAAGATAAGGCAGTGAAATTGGTTTGGTGAGTTTCAATATGGACTGTAAATGGGTGTTGGTTAGCGGCATTCCTTGTTGTAATGATTTTGGAGGAAAGTGGAGGAATAATAGTGGCTAATTCAGCAGAGCACTGTCCATGAAAGTATCTGTAGAAGAGGCACTAGGTAGAAACTGAACATCTGTGTGTGAGAGAGGGATTGAAGTGGATATGTGAAAGACAGATCAGTAATTAACTGGATTGTCCTTATCTGGATAGAATTAAGCAATCATAGAGGAATTTAGTGTACTACCTCATGGTTCGAGTTAGAAGGTATGAAGTAGTGTCTTGTGCAAAAAAGTACACTAAATTTTTTGACAGCTGCAGAGGCTTTGGTTGAAATGTGGAGGTATAGGTCAGTCTGAGGAGAGAAAGCTGATCATGTTTGGATATCTCAGTATTAATGAAAGTAAAGGGAGGAATGTGAGCTCTTTCTTGCAAGAGATCAGACAGGTCTGAGTTTTGGTAGCATTAATGTCAACAAGGTCGTTCTTGCCCCATCGTGATATAGCTAGGAGATTGGAGTTCAGGATACTGATTGTGGTGGATCTTGAAGATTCTAATATGCAAGCACTGCAAGGTTTGTCAAATAAAAAGGGGGAATGGAGTGTATTGTCATTGGCAAAGCTGTGGATAGGATTGGAAGTCTGTGATAGCAGGTCATTTACATACAAGAGGAAACAATTGGGTGAAAGAATAGAACTCTAGGGTACTCCTGCATTCATGTAGAAATCTGAGGAGAGGAAGCCATCTACCATGACACGTAGTGAGGCGACCAGTGAGAAAGTTTGCATAGGGTGGAAGGCAGTTTGCTAAGTAGGTCCCTGTACCAAACCCAATCAAACACTTTTGATTGGGTTTGGTACAGGGAATTCAGAGTAATTTAATAATAAGGTGTGACACTTTTTGGCAACTGGCATATGGAAATATGACTTCTGCATTGCTTCAACCTTGGTATCACCTCTGGGTCTGGCCTCCACTGAAGAGGTTGACCTCAATAAAGGTCGAAACCGGTCTGGGTAGTGAACCTTCCCATAATGCATAGTATTCCACATGTCCCAAGGAGATATGCTTTGCATTATGGGATACTAAGGAAAGTGATCAGAACTCAGTCCACCTTTGCCATGAGTTGCCCCAGTCCTGAAGATACTTCAGATGCAAACTTTGTTTGCTTACACTTGAATAAAGGATTAAACTAAATATATAATTTATGGGTTTGGTACAGGGCTTGAGTCAAGAGGTGGGTGGTGAAAGCTAGAAGATCACAAGTGGCAGAAGATCCATAGTGTTGGTCACTGATTACTTGGTGTTCAGAAGTTAGTCGTTAATGACCTTCTCCATAATTTTAGAGAGAACAGAAGTGAGAGTAATTGGGCAGTCGTTTGTTGGTTGACTTTTATTACCTTTCTTTGGGATGGGCTGGAGGTGGGCCTGTTTCCATGCTGTAGGATAAATGCCAGTTGAACAGGATATGTTGAAGATGCGATACAGAATAGGAGTTGTTTCTGAGGTATAAGTTTTTAACATAATAGGTGGGTTACCATCAGAATCAGATGTCTTGTTTGTGTTCAGGTTATTAAGGATTTTTCAGATTTCTTTCTCGCAGAAGACTATGAGAGAGGTGACATAGAGAATGTAGGAATTGGAAGAGAAGGGTTATGCCAGTAAGTTGGCCTTGTCTTTAGGTAAGATGACTACAGTACCATCCAGATGTGAGGGAGGTGGAAACCTGGGTGGGCAAGAGTTGTGCCCAATGGTCTTGGCAAGGGACCAGAAAGAGTGACTGCCATTTGGATAGGAGATGAATTTGTAGCAGCAAGAGTTTTGGTCTTGAGCCATTCATGGTATGCAATCGTTTTTCTTTACTGAGTTGGCATACTTTTTTGAGAACCAAGGCTTGGATGGTGGCCTTTATTCCAAGCAGGTGTTTGGATCAGGGTAAAAGAAGCAATGTTTGGACCATGGAAAAGAGGAATAGAAGATACAGAGGTCATCCCTTCTTGTTTGTTGTGCTAAAGGATATGAGACTGAGAACTGGTGGGGTGAAGGTTGTTCTGTAGCAAAAGAGACTGTATGAGGTTATGATCTGAGTTAGCAAGAGGAGAACTGACATTCACAGTATACTTGGAAGGAGGAGCTTGTTAGGAAGAGATCTCAAAGTGTGTTGGCAAATTGGAGGGGAGTTGTCAGGGTTTCTTGTAAGGAGACTGACAATCCATGTTAGATCACAGCTAATGTCAAACTCTTCAGCATCCTTGTCTTCTTGATCAGTGAAATTGGAGAAAGGAAGCCAATTTGATCTATGGACATTGAAGTCCAAGATGGATGACCTCACGGAAGGATGCCCAAGAAGGATGACCTTTCTAGAACACAAATACCTTAAGGTATTTCTGTTCTAGAAAGCACAGGTATAATAAGAGAGTCAAAGAGGTTAAAGTGGTTAATGGAGTTTGGAGAGCAATAGAAATAGGATATGAAAAGGGTAGGTTGGTTTGGTAGAGGAATACTGAGCCAAAGCAGATGAAATGGGGGGGGGGGAAAGAGATTCAAAGTTTTGCAATCTCTGACATAGTATGTTACTTCTGATCAATGCACAAGTGCCACCCTTGTGGCTGAGAGAGAACTGTGTAATGTGTAGTTTGGGCATTTGAGGTGGACAATTAGAGTTCTGATAAGAATAATAATTCTGGTTTAGAAGACTGGAGATGGTGATGCATATCTTTAGGCCACAGATGTTGTTGAAGTGGATGCAGAAACTTTTTTTTTTTCCTAGTATGGGAGTGTCATGATAAAAATGTACCAGATTTGTGTTTCACTATGCAGTGAAGAGATGGTGCTAGTACTGTATATCTAATATTCTCTGATATGGCTCAGTACATGTGTAATTTGAACTATGTTTTTTAGTTTTGCACCAGTCTTTTTTAATTTGCTAATTTCAACATCCTGAAATATGGCAAAACAATATGAATTAATTTACTCATCATCATCATCATCTAAAGAGAGTGCCTACATGCCAGTTATTCGCTGTAATCAAAACTGATACAACCAGACAAATCTCAGTAGATTCTAGATATCATATTCTATTTAGTTATATTAAGTGAGAGTGGAAGTATCAATACAGTTTTAAATCATTTAGCTGATTAAAATTGAAAGGAACCTATATAGCTCAGTTTTGGTCTTTCAGGTGGAAAGACTAAAACCTGGGTTATGATACTATCTATGACGCAAAGAGCCTTTCTGGCCAGAAGAACACACACAATTTACAGGACAGTAGTTAGTCCTGCCTCCATATTATAAGCAAAAAGAAGGTTTCTAAGAAGCCAGGTAACTTGGTGATGACTAGTCACTGATCCTAACACAAGCAGGAGAATGGGATGGAACCAAAATTGAACTGGATGGCCCATTCAGCCAGTGTGAAGTTACTGCTTTATATAATTTTGAAAAGTTTTTTTTGCCAGATTTTGTCTTGAAATTGGTTGGGTTGTATGAAAAACTGATGTATTTTACATTTCCTTAAGTGTTAATATGAATTGAACAAAAATCATTCAGCAGAAGATTAAATCATTGTATTTTAAATGTTATACCATTTCAGCTACTTACTATCCTCCTTCTCTTGTTTCATGTTATTTTAGCTTTAAATAGCCAACTAAGATTAACATATTTTCAATGAAATTATAACAAAAGGGATTGATTTTGGTTGGATATACATATTTGAGAAAGTCTAATATAATAGCTAAAACTATAATACAGGAAGGCCTCATTTTACATTTCCTCTATCTACAAAGATTCAAATTAATGAAAATTTCAAAATCAACAGCAAAAAATCCAAAATATAAAGAACAAAACAAAAAACAAAAGCATAAATGCAGCATATTGGTAGCATTCATGATTGTCTTTTGTTTTATATTCTATATCACTGTGGTAGGGATTTCAAAACCGTTTATATTTTGACCCACCATGAACTATTATTATTATTAAGTGACACCTCCAAGTAGCCCAAATACTTATCGAGGGAGGGCATCTACAACTTTCTTCTACAGCTCTCTGTCATCACTACTCAATCCACCAACTACAGCGACCTCATCTACACGAACGGCATCTAGTGGGTGGTGAGCAGTGCCCATGGTGGGATTAGAACTTGCAGCCTTTTGGTTCTAAATGCTAACTACTCAAGCCAATCAGACTGGCTATAAAAAGCGTCTCTAAAAATTAGGTGACTCTCAGGCCACTCCCTGTGAGTGAACAAAGGATCATCCAACTTGTGGTGGTTCCACAAAGTGACAGGCTCACCCTACCACTACACAAAACCACTCATATCCCACGGAAAAGCATTCACTGACATGGCCGCAATAGAAGCCACTGGAAAACATCAACCCCTGGAGACTCAAAATGCTCTCCCCCAGTAAAGCTGCCAACTCATTCCCCCGAAATGTTAAGCCTCCTTCAGCAGAAGCCAGACTCAGAAGAAATAAGAAAGAAACCTTAAAAGAGCAGAAACTGTTGTTAGTTTCTATAGAAACTATGTTGTAAAGTCTGCTAAAAAGTGAAAATTTTACTAATATTAGTATTTAAATAATAAATTAAAAATGTCATCTAAAGGTAGAGCTCATTCGATGTCTTCCTCAGCTGAATAAATTCAGGAAATAACTGACCAATGAGGAAAAAAATGGAAGTGATTTGACATATCAAATCTGGCGAGTCATTCCGATGCGTGTAAAAGCATTAAAGTTATCACCTTCTATAGTTTCAACAATAGTAACCAATGCAGAGAAGATAAAGCATTTACATACAAGAATTGTTAATGCAAAAGTATCAAGGAAATGATATTTAAGGAGTGAAGTAATGAAAAAATTATTAGTGCTATGGATTGACGACATGAAATTAAAACAACTTTCCTATAACTCAAGCAGTAATCATGGACAAGGCAAAGTCCTTATTTATGTACATAAGTTTAATATTGTTTGAACCAGTTAACATTCTTCATGGTCTTTCTATATGGAAGAAAATTAAATTAATTTTTTCCATGATAGAAAAAAAAAGTACCAAATGCAGGCAGCTCTGGGTTTACGCCTCGCTTCCGTTCCTGAAAAAATGGGTGTAAACCGAATCAGCATAAAACGAACCGAGTTTTAACGGGAGGTACAAAGTTATGTTCCGCGCAGTCAAAAAATATGCACATGAAGTATGTGTAACATTATTATATTTAAAGCTTTGATAATGCATACATATATATTTGTTAAAATAAAATTATTAATAACGAAAACAAAATAAAATTATATACAAAAAATATGAAACTTCGAAAAGATATTACATATTTCTATGTTGAAGTTCCTGGTTTCGGATCACCTGCATTTTTTTTTGAAAAAAGTACTATCCAGTGTTAACTGCCTAGATTTTCTTTTTCTTTCTTTAAGGAGTTCAGTGTAAGTTCGAATAAATGCGATTACACTCCTTTTTACGTTTGCACTCCGTTCCCAATTGTGGTCCATTTCGCAGAGTTCATCAGTCAATGTCTCTATGCTTGCAAGGATATGCTGTAAATTGGTGATTTTTATATCTCTCAGAAGACCTTGACTTAATTGTTTGGCTAATTCTTTTAAGTCTTCATTGGAAAGCGGTTTATCATGCTCTCTAAGACTTCTGTCACATCCTCAGCTGTAATATCGTCTAATTCCCACCTCTCGCGTAAGCTTGGTAACGTCTTCAATAACATTCTCCTCTTGCTCTAATTCCTCAAAGTCATGCATAAATGCTGGAAGAAGTTTTTGCCATGCTCCTTTTAAACACTTTGCTGACACTTCGTTTCAAGCTGCCTTGATGTTGTTAATGCCATCAAAATATCGAATGACTACCAATAGTCTTTAATAGTTTTTCCTGAAGTGTTCAAGACTCTTACCATTTCCATAAATGTTATATGGAGGTAACAGGCTTTGAAGGTTGATATAATCCCTTGATCCATCGGTTGCAAAAGCGATATTGTGTTTGGGGAGCATGTAAACAATCTTGACATCCAATGGTGTTCTTACTTGAGCAAGGTTTTGAGGATGTCCAGGGGCATTATCCAAGAGAATCAATACCTTGGCTGGCAAATCATTTTCTTTACAGAGGTGAAGTACGGTAGGACAAAATAATTTGTGTACCAATCTATAAAAACGTCTTGTGTAACCCAAGCTTTCTTGTTCCATTTCCAATAGACTGGCAGCATGGCTTTTAGATCCTTGAGGGCACGTGGTGTCTGTGAATGGTACACCAACATTGGTTTAAGCTTCAAAGTTACAGAGACACTTGCACCCAACAAAAGTGTAAGTCTATTTTTTTGCAGCTTTAAAACCTGGAGGGAACATTCTTCACAGGAACTGAAGGTGCATGATGGCAATTTTTTCTAGTAGATCCCAGTCTCATCAACATTAAAAATGAGATCAGGAGGATAACTTCCTTGTTCTACACAGTCTTGAAATTCTTTAGGAAAAGCAGCTGCTACTGCAACATCTGTTTACCCCTGCTATAACTGACATGTTTTGCATTTAGTACTGCCGTAGACTGTTGTGTAGACTGTTTTGTTCTATATGCATTTATCATAATTGTAGTAACAGTTGATGGAGGCAAGTTCATACTTCTACAGACATTAGCACGTGTCTGCCCATCTTCCATTCTTCGAATCACCTCCATCTTCTTTTCAAGTGTGACTGATTTCCGAGCCTTCTTAACACCAAGTTCTGCTAACTTTTGCACTTCTTTTATCAGACATGGTATGTAATTACATTCTTTATCAATTTAAATAAGTGCGTATGTAAAAAAAAATAAATAGAACAATTAGGTAGATTCAACAGTAAAACTAGGTTTGATACATGTATGTCGTAGTAGCCCAGTAAACATTCGAACACTAGAGTGCCTGCTAGTATCGTTTCTCAGTCAGATCACACTATAGTAAGAAAGCACGCGCAGGCATGCTTTCTTACTATAGTGTGCGTTATTGTGAATTGGCGTAAATTGAGCCAGCTTAAACTGAGGACTGCCTGTACTGCACTTCGTGAATAAGATATTTAAAATGTTGCTTTCAATTTGTTTATATATAAATTGGCATCTATTTAAAATCATTATTCTTCCAGTTTAATATTTGAACCTCTGTGAAGAAATTGTTCATCAAGTAAAACAAAAAAGAAAACATTTAACAATCCAAATTATTTTCTGTTAAGAAACTAATCTTAATAACATAGAAAAATTAAATGCATATAGTAACTTACCTCTAGTGTAATGGATAGAACAAAATTACAGCATACCAGGATAAATAAGGTAAGACGAAAGTGAAAATGATGATTAGGTTGCCATGGTATAATCTTCATAAAAGAGGAAAAATAAAGGTACACAATTTATGTTTATAAAGAAAATGTAGAATAATTTCCAAGTAAATTAAACACAGTAAGAAAGCATTGATTTAAAGTAGCTTTCTATTGATGAATGAAAAACCTTAAACCCATTTTCATGCTGTTAAGAAGTTTTACTTTGTTTTCAGCAATCTTAATATTGGACAATGCCTGAAGTGTAGCTTGTACAAAAAAAAAAAAAAAAAAAAGCTCAAAATTCATGATTCTTAATTTTTGTTTCGGAGGCATAATTCCTTCTCTGAACTTTACATAATCACTTCTATAATCCACATACTTCTGCTAACATTTCAAGTAGTTTAATGAGACTGATTATTTTGCTCATGTCATTACATCCTCATTTGCACCAAGGTGATGTGCAGAAAACTACTGCTTCAGGTTTGCAAAGCATGGAAAAGATAAAGGAGATTATTCATATATATCAAGTGAGATCACCTGCTTCCAAGTTATGCAACAGCCTTTCATTCGGTATTCTGCCTTAGCAAAATCCAAAAGTATGATGGTGTATCCATTCCTCTTGTCTAACTCAATGGTAACATTGAGTCAGACAAGAATGTGAGCAAGTTGCTCAAATATGACTTTCTCTTAATAAACCCATGGCATTCATTGCAAAGTAGAGATTCTCTGTCAGCCCATTTCTGAATGTGAACCCTAACCAACTTTTCCAAAATCTTCACCACCACTCCAGAGATACTAATAAGTCGATAGTTGGATTCATCAGTCTTTGCACCACCCATGTGCACTGTGATTACTATACACTCTTTCCAAAGTATACAGCCTGATCAGAGGAATAGCCAGTTTAGTTGATATTATCCCATCAGTTCCTATTGCAGACTTCTTATTCAATGTGCACAACAACTCTAGTACCCCTCCACATACACCTGAGTTTTTTCATCCAGTGAAGAGGTAGCAGTGAGCTCAATGTTCCATATGCCAGGTTGACAGGCTTTTAGCAAAATATCCACTCATTAGTTGAACAATGTCTTCTTTAGTCACCTGCATACCATTTGCATTCAGTGGAGTTATTCTTCCATATTCATTCCTTCTTTTACTTGCAGTGTAACAACAGAATTCTTTTGGGCTGTCTTTAGTTTGTAGAGCCTGTTTCCTTTCATACCCAGACTTAGCTTTATATATATATATATATAGTGTGTGTGTGTGTGTGTGTGTGTGTGTGTGTGTGTGTGTTATATTTATTATTTAGCAGCATCTCACCTGTTTTAATCTTTTTTTGTCTCAGTAATACTGTTTAACTGGGTGATTCTCCAGTTGGCATGAAATTTCAAGTTATTACATAATTTTGTTTTGTTTAAGTCAATAAAGAATAGAAATTGGTCTTAATTTCAAGCTGCTATCCTCACTCTCTTGGCATCTTTAATGTTATCCAGCTAGATACCTATTAATTTGGCACACCATGAGAAGGTGTGTATTCGAAATTAGGTCAGATGACCCTTAAGCAATCCCTTCACAAATATTAACACAAATTTAATTTTGTTTAAATTAAATAAAATTATTTAATGTCAAAGATGTAGTATTAATAATTAATGCAACATAAACAGATAAGAAACAGGAGTGTGTGGGTGGCTAGTACACATGAAATAATATCTGTGCTTATGCAGGCAAATAATAATGTTGTAAAGAAAATAGTCATTTAAATTCAAATTGATATGCATCATCATCATATGTAATGTAATAGCTGAAGATGAAAATAAACTTTCATTCAAATGATTGCCTTTTAAATAATCAATTGAATTCATCAAAAAAGTTTCCATGACAATATGACAGTAGAACGCAATTAAGATTTCACAGCTAGTTTCTGATTCACAAAATTTGTTCCAAATTAATCCAGTATTAGATCAGCTCTTTTACATTTCAATTTTCACCCCCAACTTTCAACTCTATATGTTGAAAGTTTTTTCACTTGGTTATACTATAAATTAAAGATGCCAAGAAATTATATTCTTGGTTTCATAATTTATACAAGTGTAAGCAAACAAAGTTTGCACCTAAAGTCACTTCACAACTGGGTTACTTGTATATAGAGGCTAATGACTTCATATTAATTGCCTTAGTATCTTGGCATCTTTGATTTATAGTATAACCAAGTGAAAAAACTTTCAACATCTATCTCTAACCCAGAGTATTTTATTAATAAGATGTGACAACTTGTATCTGGAAATATGACTTCTGCATTACTTCACTTTGGTATCACTTCTGGGTCTGGCTCCCACCGATGAGACCTCAGTAAAGGTTGAAAGTGGTAATGGGTAGTGGCCCTTCCCATAATGCTTAACTTTATACATGTCCATAAGGATATGTGCTTTGCATTATGGGATACTAAGGCAATTGATGTGTAATCATCCTCTATATACAAGTAGCTCAGTCGTGAAGTGACCATGTGCAAACTTTGTTTGCTTACGCTTGGATAAAGGATGAAATCAAGAATACAATTTCTTGGCATCTTTAATTTGTAACTTGTTTATATCTTGGTCTTCTTTCTGTTTTTTTTTTTGTTTTGTTTTGTTTTGTTTTTAACACTTGTTTTGCTAATCTTTCTTCTCCCATTTTGCTTAATGTAACATACCATCTTTTATTAGCTGTACGACATTCTTGAATATTAATCATGTGCTGTTATTTTCTGATATCTTTGTTTTTAATATGGTTCTACATTGATGTGATATTTTCATCCCCCATTCCTCCTCATTTCCCCCTCTTCTTCAGAACGCTTATATCTGTAGTTTTCAGTCTTAGATCAAATGTTTTTTTTTCAAACTAGAACTATGATCCACATGGTAAAATTAGTTTGGGCACTGTCCTATGTATTATCACCATGATGTTTTGACTCATTTCTGTCTTATTCTGCATTTAATCTGTTGGCTTCCTGCCAAACCATCTCTTATCCATTTTCATATTATTTTGTTATGTTTATTAAAAACTATAACTTAGTAGCTAAAAGGAATGTGTAACCTTGTGGAGAATTTAATTAACTTTTTCTTTTCTGGCCTGTTTTTAAACTAAATTTATCACTACAATTATTTGATTTGGCTAAAAGCTCGTGAATAAATATAGCTGATTTATTTAGGAATACAATTTAATTTACAGTGAAGAACTTAAGCGGGGTGCTTAAGGGTCAAAGCTGTATAACTGAGAGGAGACCTCCACATAGCCTATAAAGAAATGCGGAGAACCGACCAGGGCTTCTAACCTAATGTCCAATCCTCACCTTCTCGTGGTACACCCTGTTGGGTATCTACTTTGATACTGAACGAACGAGGATGGGCTGGCAATTTGGGATTTAGCCGACCAAATTGTATTCTTATTGGTTAAACCAAAATAAAAAATGATGGTACAACATGACAAAATATCATGCCGGCTAGGGCGTCCCCCGGTTAAACAAGGCCCCCGTTGTTTTTGGCAGGGAACCAGGGCGAACAGCGAAAAGTCAGCTACTGGAA
Source organism: Typopeltis vanoorti (assembly GCF_054136105.1). Classification (NCBI taxonomy): domain Eukaryota; kingdom Metazoa; phylum Arthropoda; class Arachnida; order Uropygi; family Thelyphonidae; genus Typopeltis; species Typopeltis vanoorti. The sequence goes on from NC_143554.1 coordinate 14,248,916, forward strand.
CAAATCTGAAAACAAACCCCAACTCAACATCACCAGAGTTAAAGATCGGTACTATCAACGTAAGAAGCCTGAATGACAAAGAAATGGAGCTAGCTGAGGAATCAGATAAGTACCAGATCGACATAATAGGGGTGGCTGAAACAAAAAAGACCAAAACTGGTGAGATCTTTCTGAGCAATAAATACAAAATGTTATATTCAGGCAATGACAATCAAGGAAAAGAAGGAGATAGCCATAGTATTCAACACAAAATACGAGGCTAAACTTCTTGAATGGCAGTCAGTCTCAAGTAGAGTCATGTGGGCAAATATGAGAATGGGGAACCAGACAATGAGACTTATTTGTGCCTATGGTCCCACAGAAGGTTCTACTAAGGTAGAAGTGGAGGAATTTTTTGAGGCTTTAGAAAAAGCAACTGACACAATTAAAAAGGAAAAGTTGGCCCTTGTTGTTGATCTAAATAGCAGAGCAGGAAATGATTGTGAGACATACAAAAATATTTTGGGAAAAATGTGGAGAAAAGAGCAAAGCTAATATTAATGGCAAATATCTGTTGGATTTCTGCTCAGGACATCATCATCATCATCAAATTCCTGCCATGTACCCTCAAGGGGTGTACAGGATATGACAGTACTACATGAAAAAATTACATCATTACTAACTTCCTATCTACAATTTTCCTCCAACTCAGTCTCTTGCTGGTCAAGACTCCAACATTATCAGATCTTATATTTCTATCCTCTAAGGTACTTTGTACTGTATCAATCCACCTATATCTTGGTCTTCCTCTGGGTTGTTTTCCTGCCAACCTGGCAGAAAACACTTGTTTTGCTAATCTTTCCTCTCAAATTCTGTTTAAGTGACCATACCATCTGAGATTAGCTCTGCTAACGCATTCCTGGATGCTGACAATGTCAAGTTCTTTCCTAATATCCTAAATTTTAATATGATATTGCCATTGATGCCTTCTGTTCACGCCTCTAATCTTTCTCAGGACTCTCATATCTGCGGTCTCTAGTCTTTGGTCAAGTGTTTTACTTCTGACCCAGCTCTCAGATCCTTAAGTTAAAACTGGTTTGAACACTGTCTGGTATACAGCTAATTTAGTGTTCCGACTAATTTCTCTCTTATTCCATATGAATTTATTCAATTGACTTCCCACCATACCAGCTTTGCTGATTCTGTTGTCTATTTCTATATTTAATTTACCATCTTCAGTAAAAATCGTGCCTAAGTAGCTGAAATGTTTTACTTGTTCAACAGGTTCTCCATTCACAACACAGTTGACATTTTCAAGGATTCTGCCTATTTTCATTGTCTTCGCCTTTTTATTGCTGACCTTCATACCATATTTATTACAACAGCTATTCAATTTAGTCAGAGAATCTTGCAGACTTGTAGCGGATTTATTTAGAATTATAACATCATCCGCATAAAGCAAAGAGCTGACATTAACATCTCCAATTTTGATGTCAGGTTTAATACCACTTTCCTTCATAATGTGATCCATATAGATAATGAATAACAGAGGGGATAATGTACATCCTTGACTCACACCAGATTTCACATTAAACCATCTTCCTGTACTTCCTTCAATTCTAACTGCTGACTTACAACTTAAATAAAGACTAAGTATTGCTTGATATAATGCCCCGTTGACACCATATAGCTGTAGCGTATTGAATAGCTTCTCTCTTGGCACCTTGTCATATGCCTTTTCCAAATCGACAAAACTTAAATACAGATCTTTGTTATATTCCCATGCTTTCTCGACTATTTGTCGTAAAGTGAAGATCTGATCCTGACCTCTATTTGGTCTGAATCCAGCTTGTTCTTCACCAAGCTTTTCTTCCACAATTCTTCTCAACCGTTTCTCAAGAATACTTGCATAGATCTTGTCAGGAACACTCAGTAGGGAAATACCTCTGTAATTCTTACATTCAGTTTTATTTCCCTTTTTATATATGGGTACTATGAGAGCTCTACTCCAATCATCGGGAATTCGTCCCTCTGTCCAGGCTTTCTGAATTATGCAGTGCAGCCACTGTAAGACTTTCATACCACCATACTTCAGCATTTCTGGTCGAATATCATCTACTCCTGCTGCCTTTCCACATTTCAAGCCTTTGATGGCTTTTTCTACTTCAAGTATGGATATGTATTCCTGACTGCATGCCTGGTCAGTGTTTTTTTATCACTGTGCTGTCATCACTGCTTGTTTTATTTAGCAGTTTTTCAAAGTATTTACCCCATACTTCAGGGATATCTTTTTCTCCCATTTTCATGTCACCTTTATCATCTCTAACTCCTTTTACAGCACTCTTTCCTCCATTCCTAAGCTTCTTCAACAACCTCCAGAATATTCTCACACCTTCTTGATATTTATTTTCTATATTCTTGCCAAAGTCCTCCCATGACTTTTGTTTAGCTAGTTTTACACACTGTTTAGCTTTCTTACATTTGTCTCTGTATTCTGTAAGAGTAAAAGCTGACTTATTTGCCTGGAACTTTTGATATGCTTTCTTCTTTTCCTTCACTGCCTCTTTAACTTCCTGTGTCCACCAGGGAGTTCTGATTTTTTTATCCTTGCACACAACCTCACCACATGCCTCTCTGGCAGAATCAATCAATGTTTTCTTCAGAATTTGCCACTGAATCTCCAAGGTTTGATTCCTGTTCTCAAACTCTTTCATTTTCTTTTCAATAATCTGTCTGTATTTTAGTCTACAGTTCACATCTGAGAGCTGCTCAACTTTTATTTGCTTTAAAACTTTCTTACATGTTATTCTTTTCAATATGAAATTCAATTTTATCCTGTTCAAGACTAAATAGTGATCACTTCCAATTTCAAATCCTCTGTACACTCTGGTGTCTTGCACCAGGGAGAAAACATCACTATCAACAATAACATAGTCAATGAGACTTTTCTTATTCCTAGCCTCTTCTCTCCATGTGAATTTGTGCACATTTTTATGTTGGAACATGGTGTTAGTAATAACCAGTCCATGTCCTGAGCAGGGGTGCTTAAGGGTCAAAGCTATATAACTGAGAGGAGACCTCCACATAGCCTTCAAAGGAATGCGGAGAACCGACCAGGGCTTCTGACCTAATATCCAATTCTCACCTTCTCGTGGTGCATCCTGTTGGTTATCTACCTGGATACTGAACGAATGAGGATGGGCTGACAATTTGGGATTTAGCCGATCAAATTGTATTCTTATTGGTTAAACCAAAATAAAAAATGATGGTACAACATGACAAAATTTCATGCTGGCTGGGGCGTCGCCCGGTTAAACAAGGCCCCCGTTGTTTTCGCCAGGGAGCCAGGGCAAACAGCGAAAAGTCAGCTACTGGAATAAATCTGAAAATAAACCCCAACTCAACATCACCAGAGTTAAAGATCGGTACTATCAACGTAAGAAGCCTGAATGGCAAAGAAATGGAGCTAGCCGAGGAATTAGATAAGTACCAGATCGACATAATAGGGGTGACTGTAACAAAAAAGACCAAAACTGGTGAGATCTTTCTGAGCAATAAATACAAAATGTTATATTCAGGCAATGACAAACAAGGAAAAGAAGGAGTAGCCATAGTATTCAACACAAAATACGAGGCTAATCTTCTTGAATGGCAGTCAGTCTCAAGTAGAGTCATGTGGGCAAATATGAGAATGGGGAACTGGACAATGAGACTTATTTGTGCCTATGATCCCACAGAAGGTTCTACTAAGGTAGAAGTGGAGGAATTTTTTGACGCTTTAGAAAAAGCAACTGACACAATGAAAAAGGAAAAGTTGGTCCTTGTTGGGGATCTAAATAGCAGAGGAGGAAATGATTGTGAGACATACAAAAATATTTTGGAAAAATTTGGAGAAAAGAGCAAAGCTAATAATAATGGCAAATATCTGTTGGATTTCTGCTCAGGACATGGACTGGTTATTACTAACACCATGTTCGAACATAAAAATGTGCACAAATTCACATGGAGAGAAGAGGCTAGGAATAAGAAAAGTCTCATTGATATGTTATTGTTGATAGTGATGTTTTCTCCTTGTTGCAGGGCACCAGAGTGTACAGAGGATTTGAAATTGGAAGTGATCACTATTTAGTCTTGAGCAGGATAAAATTGAATTTCATATCGAAAAGAATAACATGTAAGAAAGTTTTAAAGCGAGTAAAAGTTGAGCAGCTCTCAGATGTGAACTGTAGACTAAAATACAGACAGATTATTGAAAAGAAAATGAAAGAGTTTGAGAACAGGAATCAAACCTTGGAGATTCAGTGGCAAACTCTGAAGAAAACATTGATTGATTCTGCCAGAGAGGCATGTGGTGAGGTTGTGTGCAAGGATAAAAAAATCAGAACTCCCTGGTGGACACAGGAAGTTAAAGAGGCACTGAAGGAAAAGAAGAAAGCATACCAAAAGTTCCTGTCAAATAAGTCAGCTTGTTCTCTTAGAGAATACAGAGACAAATGTAAGAAAGCTAAACAGTGTGTAAAACTATCTAAACAAAAGTCATGGGAGGACTTTGGCAAGAATATAGAAAATAAATATCAAGAAGGTGGGAAAATATTCTGGAGGTTGTTGAAGAAGCTTAGGAATGGAGGAAAGAGTGCTGTAAAAGGAGTTAGAGATGATAAAGGTGACATGAAAATGGGAGAAAAAGATATCCTTGAAGTATGGAGTAAGTACTTTGAAAAACTGCTAAATGAAACAAGCAGTGATGACAGCACAGTGATAAAAAACACTGACCAGGCATGCAGTCAGGAATACATATCCATACTTGAAGTAGAAAAAGCCATCAAAGGCTTGAAATGTGGAAAGGCAGCAGGAGCAGATGATATTCGACCAGAAATGCTGAAGTATGGTGGTATGAAAGTCTTACAGTGGCTGCACTGCATAATTCAGAAAGCCTGGACAAAGGGACGAATTCCCGATGATTGGAGTAGAGCTCTCATAGTACCCATATATAAAAAGTGAAATAAAACTGAATGTGAGAATTACAGAGGTATTTCCCTACTGAGTGTTCCTGGCAAGATGTATGCAAGTATTCTTGAGAAACGTTTGAGAAGAATTGTGGAAGAAAAGCTTGGTGAAGAACAAGCTGGATTCAGACCAAATAGAGGTCAGGATCAGATCTTCACTTTACGACAAATAGTCGAGAAAGCATGGGAATATAACAAAGATCTGTATTTAAGTTTTGTCGATTTGGAAAAGGTATATGACAAGGTGCCAAGAGAGAAGCTATACAATACTCTGCAGTTATATGGTGTCAATGGGGCATTATATCAAGCAATACTTAGTCTTTATTTGAGTTGTAAGTCAGCAGTTAGAATTGAAGGAAGTACAGGAAGATGGTTTAATGTTAAATCTGGTGTGAGACAAGGATGTACATTATCCCCTCTGTTATTCATTATCTATATGGATCACATTATGAAGGAATGTGGTATTAAACCTGATATCAAAATTGGAGATGTTAATGTCAGCTCTTTGCTTTATGCGGATGATGTTATACTTCTAAATAAATCCGCTACAAGTCTGCAAGATTCTCTGACTAAATTGAATAGCTGTTGTAATAGATATGGTATGAAGGTCAGCAATAAAAAGACAAAGACAATGAAAATAGGCAGAATCATTGAAAATGTCAACTGTGTTGTGAATGGAGAACCTGTTGAACAAGTAAAACATTTCAGCTACTTAGGCACGATTTTTACTGGAGATGGTAAATTAAATATAGAAATAGACAACAGAATCAGCAAGGCTGGTATGGTGGGAAGTCAATTGAATAAATTCATATGGAATAAGAAAGAAATTAGTCGGAACACTAAATTAGCTGTATACAAGACAGTGTTCAAACCAGTTTTAACTTATGGATCTGAGAGCTGGGTCAGAAGTAAAACACTTGACCAAAGACTAGAGACCGCAGATATGAGAGTCCTGAGAAAGATTAGGGGCGTGAACAGATGGCATCAATGGCAATATCATATTAAAAATGAGGATATTAGGAAAGAACTTGACATTGTCAGCATCCAGGAATGAGTTAGCAGAGCTAATCTCAGGTGGTATGGTCACTTAAATAGAATGGGAGACGAAAGATTAGCAAAACAAGTGTTCTCTGCCAGGTTGGCAGGAAAATAACCCAGAGGAAGACCAAGGTATAGGTGGATTGATACGGTACAAAGTGCCTTAGACGATAGAAATATAAGATCTGATAATGTTGGAGTCTTGACAAGTAACAGACTGATTTGGAGGAAAATTGTAGATAGGAAGTTAGTAATGATGTAATTTTTTCATGTAGTACTGTCATATCCTGTACACCCCTTGAGGGTACATGGCAGGAATTTGATGATGATGATGAAGATTTAAGCTTATCACCATCGAATATCAGTTTTAATACTGCTTTTCTTAATAATGTAGTCCATATCACACCATATTCCTGTACATCTTTCTATTCTGATAGCCAGTTTGTAACTTACAATTTATGTGGAAGGTTTCATTTACACCAGATGCATTTAGTGTTATGAACAGTTTTTAGTTGAAACCTTATCATATGCTTTTTATGAGATTAGTTGATCATAAATAGAGATCCTGATTATATTTCCAGTAAAAGTGACAGCCCTTATTTGGTATAAATTCAATCTTTTCATTTCTTTTTTTCAGATATGCTTGCATAAATCTTTCATAGAAAAGTGAGCAAGGAAATTCCTCTCTAATTTGCATATTCAGGTTCATTTCTCTGATCTATGAATTTCAGGATCAGAGTTCTACTCCAGTCATCTGACAGTGTGTTCAAACTTAAATGATTTAGTAGCTGCTGCAAAACTTTTACATAACTACAGTATATTTCAGTATCTGCGATCAAATATCACTTACTACTCCAGCTGCTTTCAACATTTTAAGTTTCTAATCACAGCTTTTCTACCACTAGTACAAATATATAATAACAAATATATTATTATAAAAACTATCTCTGGGATAGTTTTTATGATAATTCTATTGGAGGTTACTGTCCCTAAGAAATAAAAATAAAAAAAAAAACATGATAGGGATCACGTTTTTTTTTAAATTTTTATTTCTTAATAATATCATCATCTTTATTGTCTCTTGCATTCCTTTTGTGGTCCTCTTTTCTCTAAACTTTTTTTTTTTGCAGCCTTCAAAACATTTTTTCACTATGAGCTATTTATTCTCTATATTCTTTCCATGAAGTTTTTTCAAGATTGTTACCATTCCTATATTTATCTCTGTATTCTTTAAGAGCACATGCTGACTTATCAAAAACTTTCTATATGACTTCTTCTTTTGCTTCAATTCCTTGGTCCATTATGGAATTGCAACACTTTTTAAGTTGCATGCCAAGTTGGATTTACCACTTTCAACTTTCAAAAATGCCTTAAAATATCTTATCTTATATTTTTAATGGATGTTAAAAGAGTTTACCAACAAAGAAAGAAGGAAACTGATGCATTTTTAAATAGCCAGAGGTCAAAAATATATCTGTTTTCCTTCTTTTAATATGATTCTATGTTTGGGAAAATGGTGTGAGGAAGACTATTCTAAAGAAAAGAGACAGTTGTAATGAAAAAAGAGGATAAGAAATTGCTTTGGTAAATCTGAAGCTGAAGCATGTTTAATCTAATCTAAGTATGTTTATACATGCTTTGAGGAATCATGGTAGCCAGTTTGGTGAAGCAGTGCTAATGAAAATACCTGAAGAAAAGGACATATGAGAAAAATTATTAGAGTGAAGGCAGAGGATAATTTATTAACTGGACTCTCCTCTTGATAGCATTGAGCATTTTATTAAGGCTTTTTTGTGAACCACCCCCAAATATGAATGCAGTATTTTGAGGTTTGGGTGATTCATTTTCTTGTATAGTGAAACCTGTGGAGTATTCATAACCATAAAATAACACGTATGCCACAGTAGACTTTAATAATTTAAATTTTTCATATTAAAAAGTTATCTACTGTGGCACATGTGTTATTTTATAGTTGGGAGCTTCATGATTTATATACTGTTGTGAGCTGTAGTTGGATGCACACCTCAAAGAGGTGGGGAGATGAATTTGGAGCAAAATTGGCTATGTTTTCTGAAGAACTGCAAGATTCTCATAGTAGGGCCTCACATGGCAGATAGGCAGTGATCCCTAAGGCCAATGTGCATTGCAAACAGAAGAGAAGGAAATGACAAACCACTTTGGTATATATATTTTGCCAATAAAATTTTATAAACACGGGCTCAAGTTATTAAGATATGGTACGTGAAGATGAGATATTCAGGCTGGAAGGCATTTAGAATGCTTACTAGGGAGGAGCAGGGAAAACAAAAATGGCAAAGCCTGATTACAGTCTTGTGGAAGTTTGTCTTCTGATAGGTAATTTTAGAACATGTATCCATTTTACTAATTTGTATAAAAACAGATATAAAAGAACAGGTCATTATTTTAGAAGTTTTAGAAGAAATGGAATGGCATTCATAGTTAAAAAGGGGTATGGAAAATATATTTTGAGTTACAAGTTGGTGTCAAACCATAATCCAAACCCAAATAAAGACATATCCAGTGATTGTCTCTCACAAAGGTTTATGTACTTATTACATATTGCATGCTGGTAATTCACCTAATGGTAGATAAGAAATCATAGAACTTATATTTGGTAACAGAAAGAAGATAAGTGCTATCAAAGCAGCAAAAACACTACTGGTGCAGACTGTGGAAGAGATATCCTGATTGGTTAGGTTAATGAAATTAAGGGCTACTCAGAAACAAAGGAACTGTATTGGATTTGAATTAAATCATATAAAGTAGAAGTTGGAAAGAAGCTAAAAAATTTAGATAAGACAGGAAGAAAATCAAAAGAAATGTGAGAAGAAGAAACAAAATATGCAGTAATGGAAGTGAAGAAAAATCTAATCAAATCAATGAAAAAAAAAAAAGGATTGTAAAATGGCTGGCAGAAGAAGAAAAATGAAATTCCAAAAAAAAAGTCAAATCCAAGAGAATGTGAGAATGACAGAACTATTGCTTTAATTTCGAATGATTTACTGGGGTTCCGAAGAAGAAGAAGAAATGATAGTCAACTTGAAGAAGGATAGGTATTAGGAAAAGAGCTCCATTAAATCTTTAACATTTTTTAGTTTAAACTTATTAAACTAAAATTATGAAAGTTAATAGGCAAAGATAATGAAAATTGCTTTCACATCCACTAATTACTGGAAAGATGTAATGTGAGGATGTTAAAGCTAGATAATTAAGAAGCCAGATGGCAACTAAGATTTATTTGAATTACGGACATGGAGGGGACCATCAAGAATGAATGCTCCTTGGAGGCATTCACTGTTAAACAGAAGTTAATGCACTTTGCATATTTTGCAAGCAGATGAATCACTGGGAAAAAGTAATATGTTATGGAAGGTTAAGGGTATGAGAAGTAGAGGAAGGTAGGAAACGAGCTGAATAGGCAATATGAAGAAACTTACCAAATTACAAATTTCAAAAGAAGAGACTAAATGAGATGTCTATGTTCACTAGATCAAAAGTTTGAAATAACTAGAAGGCACATAACGATAGTTGTAGAGATAAGCTGTAGTGCTATGAACAGATGATTACAGGATTTTTGGAGCTAAAGAGATGTGATGTGTTTGTGCCAAGAATGGTTACAGGTGTGAGCTAGCCTGGACATGAATATGACTGGAGATCTGAGGATTATCAATGATAAGCAAGTGAATTAGGTGCAATTTGATGAATGAGGGTGAAAGAACTATGAACTTACTGAGGTTTACCAGTTTCAACAAATAGCTGGATTCTATTGTACCTGGCTGGGTCAGGTCCTAAAGAGACATAATAAGATGCTAGTGAAGAAAATGGTCACATTATAAAAAATTAATTTCTTGTGGTTATGGTAAGAATATAAAGAATGACCTCCAGCAAATAGTTTTGAATGTAGGGAGTTTTAAGAATAAATTAGATAAATATTGGTTAAAGGACACAATCTTAATCAATGTATAGATGAGTAGTTAGCATGTAATTAAATGTTAAGAATATATTAACATATTAAATAGCAAGCTAAATTAGATTAGAGAATCCTATCAAGTAATTGTTATTAATTTGAAATCACAGTTGATAAGCATATGCTATTAATTATTATTTGGGTCCCCCATAGCTCAATTAATAATGATGATGGCAGCCTTTGATTGGAAAGACCTGGTGTTCAAATCCTGTGTAGGACATGAAAAACTGTTATAGGGAGAATAATAAAGCAACACGCAAAAACCACAGTGATATCTTTAATTAGTAAAAGGGTTAATTAGTAAATTTGTTATAGGACAAGTTATTCCATCTCATGTGGAGGCATGAATTTTTTTTCATCACTTGGAATTTTTTTTTCCCCCCATAGGATTAATTGTCCTCTCTTAGTAAGAATGATTTCTATAAAGTCAAGTTATTTGGCTGTGATAGGGCCATGAATTTTATGCTGACAGAATGATGATTAATTATTATTATTTGTTCATTTTAATGAGTTGAAAGTTTATTTTTCACTTGGTTAGACTATAATAAATTTAGTTTAATCCTTTATCCAAGTGTGAGCAAACAAAGTTTGTGCCTGAAAGTATCTTCAGGACTAGGGTAAGGTAGTACAACACCAGGTAACTCGTTGCAAAGGTGGACCAAGCTAACATCACTCCTATCTCAGTATCTCCCATAATGCAAAACACATCTCCTTGTGGATATGTATAATGTTATGCATTAAGGGAAGGACCAGACTAGTTTCGACCTTTATTGAGGTCTCTTCAGTGGAAGCCAGGTCCAAGTGGAGATACCAGGCAGAAGCATTAGCAAGGTCATCTCTACCTATAGGAGTTGCCAAACAGTGTGCCACCTTTTTATTAAATTACTCTGGATTTAGAGAAAGATGTTGCAAATTTATTTTTCACTTGGTTAGACTATAATAAATTTAGTTTAATCCTTTATCCAAGTGTGAGCAAACAAAGTTTGCGCCTGAAAGTATCTTCAGGACTAGGGTAAGGTAGTACAACACCAGGAAACTCATTGCAAAGGTGGAGCAAGCTCACAACATTATGGGAGATACTGAGATAGGAGTGTTGTGAACTTGCTCAACCTTTGCAACGAGTTGCCTGGTGTTGTACTACCTTACCCTAGTCCTGAAGATACTTTCAGGTGCAAACTTTGTTTGCTCACACTTGGATAAAGGATTAAACTAAATTTATTATAGTCTAACCAAGTGAAAAATAAACTTTCAACATCTTTCTCTAAATCCAGAGTAATTTAAGAAAAAGGTGGCACACCGTTTGGCAGCTCCTATAGGAGGAGATGACCTTGCTAATGCTTCTGCCTTGGTATCTCCGCTTGGGCCTGGCCCCCACTGAAGAGACCCCAATAAAGGTCGAAACTAGTCTGGGTAGTGGCCCTTCCCTTAATGCATAACATTATACATATCCGCAAGGAGATGTGTTTTTCATTATGGGAGATACTGAGATAGGAGTGTTGGTAGCTTGTTCCACCTTTGCAAGGAGTCGCCTGGTGTTGTACCACTTTACCCCAGTCCTGAAGATACTTTCAGGCACAAACTTTGTTTGCTCACACTTGGATAAAGGATTAAACTAAATTTATATTTTAATGAGTTATTATAAAGGTGATAAGTTAAATATGAACATGCAGCAACTCATCTCATCTGCTTGATAATGGGTTGAGTCCACTAAGAAAAAAGGTTCTCCACTTATTGCGATCTTTAGCCATCTCAATCATGACTCTATAGCTGGGTAGATGAGAATGCTCTTTTAGCAACTTTATCCAAGTACTTCTTGGTCTGCCTCTAGGTCTTTTTCTTCCTATATATCCATTCAGAGATAAATATGGGAGTCTATGAGGGGCCATTCTCTGAATATGATCAAACCATCTCAGTTGATGCTTAATGATTGTGTCTATTATATTATCTGGGAAGTTTAAATCTGTTCTGACTTGATCATTAGTCTTGTGATGCATCCAGTGGGTATTATTAATTTTTCTGAGGCATTTCATCTCAAATGCTTGAAGTTTCTTGATTGGTTGTTGAGTTAATCACCAGGCTTCTGAAGCATAAGTAGCCATTGGGATAATAATTGTTTTATATAATTTTAATTTCAGACTTGTTGGGATTTTTTTATTATTCCATATTGTTGAGGTTACTAGATATAAGACCGACAAGATAAACATATTTATTAACTTGTTCCAGCAAGTGATTTTCAAGATTTATAGAAATATTTTCTTCTTCTCTACCTATCTTCATTATTTTTGTTTTATGAAGATTTATTTTCATACCATAAGTTTTACAAGTCGTTAGACAAGTTATAAGTTTTACAACTATTAAAATATTAATAGTTTTTTCTAGCTGTGGTTTAGAATCTGCTAAAATAATGATATCATCCACGTATTTTATGTAATTAATGTTGGTACCATTGATTTTTACACATGGTTCATCAGCTATGGTTTTACAGACTTCTTCTAGGAAGATGATAAAGAGTTGAGATGAGAGAACATCCCTGCATTACACCTTTCTCAACTCTGTAATCCTCGGTTTTAATATTGTTTGTTTTAACAAAAGCTTTGGTGCCTCCATAATAATTTGTAATAAATGTTAAAATATCAGAATCCATTTTTACGTTTTTTAGGATAGTGATCAATTTGTTTCTATTAACTGAATCAAAGGTTTGCTTAAAATCTAAGAAACAGCAGTATATGGGCAGGTTGTATTCCCAATATTTTTCTGCTATATTATTAATGGTGAAGATATGGTCTATAGTGGATCTATGTGGCCTGAATCCTGCTTGGTTTTCCTCTATAATTTTTTCTGTAAGCACCTGTGTTCTCTTTTGTATAATTTGAATGAATAGTTTATAACTATGATTTAAGAGTGTTATAGGTCTATAATTTTCACATATTCTTTTGTCTCCTTTTTTGTGAATTGGTATAATAATTCCTGTTTTCCAGTCAGTTGGAATTACTTCAGTATAAAGAATTTGATTAAATAAATTCATTAAGAAATTAATAGCTTCCTTGCTCCCATATTTCTATAGATATTTCATCTTTACCTGTAGCTTTTGAAAGTTTCATTTGGTTTATTGCATTTATAATTTCTGCTGGGGTTATGGATGGTGCCTTTTCATATATCATCTTTTCTGTTATACTTTCCTCTTCCTGTTCTTTTTGAAATAATGTTTGATAGTAGTCCTTCCAAATTATTTTAATATTTTGTATTGACCCAGTTTCCAGATTGTTTTTATCTTTCATTGTTAACGGTTTATCTTCATAGATCTTAGTTAATTCTTTGATAATTTTGTATACTGTTTCATTATCATTTCTTTTATTAGCTTCTTCGCACTGTTTTGCTTTTTCCTCCTAGTTATTTTTGGCAGATATGCACATTTTATCAATTTTGTTTTTAAGATTCTTATAATGTTGTTTATTTTCTTCTGTATTTTTTATATTTAATATATGCTTTGCTGCTCTTTTTTCCTTCTAAAGTATTTAAAATTTCATGATTTGGTCTTGAAGTTGTACGAAGTATGTTTCTTGCAGTACTTGTAACAATTTTTTTACCTTGATTCCATGTATTTTCTATATTGTCATAGGATAATCTTCTAAACTCATTTCCTATTAGTGTCTGATAGGTAGTTGATTTTGCTGTATAAAGTTGTTTACACGTTTTAGTGAAATATTTTTGTTGAGGAGTGTTTCTTTTAAAATTATCATGTTTAGACTGAGCACATTGCATATAGGTTTGTGTAAATTGTCTATTGGATTTTAGTGAGTATACTTTATGAAACTGTAGTGGTAGAGAATGTGCGAGCAGCTAAGCCTAATTTGAGTAGAAGCTTATTACAGTACTTTGTTGTATGCAACTGCTTAAGGATTTCTGTCACTAGTACTATGCTGCTCAATTTAGTTAAAGAATTCTAATATAACGAGAGAATTCTAATATAACCACCCCTCCTATAAAAACCCTATTGGTTATGAAACAAGCAACACAGAAGACTTGGAATTCAGACACCTTTGCGACGATGATTATTAATCGTTTTGGGACCTGAAATATATGTAGTTTGGTGAAAGAAGGAGCTCTTTTTAATGTGATGAATGTCTTACAACAGTATAAAATTGGACTTTGTGCTGTACAAGAGGCGCGATGGCCGGGACATGGCTCGACCCGCAATCAGGGGTACACACTATACTATAGTGGTGACGACAGAGGAAAAAAGTACCCGGAACTGTGTTTCTAGTTAGTGATAAATTTTTGTGTAATATTTTAGATTTTACACCTGTGAACAATCGGCTATGCACTATTAGAGTTAAGGGATGTTTTCATGTGTCTATTATGAACTGTCATGCGCCTACAGAAGAGAGCTCGGAGGAAGCTAAACATTGTTTCAACGAAGTGCTTGAGCGTACTTGTGCTAATCTACCGTCGTATGACGTCAAGCTAGTAGTGGGAGATTTCAATGCGAAGCTGGGGAGAGAGAGCATGTGTGGCGCCCTTTCATGAGTAGTTAGAGCCTACATGAGGAGTGCAATGATAACGGGATCCGACTAGCGAATTTTGCCGCTGCTACGGGATGTTTTGTAAAGAGACTATGTTTGCACATAAAGACGTCCACAAGCAGACCTGGAGACTGCCGGACAGTAGAACAGCTAACCAAATAGACCATGCACTAGTGTATCAACGTCACCACAGCTCCATCTCGGATGTGAGAAGTTTCAGAGGAGCAGATGGAGATAGCGACCACTATCTGGTAGCCTACGATTTCAGGCACAGAATTGAAGTTGAGAAGCCTGCGTGTCCTACCATACGACTGGCATAGGACCTGGACAAGTTGAAAACGGCGGAAGGCAAGTGGGCTTTCCAGTTAAAGTTGCAGAATCGTTTTGGGGAGTTACAGGAGGAAGAGGATGATCCGGATGGGATGTGGGACACCATCAAAAATACGGTTGTGTTAATTGCCTCGAGAACTGTGGGAAAGAGAAAGAAGAGGGGAAAAGCATGGTTTAATAGTGTGAGAAGAAGCTGTAGCGAAACGAAGAGAAGCACTATTGAACTACCTAGCGGATAGCAGGAAGAAAGCTGCATATAAGAGGGTGAGAAGAGTGGTGAATATATGTCTACACAGTATACTTTATTAATGAGAAAGTGGCTAGTATAGAGAGAAATAGGGTGACGAGTAATGGATGGAAGATGTACCAAACGATCAAAGCCATGCGAGGTGCCCAAACACAAGCAGCAACCATAAGAGATGAGAGTGGAAATCTATTAAACTCAAAAGATGTTCTCGCTCGGTGGTGTAGATATTTTGCAAACTTGTTGAATGTCAATGATGGAACGTCAATATCGAAGGATTATACTCCTTATCAAACTGCTGAACCATTTATCGAAGAGCCAACATTTAGTGAGATTACTCGTGCTATCTGCATGCTGAAAAATAATAAGGCTCCAGGAGCGGACTGCATACCGGCAGAGCTCCTGAAGAATGCCAGGGATGTCCTGCTAGAGCAGCTGCACCGGCTCATCTTGATGATCTGGCGAGAAGAATGGCTGCTGGATGAGTGGAAGGAATCGCTGATCACCCCAATATATAAAAAAGGAGATAAGGCTCAATACGGCAACTATAGGAGCATCTCACTGCTGTCGACTGCCTACAAGGTGCTGCCTAACATCATGCTAATGCCCCTCACACCATATGCAGAAGAGTGCCTTGGTGACCACCAGACGGGCTTCAGGAGGAACTGTTCTACAATAGACCAACTCTTCACACTGCGCCAAGTTTTTGAAAAGTGCTGGGAATATAACCGGGAAGTTCATAATATTTTCATAGACTTTTCTAAAGCCTATGACTCAATAATACATCCAAAAATATGGCAGGTGTTAGAAGAGCTGGGAATTCCCCGAAAACTCCGAAAAATGGTGCAGTGTGCGTAGATGGTTCGAGAGCAAGAGTGAAAGCAGAAGGTGACCTGTCGAACCCGTTTCAAATACAGACCGGTGTGAAGCAGGGTGATGGGCTTTCTCCGATTCTCTTCAATCTAGTGTTGGAAAAAGTAATTAGAAACACACAGTAAGTGGCAGGTGGAGTCGACATGGGGGTGCAAGTTAGGATTCTTGGCTACGCAGACGACCTGAACGTCATGGCGCATCAATGGGATGATGCAGTGGCATTGATTACTGCTATTGAAGAAGCTGCAGAAGAAGAATATAAACGCCGAGAAGACAAAATACCTTTTTATGAGTAGCCATGCTGCTCAAGATCCAGAGGGAGCTGCACAGTTTGAGATGGTGAAGGTATTTAGGTACTTGGGTTCTTTCGTGACTGAAGACAACAAAGTTGAGGCTGATGTCCGGAGTCGGATAAATGCTGTGAACGTGGCCCATTATCAGGTGTGTCCCCTTTTCGCCTCACGCTTGTTGTCTTGGGCTACAAAGGTAGGACTATACAAGACTTTGATCAGGCCTGTTCTCCTCTACAGTGCTGAAGCGTGGACTCTCACGGTGAGACAAGCCAATTACCTGAGAGTATTCAAGAACAAGATGCTACGACGTATCTATAGAGGGGTCATGGCAGACGGAGTCTGGAGGTCCAATGCTGTCATACACGCTTTATACAACTCGGCAGACGTCTTGATGGAGCTGCTAGCCTGGCGTCTTCAGTGACTGGGGCATCTGTACCATATGGGCCCTGAAAGGACTATGAGACAAGTGTAGGAGGCCGAGAAGGAGATGGGTGGATCAGGAGAAGGAAGACCTGTAGGTTGTTGGGCTGGAGACCAGAACGTGGCAGTTGCAGAGGACCGTACCCAGTGGCAACATGTGGTGCTTGAGGCCAAAAAGTCCCCCTGGGCTGATAGCGCCTGGCTAATGTAATGTATGTCTGATAGTTATCTTGCCTAGATTTCTCTTTCAGTTTTGACAGGTCCACTTTGATGATAGGAGCTTGTGATTTACAATACTTGAACTTTTATTTAATTTTTGTTGCTAGCAGCTCATGGTCAGTGTCGAAGTCTGGAGTTTTTAAAGTTCTAACATTCTGCACTTATGATTTCCAATTGCATTTGATTAGAATGTAATCAATACAGTTCTTTATTGTACCATCTGGTGAGGTCCATGTGTATTTGTGGGAAGGTCTATGGAAAAAAAGGTATTACAGATAAATAGATTATTTGCTTTACAAAATTCTAATATTCTTTCTCCTCTTTCATTTCTGTTATCAACTCTGAACCTGCCCATCACATCCTCCATGCCAGGGGTGAACTTCCCAATTTTGGCATTAAAATCTCCCATCACTATTAATATATCTTTCTTATTGGTCTTGTCTATTAGATCTTGCAACTTATCATAAAAGGTATCGATTTCTTCATCTTCATGTGACTGGTCGGGGGCGTAGATTTGAATTATTGTAAAGTGAACATTTTTTTCTTTACCTTTTAATCTGATAGCGATCATTCTTGGGTCACGTGGTTCTATGGCCATGACTGCATTTTGTAGACTATTATTCACTAAAATGGCAACTCCTTCTCTATGTATATTGTTCTCTCTGCCCGAGTAGAATAGTTTTCCTGAATTTAGATTTCTAATTCCTTCTCCTGTCCAATGGGTTTCAACCAAACCTACAATGTCCCATTTAATCCTAGCAAGTTTATTTGTTCATTTTAATGAGTTATTATAAAGGTGATAAGTTAAACATGAACATGCAGCAATTAGCACAGCTAAATGTGTTAGTGCAAGGGAGTGGGCAGGCTGTAAAGCTCTGATAAACACTTAGAACAAAAATGATATTAAAGCAACTGATATAACCACAAGAAAAATACGATATGTTCTTTCTTGTGGTTATATCAGTTACTTTAATATCATTTTTGTTCTAGGTGTTTATCAGAACTTTCCAGCCCCCCCCACCCCTTGTAAGAATTTTTAATTAGTGTTATTGCTGATTAACTGTATAAAAAAGGGATAAGAATAATTTGTGTTCAAATAAACAGAAGTCTATATGAAATGGCAGGAGTGAAGTGTCACGTGTCATATGCTAATTTTGTTGAACCACTGTATACGGTTCAACAAAATTCTACGGTTGACAGTATACGGTTATCTGGTAGTGATTTAAAAATATATATATATATATATATATATATCTACCACAAACCTAGTCAATCTTGAGGGTGGTTCTCTGATAGGCATTCCAGTTTTTATGTAAATCTTGAAGCATCAGTAATAAGGAGAAGGGGATTTTGGCACTGGTTAGTGCAACCTCACCAAACGTTATAGACATTAGTGAGACATGGCTAACAGCAGGTGACATAATTACAGGGATAGAATGTGATGGATTTGGTATTTTCAGGGAGGATACAGTAGACAGGATGGGGCTGATTATAGCAGATGAATTGGAGCCAGCAAGATTAGGAATCAGTCGGACAGATGGCAGCTCTTTTGAGTCAATCTAGTGTGAGATCAATAACACAAAATATAAAATTGGTTGCTGTATGAGACAGGGGACACCAGAGATGATGTGGAAGATATGCATCAGCAGATTAGTACAATGGGTGCAAGTCGAGCAATTATTATGGGGAACTTCAACTTCAGAGATATAGATTGGAAGGAGGAAAGATCACATGGCAGGAAGGAAATGCAATTTATATAATTATCTGTAATTACTTGAAGTTATTACAGATGTGAAGTTATTACCTGAAGTTATTATCTGTAATTACTTGAATAATCTGTAATTACTTATCTGTAATTATCAAAAGTAATGGAGCGGACTCAAAGTACAAGAGAGTCCGATCTTGTTATAGGATCAATAACTAAGGTGGCTACAATGCCTCCAATTGGCTGGAAAGTAATCATGTGGTCTTGACTTGGGAGGAAGCAAAAATGTGGATATTCCAGTTAAGAAGCAGTATATGTGGAACTACAAGGCAGGTGATTACGATACATTTAGGAGGCAGCTTTAAGCAGTACCACGGTATAAAGATATTCAAGGGAAAAGAATGTTCACAGTACATGGGGAATAGTCAAGTGGGTATCTGGAGGGAAGCAATATCACTGATTTAGCTTCCTCACCATACCCAAGGTCAGGAGGCTAAATCAGGTAGGAGTTAGATGGATGAATAGTATCATTATGCATGAGCTGCAAACAAAGAAAATGTTCTAGAGGCTACATAAGGAGAAAGGTGACCAGCTAACTCATGAACAGTACAAGGATCAGGCAAGAAAGGTGGCCAGCACTGTAAGGAAGGCAAAATCAGATTATGAGAGGAGATTAGAAGAAGAGGCGAAAGGAAATCCCAAAGAGTTCTTTCATTATGTGCCCAGTAAGAGAAAGAATGAATATGTAAGGATAACTTCATATGGCAGAGAGGTAATGTAGGCAGATAAAATTGTTCAGCTATTGAGTAACCATTTTCTAAGGGTATATCATCCAGGTGAAGATACTGTTATGGCAGACGTGACAGGAAATGATGTGAGAAAGGAAATTGATGAATTGGAGGTACTTAGGATACTGCAGAATCTGAATGCAAATACAACTGTGGAATTGGATGGGATATCAGTTTGTATTATAAAAGAATGTGATGGGAAACTGGCGATACCTTTGACTATGCAGTTTAATTTTAAGTGTCAGCTCTGGCAGTGTCCCAAGAGAGTGGAAGGAGGGCAAAATAATTCCATTGCATAAAGGAGGATCTAAGTCTATGGCAGCAAATTATAGATCAATCAGTATCTCAGGAGTGGTAGTAAAAGCACTGGAAAGTTGGTCAAAATTAGAATTCAGCAATGGGTGGATAAAAACATGATACTCTATGAGGAGCAGCACAGCTATGTGAAGGGTCGATCATGCCTTAGTAATCTACCAACTTTTTATTAGAGTGACAGCTGAGTTGGATAAAGGGAATGGCTATACTGATAACACTGCTGGACTTTGCAAAGTCACTTGAGAGGATACCACATGGAACTATGTTAACTGCAACAAATGGGAATGGATATGAAACTGGTAATATGTTGAAAAGTGTGGCTGATGGACAGATACCAAAAAGTAGTATATGGAGGGGCAGAATTCAGGAGAAGGCATGTGAGACTCTAGTGGTGTGCCACAGGGTTCTGCTTTGCTTCCACAAACAGCTGTGCTTGAACCACTGCTGTTTAATTTGTACATAAATGATATAGGAAATAATTTGAAGGGAAATATTCAGTTGTTTGCTTATGATGCAAAGTTGGGTGGGATAAGAGTTAATCAAGGTGATGTAAAGAGCATGCAGGATAATTTAAATGGGCTAATAGTTTGTGCGAAACATAATGGTTGTCAATTTAATGTGGAAAATGTAAAGTTATGCATTTGGGGATACAAAGTTTACAAGCTGTGTACAACATTGAGGGAACTGTACTCCAGGAAATTGATGAAGCCAGGGATTTGGGGTAGTAGTTGATAGAGAATTGAAGTTTAGAGGGCATATTAGTAAAGTATCCAGGGTAGTGCATAGGATTACTTGGTTATTGAAGAACACACTAACAATTAGAGATGAGGGAGTTTATCATTCCTCTTTATAAAACTGTGATGACCACATCTGGATTACTGTGCTCAGGTCTGGTCACCTGGGTTTTTTTGGGACGAGGAAGTGGTGGAGAGTATTCAGAGGCGAGTGACCAAGATCTTGAGTAGTCTGTTGAATGCATTCTGTGAGGATAGATTGGGAGATTGTGGACTACAAAAGTTAGTTGATAGCTGAAAAAGGAGAATATGATAGAAAAAAACATTAAAGTTGCTTAAAGGGTTTTATAGGGTTGATGCAGGAGAAATGTTGTGGCACTTGACTAGAGAGAGCAGAACAAGAGGTCATTCTCTGGAAGTTGGATAAGAGTGTGGTTAGTATGGTTGTGAGGACTAGATTTTATGTTTGGAGTGGTGAATAAATGGAATGGATGGCCTGAATCAGTTGTGAGTACTTTGTTAATGGTTTCAAGGAGAAGCATGATAGATAATGTGTTGATAGTTTGGGTCTCCTATGATGAGTCTTAGGACTCCATGGAGGTGCCAATGCAGTAATGATAATAAAATATAAAACCATTATTGAACATACTTATTTTGTATTGCACGATAGGAATTCGATAATTTCAGCTCAGACTGATGTTTTCTTTCTTAAGGATGAAACAGTAATACTACCATGAAGATCTATGCTATCTTTATAAGGTCTAGATCATCAGGTGAAAATCACCATATGAAGCTTACCATAAATTAATTTTTATGGCTCACATGATAGGTACAGCAAAAGAAATGCTGTTTCAGTGAAATGATAATATTTCAGACCTGAGAAAACCAAGAATATTTAACAGAAATTAGTTATCCTAATTGTCTTCCTAGAATCACTCATCAGCTGCTTACACATTAGAATTAACAGTCTATCACATCCAATTAACGTGGCTTCTTAGCAACTTAATTAATGCTCCTCTGAGAGGGCAGTTAATTCTATCTGAATAACATGCTGTGTCTTTCAAATACATGTATATTTCCTCTGGTTGGTTCACATGATGGAAAAAACCCTGCTACCTTCATCTGAAAAAGACCTTATATAAAAGTTGTTTGCATTCTAGACAGGATTCATACCCAGAGCTTTCCAGTCAAAGGACATCACTAATACTGACTGAGCAAAAGAGACTCTCAGCACATGTGCATGTTCCTAGAACCACAAGGAACATGTGCATGTTCCTAGTGGTTCTAGATTGCAAATTAACATGGCAATCTGAAATACAGGAGTTAAAAAAGGTTATTTTGTGATCAACAAGCATGATTATAGTCACAGAAGTACCTATGAAAAATTAACTTACAAAAAAGCTCCGAATGTAGATTTCACAGGACCCAAAAAGTATAAACATCTTTTGCAAAGTCAATATTTTGATAAACATGATGTAGAAGCTACTATTAGATGACATTTATCCATCAAAGAACATTGAAATAAATGGGAAAAAAATGGCTACTCCAAATGGTTATTTGAAAATGTTATAACTTTGAGTATAAACTGAGCACAAATGCAACACAGTACATAACAATATGTGAATACACAGGCCAAATGTAGTTCATACAATGCATCAGGTAACAAGTCATTTGAATATGTACTTTGTGAGGATCAAATGGCTGATTTTAATGATGACCTGAAGGCATCCAGGTTTGTTGTCAGCTCTGAATTTATCAATTTTTTGTGACAAAACAGTGATGATAAATGAGGGCTATCATTTATGCACACAGTAACACCAAGGAATCACATTAGTGGTAATCATCCTGTGAATCTGTGCCATACATACATGGGAGCCATAATTCACCAAGAAAATATTTTGCTGGGCATCTGGTGGAACACTGGTACTGTTCATTATGAGTTCCTAACCTGTAACCAAATTATCACATGGACATATCCTTGGAACAACTGCAGTGGGCATCATACTCCAAAAAACATGCCCTAGGCAACTATAAATGCATCCAGGACAACAAAAAAAGCCTTGCACTATGCAAGTGAACTGAGAAAAAATCCACAGCCTCAGATGGAAAATTCTTTCAACCCTCCATATCCTCCAGACATCTCTCCATCTGATTATTATCTTTTCTTATTGCTGGACAACCACATATGCAAACAAAGTTGAATGATTTTTACTTATAAATAAACATCCAAATTTTATAAGCTAGTATCTTGGGAAACTCATCATAAAATTTCTCATGTATGTACAGAAAAGTTTCCTTTATTACTTACTCCCATCAACAATTTTTCTACAAATTAGTCTTATCTGCCAGGACTTCAATATTATTAAATGATATATTTCAGTCTTCTGAGACACCTCTAACTGCATCAGTCTGTCTACATCTTGGTCTTCCTCTGGGTTTTGAAATTAGTCTGTTTACAATGCTAACAATTCCAAGTTCTTTCCTATCATTATCATCCTTTTAGAGATTTAGGCCAAATGGCCTGTTCCAGTCTCATTCCATCTTTTCCTTGGTTGTCTCTGACTTCTGCATCCTCCACCTAGGTGGTATCGAAGTTATTTTTTTGGATAGTCTTGAACTGTCCATTCTTTCAATATGTTCACTCCACTTCTTTTGGTATTTGTACATTTTGTGTAATGCTGAATCTATTTTAGTTCTTTACATATTTTTGTGCTTTTTTTTTTTTTTTTCATCCAAGAGAGCATAGCCTGCTGTCTGTCCATAGGAATTTCATTCTTTTGGTTTCTCTTCTTTTTCCTTCTGCAATTTTTATGGTCAATAATTCATTTCTATACAGATAGAGAAAAGGTTTTTCCCAAACATTATAAACTCTTACTTTTGAACTTGGTTAGGTTTGAAATTTTGATATCAACGTCAGCTTCTTTTGTACATGATATAACACATGCAAAGTACTTGAAGATTACATGTTCTAAAATTTTATTTTCAATCATGATTTTACTTTTGACTGGAGAGCGTCTTTCAAAGCTATGGTTGTTGTTTTGTCTGTTGATATTTGCATTCCAAATTTTTTAGCAATTAGATTTAAAGAATATATTGATCTTCACTTCTTGCTATGATTATTTTGTCATTTGCAAACAAAATGGTATTAAGTATAATTCCATGATTAAGTTTGAATGCCAGTTTTGTATTTGTTTTCCCCACCCCATTTCTTTACTATTTCATCCATACAAATATTAAATAAGAGTGGATGCCCAATCATTGAAGGGGCATCCATCAAGGATGTCCCATCAATGATTGGGCATCCTTGATAGATTCCTGTGTTTATTGATTTCCATTCTGTAACTTCTTCACTGATTCTTACAGCTATCTGGTTGTTTTAATACATGTTAGTTATTGCTGCAAATAGTTGATTTGCAGTATTTAACACCACAAATATGATCCACAGCTTATTCCTTAAGACCTTGTCAAAGGCTTTTGTGCTACAATGATATGTGCTTCTATGTTGAATTCACAATGCTTCTCCATTATTCCTTCCTATTTTCATTTTTAACATGATTTTGCCATTGACACTATGTGTTCACTGTCCTAAAATTTTTTTAGAACTCTCATTCTACTCTCTGCAGTTTTTGATCATGTATTTTACTTCTACACCAGCTCTACTTTCAGATCTGTAACGTAAAACTGGTTTGAACACTGTTTTGTATACTGCTAGTTTATACAGTGCTTGACTAATTTCTTTCTTGTTGGGAAAATGTATTTTTTTCTAATAAAGTTTTTCTGTTCATTTTTTATGAATTTTAATTGCACAAATTTTTTGGGTCATCTGATAATAAATTTTATTAAAAATTCATATTTCTCAAACATACTTACTGTGAAGAAATATGCAACTTCAAGAAAAGGATTAAATAATAAGAAAGTTGTAAATGCTGCCAACAAAATAAGTGCTCCTAAAAACCAAGCTATATGGGATAAAAAAAAAAAGCCACAATTTATTAATTATGCAGGAAATTTGAATCTAAAGAATCAAAATGTTAATTCCAGTTAATAATTCAGCTGACTCTCACTATAGCAAAATATTATGGAGCACAGGAATAGTTTGTTATAGCAAATGGATTAGTTGCAGTAGTGAATTTAGAAGAGTCCTGTGTCCATGGGATTTTGGACTGGACGTTTTTTTTTTTAGCAATTTTTCATGCAGTGAATTTGCTATAACATTGTTTGATATAGTGAGAAATAACTGTAGTATAAAATGTTTACAATACAGTTACACCCCAAGTTATGTAACATGCGACTTATGTAAATTCACAGTTACGTAATAAATCTACTAGTGCGTATGAACACGTTTGCGGCTTTGCGCAGGTGCATCTTTGACAGCCTTATTGCAGCATAGTATAGATGCCGCACGCTGTTAGCTCAGTCACTTGTTATCACTGCTGGTTTCATTGTTTTTTTTTTTTACCCTTAAAATGGAATGCAAACGCAAAACTGAATGCGCTGATAATAAATCTAAAAAACAAAGGTCTGCAATTACTTTAGAAGAAAAGTTGAAAATAATTCATACGTATGAAGCCAGGAAAATTCTATCAACAATATCTCGGGAAATAAATCGACCCATTTCAACAGCGAATACAATAGTGAAGGATAAAGTTTGCATTGTTGAAAGCACGAAAGGTGCAGCAGCATTGAAGGGCATAATTATTATCAAGAAGAGGCTGGGTCTGATTGTAAAAAATAATGTAAGACAGCGATATGAAAAGCCACAGAACATTTTATTGTATGTATATAATTTACAAAATCAACTTGCGTAAAATTCGAGTCACGCAAAGGTTTACGGAACGCATTATTTACGTGATTCGGGGTATAATACTCATGTATAAATAGGTATTGATAACACATCTGTATCATGGCTAAGGTTAATATTTAAATTTCAAATGATACTCACCATTACTGTACAGTGATTTGCGATATGGTGGGCCTTCTGAAAAGGTTACAGCAACTATTATATACTGGAAGCAAGATACCAGGAAGATAACAGAATTTCTCCAGTTAGATGTTATCTTATCTGAATGATTCTCAGTTTCGATATACCTATATATTAAATAATTTTGTAACACTTGCATAACATTCAGATAATATTTCACATAGATAAAATCTTGTTTTTTTTTAAATACCATAAAAAAACTATCTTTACATATTTTAGTTCCTGTTATTTTAATACTGATTAATAAGTTCAATTACAATGATCTATTATATACTATGCTGAAGTTATTATTTTTATTTGGGAATCTCCATTGAGATTGGACACAATACAGATGACCCACACTTATCCTTACTCAGGCTGTACCTATCACACTTCACTTTATTCCCTGGCACTTACTCTTCTCTGGTAATTCCATTCTGTGGTGGCGGATGGGGAGGAGGGAAAGAGAGAGCATGCTGGGAATATGATTTTCAATATTATTTCACTAAGTATCAACATAGAATAATTTTTCACATAAAATTTTTATTCATTCTCGACAAATTTTGTGAAAATCTTGTTTCACATTATCAGGATAATTACATGAATAAAGTAAAAAAGAAGTAATAACAGTTAAAAACCATAGTGAAAATATCTGAACATGAATAAAAATATAAAGTATGCATTTGCTATGATGTTGTTTGCTCATTCATGGACTACTGTATGCTACTGGTAAATACAAGCATGTCGTGATGAATTAGAGAAGACCAAACCTGATGTAAAATCATGTAAGCATATTTCATAATTTCAGTTGATTCTTTGAATGCTCTTGAGAGAGAAAAACAAAAATTTTGTTTGTTGCCATAATATTTCATGTTTTGTTTCAGTTGTATGTGCTTCCAATCCTGATTTGAGTCTTCTTTTGTTCTTCATGTCCTTCAAGTGTTCTGATTGGCGTACCTCTCCAGACCTACCTATCTATTCTATGTAGTTTAAACCATAACTACAGCTAATCTTGTAGACACTTGATTTTTTAAATGGTGGATGTTGAGATTTCAGATGATCAGATATCTTGTTGATTGTATAGAAGTGATCTTTATATCTTATTGATTGTATAGAAGTGACCTTTATATTTTGTTGATGAAGCAAACTTGCTATTTTGTCTGACTGATTGTATATATCTTGCTCCTTTAAAGTCTTGGATTTTCCTGTTCATCTGATTGTTTTGGAGGTCGATGTACGATTTTTTTGATTAATGTTTTATTATAAATATTTTTTGGTAGGAATGAACTCAAGTATTGTAACTCTTAGTTCATTTTTAATTTTATGTTAGTGGAAATTCTGTAAGCTCTATCGCATAGAGAATGAATGATGTCTATTTCTTGTGCCGGGTGGTGATGGAATGTGACGAATAAGTAATTTGTCCTGTGTTTGTTGGCTTCCTATAGACTGAAAAATTGAGTGTGTTTTGTTGAATACTTCGACAAGTATATCCAAAATGATCAAGAACTGTTTGTCTCTAATTCAATGGTGAATTAATTTGAGGATGAAGGTTGTTATGGTAGGCGACAAAATCTAATTGGGTAATATAACTAGGGCAGATGATAAAGATATTGTCGATGTAGCTTTGCCAATTTTTAGGTTGTGTTCTTTGATACTGAAAGGCTGTTTTTTTCACACCACTCCATAAATAGGTTTGTAAAAGGGGGGGGGGAGAGATAGAGGAGCTAATTGTTAGTCCTTCCTTCCTTCTGCTCAAAACATTCACCTTGGAATTTGAAAAATGTGCTATTGATGCAGTGTTTAAACAGATCTGCTGTATCTGATGGAAAGAGGTCTTGTAATAGTTGTACAGTTTCTGTTCTTGGTATGCTTGTAAACAGATTTATTAAGTCCAGGCTTGCAAGTATATCAGTAGGAACCAATGCGATGTCTTTGATGCTTTCTATGAAGTGTATTATATTCTTTATTTAAGAGGATTTTTGGCCAGTATAAGGGCTTAGGAGGTTTGCTAGATTTTCAAGCGAAGAAGCTGGAGAGTGTCCTGCGTCAACAACAGATCTCAATGGCAAGTCACTTCAGAGACTCCATATATATTCTTGGAACTAAAGGGTGTCTAGACTCAAGAACCTCCTCTCACACCAGTTCAGCATGTTTTTTACTAATTAAAATAACTGTGATGGTGCCATTTTCTATGTATATTTTATGTACAGTTCCTGAAGATGATTTTGGATGTGCCTTACTGCTATATTAATTATGCATATTTGCTTTTTTTTATATGAGATTAACATTTTTTTGTGATACGCATGCACGCGCACACACACACATACACACTGCATGGGAAGAAGCCAACAGACACCATAGTGTGAGGAACAAACAGCCATGATGCCAACCTTGATAAGATGTAAGACCTCCTTTCGCTGTAAGGACTACAGCAATCCTTGGAGGCATACTTTCCACAAGCATATGATAGTGATCAATGGAAACTTTGGACTATTCTTCCTGTAGGCATATAATGAGGTCCTGGACTGTTGTGAGGGACCAGACATCCATTGATCTCACCCAATCTCCAATTCACCCCACAAATGTCAATAAGGTTGAGATCGGGGATCTGTGGAGGCTAGCCGAGTGTGGTGACATTCATTTCCACAAACTATGCAGCTACAGCAGCAACCTTATGGCATGGTGCATTGTCTTGCTGAAACAGACAATGGTCAGTTCTATAGAAATGCCACAAAGTATTGCATTATCTAAATGTTCAGATACCTTTCATAGTTCAATGTTCGTGGCACTACAAACAGAGGTCTGAGGCCAAATCAGGAAAAATGGGACCATACAATCACACTGCCACCTCTGAATTTGATAGCTGGTGTTTATGCACTCTGGTAAGAGACATTCACTGGGAATCTACCATACCCACATCCATTCATCTGCTTGGTAGAGGTTGCACTACTGAAGACAATGCTGCATGTTGGTTTGGGTGATGTGGATCTTGCATATTGCTGTCCTACCATAGAAATCCATGTTGTGAGCCTCTGTTCTGAATTTTGTGCAGATTCATATTCCAGTTGATGCCCAGATGATGGCAGACGATCAATTTGATCAATGATGTTGTATGGTAATTAATTCCAAGTGAAATATGTGACGATACTAATCATACATTTCTTTAACACTTCGCTGAATGGAAGGGCTGAAATATGCTAATTATTGTGATTTTCCAGGGATAACTTCATTGGCAGTTTTCTTTTATCCAGCAATTAGCATACTCAGTTTTTATGGTAGCAGATTATTCTAGTAAAGTTACATGCAAGCAGAGTTGAAAAAATTATTTAAGACAGATTAATCACATTTATTTTGAATTGCTATTGTGGATCATCATCAGAGTCATATAGTTGGAAATTAAAAAATGAAAATATATGGAGAAAGGAATCTCACAATATATGCAGTTGTGAGACAACTACATATAAACCAATACTATTAGGATCAAATAAAGTATGTGTGCACACATATGATAAAAACTTATATAATATAATTAAACAGCATAGTTCTCATAATAATTTACCAGATTTTTGATGGTTCGTCATTAAGGTTGAGATTTGGGCAATGCAAAATTGCCCAAAATCTCAACTTTAAAGAGATGCTCATACTTATGCAAATGTATATATAGTAATTTGGTGTTACTCCAAAGGATTCTGTGGCTGGTATTAGTAATTCCATGTTCTGCAAATCCTGATTTGTATTGAATTTCTTAGAGGTTATGTAGGAATGATGTTCAGAAAAGAGTACAGAATTGATCAGCCAGTTTGCCCAAAGTAGAATAACTTAACCTTGCATGGGATTGAATAGATTTCAGGTAGCAGTAATGGTGGAATTTTATCTTTTGATGATATCATAGAGATAATTGAATTGGCGTGAAAAGTTGAAGAAATATTAAACTTCTTTAAGGTACGACAAAATGCACTCTGAAATGCCTTTATGTCTTCTCTTTAAGAGAGAGGATAGGAAAATGGTTAGTAATCTTCTGGATTTTAATTGAGAATGGCTGTTTCGTTGATTATAGAAATTTCTTTTTGAAATAGAACAGATGAAGAACAAATAATATGAACTCTTGAGATTATATATCTGTGACATCTGTCATCATCCCTCACAGAATATATTTTGGTGAGGGATAATGAGCTGATGGTGTGATGGATATATATCAACCAGAGAAGGAAGGTTTGTGAAAAACAGATGCTCACAAGAAACTATCCAATTTTCTTTTTATAAGGCCATTTGATTCAAGTTCCATAGTGAAATTGATTCTATGATGAAGGTTACTGATTTTTTGTAAGATAACTTCTAGTTGTGAATTATTCCAAATAGTAAAAATATCATCCATACAGCAAAAGCCATATGAAAAGTTTTGGATTAAACACTGAAAAAATTTTTTGTAGATATTCTTAATAGAAATTAACAAGGACAGGAGAAATTGGAGAGCCCATTGTGATACCTTCAATTTGTCAATACATCAATATCCAGAATTCATGATGAACTTGAAGAGGTCCAAAATATCTGATGGAAAGAAACTTGAGATGATAAGATTTCCAGGGTGTCAATTTGCAGACTTTTTATTTTTTCATCAATGGAACAATATATTTCATTTAGATCTATTGTTTTTACTGGAAAGAATGCAGAAATTATTTTTGTGCTACTTTCAGTGCTAGTCTTTAAAATAATAAAATTTTAAAGAAGGAAAAAACAAAGAGTATAAGTTTGGTATGCTTTTTACCTCTGTGTGTGTGTGTGTGTGTGTGTGTGTGTGTGTGTGTGTGTGTGTGTGTGTGCGCGCGCGCGGAAGGGGAAGTGTTGTTAATAGTGTTGTTAAAAACGCATAGCAATATTTTGTTAATGAAAATGAAAACACCCTTTAAGAAGTTCTTACATCTAGTTGAACATGCATAAATTTTTTTATTTATCTTAGTAATATTCACATTTAAAAAAAAATTTAGATTGCACTATAGATATTGTAATATATAATATCACAAGATCTAATAACAATTATGAAGAACCCTACTTTATTTATTATTCACTGCACTACTTTTAATTGCCAGTTTTTATTATATTACATTTAGTATTTTTATTGAATATCACTCCCCCACTTTCCTCCAATCAATGAGAATAATTTTACATTGGGTTTAAAGTTATCTTCTTTAAGGTATGTAGAT
The DNA here is from genome assembly GCF_054136105.1 of Typopeltis vanoorti. NCBI lineage: Eukaryota > Metazoa > Arthropoda > Arachnida > Uropygi > Thelyphonidae > Typopeltis > Typopeltis vanoorti. Next base: position 14,279,532 of record NC_143554.1, read on the forward strand.
TTTAAAATTTTCAAATCATGCTTCATAGTCATTGTCTCCTCTCCCTTCCTGTGAGACATCACACAAAGGAATGTTTTCTTTATTATGTCACCAACTGCTTCCAATAACTACAGAGAAAACACACAAAAATACTCTGGATTACATTATACAATAAAGTAATGAGAAAGCATGAAATCGATCTTGCATTTATAGCAATGAGAAGCATAAGCATACTCCACAATTAAGACATTATTATTACCATAAACCTCCAGGGAGGCAGGGGCTCATCAGAGGAGGCCACATATCACCCATGCCAGCTGTTATACCTTTTCTTGAATTCACACTGCCTGCACTCACCACCTCCAAAGGCGAGCTGTTCCAACATGCACTCCTCTACAGGAGAAAAATCCTGCTCTCATCCCCTTTCCTCATTGCAGTCATTGTCAACTTCCATGGATGCTCTTTGGTCCTCCCCCCCCCCATAAAATGAATAATTATATTTACTAGTGTCCTATATGACCTTTCAGAAATTTGTAGGTCTATGATATAAATATTTAGGTGTACAAAATCCCTCTTCTTGCTTACCAATGTTTGCAGTTTACATACTCTCAATCTGTCCTCATAATCTACATTCCATAATTCTGATATCATCTTTATCATTTTTTGCACCCTCTCCCTGGCTTCTTCAACAACTCTGAAACCAGGAGACCAGATCTGTGCAGAATAATCTATATGGGGTAGTACCAAGGACATGTAAAGAAGCAAAATGACTTCCTCATCCTTACATGTCAATGTTTGTTTTAGCATTGCAATTATCCTCTGGTTTTATTTATATTCTTTGTTACATGTTAATTTCCTATCAATGAAAATTCCAAGATTTCTCTAGAAGGATCAGTTTCTTTCTTCTAGAATGAACCAAAACATAACAAAATTGATAGTGTGAATGCCATTCACATTCCTGATTATTCTACCCTATCACTGCACTATCAAACAACTTTAAGTCTCCTGCCAAATCCTTCCCAATGTTTTATCTTTAATGTAAAGATAAAATAACAATGGACCAGTACTGATCCCTGTGGAATGCTGCTGGTCACCTTAAATAATCTTGCAGACTCATAACCCCCAATACACCACTTTCTGATATGTCAGGCAGTCATCCTCTTATTCCAGCTAATAGTTTATAACTAATTCCCATATCTTGCAACTTTTGCAACAGCCTTCCATGTGCTGTATGCTGTCAAAAGCATTAACGAAGTTCAAAAGTACCACAGAGTATCTGTTCCCCATGTTCAACTCAACCCTACCATTATTATAAAATGCAAGCAATTTACTCAAGCATGACTTCCCATTAGTATTCAGAAATAATGAAACAAGCTTGAGATTTTTGAAAAGACACGTATAACCACATGTCCTATCTCCAACAATTGAAAGAAACTGCAATGAAAAAAACTAAAATTCCCACAAAATTATAATTTTTAGTTTCACCACACAGTGAAGTGACTATGATTTATTGGTCTTTTGCAAGAAATTTAACAATGCACTGCTTTGGAATTTTGTAGAACTTCCAGTTGGAGCCTGCAAGTGCCCCAGACAATATTTACATGGAAAACTCAGGAAAGCCAACAGCGTAAAACCTATGAGCTTTTACATGTTATAAAACCATACTGCCCATGAGAAAAATCCAGAAATGAAAGAAAAATTCAAATGCCTAAAACGTGGCTATGAACTTTATGTTTGCTTATTCCCTAATGTATGAATGAAATAATAAAAAATAAAATCTAAACTTTTAACATCTTGCTTCTGTTCAAAACTGAAAGAATCTATGGACCATTTGTAGTCTGTGAGAAGTTCAAATCCTGTTCATCTGAGTATAACAACATATGAACACGATTCCAAAATCTTTATAAGTTAATTTATTCAGTTTTTTCTATTTTTTTACCCTGAATTCCTGTTTTATTACTTTCTGAAAAAACCTTTTCAATAAACTACATCAATCACATCTGTCATCCACAGAAATGCACATAACACATATATACCTTTGTCAGAATACTTGGCTAATCCTCACTTTCTCAACTGTAACTACCATTTGCCCTCAAAGATACTCAGGGGATATAGACATATACCACTTCTGTCTCTGAAGTATAACAGAAACAGGAATAAACTGCAGTGGGAGAGGATCTTTATAAATGACTTTTAAAACAAACAAACAAACAAAACAACTCTGAATTAATATACATTTTATTATTATATTCTGAGAGAAACTTCTTTGAAAACAACAAATCACATATTCCAATCTCAAAAATACATTCAGATGTATACTCTATAGTATTTGTAGCTTTATCCACACCTTACCAACAACATCTTCCACTTGCCCTGGATGTTATTCAGGGTTGAAGTCATAAGGTACCTTTGTCCCCTAGGTAGATCACCTCCCCTCTCTGTAACTAAACTTCATTAAACCCTAAAGCCTTATTTAGGGTTTAATGGTGAAAGGACAACAAAGATCATGCTGCACAAAACATAAGATTATTGTAGTGTTATGCTGAACCAATGGATACAGCAATTCTCCCTTGTTATATTTTGTAGTAATCAAGTACTACTGTAGAATGATCTATCTATCTATCTATCTATCTACTGCTTCCTCTAGAAGGTATATCGCATGCTCTACTAACATCCTTACCCTGCAGTGTTTTATGTCATGGCACAGATTTAAGCTTCTTCCTAAGCATGTCATAATCACCTGCCTTGTAGTTCCACAAATACTCCTTCTTGATAGAATATTCCTCATGTTTTACAATCTCCCAATTCAAGACCACATGGTCACTTTCACCAATTGGAGGCAATGCTGACACCTTAGTTATGAATAGCTCTTATGACCAGGTCCAATATTCTCTCACCCATAATCCCTTCCATCACGTTGCCTTAGGTGTATAAATTCTATTTCCTTTCTGCCATGTGATCTTTCTTCCTTCCAGTCTATATCTCCATAGTTGAAGTCCCCCCCATAATAATCACCACACTATACTCATTGTACTAATTTTGCAATGCATGTCTTCCAAATTATCTGTGGAACTTCCTAGCCTATATCAACAACCAACTGTATATTTTGTCTTACTAGTCTTAATCTCACACCAGATTGTTTCAAATGAGCAGCCACCCTCCTGCCTATCTCATATCTTTTTAGCTGCAATTCATCTGTTAACATCAGCTGTAACCCCTCCCCCCACCTCTCCCCAATTCTATTGTCCTGCTATTAGCCAAGTCTCACTAATAACTATAACTTTTGGCGAGGGTGCACTAACCAATGGCAAAACATCCTCCCTCTTGATACTTCTGGCATTAGTATATAGAAACTGCAGCATCCCTTTAGGCCCCCACCACCTTTACTTTCTGAATTGACTATCCTATTCAATATTTTTACTTGAGAGACCAGATTCCTCACTTGGTCATTCTCACACTCACTCATTTCATGGATGCCTTCACACAAACTCACCTGCTTCCACCCTAAATGCTTAAGTTTCCCTAAATATACACTTCAGCATGCTCAGTGAACAAATCTCTCTCTCTCTCTCTCTCTCTAGACACCAAAACCATTTAGATGCAGTCATCAGCATTGTACAGATCCTTCTTTCCATCAACTACAGATCACAGATCATACATCATTCTGTACAATCTATGTATATTGTGTATTGGCTATCAATGCCCTCCTTCTCAGTTCACCTCTATCATAGCATGGTATGATTTACAATCCTGACCTTCTCGCTCTTCAGTTTTGCTTCTTCTAACAACTGCTTTACACCCTCCCTCATAGAATACTTCTTGCCTCTCAAAACATTTGTATCAACCAAGACAATCATTCCCTTCGACCTCCCTTTTTGCGATTGGATGATGTGGATAATATCGTGAATTTTTGGCCTGGAAAACACAATTTTGTCACATTTTTGTAAAGTACTCTCACGATCACCGAGTCTCTATATATAATTTTCTCCTTAACTGGTTTTTCTTGTTTGTTCAGTGGGTCTTTATTATTCCTTCAGACTGCCTACTTCTTTCTCTTTTCAGCCCTGCTAATCTCTTGCCACTTCTGCAAGTTTTCAATTTCACACATTGTCATATGAAGAATAACATAATTTTCCACCTTACCATCATACTGTCCTCTCTACTAATATTTGCTGCATTCTTGTCACCTAACAGACGCTTAGCACTTTCTCTCTCTCTCTCTCGTTTCAATTTCCTTCCACATATCCTTTATTGATGAATACAATTCACACCCACACGCAACTGAATAAAATCCCACAAATTCAAATCATACAACAATATAGTCTTTGCTGCCATTGTTCGTCCACACAATGATGCCATGCCGACAACACATATTTAAACAAAACAAAATTTAAAAAAATGCAACATTTACTTATCAACTAACTAGTTCAGTCAATCTCACATGTTTCAAACAAAAACTACAATAAGTTAACCTAATATTCTAAAATAAAATACAAAAAAAGTTACTTATCCTTCAGGAGCAATAATTCCATGCTACACACACACAATACCCCCACCTGGCATCAACCAATGTTATCATCATCAATTTCTTGATATGTACCTTCAAGGGATATTCAGGATACTATGACAGAACTACATGATTAAGTTTCATTATTATTAATTCCCTATCAACAATTTTGAAGAAAAATTTTTGATAGGAGTTGATCTAACATTTCTTGCTTTTAAGGCAATTCTAACTGAATGAACTCACCTAGAACTTGGTCTTTCTCTGGGTCTCTTTTCCTGCATCTTAGCATCAAACACCTGTTTTGCTAACATTTCTATTTAAGGGGCCATACCACCTTAGATTAGCTCTGTTGACATGTTCTTGAATGCTAATAATGTCAAGTTCCTTTCTAATATCTTCATTTTTAATATGATTTATGCCATTGTTTCACTCCTCTAATTTTTTCTCAAAATCCACAAATCTGGTCCCTATTTTTGATCAAGTGCTTTATTTATAACCGAACTCTCAGATGTATAACTTAACTGTTTTGTCTTGTATACTGCTAGTTTGCCATTTTGGCTAATTTTTCTCTTATTTCATATAAATTTATTCAGCTGGGCCACACACACACACCATATACCAGCTTTGCTTATTCTGTTGTCTATTTCCAGATTTATCCTGTCATCTTCACTAAAAACTGTGCTTAAATAGCTGAAATATTATTATTATTTTGGGAAACTCCAAGGAGTCGACATACTCATCGAGGGAGGTCCTAACATCACGTCAAGAACAACTATTCGACATTCACACAGTATCTATCATACCACGCCTTGAACTCATTCACGGTCATAGCACCCACAACAGACTCTGGCAGCTTATTACACTCATTTACCACTCTCCAAGTAAAAAACCTAGCTCTAACACCCTTGTTAACCACATTCTTGCCCAGCTTCCATGTATGGCCCCTAGTCCTCCCACCACTCCTTTTCCACCAATCAACCAATTTTTGCAACCCACAAATCTTCAATCTGTTCTCATGTTCTCATAAGGTTCATCCCACAGACCTGCCACCATCTTGGTCACTCATCTCTGGATCTTCTCCACCTCCTCCCCATCAAGAAGAAACCCTGGTGCCCATATCTGGGCACAGAAGTCCAGATGAGGTCTTATCAGGGCTCGATATAGAGGAACAATAACTTGTTTGTCTCTGCTTGTTAAAGTATTTTTCAGTAACCAAGTGATTTGATGAGCTGATTTAGCCACTTTTGCAAAGTGACCCCTAAACTTCAACTCCCTATCCACCAACACTCCCAAATCCCTGGCTTCATCAATCTCCTGGAGTACAGTTCCACCAATGTGATATACTGCTGCTAATATTTTCACTCCAAAATGCATAACCTTATACTTTGCCACATTAAATTGACATCCATTTTCCTTAGCCCAGTCCTCCAAACTATCCAAATCATCCTGCAAAATTTTGACATCCTGTGCACTCACAATTGCTCTACCCAACTTTGCATCATCAGCAAACAAGTGAACACTTCCTCTCAGATCCTTTCCTATATCGTTAATGAACAAATTGAAAAGTAGTGGTCCAAGAACCACTTGGTTCTTGGACCACTACAGAACCCTGTTGCACACCACTAGTCACAAGCCGTCTTTTGGACTCCACTCCTGAATAAACCACTCTCTGGTATCTCTCCATCAACCATCCTCCTATCCATCTCACCAACCCTATATCCATCCCCATCTGCTCCAGTTAAAGTTCCATGTGGTATCCTGTCAAAGGCCTTGGCAAGGTCCAGTAGAATCACTGTAAACCCATTATCCTTATCCAGTTGTCGTCACTGTGTTATAAAACGTGAGCAAATTACTGAGGCATGATCTACCTTTCACAAAACCATGTTGTCCCCCATACAGTATCCCATTTTCATCTATCCAATCCTGTATTCTTCTCTTGACTAGTTTCTCCAAGACCGTGACAACGATTCCTGATATGCTAATCGGTCAGTAATTTACAACAGCAGTCTTGGAACTTTGCAGCGGAACTATTTTCCCCTCTTTCCACCCCCTCGGGACTAACCCAGACCCAAGACTCAGATTAAACAAAATGATCACAGGTACTGACAATTCTTTAGCCACTTCACATATGACATGAGCTGGTATACCATCCAATCCCACAGATGTATTGCCATTGAGGTTTTGTAATATTTTACTTGTTCTATATCATTTCCATTCAGAATGCAGCTCAAGTTTTCTATGCTCCTACCTGTATTCATAGTTTTGGTCTTTTTATTGAATTATTGATTTTCAAGCCAAACACTGGAAACTAATGTCAAAAAAATATATTACTGTGAAAACCTTGCAAATGTTACCAAAACATTCTGTTAATAAAATTTATGAGCGATCATTGGCATGGTTGCTAATTTTATCTATTTACCCTTATCAGAATATTAACATTTTGCCATTGCAAAGTAAAATATATTCATAATAATCAATCCTGATGATTCACTGGCTATAAAATAGCAGCCTAGATGCTTCATTACATGGAATCCTTACATTCCTAATTAAAGAAATCTACTACTAATAATAAATATTATTATTATTCTGAGATGAATTTTACTTAGATTCAGTATTTGAAACACTTACAAAAAATTCTATTAAGTCTCTGACTTAGTGGAATTCAGGAAGTAAAGTTCAGGATTTAGGAAAAACATAAGAAGCTGTATGCACAATTCAGTTTTGGTTTCAATTGGCTCATATCAGAAAATTGGGGCAAAGAAGTTTCAAAATGATATTAATAATTCTGCTATGACTGGATAAAATTGAATGAAATTTCATAGAAATTTTTAAAAATTTCTCAATTTTTATTTCAACCTGACCATTTCTGCCATGAAAAATGTATATTGAATAAAATTTTTGTTCCAGAGATAAATCATCATTATCCATACTATGAATAGCAGGTGCACTTACAGTATTATAAAATATCGCAAAATAATTATTAAACATCTCAATGACCACATATTTATGTTGTCTGCATGATAATATTAGGTACTATTCTTACTGAACACTTTAACACAATAATTCACAAGAAAATTTATTCTTTGTCAACTGCTTTGTCAATGAAATTGCTTTGATTGTTGAATCTTTCAAATGACTGTTTTTGATGAATTTTCATGGAACCGAAAATGGGACTTTCTGCAAGTCAGTTAAGTTTTCCAAATCACTTTCTCAAATTGTCCACACCAGAAGAACCAGCTCTATACCATTACATTTCCTCCACCGAACTTCATGGTATAGATGATGCATTCAGGCATAAGGCATTCTTCTAATTTCACTCCCTATGGATTCCAAAGAAAAGAGTGTTGCAAGATTTGTCACTCCATATTATGGATTCCTGCTACAACAGACCAGTAATGATATTTTTTACATCTGCATCTGTATAGTCGGTAATGTTAAAAAAACAAACAAATCCCCAGTTATGTTTTTTTTTTTACATTGGCCAGGTCATGGAACTTACAGATAAATAACAGAACAATATTCTACAGCAAAACATATAATGTCAGACATGAAAATGGTGTAGGTTTTATGGTGCACAGTAACATTTTGCCATGTGTTAAAACCTTCACTCCACTAGATGACTAACTCTGTTATATCAGTATTTCTGGTCATCTGTGTAATGGTGCAATGCACCAACATAAGATAAGGATGATGATGTTACAGATAAATTTTATGAAGAGCTAGAAAAGATATGTGATTCTTTTCATTTACCTGGTCATTGTATAAAATGATTTATGGGTAACTTGAGTGATAAAATAGGAAAAGAAGCAAGATAGAGACCAACAATTGGCCCAGATAGTCTGCATGACATCAGTAATGACAATAGGATTAGAGCTATTCATTTTGCATTCTCCAGAAGGCTTACAGTTAGTAGTACATGTTTTCCCAGAAGAAATATCAATAAACAAACTTGGCTCTTCCCAGATGGATCAGTATGCAGCCAAACAGCATCATAGAAATATTTGTACAAAAGGCACAATGCAGAAATTGTGCTGGAAATAGCTGGTGAGAGAGAGGGATCATATCATCAATTAGGTGAAATAATCTCTTCTGGGTAGTACTGAGAATTTTTAAAAAGGTTTTTGGCACACCACCCGAAGGTTGGGCAGTTTGGGATTTGATGAAGATTCTATATAAATAATGTGTTTCTGCCAAGAAAGACTAGAAATAAGTGTAAATCTGAGAAGAGGGAGGTGATCATCATCAAAAGGTAACAGCATAACTAAGATTTTTTTGTGGGAGAAAAATATTGTGATCAGTGAAGGTGATCAAGTTGTTATTACCTCACTGAAGGATGGTGTGAAGATCAGAACATTGACTGTTTAGAATAATGTAAATGATTTTGAGATGTTTGAACATTGCAACATTTGTTTCATGAGTAGAGGAATGGGGAGTGCTGTCATCAGCAAAATGTGAATAGGATAGGAGGTCAGTGAGGAAAGGTGATTTATATATATGAGGCAGAGAAAGTGAGATAATACAACTGAGATAATACCTGTGCAATTAGGAAAATCTGAAGAGAGAGAGAGGGCATCCTCTAAAACTATATACAGCAAACAGTCCAAGAGAAAACTGGCAAACCAATTATAGAAGATGGAAGGCAGACATAAGATGGCAACTTGCTGAGAACTGCTTGATGCCAAACACTGCTAAATGTTTGTTGTCCAGAGCTTCTTGATGCGCCTTGGAATTCCTGGTGATCGGTCAGTTTTCACATGGCGGATAGCCATTTTTACTTCTTCTGGTAGCTGGTATTTCCAAATTTCATATAGTACTGGAGCTGTGACTACTTGTTTAAATGAGTAAAGATTCTTATAAAACATTTTTATTATTTTTTCCATTTCACCTCTGTTTGTGTGCTTGTTTCCTTGATTATCTATGAAGGCTGATGTTAGTAGGTGCTTTAGACTTATTTATTTTTCTACTTTTTTAGGCTACTGCAGAGCCTAGCTGCTTCTGATAATATTGTCATTCTATATACATTATAGTCATCATTGATATTCTGCCTCAGTTGTTTACAGATAATTTCATATTCTAAACAGTCTTTTCCTGTATCTTTCAGTTTTCTTCTATTGTTCTCGCTGATAAGCGTTCCCTGGTGTTAGGAGGAAGTTCATAAGAGGCTCTTTCTTTGCAATTCAATAAATGATTATTAAAATTTGTTAAATCTAAGCCTTTTAATTTCCAGTCAGTTTCTTCCGCATTTTTTCTATATTCTTCTAAATTTATCTGTTTTGAGTGTCTTTTATGGTTGGAATGTGCTCATATACGTTCATTTTTTCTATGTATTTTGAGGGTGGCTCTTATTGGACGGTGGTCTGAATGCACATTATAGTAGGTTTTTCCAATGACTTCAACATCTTTTACTATTCTTTTGCGATCTGTTAGGATGAACTCAATGTCTTTCCATCTAGAGATCGGCAAGTCCATCTTTTTCCAGTTCTCTTTAAAAAAAAAAAAATTTTTTTTAAATGTATTTTTTATTTTATTATTATACATATATATTATATAATATATATAATATTCCACGTGGTTAGCCGAGTGGTTATGAGCTTTGCAACCATATGCTTGGGAAAGGAGTGTCCTGGATTTGATTCCCGTCGCTGATGTGAGTAGTTTAGGATCTTTCTCGGACACAGCCAAGTTAGCCAGTCTTGAAAAGTGGACCAGGGTTTTTCTCTCAGATTTTTTGGGGTCTTTCCTCCTGCAAGCAGACAAACTGGCCTTGAGAATATAATGCTTCTACAGACATAGGACACACCGGGAGGCATAGGCCACCCACCTTATCCTCATATAATGGTTGCGGTTATAAGGAATAGAAACCCTCAACATCACAAAAAATGTAAAAGAGGGAAAGATTAAGAAAGATATATATATATATATATATATATTATTTTATATTATTTTCATATATATTTTATTTTAATTTTTTAATTTTTTTAACTTCTAGAGGTGCTTAAGCGTCAAAGCTGTATAACTGAGAGGAGACCTTCATATAGCCTTTAAAGGAATGCAGAGAACTGATCAGGAATTCTTACCTAATGGCCAATCCTCACCTTCTCATTGTGCATCCTGTTAGGTATTTATCTGGATGCTGAATGATCAAGGATGGGCTAGCAATGTGGGATTTAGCCAACCAAATTGTATTCTTATTAACTTAAACCACAATGTAAAATGATGGTACAACATGACAGAATTTCATGCATCTGGTGCATAGCCCGGTTTAAGCAAGGCTCCCATTGTTTTCGTCAGAGGACCAGGACGAACAGCGAAAAGTCAGCTACTAGAACAAAGGCTGAGGAATTGGATAAATACCAGATCGACATAATAGGAGTGACTGATAGAAAAAAGACAAAACCTGGTGAGATTTTTCTAAGCTATAAATACAAAATGTTATATTCAGGAAATAACAATCATGGAAAAGAAGGTAGCTATAATATTCAAAACTAAATATGATAAAATTTCAACATTAATCTTCTTGAATGGCATGCAAAATCAAGTACAGCGATATGGGAAAATATCAGAATAGGAAAATGGACAATGATACTTTTTTTGTGCCTATGGTTCCACAGAAGGTTCTACTAAAGTAGAAGGAATTTCTCCGAAATTTCTTGAGGCTTTAGAGAAAGCAAATAACACAATAAAAAAAGGAAAAGTTGGTCCTTGTTGAGGATCTAAATAGCAGATTTGGAAATGATTGTCAGACATACAGAAATATTTTGGGAAAACATGGAGAAAAGGGCAAAGCTAACAATAATGGCAAATACCTGTTGGATTTCTACTCAGGACATGGACTGATTATTACTAACACGATATTCCCACATAAACATGTGCATAAATTCACATGGAGAGAAGATGCAAGGAATAAGAAAAGGCTCACTGGTGCAGAACACCATAGTGTACAGAGCATTTGAAATTGGAAGCAATCATCATTTAGTCTTGAGCAGGAAAAATTGAATTTCATACTAAAATAGGAACATGTAAGAAAGTTATAAGTTATAAAAGTTGAGCAATTTTTTAATGTAAACTGTAGACTTAAATACATAAGCATTATTCAAGAAAAACTGAAAGAGTTTAAGAACTGGAACCAAACCTCTGAGATTCAATGGCAAGCCCTGAAGAAAACATTGATTGATTTAGCCAAAGAGATGTGGTGAGGTTGTCTGCAAGGAGAGAAAAATCAGAACTGCATGGTGGACTACAGGAAGTTAAGAAAAGAAGAAAACATATTGAAAGCTCCTGGCAAATAAGTCAGCTTGTGTTCTTAGAGAATACAAAGACAAATGTAAGATGCTAAACATTGTGTAAAACTACCTAAACAAAAGTCATAGGAAGACTTTGGTCATAGAAAATAAATATCAAGAAGGTGGCAAGATATTCTGGAGACTGTGGAAAAAGCTCAGAAATGGAGGAAAGAGTGCTGTAAAAGAATTAGAGATGATAAAGGTGACATGAAAAATGCAAAAAAAGATATCCTTGAAGTATGGAGTAATTACTTCGAAAAATTGCTAAACGAAACTAGCAGTGATGACAGCACAGTGATAAAAAACACTGACCAGGCATGCAATCAGGAGTACATATCCATGCTTGAAGTAGAAAAAGTCATCAAAAGTCTGAAATGTGGAAAGGCAGCAGGAGTAGATGATATTCGAACAGAAATGCTCAAGTATGGGGGTATAAAAGTCTTACAGCAGCTGCATTGCATAGTTCAGAAGGCCTGGAATGAGGGATGAATTCCTGATGATTGGAGTAGAGCTCTCATAATATCCACATACAAAAAGGGAAATAAAACTGAATGTGAGAATTACAGAGGCATTTCCCTAATGAGTGTTCCTGGTAAGATTTATGCAAGTATACATGAGAAACGGTTGAGAAAGATTGTGGAAGAAAAGCTTGGTGAGGTACAAGCTGGATTCAGGACAAATAGAGGCTGTCAGGATCAGATTTTCACTTTATGACAAATAGTTGAGAAATCATGGGAATATAACAAAGATCTGCATTTAAGTTTTGTAGATCTGGAAAAGGCACATAACAAGTGTCAAGAGATAAGCTATTCAAAATGCTGCATTTATATTGTGTCAGTGGGACATTATATCAAGCAAGACTTATTTGAGTCTTGCTTGTTTATTTCATCACATCTTTATTTGAGTTGTAAGTCAGCAGTTAGAATTGAAGGAAGTACAGGAAGATCGTTTGATTTGTGTTAAATCAGGAATCACATTTAGTACTGTGATTAGGCTAGGAGGTATTTTTTTTGTATCTTTTATATAATTTGGAATCCCCTCTAGAGACTAAAGACGAACTTTTTTTCAAGCTTCTTCCAACATCAATTAAGCAGGAAAATGGTCCCACACACAACAATGAAAACCATTCCCCCCCTAAAGACATTCATAAACAGCCATGGCAGGAGTTAACCTGCATCATGTTGTTTGGAAATAACCGCCGGTTATATCTTTTCAATGAGTCCAGTGAGGTTATGTGCTTGCATGACAGTTCCAACAAGAACCAAGGTCTCATCCTTCAATGAAATTTGTACTGCAAGAAAGGATGAGTGTTTTCCATCAGATTCTTCTGTGCTAACAATCATCTACAAGCAACATTAAACAATGGCTTGAAAAATGTGATAGGTATGCATATGACTTTGATCTTTTTTTTTTTTTTTTTTAGTTTTTGGAAAGACTGCATTGTTTATTTTTATACTTATTTTCTAATGCTTTATCCAGGAGATGCTGCTAGTTAACAGACAAGATAATTAACAGCAAAACATGTGAATAATTTTTTTTATATTTTGTAGAAGATAAATCATACATTTATACAAAGACTCTTCTTAACCAAACAAATCTCAACAGAAATGATGGACTGAAATTATTCTTCTTATAGAAAATAGTTGACTTCATTACATATATGCATGACTGGTATATGTAATGAAGAATTACATATACCAGTCATGTGCAACAGTTCCCCCCCACTCCTCGTTTTAAATTATGCAGTTAGGACTTCATCCATTTTAGACCATGCCACTTTATGGCATTTGCATAACCCACACGTTTTCATTGATGAATCTTCTGGTTGTTTCGATTTAATTTAAAATTCATACTTAAGAATGCTTTCATACTAGAGTGAAAATTTTATGATAAATGAAAGTTACCACATAAGTTATTCCATAGTTATATTTTATTTTATTTTACAAGTTTATTTCCTGGTATATTACCCTGCCAATTATTAATTTTCTGCTACTGGGTTCTAATAAGTTAATTTTTTTATTTTTATTTTTAATGTGGACTGTGATAGAAACTAATTGGAGATCTCTGCTTTATAGCCATCTCTTGAACATAACACCTCTAGTTTTATTCTAGTATCTGAAGATTTATTTATTTATTTTGTTGCTTGAACCACGGGATCGAAGTCCCAAATGTGAAAATATACACACTAATATGCTTTTTTTTTTTTTTTTGCTGCAACAGGGCCCTCAAATAAAATTTATTTATCCTCTTCTTGCCTCATAGCAAATAAAAGGCCAAGATCTTTTTCTTCCAGATACTTCTGTCTTCTTGAGCTACCAATTTGGCATCTCTCCAGCTCTCCTCTAAGTCAAAGCTCTCCTGGAATCTCTCTGCTCTTGACTCTCAGTATGTGTCTAATCCATTTCCATCTGTGTTTTTTTTTTTTTTTTTTTTTTGCTCAGTCAGTTTATATAAGTCAATGTTTGTTATATGCTCTGGGACCAAATATTTTTAATATTTAATGCAGATACTTCATTTAAAAACTATTTAATTTAACTTTTTGTTTTTATGGTCAGCTTCCATGTCTCCGATCCATATAATAATACAGCCTTAACATTGCTATTGAAGTTCTTTATTTTGGTTTTCTTATGATATTCAGATGGTTTCCATAAATTATTTAATTTTCTGAAAGCAGTCTTTGTTTTTGTCAGTTTTTGCATTATATCCTTGTCAGTTTTCACCTTTAGTATCTACATTTGCCTCTAAGTATGTAAAATTCTTAACTTCTTCCACTGCACATTGATTGATTTTAGTTTCTTTGTGGCATTTACTGTTCAATTTTGTTTTTTTTTCGTCTTGTTTATTTTAAGACCTAAATTTATAAGGTCTGCACGGTTGGTCAAGTGGCTATGCACTTCATAACCACATGCCTGGGAAAGGAGTGTCCTGGGGTTTGATTCCTGTCGTTGACATGAGGAGCTTAGATCTATCTTTCTCAGACATAGCCAAGTTAGCTGGTCTTGGGTGTGGACTGCAGAGTTTTTCTCCCCAGTTTATCTGGAGTTTTTCATCCTGCAAGCAGGCAAACCATCCTTGAGAACTCAACACTTCTACAGACATAGGATACACTGGGAGGCATAGGACTAACCAACCTTATCCTTGTGTACAGTTGTGGTTAAATGAATAGAAAACCCTCAACACTGCAAGGTAAAAGAAAGGAAAAAAGAAGAAGATCTATTTGTTCTTCAATTTAAAAACTTTTGTTTTTTAGCCATATTTATTTTGAGACTGCTGTTTTAAACAAATCTCCTGATTTTGATTGTATATTAAATGTATATATTTTGAGTTGTCTTGAGATCATCCAAACACATAACTCAAAATATATAGATTTAATATCTTATCATAATTCAAATTACCAAAATCTTATCATAGTATACCACTTGCATCACATCTTATTGTTATTATTGTTAAGTAACACCTCCAGGGAGTCCAAAGACTCATCGAGGGAGGACACCTACTCTACAGCTCTCTGTCTCCATCCTCAACTTGTAGTTGTCTACACTACAACGAACCGCAACTACCATCATCATCTATGCCAACGGCATCTACCGCCCACCATCACTACTAGTATTTTCACAGATAATCACAAACATCCATGCCCATGGCAGGATTCGAACCTGCAGTCTTTTGGCTGGAGAGCAGATACACTAACCACTTGGCTAACCAGGCTGGGTGGTTAGTGTATCTAAAAAATAAATCTAATAATTTATTTTAAATTAAAAACCATTTATTTATTAATTTTTGTGTAACAGCTTAACATACCAAAAACTTATACTGTTTAAAGTATCCTAGTTACCAATATTCATTATTTAAAATGTGTGATTATTTTTAAGATAAAATATCCAGTTAATAGTTACCATTTCTGTATCACAAGAAAAATAATGACTGCCACCTCTATGGAAATATTCAAAATTATCTGAAGCATCAGTGAAGTTACATTGGACATGCTGACTAGACTACTCGGAGGACTCTTTGCTACAAGTTTAGGATATGCCCCAGTATAGCTCACTAGTAAAAAAGGAATAACTTGTCTATATATCTAGAATATTTTAAAAAGCAAAAATATTTTAACATAAATGGGAAGAGAATTGGTACTCAGACTTTTTGATGTGCTTACTTTTATTCATTTATAAACATTAAATGAATGTCATTATATATAATGTTGAATAAGTCATTTAAAAATTATTATAAAAAATTATATATTATTTAAAATATAACACATTTGGTTGCACATATGCATTGACCATGCATAAATATGACAATGGTTATGATGTAGTACTCTTAAAATGAAAAATCTTAAAGGTTAGAAAGTTATAGAGGACTAAAAGAACTGTAAATAAAAGTCAATGAAATACAGAAGGAACTGAGTAGAACAGGCATACAAGTATAAGTAAGCCAAAAATTATTTCAGAAATAGTTACACATTATTTAAAAGATAACATATTTGGTTAGTCACTTGCCTATGCAT
The DNA here is from genome assembly GCF_054136105.1 of Typopeltis vanoorti. NCBI lineage: Eukaryota > Metazoa > Arthropoda > Arachnida > Uropygi > Thelyphonidae > Typopeltis > Typopeltis vanoorti. The sequence continues at coordinate 14,295,808 of NC_143554.1, forward strand.
AAATATGACACTGGTTATAATATATTCATATGAAATAGAAGTGAAAAACTGTAAACATTAGAAAGTTGTGGAGGACAATATGACACATTAAAAAACTATGCAGAATGTAAATAAATTAACGTCAGTGACATGCAAATGGAGGTACACCACTGGTCACCTTAAATCTGGTAGATTCACACCCACTGTATAGTACCTTTTGATATCTGTCTGTCAACCACCCCCCGATCCAAATGTTTATATTCCAATCCCATATTCTCCAGTTTATGCAACAGCTTTTTGTGTGATATCCTATCAAATGCCTTAGAAAAAATCCAACATTATCATAGTGTATCTACTCTACAGCTCTATCCAACTCGGCCGTAACATTGTTATAAAGCATGAGCAAATTGCGAAAACATGACCTTTCTTTAGTAAACCCATGCTGTTCCTTGCAGAGCATAGCATGTTTGTCTACCCATTTCTGTATGCAAGTTCTTACCGACTTCTTTAAAACCTTCACTACCACACCAGAGATACTGATAGGTCAGTAGTTGGACACACACCAGTTTTTGCAACACTCTTGTGCAATGGAACTATCATACATTCCTTTCATTTCTGTTGTATCATTCTTGAGCTGAAACTCATGATATACATGTTAAAGGCCTAGCCAATTCAGCTGAAAACATTCCTTTAGCAAATGGGCTGATATTCCATCTGTCCCTATAGACAAATTCTTATCCAGGTTATGTAACAGCTCTTCAATCTCATTTTCATGAACCTCTAACTCTTCATCCAATGTAGCAGTAGCACTGTGCACCATGTTACACACACCTGTAGAAAGTTTTTTAACTTGGGTATACTATGTTAAAGATACCAAGCAATTTTATAAGCTAGGTTTTAATCCTTTTATCCCAAGTAAGTAAACAGACAAGTAAGTCAAGTTTGCGCCTGCACATGGTGCAAGTCTGACTTACTTGTCTGTTTCCTTAGTAGGAAAATATTAAGGAAAGCGATCGGAGCTTACTCCACCTTTACACGAGTTGCCTCTGACTTGCACTACGTGCAGGCGCAAACTTGACTTACTTGTCTGTTTGGTTACTTGGGATAAAAGGATTAAAAATCTAGCTTATAAAATTGCTTGGTATCGTTAACATAGTATATACCATAGGTAAAAAACTTTCTATATCTTACTCTCATCCAGAGATTTTTGTTTAATAAGGTCAAAGCACCTTGTGGCAACTTGTTTAGGTAAAATTTATAAGCTCTGCATTACTTCACCCTTAGCATTTTTATTGCCTGGCTCCCATTGATGAGACCACAATAAAGGTTGAAACCAGTCTGGGTAGTGGCCCTTACCTTTAAGGGCCACTACCCAGACTGGCCCTTACCTTTAATGCATAGCATCATACATCTCCACAAGGGGATGTGCTTTGCATTAGGGGAAAATACTAAGGAAAGTGATCAGAACTTACTCCACCTTTACCATGAGTTGCTTCAGACTTGCACTACATGCAGGTGCAAAGTTGACTTACTTGTCTGTTTGCTTACTTGGGATAAAAGGATTAAAACCTAGCTTATAAAATTGCTTGGTATCTTTAACTTACATACACCTGGTTGATATATCTTAGCAAAGTGAGCACTCATTAACTGAACAATCTCATTAGCTTCTGATGCTCGAGTACCATCTGTATTCAATAAAGTTATTCTTTCACATTCGTTCTTTCTTTTGTTTGCGGTGATAAAATTCTTTTGCATTAAATTAAGCTTGCATGGCCAATTTCTTTCATATTACAGCTTAGCTTTCTGCACAATACTAGTTACTTTTCTGGCCTGAGCTTTATATATTTCATAACTCCCACTCTTATTCTCACAATATTCTTTCCACATCATCATCTTCTTTTTATGGATCTCTTGCTTAATAAGGTTGCACATCCATTTCACTCCCATCCTGTTCATTCTTTGAACACTAAGTATACATTCAGATACCATCTCATTTAAGCACTCTTTCAAAGATTCCCATGCATTGCTGACATTTTTCCCATTCAGTAACTGATACCATGGGACCAAAAATAGTATTCTACTAAGTTGATCAAAACTTCCAGCTTTGTGGTTCAGCATGTAACCTGTTTTAATACAAGCATTAATACAATTAAATACTTCCCAAGAAAGTACAGAATGATCACTGTCACCAACTGGTAGTAAAATAGCCATATTCTTGACAGAGACCCCTTCTGACACTATGAGCAACTCCAACACTCTTTGACCTCGAGTTCCTTTTCTCACATGCTGCTTGAGAAAGTTGTCTCGCAACAATTCAATAAATTCCTCTTCTTTCTTATCAGGAGATTTCTCTTCTACCCAATCAATGTCTGGAAAATTAAAGTCATCCATAATGATACCCATAAGGCTAAATTGGTGATGCATTTCTTAATCCTCTGCAACTGGGCCACCAAGTCTGTAGCAACACTCCACCATCTATATCATTTTGTTAACTTCCACTCACACCAGATAGACTCAAACTCATTGCTACATGGGACATTGTAACCATCATTGTTTTCTTGTGTTTATACCCTAACTGAACTTAATCCCTTAACGCACCAATTAAAAATGAGAAAGCGGTTGTTTTTCCACCAATTTTTTTATTCTTTATTTTCTTTATACACAAAAGAACATTAACAAATCTTGGAAAAAAACATAAAAAATGTCTCTTTTTGCAAAAAAAACGTTAACTAAACTGCATCTACTTCACTAAACCTTAACTCAGGCAACAAAAAAAATCTTGAAAATAATAATGTTTTAGTCAAAATTTACCACTGTGTGGTAAATTCTAAAAACACGAGATGACACAAAGAGGAACATCACAGTCAGTACACATATATCATGTTTCTTTGCAAACACTTTTATTGTGTTCATTCCTTTTTCTTGAGCAGAGGAAACACTGGCAAGTTGGATTTTCTTTCTTTTCTGTTGGTGGTATGAAAGATGGAAAATGTCGTGCAGACAATCTCAGTGATGATGGGATATTTAATGGATGTCCACTTCTTGAAATGCTTGTAGTTTTATATTTTTCGATGGAGAGATCGATTACTTTGAGGCAAAAATCAAGTGAATCCATCTTACTGCTAGATTTTTGGTAAAGCACGAAAGCGTTCCACAGTGCCAGGTCTAAGAGATGAAACAAAATCTTTTTATAATACTTCTTGCCTCTCTTTCTGGGTACAACATACAAAGACAGGTGTTGATCAATGCGATCAACACCACCCATGGTATGGTTGTAATCCAACACAAGTTACGGTTTTTTATTCTTCCTTTGCACGTCTCTATATCTACCATTGATGTAGTGTGAATGGTAGAGATAAGGGAGAAATCATTACACGCACTTTCCCTCTCTGAAAACCAATTACTTCTCCAGTTTTCAATTTTTTATTCTTCAATTCGTTGGGTACTTCTTTTCGTGATAAGCATAATGTTCCATAAACATCAGTCTTATTTATTATCAATAGATCTGCTAATCCAGGTGAATTATAGAAATTGCCCATAGTCAAACAATAACCTTTATTCAATAAAGGTTTCATCAACGTCGTCACTACTTGCGAAGACATTGGAAGATTGCTAAAATCTCTGTCCAGCATGGTATTCTTGCCAGTATAGATTATAAATTATAGACATATATCCATTAGTATAGTATATCCATTACACACAATCTCAGTTACCATATCTGATTCTGATAGCCAGATTTCACTAATGCCAACAATCTTAGACCACATAATATTCAATACAGCAACAAACTCAACCCCTTTGTTTCTGATGCTCCTGGCATTTCTATATAGACATAATAAATTACCACCTAACCTATTCTTATAATTAGATATACAATCTATTTGGTCTTGTTCCAGGATTTTCTCTTTTCCTTCCCCAGAAATACTCAAAAGGTCTGAACACAAAGCATATTTGGGTTCGGACCTTTTGACCTTCATATTAGCTGGCTTGGTGGGCCAAGAAGTGGTTAGTATATCTGCTCTCCAGTCAAAAGGCTGCAGGGTTTGAATCCTGGTGGTGGTGGTGGTGGTAGTGGTAGATAACATTAGTATAGTTGCAATTTGTTGTAATTGGTGGATTGAGTGACGGAGATGGAGAACTGTGGAGTAGTTTCTGTAGAGTAGTTTCATCATGTTTATAAGCTTGTAAGTTTATAAGCCACTTAAGTAAGTTTATAAGCCAGTTAAGTTTATAAACCAAGAGTTGACTCTGATTCTATGATGCCTTTTTAAGTTTTCATATTCTACTTATCTCTATCCTACATCATGAAAATTAGCCAACATCCAACCTATTCATAAGAATGGCAATAAATCCATACCATCAAACTACCACCAATTTTTCTAATCCCAGTTCTTTGTAAACTAATGGATAGAACCATTCAGCTCCTTCATTACCTAGAAAGTACTCAACTAATAAATGATCACCAAGATGGATTTTGCCACTCTCAAATCAACAGGGAATCTGCTTACCTGTATCACTCAAACATTCTCTTGACAAAACCAAAGAAAAATTTGGTGAGCCTCGAGTAGTCACTCTCAAGGCTTTCAAACAGGGTATGGCACAAATGCTCATTACATAAGCCCATCATTTGGTCTATTCTATGACTTCTGCAACTGATTGCTGCTTTCTGACTGGATGTATGCTAAGTGTGATGGTTAAGGGTTCCTTATCCTCCAACTATACAACTAATGCTGTAGTTCCACATAGCTCTATTCTCTTGCCCTCTCCCCTACTATATATTAATGACCTCCCCCAGTTTACTACTAGCTCAATACACAGCTTTGCCGATGACAGCATACAATACTCCCCCTCATTCAACAAACCAGGTCCCACACAGATTACCACAAATTACCAATCTTTGATGAAGTTTGGACAACCTTGTCAGTTTCAATGTCAGCAAAGCACAGGTCCACATTATCTCACAAATAAACAACTGTTTTCTTCCAGTCATATTCTCAACAACACTCAACTCTAGACTAGACGAGATCTCTCTTCTTGAAATTACTCTACCAACAGACCTCTATTGACATAAGTACATTATAACTATTGCTTACTTGGCATCCAAAAAAATTTCTATTTCAGGATTTCTATTTTGCTCAATGCATTACCTTACCTTTGAACAGCTATTAGCCCTATACAAATCACAACTGAATACCATTCACATATCCAGAGTTGTGTCCACAAGAGCTCCCTAAAAATACTCAATACAAATGAGAGCAGTTAGCCTAATTCATGATGCATCTCTCATCAATTCACTCCACCCACTCTCACATAGATGCACAGTTTCTGCTGCTTGCATCTTCTAAGAATATCTCCAAGGTCAATGTTCACCTACATTGGCATCAATAATTCCTCCGCCCTCTGTTAAATCCACTGAAACACATGCAGAAATTATTGTACTCTCCTTCACAGTCCAAACTCCTCCTCCTTTCTACTGCTGCTGCTCTCTGGAGCAGTCTCCTATCTTATGTGTTAGCCAGGGAAAACAATCCACAACTGTTCCAACTAAATATGAACAAGTTCCTTCTTGCCTAACCTACAATATTTTCAAGCAGATGGTTTTTTTTTTTTTTTTGTGTTTACAATTTCAAGAACCATTTCCATGTTCACTGTTCATCAGTAATTGACATTAGTAATTCTCCTACTTTTCTCTAAATCTATTGAAACACATACAACAGCTACTCAGGACTCCAACTCCATATGCACAGAACAAATTTTTCTTCCCTTCAATCCTTCCTTCTATTCACATTTAAGTCCTCCTTCTTATGTGTTGGATTCTGTAACTGGTTAAAGCTGATCACAATTGTATTTCTGTATAAACAGAAGCCAAAACAGAATACAATTTGGTAGCTAAGTCCCAGATTACTAGCCCATCTTAATTCATTCAGTATCCAGGTGTATACCATAGCAACTAATGGGGAGTGCATTCTAAAAAAGGTGCAATGGAACATTAGCTCAGTAAAAAAAGTTTGTTCCTCTTATAAATTATGTAAGGTCTCTCGCAGTTATCTGGCTTTGACTCTGGAGCAATTGCTACTCTGATAATATTGGAGTTAATAACAGACTAATCTGGATGAAAATTGTTAATAGGAGGTTAATAATAATGTAAACTTTATCATGTATTACTATTATATTTCCTGTACATCTCTTCAGGACACATATCAAAATTTTGATGATGCTGAATCATTTCAGTAACATGTAGTGATATATTTCTTAATGCTAGTCCTTTTAAATCATCCTGAAATTCAATTCTATCCTAGACTATTCTAAGTCAATGAAGTACAAATAATGTAGCAAATTGTAGAAATATAATTTCTTGTTAAGTATAATTCACACCGCTAGAAATTTATTATATTTCATTTTTTTCTATTATTTGTTTTAGAATAAATATAACACCAATGCAATGATCTCTCCCTACAGAATCACTGTCACTATTCATTATCATTTAACTGTGATTCTAATTCTTCTTTAAGTTTTGGCACACTTCTGTAGTTGAGCACAGAAAATTTAGTCCTTGATTTAATTATTAGGTTCAGATTTCATTTCCTTTTTTAACTACTGCCATTGTAATATTCATCCTCCACCTGTCTGGGAAACTGTCTTTTGTTAAAGATCAGTTTAATTAAGCTCTTCATGTGTTTAGTCATTTCTTTCTTTCCATATTTAATATTCATTATAAATTCCATTAATTCTAGCTGATGTCCCGTTTTTCCATTCTGAGATAAATAATTCTATTAATTTATTATTTCAATTTGTTTCATATTTTTTTACTGTATTTAATATTTATGACATTTCTGCTTCTTCCATCACCTTCATACAAATCAGTAAAATTATTTTTCCACTATTCTGTTTCCTCTGGGAGAAGTATTCATCTATCAGGGGTGATATATCTAATTATAGGCAGGATGCTTGCCAAATGTCACAGCTGTATGTTATCCTGGTGGATTCCATTTAGCACTGGAATGTCTCCTCCTAGTGGTTTTCCACCAAGCATATAACTACTGTAATATACAGGAACTAATTGAAAATGTCCATGACAAAATTTTTCTGTAGGTAAGAAGAATTCTGGATAAGAAGAATGCATATGTTTAAGAAACACACCTCTTGCAGGATGAAGCATCTAAATTTCTGGGAGGGAAATCCCTATCATCTCTGCCTGAGAGATGCTTGAAAAGTCTGAAAAGAAAACAACCAACTAAAATAAATCTGCAGTACAATGATGTTTGCTTATAGGAAATAATAAATTTTTGTTATAACAATATATCAGGCTATAATTTTTTAGCCAGATATATTGAAAATGGGGTGCAAAGTACAACATTCCCCATGGTGAATCCTGGGGTGTTGAGGATCCTAACCACTATTGAACCTGGACCCAACATCACTAACAGAGCTCTGGCAAACACTTCAGAATCCTGGTCAGGAGAAGTATATATGTGACCACAGCAAAGATGTCACTACAACAACAGAAACGGCCCCAAGTCCTGTGCGGCCCACACTCACCTTTCTACGGTGGTGGTAAGGCACCGAGTGTGGCCAGGGGTGCTACGCATCTCACAGAAGAAAACAGGCCGCCTCTTAAATCTATGAAAATGGCAATCAGTACCCTCAATAATCGAGCTTTGGCAAGAGACTACAGAATAGATTTATTAATCAAAGAACTAACTAATATCAACTTGGATATCCTGCTAGGAATGAAACAAAAACATTGAAAGAACTGACAGCAAGATGGTACAATGGCTCACAGATACTCCTCGGAGCATCCTCAAACATGGCAAACAAGGCAGAGTCGGCTTCATTGTTAAATCTAAACTCACCAAGTCGATTCTTTCTTGTAACATCATATCTTAAAGAATAGGTGTACTCATAATTGGAATAGAGAACAATATAACAATAAAATTAATATCCTGCTATGCTCCAACATCTGTAGCTGATAATCAAGAAATAGAAAATTTTTACATGAATCTTGAACAGGCATTAAATTACAAGTCAACAAACACATTCATTGGTGATGACTTTAATGCCAAAATAGGATGTGGAAAAGAAGATGAAAAGTTTATAGGACCACATGGCCTAGGAGAAAGAAATAGAAGAGGAGAGAGATTAGCTGAATTTGCTGCAGCTGAAGAACTCTTTATCATGAACACTTTTTTCAACAAATGCGCAGGAAGAAGAAGATGGACTTGGCAATCACCGAACGGAGACACAAAAAATGAAATTGACTACATTTTAACAGACTATAAAAGACTGGTACAAAATGTTGGTACAATAGGCGAAACATACTTCAACATAGATTCTGACCACAGACTCCTCAAAGCCAATATAAGAATAGACCACAAAAAAGAACAACATATCAGGGCAACATCAAACCATAAAAGACAACCCAAACAAATAGACTACCACAAGTTCAGTAAGTATATAGAAGAGACTGAATGGACTATTAAAAACTGCTACATAAATGATAACTATATTGACTTTATTAATAAATTCAACGAATGCAAGAAAAAATCAGAAATTCCTGTGAAACAAAAAAAAAGAGAACGACTCTCACCTCAAACTACAGAACTACTGAAAAAGAGAAAAGAATTGAAGAAATCTGAAGAAAATTTACTAGAATACAAAATTATCTGTAAGTTACTAAGGAAAAGAATTCTAGAAGAATACAAAGCTTTCAGGATACAAAAATTAAGAGAAGCAGTGCAGGCAAAACCAGCCTGAAAAAAATAGAGAAAGACTTAAATTTTAAACAGTCAATTCCATCTGCTTTACAGAATCAAAATGGAGAAAAACATACTAATAGAAAAAGGATAGAAGAAATTGTGCAGAATTTTTATAATGATCTCTATGCAACTAAGTGCCAAGTTTCAGAACCTATCATTCCAAAACCAAGCAATATACCAGATCTACTTCCAGAAGAAATAGAACATGCCCTTAAGAAAATAAGTAAAGGAAAAGCCTCAGGACTTGATCATGTTAAGGCCGAAGGTGGACCAATGAACTTCCTTGGTCTTTCAAAGCCAAGGCTTTGAATCTGTACCACATGAATCTGGCAGCCAAGGCTTTGAAAAGCCTTGGCTGCCAGATTCATGTGGTACTTCAAAGAAAGAAAGATTCCAGAGGCATGGAAAACATCAAAAACCATACTTCTATTCAAAAAAGGGAACAAGGAAGACATAAAAAAACTATCGTCCAATCTGTCTACTCTCTCACATATATAAGATCATGAACAGAGTAATACTGCACAGAATCCAAAACATTCTAGAAGACAACTCCAGCAGAGAGCAGGCAGGATTCAGAAGAGGCTTCTCCACAATAGATCATATCCTGGTCATTTCACAACTAACAGAAAAATGCAGAGAATACCGACTCCCTCTATGTTTCCTCTTTATTGATTTTAAAAAAGCATTTGATATTATAGAACTCAATGCAGCCATCAGTGCCTTACTGGAAATAAATGTGGATCCTACTTATATCCACATGATAAAAGAAATTAACAAAAATCAGACCATACAAATAACCCTATTTGATTAACCTTATAAATATAGATATAAAGAGAGGGGTCTGCCAAGGTGATGTGATCTCCCTAAATCTATTTACCAGCACTTTAGAATACATTCTGAAAAAAATAGACCTAAACGGAAGAATAAGAATAGATGGTGAAAAGCTACAAATTCTTATGTTTGCCGATGATCTAGTACTGATATCCCACAACCCAAAAGACCTAGAAGAAATGGGTGAAAAAGTATACACAAACAGCAGTAAGATAGGCTTAGAAATGAATCTAGAAAAAACAAAATGGATCAAAAACATTTACACAAGTGACAGTCACCTATGTATTGATAACATCCCTATAAAACAAGTTAATTCATACAAGTACTTAGGACAAATAATAAAAATGAATAACAATTTATCTGAAGAACTAGCAAAAAGAAAGAAAGCTGCATGGCTATCATTCAACAGACTAAAAGAAACACTTACTGATCCAAATCTTGACATCTCTCCGAAGGCAAAACTATTTAATAGTGATATTCTACCATCACTCACATATGGATCAGAAACATGGAACACGACATGAAAAGAAGAAGAGACTCTCAGAATAACTCAGCGTGCAATAGAATGCAGGATTTGTAACATCAGCAGAATGGAACATGTTAGAAACATGGAACTTAGAAAGAGATCAGGCATAAAAGATGTGGTAACTGCAGTATATGAAAGCAAGATGAGATGGGCAGGTCACATAGCCAGACTCAAGGATAACAGATGGACATATAGAATACTCAACTGGCAACCAAGAATAAAGAGAAAACCAGGAAGACCACCCACAAGATGGGAAGATCCACTATAACATGGAAGAGAGAGGCTCAAGATCGAGATCGTTGGAGGCATCTTTGTGACCTGCAATCATGGAGAAATACTGAGTGAAACACGGGTCCATCAAGGTAATATTGAAAATATATCAGGCTAAAAAATAAAAAGTACACTTAAAAATAATCTAGAAAGCAAAATTGAGTTATTCTAGAATTACATCAATCTCTTATTATTTGCAGAACTTCTCCATTTCAAAGAATTACATTTTAAAACATTCCTTTAAAAATGAACAGCATCCCAGAGAAAATATAAAAGAGTAAACTACTTACTAATAATAGCAAGAGTAGTAATTATTCCTAGGTCAATGTATAGAAACATTGCATCTGTAAGATTGGTATCTACCTAATACACATAAAAATAGAAATAATATTTATCAAGTCTATAGCTATATGCATATATATTAAGAGAATATATGGTTTTTGTTTATGTAATACTATTTACAATGTATGCATACAGCACCTATATAAGCTTTCAGATAAACAAAAACAAAAAAATTAATTTTTCATATGCAACAAATTATCTGTTTAGTTTTTCAACACTGCGAGTTTTTAATAAAGGACAATATATATACTATTTTTGTCAATTTTTTATAATACTTTTCATTAATTGCTACTAATTGTGTTTTGTTTCCAAATTATAATGTATACTTTGGTCAGCACGTGTATGTGTGATTGTGTGTGTATATATATATATATATATATATATATACCGGGTGATCCAAAAGTAACTGAAAAACTAAAAATCCAATCATTCAAAAAGTATCGACAGAAACACGATGCAGTTTTCACAGATATATACCGAAAGATATGGGATTTTTTTAATAACAAAAAATTTTATTGCCAGAATAGTTACATTTGTCACCGACCGGTGGCGCTGTAACGGTCCTGGGGCTGCTGCCTGTCACTATTTAAACCGTGAGGTACGTAAATTTTAGATGTAGTGAATACTGAAGTCAAACTTTCAGCATTTAACATTTATTACCGAAGTTAAACGTTCTGCCAAGGTGAGGGAACTTGTCGTTACGACATAAAGCACTTTTAGTTAAACTGTATTATCAGAACTCCGAATGTCCAACTGCGACTTTGCACACCTATCGTTCAATGCGGGGTATTAGAAGTGGAAAGGGACCAATGTCTTGTTCCTCACTGATAGCTACAATGAAAAGGTTTGAGGACACTGGCAGTTTGGAAGCACGTGCAAGAAGTGGGAGACCCAAAAAAACTGAATTGCAGTTGTGCACGAGGTCGAACACGGGACCGACACACAATCGGCAGCTTCTGCACATTGGGAATGCAGTGCGTGAACTGGCATTTTGTATGGGACTGTGTGGCAATCACTCAGGATCATCCTCAAGAGGTATCCTTACAAAATCCAACACGTACAGGAACTGAAACTAACCAATTTCGAGAGACATCATGAATTTGCAAATTGGGCTTTTCAATAGATGGAAAACAATGAGGACTGGCTGTCAAACGTCCTGTGGACTGATGAGGTGCACTTTTTGCTTAACGGAAGTGTAAATGCACACAACTGCCACATTTGGACGAGATAACCCACACGCGATTATGGAAATCCCTTTGCATCAGGCAAAGGTGACAGCGTGGTGCGGGTTCACTGCATCATTCATTATAGCCTCTTTTTCTTCTAGGAAGTCCACAGCGGTACATTTCAAACTGTTTCTATTTCACAGGCGAGCGTTATGCAGCATCATTCCCTCCTTGTAAGAGCTCCATAGTGTAACATTCATGCAGGATGGAGTGCCTCCGCACATCACAGGTGTTGTTCAGCACCTGTCGCGATGACCGTGTCCTCAGTCGCTCTTTCCCGCACGAATGGACACCAAGGTCTCCAGACCTTACACCTTGTGACTTTTGGTTATGGGGCTACTTGAAGTCACAGGTGTACAGAGGTCGGCTGACGTCATTGGCCATGTTGAAAGAAGCTATTCGCTCATGTGACAGGAATTACAGCTGAAACCCTCTTTGATGCTGTGCAGAGTGTCGTGCCATGTCTGACGGCCATTTGTAATCCTATCCGCATTGCGAACTGTGCTGTGCCACTGTACAAACTACTGACACAACTGAAGCGCCAGAAATTTAACTATTCTGGCAATAAAATTTTTCGTTATTAAAAAAAATCCCATGTCTTTCTGGGCATTTCTGTGAAAACCGCATCGTACTTCTGTCTATACTTTTCGAATTATTGAATTTTTACTTTTCCTGTTACTTTTAGATCATCATCAACAACCATGGGCCCAATGCCTGTAGGTGTCTGCTGCCATCTTGATATGATTCTTCCATTGCATTCTGTTTTGTGCAAGATGACTCAATTTGTGTATAGAGTTTCTGCACCATTTGACGATGTCATCACCCCATTCTCTGTTTAGTCTTCTTCTTTTGTTCTTTCCGTCAATCATTCCAAACTTTTGGATTGCCCTGTATATATATCCTTTTATAGAGGGAGAATTGAAGGTCCACATTCTGCAAGTATCATTTTGGTTTAAACAGGTTTTGGATTGGAACAACAGAAACAACACGAAAGGAAGAAAAGAAATAATGGAGGCCATTCCATTTGGTACCACCATAGTGCTAGAGCAGCTAAGTGATCATGTTCTGAAGGAAGAGAAACGAAAAGAAGGTGATGATCTAAGTTACCAAGAGGTTCCAAGTGTTGAAAGTATGGTGAAGATGATCTGCTAGTCCGGTGGGCAGATGATTGACAATTTGTGTTAAAGGATAACTAACAAAAAATACTTTGGTATCTCTTCCAGGTGCTATTTGGGTAATTTAGATCAGAAAATAAGGCTTTAAAAATGAGTAATAATGATTTTGGACATTTGTGAGGTTGTAGATAGTTTTTGGGAATGTGAAGTCCAATTTCAGGCTGCAATTGGACTTCACATTCCAATTGCAGCCTGAAATGAGTAGCCTTGGCTGGAACCAAGGCTACTCATTCTGTTATAAATTTAACATAAGGCAGAGTGCAGACACTTTATAATTTTGATTTTCTTGACAATCAGAGATCTCTCTCCACATACCCTTTATATAATCATTAACCATTTTTGCATTTATCATTAGGATCTCACTGAGGTATAGCAGTCTTTGTTTCTTTATTTCTTTGTTACTTAATAAATACACATTGAAAGGATGGAAGGAGGACTTCTCAAAACAGTAACAGAAGGTAAAGTTCCTGGAAAAAGAGGAAGAGGTAGACCATCAATGAGATGGATGGTGTATCTGGAGTGATTCATCTTCAGAGAGTTGAAGCTCCAGAAAAGCATGCAACAGGACGTGGCACATCACCGAGCATCCGAGTAACCATAAGGAATGTCAATATCCAATGAATAGATGGATGGACTTAATGTCAAACAGGATCTATCTTTCCATGTTTTGATGATGACCGATTTTTTTTTCCATGCCAAGTGGGGATGTGAAGTGATATATAAGTATGTAGTTGTGTTACATGTTTTTTTTTGTGTATACCTCATATGCTAATTGGTTTGGGTTTGAAATTTAGCTTAATTTATCCAAAAATTCATTTGCAGCATACATTTCCTCCTTGTTGGATTCTGAATATATAGAGATTTGAGTAATTAATATTTGCTTCAGAATCCAACATGATCTTCCATCACATAAGCTAGACTTGTAATTATTATTTAATGTAAATCACTTGTTTATAAATTAATATTCATGTAACTACCTTTAAGTTTTATTAATATTTAATTATTTAATCAAGGATATATATTAATAGTGAAAAGACTCTGTATTAAAATATTATTAAGTTTATTTTATTTATTGCTATGTTAATATTATAAGAATTTGTATTCAACATTTTAACTGCGTATTAATTGAAGTGTAAATATTCCTTATTTGTTCCCTGTATGTAGAGGTATAACATTGTGCAATGCCTCAGTTTTATTATATTTTGTTTTGGTTGTCATGGAGACGTATGTAAGATAGCTGCTAGCGCGAGTTTAGAACAGAGCGTGGCAGATCGGTATTGAAGGGCTGGAAAGGATTTTAGTAGAAGTAGAACACGAGAACAATTTCGGCAGGAAGAAGGGATATATAAGTGAAGAAAACGATTCATTCTGGGGAATCAAAGTTAGATAATAGCGAGTAGAGAGATAACTGCGAGTCAGCTAGTCAGTCAAGTAGCTCGCTAAGGTCTACTAGTCGAGGAGCGAGTTAGCTAGTAAGTTGCAGAATAACAAATAAAGCAACGGAAGATAGCAAAGTAGCAACTGGATGACTAGCGATAAATTTTGTTGGCATTTAAATTCAGGACCGACTTTTCAATGACACATGGAAACTTGAAGCTTAGCACGGAGTAACTAAGAGAATAAGTAGAGACAGCAAGATTGAATTTAAACGATAGCTGTGTTAAGAGATATAGTGCCTAAAAGATTAATTAAATGCTGGAAGTATAGGCAATTGTGCGTAAAAACTTCAAGTTAAAGAATTACTGTGTGTTATCTTAGTTCAAGAGTTATTAGTAGAATAATAAATTGGTCAAGTGATGTCAAAGATAGTACAAGCCTTTGGATTTGAGCAAGAACGTTTAACTATGTGAATTGCAACCATTAATTTATTCAGTTATTACTAAGAAGATTTGTTTTAATGAGTGTTGTTAATTGTTTTAAGTGTATACAGTTGTAAGAAATGTTCGTATATAAGTAGATGAACAAGGAAGATTACCGGCAAGAATCATCCAACTATTGATATTCCTATGCGGAGATATGCGTGTTTCTTCCTAGAATATCCCTATGTTAACAGTAACTATTACGGAGATTAGCTGGAGTATGGAGTATGGATGTATACTTGTGAAGAAGTGTTACTGCCCTTTTATTGTATTTGGAACGTAAGTAACTTTGAGATATTAATGTAATTGATCACTAAGGAACTTCATGACACTGAACTTTATTAAATAGTTAAATGAACTTTGTGAAAGCTGTATTTCAGACAACAGATTAACCATTGCCTGAGGAATAGTATGACTGTATTACCAGATGAACTAAAATGTTTATAATACCTTATTCAGTGATTTAAACTAAAGTGTATAATTTGTAAGCTATATTAAATGTTTGTTTTGTTGATTTAAAGTTGTATTTTGCCTGAATCTCTTTTACTGCACCGTTCATAAAATATTTGAACCAAAGCGGGTGAATTAAATAAGTTAAATAAACTTGGCCTGTATACATAATAATAACATATTAAGGGGGAAATAGTTGAGAGTTGGTTTTACTTCAATTCTTGGACTAATTTAGATATAGAGTGGCGCAGTCAATAAATACAAATTTTCTCTATATTTGGATTAGAAATCAACTAGCAACTTATTTTTTGTTTAAGAACTTCGTAGTGACAAAAATGACGGATCCAAGGTATAGGTTAAGACGAAATAGGATCCAACATCCTCCTTTCAGTAGCCCGTTACATTTGTATTAGGACATGGCCTATTATGATTTGAAACTGACCACTTCGAGGATAAGGTAGTTAGCCCTATGCCTCCCAATGTGTCCATTTTATCCAATAATAATAATAGAGGTAATCTGTTTTCTTCAATCTTAAGTGTGATAATTAATTTTCGGGTTTATTCATTCAGGTAGAAGTGAAATCAGCTAGTTGTTTTTGAGCACCTAGCCAAATGAGCAAGATATCATCTACATAATGTGACCATATTTTAGGTTTTATATGGTAATTCTGTAAGCATGCAATGGGTAGACTTCGAATAACTGTGGTAAAATCGGCAAGCCCATAGCTAACTAATTTTGTTTATGATTATCTTCACCAAATCGAATGTATTGTCTATGCAGTGTTTGAACAGAGTGATGGAGTTTGGTGAATACAGAAATGACAGATTTAATACAATTACATTATGGCATTAGTTGCCCAACAAGCAGCCCAACTCAATCCAATTCAAATGCACTTTGCTTGAAGACTGATAAATTGCAGCATGGAACCAGTATTAACATACTTGGTTCAGTGGTGTTTTAAGTTATATATGAATTTGAGAGGAACACAATGTATCGAATGTTGGAATGTGGAGTGTAAACAGCTGTAATTAAGAGTTACTGAATCTCAATAAGTGTTGTTGTTTTTCATAAACCAGTAATGAGAACGTTTCTAGTTTTAGTGTTTGTTAACAAATAAGTAACTTTTTTCTAGTAGTAAGACTTATACGTTGGTTAGACATAACTGGTAATTAATTTACGGAATTCACAACTTTAAAGCCAGTATAGAAAACCTCACACTCCAACACACTGACATAATGGTCAGTTTTGACGTCTCCTCCCTATTCACTAATGTCCCACTCAAAGAAACCCTTGAGCTCATCCAAGCCAAGTTTCCTCCCGATATCTCAGCCCTATTTCAGTTCACAATGAACTCAGGCTATTTCGTTTGGCAAGGAAAATTCTACAAACAGATAGAGGGGACAGCCATGGGTTCACCACTTTCCCCACCCTTGGCCAATTTCTTTATGGAGACATTTGAAGAGAAAGCCTTAAACTCCGCCCCACAAAAACCCACTATTTGGCTTCGTTATGTGGATGATGTGTTTGCTATTTGGCCACATGGCTCAGACACACTCCACTCCTTCCTAACACACTTAAACAACCAACATCCCAGAATCCAGTTCACCTTAGAAAAAGAGGAAAACAACACCCTCCCCTTCCTAGACACTTCAATCACCCGCCAGCTTGATGGATCTTTGGTTTTCTCTGTTTACAGAAAACCCACCCACACTGGCAGATACATTCACCAGCAATCCCCCCCCCCCCCTCACAACAATATGGGGTGATAAAAACACTATATAACAGGGCAAAATTAATCTGCTCAGATGACAAGGCCCTGACTATTGAACTAAACCACATCCTCAACACTTTCTTAGCCAATGGCTATAACCCCAAGAAAATCCAAAAAATACTAAAACCTGAAAACCACAACCCCCCTCCCCCCCTCCACAATAAAGACTACACCAAGTCTATCACTATCCCCTACATCCAGGGCACCTCTGAAAAAATAACTAATATCCTCAAAAAATATGACCTTACTTCCTGTTACAGACCATATAAAAAGTTGGCATCCCTTATCCGCTCTACCAAAGACCAACCACTTCCCCTAGACCTACCTGGTGTATACCAGGTCCCTTGCAGCTGCAAACTGTCCTACTTTGGCCAAACAGGCAGAACAACAAATATCAGGATTTCAGAACACCAAGACTACATCCGGTTTCACCAGTACAGCCGCTCTGGGTTGGCAGACCATGCCTTAGATACCCACCATAAAATTCGTTGGAAGAAAACAAAAATAATCCATCGCAGCAAGTTTAAATACGAAAGATTGTTCAAAGAATCTTCAGCAGCTCTAAAAAACGTTCCTAACCTCAACAAATTTGGGTGCATGAAACTGCCCCAAATTTAGGAGACTTTCATTATGAGAACTTCAGCCCAACGGCCAAGACTACCAAATTAGCCCGCAAGAGGGCACCATTAGGACTTTAGGAACAGAATTAGTTTATTACTTTCTTCCTCATTTGCTTTGTTAGTTCCTTAGTGCACATACCATATCTTTATGTTCCCGAAGATGGCAATGTGACATTGCCGAAATATAGAAGTGATTCATTAAAGTATCTTTAATTAATATACTTCACATGCGTTGTGAATTCCGTAAATTAATTACCAGTTAAGTAACTTTTTTGTCCCTTCTCCCTGTTTGTTTTGAAGAAAAGTATAATCATTAACATCAAAGATTTCTATTTCAGTATCTCAGAAAGCTGCTTGAAAAAGTAACTTAAGATATTTTCATGTTTTCATGACTTTCCTTATCTTATAAACTGTTGATAAAGCAATATTATTCATGATCTGTTTATTGCAATGAACTTTCAGATAATGATTTAAATCATCATCATCATCATCATATTCCTGACATGTACCCTCAAGGGGTGTACAGGATATGATAGTACTAGATGAAAAATTTACATCATTACTAACTTCCTATATACAATTTTACTCCAAATCGGTCTATTACTTGTCAAGACTCCAACATTATCAGATCTTATATTTCTATAATCTAAGGCACTTTGTACCATATCAATCCACCTATATCTTGGTTTTCCTCTGGGTCGTTTTCCTGCCAACCTGGCAGAGAACATTTGTTTTGCTAATCTTTGCTCGCCCATTCTGTTTAAGTGACCATACCACCTGAGAATAGCTCTGCTAACGCATTCCTCGATGCTGACAATGTCAAGTTCTTTCCTAATATCCTCGTTTTTAATATGATATTGCCATTGATGCCATCTGTTCATGGCTCTAATCTTTCTCAGGGCTTTCATATCTGCGGTCTCTAGTCTTTGGTCAAGTGTTTTACTTCTGACCCAACTCTCAGATCCATAAGTTAAAATTGGTTTGAACACTGTCTTGTACAAAGCTAATTTAGTGTTCAGACTAATTTCTCTCTTATTCCATATGAATTTATTCAATTGACTTCCTACCATACCAGCTTTGTTGATTCTGTTGTTTACTTCCATATTTAATTTACCATCTTCAGTAAAAATCGTGCCTAAGTAGCTCAAATGTTTTACTTGTTCCACTGGTTCCCCGTTCACAACACAGTTGACATTTTCAACAATTCTACCTATTTTTTCATTGTCTTTGTCTTTTTAAGGCTGACCTTCATACCATATCTATTACAGCAGTTATTCAATTTAGTCAGCAAATCTTGCAAACTTGTAGTGGATTTATTTAGAAGTATAACATCGTCCGCATAAACCAAAGAACTGACATTAACATCTCCAATTCTGATATCATGTTTAATACCACTTTCCTTTATAATGTGATCCATATTCATAATGAATAACAGAGGGAATAATGTACATCCATGTCTCACACCAGATTTAACATTAAACCATCTTCCTGTACTTCCTTCAATTCTAACTGCTAATTTACAACTCAAATAAGTATTGCTTGATATAATGCCCCATTGACACCATATAACAGTCGTGTATTGAATAGCTTCTCTCTTGGCACCTTGTCATATGCCTTTTCCAGATCGACAAAACTTAAATACAGATCTTTGTTATATTCCCATGCTTTCTCAACTATCTGTCGTAAAGTGAAAATCTGATCCTGACAGCCTCTATTTGGCCTGAATCCAGCTTGTTCTTCACCAAGCTTTTCTTCCGCAATTCTTCTCAACCGTTATTCAAGTATACTTGCATAGATCTTGCCAGAAACTCTCTGTAGAGAAATACCTCTGTAATTCTCACATTCAGTTTTATTTCCCTTTTTATGTGTGTTTACTATTAGAGCTCTACTCCAATCATCGGGAATTTGTCACTCTGTCCAAGCTTTCTGAACTATGCAGTGCAGCCACTGCAAGACTTTTATACCAACATACTTCAGCATTTCTGGTCGAATATCATCTGCTCCTGCTGCCTTTCCACATTTCAAGCCTTTGATGGCTTTTTCTACATCAAGTATGGATATGTATTCCTGACTGCATGCCTGGTCAGTGTTTTTTATCACTGTGCTGTCATCACTGCTTGTTTCATTTAGCAGTTTTTCAAAGTACTTACTCCATACTTCAAGGATATCTTTTTCTCCTGTTTTTATGTCACCTTTATCATCTCTAACTCCTTTTACAGCACCTTCTTTCTCCATTTCTAAGCTTCTTCAACAATCTCCAGAATATCTTACCACCTTCTTGATATTTATTTTCTATGTTCTTGCCAAAGTAATCCCATGACGTTTGTTTAGCTAGTTTTACACAGAGTTTAGCTTTCTTATTTTTGTCTCTGTATTCTGTAAGAGCAAAAGCTGACTTATTTGACAGGAACTTTTGATATGCTTTCTTCTTTTCCTTCACTGCCTCTTTAACTTCCTGTGTCCACCATGGAGTTCTGATTTTTCTATCCTTGCAGACAACCCTCACCACATCTGGCTGAATCAATCAGGGCTTTCTTCAAGGCTTGCCACAGAATCTCCAAGGTTTGGTTCCTGTTTCCAAACTCTTCATTTTTTTTTTTCCAATAATCTTTGTGTATTTTAGTCTACAGTTCCCATCTGAGAGCTGCTCAACTTTTATTCGCTTTAAAACTTTCTTACATGTTATTCTTTTCAATATGAAATTCAATTTCATCCTGCTCAAGACTAAATATTGATCGCTTCCGATTTCAAATCCTATTTACACTCTGGTGTCCTGCACCAGGCAGAAAACATCACTATCAACAATAACATAGTCTATGAGACTTCTTATTCCTTGCCTCTTCTCTCCATGTGAATTTGTGCACATTTTTATGTTGGAACATGGTGTTAGTAATAACCAGTTCATGTCCTGAGCAGAAATCCAACAGGTATTTGCCATTATTATTAGTTTTGCTCTTTTCTCCAAATTTTTCCAAAATATTTTTGTATGTCTGACAATCATTTCCTCCTCTGCTATTTAGATCCCCAACAAGGACCAACCTTTCCTTTTTCATTGCATCAGTTGCTTTTTCTAAAGCATCAAAAAATTTCTCCACTTCTACCTTAGCAGAACCTTCTGTGGGACCACAGGCACAAATAAGTCTCATTGTCCAATTCCCCATTCTGATATTTGCCCACATCACTCTACTTGAGACTGCCTGCCATTCAAGAAGATTAGCTTCCTATTTTGTGTTGAATACTATGGCTATCCCTTCTTTTCCTTGATTGTCATTGCCTGAATATAACATTTTGTATTTATTGTTCAGAAAGATCTCACCAGTTTTGGTCTTTTTTGTTTCAGTCACCCCTATTATGTCGATCTGATACTTATCTAATTCCCTCAGCTAACTCCATTTCTTTGCCATTCAGGCTTCTTATGTTGATAGTACCGATCTTTAACTCTGGTGATGTCGAGTCAGGATGTGTGCTTTCAGATTTATTCCAGTAGCTGACGTTTCGCTGTTTGCCCTGGTTCTCTGACAAAAAACAACAGGGGTCTTGTTTAACTGGGCGATGCCCCAACCAGCATGAAATTTTCATGTACCATCATTTTCTATATTGGTTTAAGCCAATAAGAATACAATTTGGTCAGCTAATTCCCAAATTGCCAGCCCATCCTCGTTCGTTCAGTATCCAGGTAGATACCCAACAGGGTGCACCACGAGAAGGTGAGGATTGGACATTACGTCAGAAGCCCTAGTCGGTTCTCTGCATTCCTTTAAAGGCTATGTGGAGGTCTCCTCTCAATTATACAGCTTTGACCCTTAAGCACAATCTAGAATCCATAAATTATATAAAGGTAATTTCTTATGTTAAATTCTTATGGAATATATAAAATAGACAAATAGGGAAAATATTTCACATATGAAAGAAATCAGACATATATATACTTACTGTATAAAGTATAAGAACTGAAGCAAACTGGATAAGGCTATAAAGAGCTATAAATTTAAATATGGAAAAGGTTGTAACAAGAGCACAGCGACCTTCCCTGAAAGAAAAAATAAAAAGAGAGTAATACATAAATAAATGCTATTTTTTAAAAATGTCATAAAATTCCTAGGCCAAAAGTGTTAGTTAATCAAAACTTAATTCCTCACTGAATTATTTTTTGCATTTGATATTTTTAATTGCTAATTATTTAAATGATTGTATTTGAAAATGAACATCTATACTGTTACCTAGCATTAACAAATTAAAAAAAAAATAGAGAGTTGAATTACAGAATGAATATTAAGCTTCAACAGAAATTAACTTTATAAATAAATTTATTTGTTATTATCTTTCATTTTTCGTGTTTAATGTTAACTCAGTAGATGTCAATCTTAGACAGCAGGTTATCATCATCTTGTCTTCCCTTTAACTAGATTGGTAGCCTGCAAGAAGCTTAGCTTTATATATAAAGGTAATTAACATTATGAGAGGGTGCTTAATCTCCTGTTTGTCTCCTATGTTTGTTAACTGCATGGATTCTCAGGGTTTGTCTTGCAGGATAAGACTCTCCTACCTCGATAATGCTAGCATAAAATGATTTAAAACACAAATAAAACATGAAAAGAGTGCAAAAAGACTGTTAATCTCAAGAAATTTCATAAAACAAACAAACAAATCTGCTGCCTTTTATTTGCTAGGTAGAGGAGGCAAACCCTATCTTTTTGAAGACTAGTGGGCAGCTGCCACATTGCTATGGTTTTTCTAATCCTAACACTATATATCACCATCTAAAATAGTATTAATTCTGTGGTCAATTTATCAAGCTATAAATTAGGGTTAAAAATCTGAGTTTACCCTGGAAGGGGATGGGGGGGCCCCTACCTGCCCATGCCAAATATTGACTAACTTGGACAGTGGCTGAAAAAAGAGGCAAAGAAAAATGTTCTCTATTTGGCAACCAAAAGCAAAAACCAATAAAAGTCTTTCTTTTGGTGATCTAGCACTATGGAAGCAGATGCCATTTCCACAGAACTACATAGTCACCACAAAGTTGGCACATATTTTATATGATTTTGACTTCAATGCCAAATAATATAATCTATTCAACAGAATTTACTGAATGCGAATATAAGCTATATATGATATTTGTAGTGTGATCTCATCTTATTAAGGCTCATACCAGTGATCCATACTCAGATTATATTTAAAATCACAGGATGCAAGTTTAAGAAAAATATGCAAAAGCAAGGACTTGGTCTATCTAAACAAGAGTCTACCTTCTCTCACTGCATGTTCCCCCACTATATCCTTCCATCTAATCAAACCTATTAAGACTCTCGTAAACAATGACAGTGACACTGCAATAAAAGTGAATCTCCCTCATAAAATAATCCCATCAAAAAAAACTCACATCACAACCTGCCACAACATACAAACCATACCAGAATCTCTCTTCACTAAAAATTCATTTTCTTATCCACTTTAGTAACATCCATGGCATTGAAATAAACATAAATGACATCCATCACCACTTGCAGGCTTCCAGACCAGACATCTTACTTTTGACAGAAATCCAGATCACAATTACATCTACTATTGTCTAACTCATTTTTTCACACAGAGATGGTATCTGTACCTTTGCAAAAATCTTACACAGTCTGCCAAAGAATCTAATTTAGAATCTCCTGCTTTTGACCTTTTCTGGCTCAAGGTTTCCTTGTCCCATTTAGTAACTTATTTGTTCCATTTACCAATTTACAAACACTAATAAACCACTCAGATCTCTTCATATTCCTTTCCATAAAACTTGACCACCTGCAATCCAGCTATCTAAATATTGAGATCATCTTCCTTGGTGATCTCAATATCCTCAATTCTAACTGGCTTCCTTACTCCAACGCCACTGATCAAGCAGGATGAGAAGCAGATGTCTTTATTATAAGTAATAACCTAACACAAATTGTACATCTACCCACTCAAATCCTTTATTTGAGTGGGTAGATGTACAAGTCTCCTCTCTCAGAACACTGTAAAATCTTGCATAGAAAAAAACATAGTAATATTTTTTTCTATGTCAATTTTACATGGGAAATTAAATTTGCATAAAATATTTGTAATTAAAAAAATGTTTAACTCACTTTACTGTATTAAATCAGATAACACATTGTTAGAATATTCTTTAAGACCACTAAAATTATAAAAAGTGAAAATAAGCTCAGACAGGATTAGACAAATAGACCTAAGGCTAGCGAAAACAGCAAAGGTCATCAGATTACGAGTTTTCCTGCCAAAACTCAACGATAGCATGGGTGGTGGAGAAAAACCCTCCAGTAAATCCAGGGGACTTAATCTGAAGAAGGACCAAGGTTGGGAGAGAGAGAGAGAGAGAGATAAAAGACAGATATTGAGAGGCCAAAACGGCTCTCGTCTTCAAAGTTTTGTTCCTATGTCAAGCCTTTTCAGAGGACAGGAAGAGTTACGTTCCTGCGAGCATGCAGTTCCGACGATGATGGGAAGTTAGATAGCAGCAGAGACGGTCTTTTCGAGATATCCTACCGTATGATTCTTCGATGATCTATGTGTGTTGTAGTATTGCTGTTGTAGTATTATTTTAATGTAGAGCCCGATCGAAAAAATTTTCTTGGAAGAAGCGGAACGTGCCCATATACCTTTAGGATCTAGGACTATATGCAATGAGCTAGCAAGATTTTGAAAATTTATTTATCACTAGGTTAGACTATAATAGATTTAGTTTAATCCTTTATCCCAGTGAGAGCAAACAAAGTTTGCGCCTGAAAATATCTTCAGGACTAAATATAGTGTTGTACTATCTTATCCAGTAAGTAGTGCAACACCAAGGCAAC
Source organism: Typopeltis vanoorti (assembly GCF_054136105.1). Lineage (NCBI taxonomy): Eukaryota > Metazoa > Arthropoda > Arachnida > Uropygi > Thelyphonidae > Typopeltis > Typopeltis vanoorti. The sequence goes on from NC_143554.1 coordinate 14,320,450, forward strand.
TCGTGGCAAAGGTGGAGCAAGCTACCAGGCACTTCTAACCCAGTATCTCCCATAATGCAAAACACATTTCCTATGTGGATATGTATATACTGTTATGCATTAAAGGGATTGGCCATCTACCCAGACTAGTTTCGACCTTTATTGAGGTCTCTTCAGTGGGAGCCAGGCCCAGAGCTGGAGATACCAGGCAGAAGCAGTAGCAAGTCATCTGTGCCTATGGGAGTTGCCAAAAGGTTTATCACCTTTTTTAAAAATTACTCTGGATTTAGAGAAAGATGTTGAAAATTTATTTATCACTAGGTTAGACTATAATAGATTTAGTTTAATCCTTTATCCCAGTGAGAGCAAACAAAGTTTGCGCCTGAAAATATCTTCAGGACTAAATATAGTGTTGTACTATCTTATCCAGTAAGTAGTGCAACACCAAGGCAACTCGTGGCAAAGGTGGAGCAAGCTACCAGGCACTTCTAACCCAGTATCTCCCATAATGCAAAACACATTTCCTATGTGGATATGTATACTGTTATGCATTAAAGGGATTGGCCATCTACCCAAGCAGTGGTGTTGCACTACTTACTGGATAAGATAGTACAACACTATATTTAGTCCTGAAGATATTTTCAGGCGCAAACTTTGTTTGCTCTCACTGGGATAAAGGATTAAACTAAATCTATTATAGTCTAACCTAGTGATAAATAAATTTTCAACATCTTTCTCTAAATCCAGAGTAATTTTTAAAAAAGGTGATAAACCTTTTGGCAACTCCCATAGGCACAGATGACTTGCTACTGCTTCTGCCTGGTATCTCCAGCTCTGGGCCTGGCTCCCACTGAAGAGACCTCAATAAAGGTCGAAACTAGTCTGGGTAGATGGCCAATCCCTTTAATGCATAACAGTATACATATCCACATAGGAAATGTGTTTTGCATTATGGGAGATACTGGGTTAGAAGTGCCTGGTAGCTTGCTCCACCTTTGCCACGAGTTGCCTTGGTGTTGCACTACTTACTGGATAAGATAGTACAACACTATATTTAGTCCTGAAGATATATTTTCAGGCGCAAACTTTGTTTGCTCTCACTGGGATAAAGGATTAAACTAAATCTATTATAGTCTAACCTAGTGATAAATAAATTTTCAACATCTTTCTCTAAATCCAGAGTAATTTTTAAAAAAGGTGATAAACCTTTTGGCAACTCCCATAGGCACAGATGACTTGCGACTGCTTCTGCCTGGTATCTCCAGCTCTGGGCCTGGCTCCCACTGAAGAGACCTCAATAAAGGTCGAAACTAGTCTGGGTAGATGGCCAATCCCTTTAATGCATAACAGTATACATATCCACATAGGAAATGTGTTTTGCATTATGGGAGATACTGGATTAGAAGTGCCTGGTAGCTTGCTCCACCTTTGCCACGAGTTGCCTTGGTGTTGCACTACTTACTGGATAAGATAGTACAACACTATATTTAGTCCTGAAGATATTTTCAGGCGCAAACTTTGTTTGCTCTCACTGGGATAAAGGATTAAACTAAATCTATTATAGCTAGCAAGATTGTAAGTAAGATGTTTTATGTTAATTCCTAGATTGTGAAAATTAAATGACGAATGTTGGTTCTATTGTCGATTAGCAAAGAAAGTATTAGAGAAGTCGGAAAGCTGTACTTCTGTTTGAATGTGAATAAGTATTATATGTGGATTTAAATTGAATGTGGTTAAAAAGCTTTAACTTTTTCCTGTTTATAGCGTGAGTAAAGATAAAGTGTGTTTAAATCTATCCACGTGTTTGAAAATTTATGTGAAATTTTAATGTCTTGTATGAAAGTTTAAGCGAAAATGCTTGAATGATCGTATGGAGAATTAGACACATGATTTGTATTGGTTCCATTGTTATCTAGTTGTATTAGGCTGAACCAGACACTTGATATGCAGTTTAAATTACAAAATTTAAACTGCATATCAAGCAGTTTAAATTTTGTAATTAATATGTCTTAAAATGAATAAACATATTTGTTTTGTTAATAGCTTGCTTGATCTTGCTTTACCAATATGCTGTCCAATAAAAATATAGAACCTGTGTGACCAAAGAATAGTGATAGCCACGACTGACTGATATTAAGAATTAGGAGTTGCTTGAATTAGAGTTAATTAAGAGATATTTCTTGTGCTTAGCTGAATGTTTATGTTGCATGTAGGGGAAAGAAAAACGATTCTTTTATGCGATCCTTAATGGCACAGTCATAAAAATAATAAATTTTTAAGGATCAATACAAGAGAAATACAGCAGGGTAGATTAGGGAATTGATTCCAGCTAGCTTTTCCTGTATCTACACTTTGAGTGCGTGAAATAGCTTACTTACGGCCTTAAGAGAAAGGTGGAAGTAAAACTATAAACTAAAAGAATTAAGAATAATCACAAGTTTTGTGCATGAAGAACTAGCTCATACAACGATGATAAACTCGGCATTATGACTGATATGAAAAAGACATCACAAAGGCGCAGTCCCGCGTTAAATAATAATAATAAAAGTAAAATTAAAGGATAGAAGATATTACAACACCTTTCCTTCAACCACTCCCAACCTTGCATCCTCTGGCACCACAAAGGAGCCAATCGGAAGGACCTCCAGAATTTCTACTCCTTTCCCTGGTCTGACTATTGATTTTACTAACCTGACTCTAACACCTGCGTTAATGAGGCACATTAATTATTCTGACTCGTATGAAAGTCTTCATCCCCCATTCATTCCATAATCCACATTCACTTTCTAAGCCCTGGTTCAACTGCAAATGTGTCAAAGTAGTCAAAGAAAAAATTCAGTTTAGCGCATGTGGCTCGTATCAAGAACTCCAGCTTCATGCAACACATGCAAATCAGTCATTAATAGTTCCAAATCCAATTTCATAATTTTATTCTTAGAATAGCAAAATGCTATTCTAAAAAAATCACTACAACAAATACACTACAATGAACTATTTCTATTGTCTCTATAAGTTTGGTAAGAAAGAATCAATTTAGCAAGCTTTTACTGCTTATTAAACATTTTATATATGTAGTTATTCCTGGGACTACAAACTACTAGGGCTTTCCCTTCAAGTGGTAGAGGGAGGGAATTTTAGACTTGGACTTGTTCCTTTTAGGGCTGCTCTGAATATATTAAATAAGGAGACCATGTACACCCAATGCCTGTGGATACAGTTAGGCCACACTATTTCTATGAGATATAGAAATCATGTGCTTATAGATAAAAAATATATGTGTCAAGCAAAACTAATGTAAGATCATTATCCAGTTAAAATTAAGCATGGATAATTTGCAAAAGATTAAAGAAGGTAAGTTAAAACCAATTTCCAGCACAAAAAAAGTTCAAAACATAGATATTATTATATCACACATCTACTATCATCATCATAATGCTAATTACGGGTATAGATTATATTGGTCTGTTCAGGTCTCATTTTCCATCTAATATCCTTTTTTGAAGTCTATTCTGCCATTTCTTTCCAACTGGCTTATATTTTAGTATTTGTTTAAGATATCAGGTGTTGGCTGATATCCTAACATCTACTATCTACTTAATCCATTATCTATAATAACTTCCCGTCCCATGTAGATAGTATTGCTGCATGTTAATTGCATGAGTTCCCTGGTCAATTTGTCTATATGTGGGATGAAAAATCTGTGTTTCTTGTAGAAAAAAATTGTATTACCTCCATATGAGATTGGCTAACTCACCTTCAGCTGACAATTCTCATCACAATGAGAACTTAATTCAGGCCTTTTTCCCTTCAAAGGATGCAGCGACCCATCGTTCTTCCAACTGATCTGTGGAAGAATATATATAAAAAGAAGCTCTAGATGGCAAAAATGAGAAGCAAATGAGAAGAGACTGGTGTGATGAAGAATGTGCTCAAGCAAATAATAAAAAGAAATAAAGCATACAAAAAAGTTTTATTCCAAAACTAAATAGGATTAAAATGGAAAAAATATAGAACAGTGATAAGATACAGAAAAAAATCTGTTGAAGAAAGAAAGAAAGAAAATATTAGTCCCGAATGAAATGATATGCAACAGAACAAGACATTAAAAGAGGAGGCAAACTGGAATAAATATATGCAGAAATATTCAAGGACATGTTAACAAACAAAGAAAGAGAAAGAAAGATAGAATATTTTCAAGAATTACTGAATAGCTGCATTACTTCAAAAACTCAAAATTATATACCAATTACTATTACTCCTGAAGATTCTGCAGAATATCCATTAAGGCAAAAGCTTAGTGATATGATTCATTCAGGAATAATACATCTACAGGAATAAAAAAAAAAAATTCCTGCAGAGATATTTAAAGCAGGAGGAGGCAAGCAGGGTAAATAAATATACAAATTTATGAACTTTTATTGTTAAAAGACCATAAGATTTAATGATTACAAATACAAAGAGCCAACAAGTTTCACTAGCCACTGTCTAGCATTTTCAAGGCTGTACTGGTGTGAAAACAAATGCATCAAGTAACATGAAAACATACACTTTAGTAACTGCTAGGCTGTTACATTTGATAATTCGTGTTTGATGGCTTGCATGCATTCGCTTCAGTCAGAATCCGGTACATGACCATGAGTTGTGTAGTTTTTCGCATATTGTAGTTCTGTTGAGCTGAGAGAATTGATGAGATATTTCCATATGTCTTTGAGAATAGCATCTTGATTTCTATTTAAATTATTGCCTGTGTGTAGCACCACTGCTGCTTCTTTGAAAGTTCTGTGTCTGTAGTCATTCTCGATGTAAGGCATAGAACTCAAATCAAATTAATTTGAATAATTTAATTTAAATTAATTAATCACTACTCCTATTTAGGAGTAATTATTACAGGCCAACCAAATAACGTGTAGTGTAGAATCAAATAAAGGAAGATAAACAGTTCTTTTATTCTCTCTCATCTGTGTTCAGGCCCAAAAGATATTCAGTGGAAAATTATGATACAAATACAAATCAATGTCATCCAGTTGTTACCAATGAATGTGAAATATGGATATCTGTATGGAGTGTGGAGGATTTAATTTCAGCTTTTGAAAGGAAAATCCTTTAAAACATTATGTGGTACAGTGAATGATAATAGTATGTGGGGAAATCAAACACAATTATCAGTTGTACCAATTCTATAAAGAATTAATAGTTCGATCAAGGTCAAAAGAAAGTTGCTGCAAGCAGAATACATTCTTCAAAGAGAAATGACTGCATTATAATAATGCTATAAATAGTAAAATTTTTGATAATTTACTATGAGGAAAATAAAAATGAACATGATTAGTAAGGTAGCAGCTACATGATATTGCGGTATCCAAACTGAAGAAGTAAGGTTCTGGATTGAGGTTACATTTAAAGGATACTAAGGCTCAATTTTGTGATAGCCATAAAAGAAGATGAGTAGATATTTTTCTTTTCTATATCATGAATGTTTAAAAATTTAGCATTATTATTATTTTACACTCATAATGAATTGAACAGCATACCTATTTAAAATTCTTGGTAGTTATGCAAAATCATAATCAATGCTTAATAGTAAAAAATGAATTTAACTATCTATGAAAATATTTGCAAATAACCATAAACTCTTCTTAAAATTATTTTCATTTTAGTTGTTAAGCATATTTACAAATTTCCTTCAGGTATGAATACTGAGTGCATATCATTTTATTATTATTATTTTAAAATCACCCTCACATAAAATCACTAATTTCAACAAATAGGTCTTGTGAAATCTCATGTCACAAGACCTATTTGTTGAAATTAGGGAGAAAAGAGATAGGAAGGAATGTGTCAGTGTGTTTCTTGAAAATTTGAAGACTGTAGAAACAGTTTATAAGAGAGTAACTTGAGAGAGTTGGTAAGAGAGAGAGAGGTCATCTGTTAAGCAGACCTCCTCCCCTTTCTGGACTTCTTTCAAGGAAGCAATCTTATGATGCACCATCCCAATTATAGGAACAGTACTGTAAGGTAAGATGGATTTTGTATGCCTAGAGTGTTGTGTTGGTGAGAGGTCATATTTGATACCAAGTGATCTGAGGAGTGAATAGGCTGTTAATATGAAGTGTATTTATGCTAATGTAAGCAAGATGTGAAAGCCAACCGAACCATTAACTGGTAGGCTATCAGAAGAAGAAGAAGAAGAAAAAAGGAGTGAAACTCATCTTGAAAGACCTCTTCAAAAGGATCTAAGACAGAACTGCATTTGGCAGCATTGAAATTCACCAGATTAGCTTAATGGCACTGGTGAATGAGAAGAAGAAGGTTTAAGACATTAATTATGGAAGATATTGATGCTTGAAGTATTTTGTACAACAATGTTTATTGAACAAAGAAGAAGAAGAAGAAGAATGGAGTGTTTATCATTAGCAAAGCTATGGATGGAATTGGAAGTTAGTGAAATAAGGCTACTGATGTAGTGAATGAAGAAAACCATCTAGGAAATAACTTGTTAGAATATTTACAATAGTATTTTACTCCGCACAGAAACGCTGCATTACTGTGCATTTATTTTAGCATGAAATTATAGAAACTTGTTCTTACCTTATAACCATAGGAACACATTCAATATTTGGAATATTAGATGTAAATGGGGCTGCTACAGATGCTTCTGCTTCTGAAAGTGAGATGCCCACATCTGCTTCTTTTAAGGCCTAAAATATTACCAAACAAGACCACGGTTACTTTATTAATAGATAAATTCTTAATCTGAATGATTAAATTCTTAATCATTCAGATTAAATGTCAGGTCATGGTAACATCAAGTGTAATAATTTTGATTTTGCATTGTATTTACAGAAGTCATAATTAATTTTTTAAATCAATTAGGTAAAAAAAGAATGCCAGTGAAATGTTAATTTACATATAAAGGTAAAGAAATTTTTGGATAAATCTAAATTAACACATACTACAGTAAAAATTTATGCAGTTTTTTTTACATATCAAGTTTCTAATCTCCTTCACATGATTAGAGTTAGCAAAGGAATCAAAGAAATATCATGCTGATATACACATCTACAAATAATTGTCCGGACACCTCTGTTATTTGAAGTTAGGAACATTACAGGTTTGTTAATAACAAAAACCAGTGTACAGATAGTAAGAAGCAGTATTTCATTGTAGCAGTTGAATACAGGTGGTATGGCAACATGATGCGAACTCGGTGACTTCGAGAGAGAGAGAGAGAGAGAGGTGTCATTTTGGGCTGTCACATTGGTGGCATGCCATTGCTGCTTGATTGGAGCATTCAAAATCAACAGTTGGCAATGTGATCAACAAATTGAGAATGTCTCAATTTGTTGATCACATTGCTAACTGTGATATCAACATAATGAGAATTTTGTTGATCACAGAATGAGAAAGGTGCAGAAATTGAGTGATAGGGACAGGAGGGTGTTAAAATGGGTGGCACGCAAAAACTGGCCACAATCAGCAAAGACCATCCGTTATGAGTTCCAGAGTGTCAGTAACACTATGGCGAGCATTAATACTGTATGAAAAGAACTCTATTCACTGGGTTTCTGCAGAAGAGCAGCGGCACACAAGTCGAACACCACAACAATGAACAAGGCGGCTCTCATCTGGCCTGGTGCAAGGAGCATGTGAATTGGACAATTGACCAGAAAACAGTACTCTTGAGCGATGAATCGAGGTTCACTTGTTTCTGGTCTGATGGCAGGGTGTGGTTGTGGAGGCAGCCTTGTTACCACAGTTTGTTGTAAATCCACAGTAAAGTTTGGTGGTGGAGGAGTAATGGTGTGGGGTCCATTCAGCTGGTTTGGAGTGGGACCACTGGTTGTTGTCCATGGTACCATGAAGGAAACTCAGTATCTTGATATTCAGGATAATCAGCTGCCTACACTGTGGAGTTTTTATGGAATAGACCCATGTTACTATCAAGATGACAATGCTCCATTCCACAAAGCTGCAGCTGTTATGGAATGGTATGAAGAGATGGGTGTTAAGCAACTGCCCTGGCCTACGCAGAGTCCTGACCTCAACCTCATTGAACACCTGTGGGATTGAATTGGAGTGGTGATTAAGTTCTACAGCAGCATGTCCTTAAACTCTGTGCTACTTTTATGGAGGAATGAAGACCAATTCCACCTGATGTCTGCTGCACATTGGTGGAAAGTCTCAAAGGGTGCAAGAGGTGATCAAAGCCAAAGGTGGACATACCTGCTATTGGGATTCACCTGCTGGTATCAATTGTAAACTGCTAAAGTGTCCAGACAATTACTGGTAGATAGATTAATTAGTATTAGTAATATGATGAAGACCAAAACATGCAAGATGTTTTAAAATAATAACCAGGAGATGATATACATAAAATCAACAGTAACCAGGAAAAATTAAGCAGTAGTTATAAGGTACAATACTATGAAGATATCTTCTTGAATGGCAATTCAAGAAGTTTATCAGGAATTCAATTTCATGTATAATGATGCGGACAAATTTCAAAATGGGAAATCAGACAAAATTTATTTGTGCCTATAATTTCCACAAAAGGTTATTATAATGAAGGAAATAAAAACAAAACAGTTTTTTGAGACATCAGAGAACTAGACAAGAGAGTTGGAAATGAATCCTAGAAATACAGACACATTTTGAGAAAAGTTAGAGGAGGGGAGGACTAATAATAATTCTATATCTGTGTACTGGATTTCTGTTCAGGACATGGGTTAGTCAATAGTAACAACATGTTCCAACAATGCACAAATGCACACACACATATATATATATATATATATATATAGAAAGAGAGAATACACAAGAAAAGTCTTACTGACTATATTATTGATAGTGATATCCCAGACTAGTTAAGGATACAAGAACAAATATGGGATTCAAATAGGAAGAGATGACAATGAAAAGTAAAATATGTACTTAAGTTTTAAAAAGAATCAAAGCTGAACAGCTTTAGAACTATAAACTCGAATATACAAATATCAGTGTAGGGAAAGCAAAGGAGTTTGTAAACATGTACAAAATCTACAGAAAATGTTGATTAGATTTCAGTTAGGTAGACAATGTAGTAAGTAATAGTAGTAAGCAAGGACAGAAAAAATGCAAACTTTATAGTAGACTTAAGAAATAGTCTTGTAAAAAAAAGTAATGCTGAAAGATTCTAGTAAGGAGAGTATTGCATAGCCAGTAACAATGTAAGAAAAACTAAGTTACGTATAAAAATACAGCAGATAAATATTATGAAGACAACAGACAGATGTTCTGGAGGCTATCAAAAATGAAGGTCAGAAATGAAATGGAATGGAATGAAATGAATGTAGTCTGTCCTTCCTTAGAAATAGAGAAAAGACTACAGGAATCAGACATAATAAAAGTAACAGAAAAACTAGTATAAACTATCCTATGTAATTACTTTGAAAAATTATTTATCAATATCAAACAGGAGAAGATCTAGGAGAAAATATCTACATATTAACACATGAGGTTAAAAAGGTCAAAAATCTAAGATGTGCAAGGTGCAGAGTGATTACATTTCATCAGAAATGATGAAATACAGAAGTATAAAAGCATTACAGATGCTACACTGCATTCTTCAGAATGCTTTGGTCATAGAGTTGAAATTAGAGTAGAACTTCATAGCATCTACAGAGAGGAAGTACAACTGAATATAACATTTACACAAACATATACAAGAAAAAGTTAAAAAAAATTGTGGAAGAGAACCTTGGGGACAAATATGCTGGGTAAAAGCCTAATAGGATTCAGGAACATATTCTTGCTTTAAGAGAAACAGCTGAGAAATCATGGGAATATAACAATGATCTGCATTTAAGTTTTATCATCATCATCATTTTCCAGTAAGTATACAATACTACATGATTTAATTTACATTATTACTGATGTCCAGTCAACAATTTTCCTCCAAATTATTCTATCAGTTGTCAGCACTCCAATATTGTCAAATCTCATATTTCTATCTAATGGGACACTTTGATTATATCAATCTACCAAGAATCTGGTCTTCCTCTGGGTCTTTTTCCTGTAATCCTGGCAAGTTTTGCTAACCTTTACTCTCCCATTCTGGTCACATATTCTTGAATAAAAACAATGTCAAATTCCTTACTAATCTTCATTTTTAATATGATTCTGTCACTGATGCCATCTGTTAACTTAATGTTTCTCAGATCACTCCCATATGTCTTGATAAGCTGTATCATTTCCCAACTGTAAGATCAAAAATTAAAATTAGATTGAACGTTGTCTTATATACTGCTAGTTTATTGTTTTGGGCAATATCTCTCCCATTCCGTATTCATTTATTCAACTGGATTCTCAGCATACAGCTTTTCTTGTTCTGTTGTCAATTTCCACATTTAATTTCCCATCGTTATTAAATTTGTGCCTAAATAGCTGAATATCTTACTCATTCTATATTATTTCCATTGAGAATGAGGTTGAAATATACCATGTTCCTGACTAGTTTCATAATTCTAGTCTTTTTATTGTTGATTTTCATTCGGAATTTAAGTTTTAGAGATCTAGAAAAGGCATATCACAAGGCAACAAGAGAAAAGCTATTCAAAGTGCTACAATTATATGGTGTAAACAGGACTTTATACATAACAATACATAACCTATATTTAAGCTGCAAGTCAACCATTAGAACTGAAGACGTTAAGGTGTACATTATCTCCACTGTTATTCATTATCTGCATGTATCACATTATGAAGAAACATTTCAACCATTTAGGCACAACTTTTGGCAAAAGCAACTTAAATATGGAAAGGAACAAGAAAATGAATTTATATTGAATATTGGAAGAAATCAGTCAAAACACAAACTAGCCATATATAAAGAAAGCAAGAAAACCAATTTTAACTTATGAATCTCAGAGCTGGGTTAGAAATAAAACAGTTGATTAATGACTGGAGATCACATATATAAGTTTCCTGCAAAAAATCTGGATAAGATAGCATCAATAGCAGAACTAATCTCAAATGGTATGGTTATTTAAACAGAATGGGAGACTAAAGATTAGAAAAAAAAAATGTTTATGCCAGGAAGGCCAGAAGACCCAGAAAAAGAACAATATTTAGGTGAACTGTTGCAGCTAAAAGTGCTTTAGAAGACTGGAATGTAAGATCTGTGAATACTCAAGTCCTGAGAGATAGCAGATTATGAAGGAAAATTGTCGGTAGGAAGCTAGTAATACTGAAAAGTTTTCATGTGGTACTATCATATTAACAGGTATATCCCTCGAGGTACTTGAGGAATTTAATGATGATGGTAAAGTAAATTAAATTCCACTTCACTGGAAATGCATCAAGCAAATATCCTTTTCTTATTTTGTAAAAGGAAATCCTCATCCCCCCCCCCTCATATGTTTCAATGCTCTCCTCTCTGATGTTTCCTTTTTACATGTTCCAGAGCTGTTCTTATGAAATAATAACATATATAACAAGCATGTTGAATGTCTGATTATAACATACTTCTATTATCAACTGCTATGACTGAAGCATCACATCATTACAGCTGGAGAACTGTTAGCAGACAAAGGTGCATTTATCAGCAAGACAATCACGACAGTTTCTCATAACTCGATAATTTTAATATCACTGTTAAAGGTTCCAACACTATGATAAAGAATGCTAAACAGTTTTCTTGAAATTTGTGAACCAAATCTTGTTTACCATCACTGACTTCTTGAGAGTGAGGCTCGGTTAGGCTTGATGGTCACACTAGCTTTCTATCTACAACAAAACTAAAAGGTACTGTTGCTTCATTGGCTTTGTGATCCAGTGAATAGAATATCATTCTAATGATGTTCTATTCAGTGTTTCAAGCAAGCAATAAGATAGTGAATAAGCATAAACAGTTGAAAGACAACACTGAGACACTGTTTTCTCGAAAACAGTGTCTCAGTGTTGATATATAATCACCATCATCAAATCATGACATATACCCTCAAGTGGGTAACAGGATATTAATAGCACTACATGGAAAAGTTACATCATTACTAACTTCCCATTAACACCTCCAAATGAATCAGTTATCTGTCAAGACTCCATTATGTCTTACATTTCTGTCTTCTAAGACACTTCTTACTGTATCCACGTAGATCTTGATCCTCCTCTGCTTTTTTTTTTATCTGCCATCCTAACAAAGAACACTTGTTTTGCTAATCTTTCCTCTCCCATTCTGTTTAAGTGATCATATCACCTGAGATTAGCTCTGCTAACACATTCCTGAATGCCAACAATACCAAGTTCTTTTCTAATATCCTCATTCTTAATATGCTATTGATATCATCTGTTGGAAGTTTTTCCACTTGGTTATACTATAAATTAAAGATACCAAGAAATTATATACTTGGTTTAATCCTTTATCCAAGTGTAAGCAAACAACTTTTCACCTGAACTATTTTCAGGATTGGGGCAACTCATATATAGAAGCTTATGATTTCACATCACTTGACTAAGTTTCCCATAATGCAAAACACATATCCTTATATATAATGCTATGCATTATGGGAAGGTCACTACCCAGACCAGTTTTGACCTTCATTGAGGTGAAAAAGTAAAGGAGTTGCTCATCAGAGGACTAGAGTAGTTAGTAGAGGGGTAGGTACAAGGGAGCCTGATAGTATTAGGAGAAAGAAAGACAGATAGATAGCATGAGAGAGAGAGAAAAGGCCTCAGCTCTTTTATATCATCATATAGCCAAAGGCTATCAGTTTTCCTTTTTCACCAATCTCATATAGATGAACAACCAAAAGATCAACCGAAACTCAAGCACAAAGATGACTGATACCCAGGTGGTTGGCTCCATCTGGGTTAAGTGCCTTGAGTTGGCCTTCTCTGTCTGTGTTTGCTCTCCGATCATCCCTGCAATTGACTATAAGACCACATTGAATTAATGGAACTATTTAAAAAACCTCTCATAGCAAGAATAGACAGAATATCTCGCCCTGGTGAATATTGCATAATGTGGGTGGTCTACCACCATCTAGTGATAAATTTGATATCTCCTAGAATGCTTCTTTCTAAATACAAAAATCGTCTGACTGAACAATAAAATTTCCACAGTACAATATTATAAAGCATTTGGATGTCTTGGATATTGCTAGTTTTCAAATCCATGTTTCTTTCTAACCTTCCATAAATGGTATTTTAATTCATTAATTATAAAAATCTAAATTCTTTTCCCATTGCTGACAGGAGGTGGGTATTGTAAAAAAAATAACCTGTTCTGTTGTAAGTAATGGAATGCCCAACACATTACATAATCTGCTCCAAATACGCAGGGCAAGAGGACAGCTGTAGAATGCATGTTCCAAGTTTCCAATTGGTCACAGAATGATCTCCGATGTTAAAGTACCTCCATTTCATGGCACTGGCTGGAAGGCGACCATATGCAATTCTCCAAGTAGGATCCTTCCTGTTAGGGTACCCTTGTACCCTAACAGGAAGTTTCATAAGTTGATGAAGTTTCATCAATTTATGAAACAAAATATTGTTATCCGTAATTAACTGTGGAACTTCGTGGCATAAGAAATTAAAGATTTCTTTATACCAAATTCTACTTTTTTTAAATGGAAAGAATGTCAATTCCAGAGTGTTTCAGCAGTCTTAGAGTTAAGCACAGAGTGTTGTAGCATTCAGGAACAATCTCAGCTTTTGGACCTGTATAATCCTTAACTCCAAACAAGGGAAGATGAAAACCCAAGTAGTACTGGAGAAGGTCTGCATATGTGTGATCAGTCTGCAATATTTTATAGATTTTAGAAGCGGTATTACTTAAATAGCAGAATTTTAAGACTGGAAGTCCAAATCCTCCATGCTTCTTTGATAGTTGAAGAAATTCCTTTTTAACTTCTTGGTATTGGCTGGACCAAACGAATTGCAGAGGTTTACTACATAATTACTTTTCTTCAGCTTCTGTGAGGTCTGTAATATTTATTATGTACAACTGAGCAGGAAAAATTATGGTTTTGAGTACTATAGTTTTAGAAGAAAAGGAGAGTGGTCCTATTTTCCAGTCTTCTAACATTTCAAACTTCTTGTATATGAGTTCTTGAACTGGTAATATTAGGTAAGTGGAGAAGGGAATTACAAGTATAATGAGGGGTTCTCTCTTAGGGGTTAGTCCAAAAGGAATGCCTCCAAGATCCCACTTTCCATAAACTTTTAATTTTGTCTTGTCTACATTAATAATTAATCCACTGCTTTTGTTGAATTTTTCTAAAATACCAAAAATATACAGGGTGTTCGGGATAAATTTGACAGTTTCGTAAGGAAAAAGAAAATCTTCTTTGTATCTATTAAATTTAATGAATTGACAAAAAAACATTACAGGCAGAGTTAATTACAATACTATCAACAAGATTTACTCAAAATAACCACCATTAGCATCGATCACAGCTTCAATTCTGCTTCGGAACCTTGAACAAGCTGATGCTACAGTCTCCCTGGGAAGGGCCGCAAAAACTGTTTTAATTTTATCCATTAACTGGGCTTTTGTATTACTGGAAGTGCGATTGGTGTCTTTTTCAACTGCGCCCCATACAAAATAATCCATGGGGTTAAGGTCTGGGGAGTTTGGAGGCCAAACATTTGGACTGGTGAAGTCGTAGAAATTTTCAGACAACCATTTTTGACTTTTCCCAGAGGTGTGGCAAGGGGCCGAATCCTGCTGCCATACATACGGCCTACCATTGGCTACCCTTGTTATCCAGGGCTTGACTACAGTTAGCAACTCCACGAACAAAGCCCGAATTCCAATGCCAGGGTTCTTCAACACCTGTTCCTGCAGATTTGCGAGGAATTCTGCTGTACGAACGCAATCAGATCGTCTGCTAGGGATCTTTCTTCTTGCTACATCCTCGTAGTCACCATTGCAAGTCTCTAGTTCATGCCTGATTGTTTTTACTGTATTCAGGGAGCATTGGGCAGCAGTCATAATATCCTTATTTTGATGGCGGGCACGAATCATCATGATACAAGTTATTCTCTTCCATGATTCAGGTGGGTTCCAGCTATCCATCCTTTCTGACATCTTGTATATGAATGAAGAAGGGTCCAAACTTTTAAATGAAGAGAAGTGTGTGTTAATACATGTAACTTACGGAAAAATATAATTAATTATAAATATATCAAATTTATCCCGAACACCCTGTATATATATGGAATCATTATCCTTTAAAGTTCCCATTACATCATCGGCATATGCTAATACCTTATTTTCCTTTATAGTTGAAGGAACTGTTATTCCTCGCACAGCATGTGTATTGTTGACTTCCTGAGAAAGGTTCAAGAACCAATGCAAAGAGCAGTGGACTGAGAGGGCAACCTTGCTTGACTCCTTTTCGAATTTCATACTGGGTCTGACAGGAACCCATTAACTAGGAGGCAGGTGGTTGAATTGGCATAGGCTCCTTTGATAATGGATAGTTTTTTACCTACACCAATTTGCTGGAGGATGTGGAATAGAAATGGATGGCAGGCATTATCAAATGCTTGAGTAAGGTCTACTGATAGCATGCAATCGACTGCTTTTTCATGTTAACTAAGCAGACTAGATCACATAGCAGAAATAGATTAAATTCTACTGCTCAACCTGGCACTCCACACACCTGTGTGTGCCTTTAATTATGTATCTCATTCCCACTTTTAGCCTTATTGATAATGCAGAAAAATATCTTGTAGTCAGTATTAGATAGAGAAAAAGGTCTCCAGCTGCTGATTCAGGTGTGAACACTATTAGGTTTAGGAATGAGGACAGCATGGCTTGCTACAAATTCACTTCGTATGTGTCCTGATGAGAGAAAGGAATTAAATAGTGTAACTAGAATGGGAAGAATAAAATCCCAAGTCTCGTGATAAAGTTCTATCCCTAGACCATCAGGTCCTGGTGATTTTCTTGTCTGGCATTCTTTATAGGTTGTGGTACCTTCAAATACTGTAATGGGTCTGTCAAGCCCATTTTGGATATGAACAGCAAAGCCATTAATGTTCCAAGAGTTAGTTGAAAAGATTAATGGAAAATTTGGTGGAAGTCTCTATGATCCAGAAGAGATCTCTACTTTCTCCATGCAGTGGAACTTAAGTAGAACTGGATTATGATCTAACATGTTGATGTCAAGATGTTTTATCCTATTTATAAGGGAAGAAGAGATATAAATTCAATCAATACGAGTACCAATACCTTGATTCATGTATGGCATGCCTGGAGATTAGGATTGCGAATCCTCCATATGTCTACTAGTTGAGCATTGTAGAGACATGTTTTTAACTGTGCATATCCCAATTTTCCACTCCTGGGGTGTCCTCCTATTTTGTCTAACGTGGGGTTTTCAATACAATTGCAGTCTCTGGCTGATGTAGTGGGCACCATATAAATATGGCTACAATTCCTGAAGAATTTTTGTTCTGTTTCACTGGATGTAGCATAAACATTTATAAACCTTATTACACATCCACAGTATTTCCAGTCAATTGTCATGATTCTCCCTTCTGCATCCTTTTGGATATTACAGAATGACCCAAGGAGGGGGACAAGAATAAGAACTCCTACTCCAGCCCTGTTAAATCTTCCAAAGCTCCAATAAGAAAGAAGTGGATATCTATCTGTTAAACTTTTTATATCTTTATATCTGCAGAAGTATGTTTCTTGGAGAAACAAAAACCTGATATAATGGTGTAGCATAAGTTTCCATACAGTTTCTTCTTTAATTTGCCTGTGGAATCCTCGTACATTTAATGAGGCAATGCACAAAGGAGATGCTATGATTAATGAAGTATCACTGGTAAATCTTTAACTTCTAAATTTTGGATGAATTGCACAGGTCTTCAATCTGTGAAGGCGCAATTGTGTAACCTCTTCTTGTAAACTGTTTTCCAGTTTTTTTACAGTTGCTTTCCATTATTTCAATTTCATGCTTATCGTTCTTGATTTGAAAGCTGGTTATTATTGTTTTTTTCATGTAGGTGATAACTGTACTGAGAAAACTTTGAATCAGTAAACTTTATTATATTTTCTTTCATTGTATTTCTTGCTTTCTCTTTATTAGCATGAGTTGGTTCTTCATAATCCATAAACTCTTCTGAGCCTGAAGAGTTTTCATTTGATGATCCACAGCCTTCTCCATCTTTACATTTTTTATTACTTCTTTTTCTTTTAGATGTAGTCCCGTTTTTTAATTTTTTTTTATCTTCAATTATTTATTATTAATTCATCTTTCCTTTTTGATGATCTTGTCTACACATTAAGTTCTTTCAGTTGTCTTATTTGCTTTTCTGTTTCTTCTCCAGTTTCTCCTTGTAGATCAGTTGCATGTATTTGCATTTCATTTTGTACCTGTTCAGTTGTTATATTAGGTTCGTTACTGATAATTTCAACTGATGTTCTCAGAATTTGACTGGGAAAGTTGCTCCCACACTTTTTGTGATTTTATCAAGTGTAGTTTGTTTAAAAGTGCTGTCTTTACTAGACTGAAGATCCAAGAACTCTTCATTAAGCCTCTCTGATATATATGGTGTTCTAATTGACTCTACTGGTGCTCCCACTCTTTCCGTGAAAGTTCTAAAAGGACAGGTGTTAACACGGTATTCAGAACTATCGCATTTCTGACAAATTTTGTGAGGTGTGAGGCACTGATTAGCGATATGTGAGATCTCCATGCAGTTGAAATATTTAGATTTGGTGAAGTTACCACCCAAGTAATCGTATGAACTACAATACAGGCATTGCCATTGTACTCCAGGCTAGTTTACCATAACTCGGGTTGTACCAATGTTGACAAAATTTGGTACAGGTGTCTTCATATCCATTGTGAAAGTGACATCACCAGAAAACCAATTTGGATCTTAACCTGATAAACTCTTTCATATATTACTAATCTTACTCCATCTTGAAAATGTCTGTATAAGAATTTCAGTACTGTTCTCTATATATTCCATCGGAAATCTTTCGATTTTTACTGTTTTTTTACCTGGCTCCCGACCATTACAGGAATAACTGTGCTGCCTTCAAAAATAAAATCCTGTAATAGTTTGTCCCTCGTTTCCACATCTTTAACTACAGTTAAATATTTCCCTCCACTGTAAAAGAATAAATCTTGTTTGCACCGACCGTTACCTGTCTCACTTCTTCACATCCAGGAATTTCAATTCCTGGAGTTCGCACCCTAGGAGGAATTGGTACCATTATCTCAAGTGGGAAAAAGACTATAACCTCTGCATTTGATTGTAAGAAAAAAAAACCTTTCAGTCGTAAGACTAAGAATTAAATAATCCCGTAATATAGAAATAATTCTACACCACCAGCAAATGCTTTATTTGAGTTATTATAAAATGGCAGCCATGATACCGCTAAAAGTAATCCATGATGCAGATATTAGCTGCACTACCAGCAATCTTATTTATTCAAAAAAAAAAAAAAAAATCAGTGCTAGTGGGGACGAAACCACCACTAGCACCAGTAAAACAAAATCAAAGTGAAAAACAAATGAAAGAAAGCCAAAGTACTTATCTTGCCAAAATGCAATCTAAGGTGGCCATACCACCTTAGATTAAGCAGAGCTAATCTAAGGTGGTATGGCCACTTAAATAGATGTGTGAGGAAAGGTTAGCAAAAGCAGGTGTTTGATGCCTAGATGGCAGGAAAAAGAAGACAAAGGTCTAGGCGGAATGATTCATTTAGAACTGCCTTAGAAGCACAAAATGTTAGAAATGACAATGTTATAGTGCTTACAAGTAATAGGCTAATTTGGAGGAAAATTGTGAACAGGAGTAACTTAAACATGCAGTGCTGTCATAGTAACCTGAAAACCCCTTTGGGATGCATATCAGGAAATCGATGATGATGATATTATGGAAAAGGACAACAGAATAAGCAAAGCTGGTATAGTGAGGAGTTAAATGAATAAATTTACATGGAATGGGAGAGAAATTAGACTAATTTAAACTAATTTTGAACTTGTTTAAAATTAGTTTAAACTAATCTTAACTTACTGATCTGAGAGTTCTTAATGGCTGAACCATATCTTTATATGGATATTTTCAATCGAAGGTGAGTTAGCCGATCTCATATGGAGGTAGCAGAGTTTTTTCTCCCACATACAGACAAATTGGCACTTCAGAACACACGCAATTTACAGACAAAAAATTACTATCTGTGGTGGGCAGTAGATGGCGCTGAAGGTGATGATTGGTAGTAGAGGTTTGGTGTAGTGGTGGAGGCAGAGAGTTGTACAATAGGTGTCCTCCCGAGATGAGTCTTTGGACTCTTTGGAGGTGTCATGAATAATAATAATAATATTAAAAACAAAAGAAAGAAAGAAAACTGACACTGATGGCATTAAAGAATGTGTGAGCTGGGCGTATCTAGGGTGGTATAGTCACTAAATCAGAATAGTAGGAGAGGAATGGTGAGCAACACAGATGTTAGATACCACCTGTGGGAAGGGAATAACCTAGAGGAAATTTATTAATCAGGATAGTTGAAGAACAAGATTAACAAGATTAAAAGGCTTAGTGTAAATCAAGCCTTTTAGGTTCTTTTTAAACTATTATAATTCTTGTATCAATTGAGAGATCATTTATGAAAAATGCAATTTTCTGATTTGGAATTGATATGGTATTGACAGAGGGTTCTTGCCTAGTTAATGATGAATACCAATAGTTTTAAACAGCTGTGAGACCAGTGGACCCTTAATCAAAAAGCACAAATAAAAGTGAATATGCAGACTCTAGGGAAAGATTTTTGTCTTCTAAGTAGTGCAAACAGAGGAAATCCTGATGGTAAAGGTTAAATTTTCATAAGCTTTCTGGTCAGTTTCAAAACTTTCATGTTTCAGCTCAGTTTATTTGGTTATGATGCAGTAATGAATTCTGTTGATAGGAAGTCAGTAATAGTACCCAGAAATAGCACCCCCAGAAATCTGATAATAATCTAATATATTATTATTATTATGATACCCTCCATGGAATCAGCAGACTCATTGTGGGAGGTTCATTCAACTGACAACATATTTATCGTATCGAATCTTGAAATCCTTAAGACTCCTTGCATTAACAACACATTCTGATAATGCATTCATTCCGTTCACTGACAATTCTGCACATAAGAAATCTACTCTTTACACACCTCTTCATGACGTTGTTGTTACATAACTTTGAAGGATGACCTCCGGTTTTTCCCCTCTCGCCTTCTACTCTTTTTATAATCTGGATTAATTCGATAAAATCTTCTCACTAACTCAAATGTCTCTATCATATCACCTCTTTTCCTCCTATCCACAAACTCTGCAATCCACATTTTTTCAACCTCACTCCATAGCCAGCAATCGAATGTCCTGATGTTGTCTTAGTCACTCGCCTCTGGACTCTCTCCAATGTCTCCATATCACACTGAAAATGGGTGACCAGATTTGAGCACAATAGTCCAAGTGGGGTCTGACCAGTGCTTTATACAATGGCACAACCACTTCCTTATCATTACATATTAGAGTACTTCTTATCATAGCAGCGCTACAATGTATAGCCTTTGCAACACTAGCAATATGCTCTCTAAACTTCAATCTACTGTACCATCACTCCCAAATCTCTAATCTCATCCATTTCCTGCATTACAGCACTGTCGATATAGTACTACACACCTTATATTTCTGCACTCCAAAATGCAATACCTAGCACATATTGATATTAAAATCATAACCCCACTCTTTTGTCCAAGTCAAAATTCTATTCAAATCTTCCTGAAGGGAATTAATGGCAGCAGCGCTACTTATAATTCTTTCCAACTTTGCATCATCAGCAAACAACTGAAGATCCCCAGCCAATTCACGTGATATATTGTTTATGAACAAGTTAAACAGCAGAAATTGATCCACAATCCGTGGATTGTGGATCCCTGTGAAATTGAACCATGGATTGATCCACAATCCATGAACTGTGGATCCCTGTGAAACCAGTGGCATGCCCCAAGGAGCATGCCACTGGTTCCTCTCCTTTTTTTTGAGACACTGCTCCATCATACACAACCTGATGGTATCATTCAGAGAGCCAATTTCCGATCCAATATACTATCTATTCCATTCATCTGCAGCTTGTACATCAACTAATCATGTGGTAAACTATCAAATGCTTCTGCAAAGTCCAAGAATATTACTATATGATTCCCTCTTATCTAACACACTTGTTATCATATCATAAAATGCAAGTAAATTGTTAAAACAGGACTTATAATAATCATATCTATATGATATTAAAGCTATAAATAATGATCGAATGTACAATTTTTTTTTTTTTTTTTTTGAGAAACTGGTTTGATGGTAAATAGTAAACAAACAGACATTTGTTCAGTCATCCTATTATGATATTTTATAAAGTATTTTGCATGTGCTCATAAAAACATCTGACATGTGAAAAAATGAACCAAGTACTAATGGTTTAACACGAATGGGTTTTGATTTGTGAATGATTTCTTTGGATCAGGATGGAACTCCCGCCCCCACCCAACTTTTCAGACATAGTGGTCTCAGTCTGTAATTTGGAATGTTGAATTGTTGTCTAGAAGAATCTGCATTTTTTTCCCCTTGTACTCTTCTTGGTATATAACAGTTGCATTACTCTTATCAGCTTTTGCTATCGAGATTTTTTTTCTAGTATAAGTTTTTTTTTTTTTTTAATTAAGCTTTTTTCTGTGATATATTGCTTTTTCGTGGTTAGATTTGGGTCAGAATGCTTGCTGTATCTGAACATTATTTGTCAGTTTTGGTACCAGTTTTTGCAAAGTTATGAGTTATTTTGCAAAGTTTTCAGCAAAGTTATGACCTCAAATGACAGCACTAGCAGCTTCTTATGAGTGATGATAAATTATAATCCACTTAATAAATATCTTTATAAAGTCAAAAAGGCATTGATTTGGCAAATTAAGTAATATAATGAGGATGTTAAATATCTGTTATCTTTTTATAAGCCAAATAAAACGATTTGAAAAGCGTCAAAATTTTACCAGAGAATTTTCATAAAAATATAACCTTTAGCATTGGAGTTGCCTTGGCCTGTACTACTTAAAAAACCAATTCTCCCAGCAGCTTGTATAATAACCTTTTATTAGTGCACTGATTAGGTTTCACTAGCTAGACAGTTGTTTAGAAATGTTGGTTCTCATCAGAGACAAACAATTCAAAACAGAAGGGGGGGGGGAACCCTCTAGTCATTGCAATGGAAATTCTATATCAGATAGTCATATTCATCATAAGTGAACTCTCAGTAGGAACCTAAGTGCAATACCAAGGTATAGAGTCAGAAAGGCTTAAATTGTGCAAATTATATCTATATGATTTACTGTTTTTCTGTGTTGTAATACACCCTGAAGAAGAGATGAATCCAACACCTAATCCTGTCTATAAGAAAATCAAAGATCATGAAAATAGGTACAAACATTAACAATATCACTGAAATATCAATGAAAGGTTAGCAAAGCATACTTCATGCCAGAATGGCATGAAAAGACTCAAAAGAAGACCAAGATTTGGATGGATTAATGCCATTAGAAGTGTCTTCTAAGATAATTTAAAATCTGACAATATTGGAGCCTTGACAAGACTAATTTATCCTTTTCGTGTTGCACTATTACAGTATCCTGAACTAATATAGCCTTTCTAACTCTATGCTTAATATCTATTCCTTAAGGATAGACATTAGGAATATGATGATGATGAGGATCTTTAAATGAAAATATTTTCAATATTTTTATTGACTTCCATGAGGTTCAGGAAAAAGATAATTAAATGAACTAAGCATCTCTAAAGATAATCTACTGGTGAATTTTTTCACCAGTAGCTTATACCTGTAAAGAGAGCAAAAGAATTACTGAAGAGGAGAAAATCAGTCCATGATAATCAAGTTTAATGAACATAATATAACATAATATTTTTTTTTATATTTACAATAAAAGATTCACTAGAAATATAAATGGCTATATATTTCTTGCTAATTAACAGCTCAATGTTAATTAAATTTTCAAAAATTCTTAAATTCTAATATCTGCAGAAGTCTTTAGTCCTCACTTCACAATAAATTATTTCATATGTCTCTCATAAAGTCAAATGTCACCTCCAGGGAGTCCAAAGACTCATCAAGGGAGGGCACCTGCTCTACAACTCCGTCTCCACCATTCAATCACCAACTGACTGCAACTACACAAACGCCACCTAACGCGACCACCACTGGTATTTCCACAGACAATCACAAACATCCATGCTCATGGTGGGATTCGAGCCTGCAACCTTTTGGCTGGAGAGCAGATACACTATCCACTCGGTCAACAAGGCCGGCAAAAAAAGATGCAATCCATGGATTCTCATTCTAGCATTTGACAATCAAACACAGAAATTGTAATATTCACATGATTCTGATTTAAGAAGTAATAAGTATATACAGAATAGTTATATTATTTCAAATTTATTTTAAACATGCAAGAAACCTTGGGTTTATTTTTGAAAACCATTGTACAAAAAACAAGGATGCAAAACTTACACCACAGTCATTTGCTCCATCACCACACATGCCAACTACATACCTATAAATAAAATATAAGCATTATTTTAAGAAATAACAATATTCATTTATATTATGTAACTAATATAAGATTTGCTTATTTGTTTAAATGAGAAAAGTTATTTATACAATAAATCTTGTATTAAATGAGTAGATTTGATATCAGGAGCCTGGAGAAATTATTTACTGGGGCGAGGACTAATTCAGTCAGGGAAACAAGATCTCCATGGTAGGAAAAGTGAGGAAAAGTGCATGTGTGAGTTCAGCTGAGCTATGCAAACATAATAATGATATGTTGGAAGTTTATTTTGCACTTGGTTAGACTATAATAAATCTAGTTTAATCCTTTATCCAAGGGTAAGCAAACAAAGTTTGCACTTGAAACTATCTTCAGGACTGAGGTAAGGTAGTACATCCCTTGGCAACTCGTAGCAAAGGTGGACCAAGCTCTAATCACTCCTTGTCTCAGTATTCTCCCATAATGCAAAGCACATCCCCTTGCAAACATGTATACTGCTAAGCATTAAGGGAAGGGCCACTACCCAGAGTAGTGATACTCAGGCAGAAACAATAGAGAGGTCATATCCACCTATACGAGTTGCCAACTGGTGTACCACCTTATTATTAAATTACTCTGGATTTAGAGAAAGATGTTGGAAATTTATTTTGCACTTGGTTAGACTATAATAAATTTAGTTTAATCCTTTATCCAAGTGTAAGCAAACAAAGTTTGTACCTGAAAATATCTTGAGGACAGGGGTAAGGTAGTACATCCCTTGGCAACTCGTAGCATAGGTGGATATGACCTCTCCATTGCTTCTGCCTGAGTATCACCATTCTGGGTCTAACTAAGTGTAAAATAAACTTCCAACGTCTTTCTCTAAATCCAGAGTAATTTAATAATAAGGTGGTTGGCAACTCATATAGATGGATATGACCTCTCCATTTCTTCCGCCTGAGTATCACCACTCTGGGTCTGCCTCCCGCTGACGAGACCTCAATAAAGTTCAAAACCAGTCAAAGGTGGACCAAGCTCTCATCACTCCTTGTCTCAATACTGAGACAAGGAGTGACGAGAGCTTGGTTCACCTTTGCTACGAGTTGCCAAGGGATGTACTACCTTACCTCAGTCCTAAAGATATTTTCAGGTGCAAACTTTGTTTGCTTACACTTGGATAAAGGATTAAACTAAATTTATTATAGTCTAACCAAGAGCAAAATAAACTTCCAACCTCTTTCTCTAAATCCAGAGTAATTTAATAATAAGGTGGTTGACAACTCTTATAGGTGGATATGACACCTCTCCGTTGCTTCTGCCACCTGAGTATCACCACTCTGGGTCTGCCTCCCACTGACGAGACCTCAATAAAGGTCAAAGCGGTCTGGGTAGTGGCCCTTCCCTTAATGCATAGCAGTATACATGTCTGCAAGGAGATGTGCTTTGCATTATGGGAGATATTGAGACAAGGAGTGATGGTAGCTTGGTCCACATTTGCTACGAGTTGCACTACCTTACCTAAGTCCTGAAGATATTTTCAGGAGCAAACTTTGTTTGCTTATACTTGGATAAAGGATATCATTATTATAATAAACTAAATTTATTATAATAATGATATGAATACCAATGAGCATGGGCTATTTACTCTGAAGAGGTGGACCCTATATGCTTTGGGTTCAGGCTTTTTGAGTGTGTGTGTGGGAGGGGGGGGGATTAGAAAGAGGAAAGTTGCCTAACTGGGCCAAACAGGCTGCATATATAAGTACACTAATGTTTGACTGTAGTTATGAAAAATTTTCATAACTACAGTCAAATGTGGCATAAATTTATTGCCAGCATACTAACAAATTATATGACATAACAAATGTGTTATAAATTTCATACAAATTAAATTACAATATGTTTTTGGCAAAAGTTACAAATTTCTTAAGGATGTAGTTAAGGAATTAATGTACAGTGCTTCCAGAAAACTATGAAGAGAGAGACTCATTTTGGTATGGAATATGTCCACCTCAAACTACCACACAGCTCTCACAATGTCGTACCATGCTTAGCACCAAGTGATTCAATTCTTGAGGACCACTTCTTCTTTGGAGTAAGGATAAGGCCTTGTTTGTTTTTTAGAGGGGAATTCTGAGCAGCAATGCATCTCCCTATTGAATCCCAAACATGTTCTATGGGAAGATCTGGTGAGAGTGTGGCCACTTGATTCTATTAATATCCTTGGTATCCTTGGTATCTCCACTGCTTGTGTATGATATGGTATGGCACTGTCATTCATAAAAATGAATTCTTCACCTACAGCACCATGGAACAACTGAACACAACACTGAAGAAATTTGTTCAATATCATTCACCAGTGATAGTTCCTTTTCCAGCACTTGTAGTTCAGTGCATCCATTAAGCATAATTCTTCCCACACCACGATCGATACAGCACTGCCATATCGATCTCTTTGAAGAACATTCTTGCAATAGTAAGCAGTGATACTTTCATGCCAGATCAAGTGTCGCCTAGAATCAGAGGAAAGACTAAAAACCACTCATCTGTAAAAAGCACACTAGCCCATCGGTGTCTTGTCCAATTTTTATGGATACAACAGCACTGAAAATGATGAGCGGTGGATAAAGAGACGCAAACTAGAGGCCTTTGTGGGATATGGGCCTACTTGTTACTACTATTCGGTATACCTGCCATGGTGTGTTGATTTTGCTGTTATACCCAAAAATCTCTCTTCATGCTCTGTGGTAAAGCAAGGGCAACCTCTTTGCAAATGTCTGGAACACATTCCATTGATTTGAAACACTGCCCAGAGCCTGGATGCAATGCTGTGAGATTTCAAACTCTTTGGCAATATCAGTAATTCTGCAGCCTTCTTCAAGCTTTCCAATAATTCTTCCCCATGTGAAATCATGTAGAAGATGTCTTTGAGACATCCAAGTTTGCAACTTTATTCCTTCAAGAAAAGAGATTCCTTCATTTACGGTTTATCCTGTTGAGTGCAACCAAGCGATCCCCCTTTGTGCACAATTTAAAAATGTGAATATGTATCTGCTTTCTACTCAAAATTCTCAGTTCTATTAATGGCCACAAGCTGATTCATCTTAATTTGCAGTTGTAATCATCAGAAATAGTGTTTGTTCTTAGGTTTTGGACACCAGTGAATACAAAAAAGCCAGCAGGTAACTTGCTATGTTTATGTACAAATGCCAAGAACATGAGGAACAAAGCTGAGTTTGTTGCCCTTGTGGATATGTTATAACCTAAGATTCTTGGGAATAATGAACCCTAGTTGTCAGAGTCTGATAGAAACTGGAATGGAGTGTAAAGGATATAGTATTTTTTTAGAACAATAGAAGAGGAGTGTGTGTGTGTGTGTGTGGTGTGTGTGTGTAGGAGGAGGATGTTACTACTAATGACAGATGATTTGAGTCCATTTAAGGTACAAACTCAAACTTTCTTACATGCTTTATGTAGACATGACTTTGAGGCTAACAGGATGAATCATGTGGTGGGGATGATGAGCGGCATCACCAATTACCATGATGGACACTAAAAAAGTAATTATTACTAGTAGCTTAAATTATCTAAACACTGATTTAGGTAGCTAAGAAAACTCATAACAAAAATGAAGGAAAATTTATTGAGCTGTTGTAAAACAGCATCTGAAAGCCAGAACTTCAGGTCTGAGATTGTTAGATATGATTATAGCATCTGCAGGGAGTAGCAATGAAGAATGTAATTAGAAGAAACACACGTATAAACCACAGTGAAAATTATTTAATTGTAAATATTTCATCCTAAGTATCTTAGGACATCATCAGTACAGTATTTAAACAAAAATTAGGAATAACATACAGTTAGGGCGCATGATTACAATAGAATCTCATGAAAACGTGCATAATGTGCTAAAGTAGAACAAAAAAAAAAAAAAAAAAAAAAACGTTAATTATTTAACACAGTTTTGTATGATAATTTCCCATACTTTAGGAATAGTAAGAACGTCGTTGCGGTTTAGGTTTGGTCTGTGTAGTAGGGCTTCAGAACTTTCTTTGTATAAACGTTCATGTTTAAATATAGATCTATGTAAAAGTTTAGCCTTTTCCCAATGGATCCTATGGTTTGGATTTTCAATTCCGTGTTGAGAGAGGCCAGATTTCTGCGGTTTAAGAAGACGAATGTGGTCTTGATGTTCCGAGATGCGTTTCTGAACAGACCTACCTGTCTGTCCAAAGTAAGATAATTTGCATGAGCATGGAATCTCATAAACACCAGGTAACATCAAGGGTGAGAATTTGTCCTTAGGAGACGGTAATAAGTTGTAAATTTGGTTGATAGGTTTGTAAGTAGTGGCAAAATTGTATTTCTTCATAATTTTAGAAAGACGTTCTGAGATGCCTTTAACGTAAGGTATGGGAATCCTATGCACTTCTTCCTGTCTGGTTTGATGTATGCAAAAGTGACTGATGATTTTTTGAGTTGTTTTGGGATTATATCCATTTAGGATGGCTGTATTTTTGATAACTTCTAATTCCTGGTTTAAAGATTCTTCAGAGGAGCAGAATTTGTGTGCTCTGGAAACTAGTGATTTAATAATGCCAGATTTCTGAGATGGATGATGAGCAAAAGAATTGTGAATGTAGCGACCTGAGAATGTAGGCTTGCGAAAGACGGAAGTGGCGATGGAACCATTTTCTTTTCTTTTGATGTGTAAATCCAAAATTTTGATAGATTTTATGGGCACCTGGAGATTTGATGGTTTCTTTCAGTTTTGCAAAGGTTGGAATAAGATTATCACGTCTGCACTTTTTTAAAAAAGATATTCTAGCTCGTAGCGTACCCTGTTTTAGTTGCAGTTTTCCTAGTAAGTTTGTCTTCTGCGTTGTCATTTCCCCGTGAAGGAATAAAACTTTTTTAAATAACGAAACCTGTGGTGCGTTCATAATTAGAAGAAACACATGTATAAACCACAGTGAAAATTATTTAATTGTAAATATTTCATCCTAAGTATCTTAGGACATCATCAGTACAGTATTTAAACAAAAATTTGCGATTTCACCAAAGTGTTTCCCATATTTAGACTTTATACATAATATAGAAAGAAACATCAAGCATCTCTCCAGTATTGAAGCCAACAAACTTCGTTTCGAAATAGCTAAAGTGATCTACAATGCCAAACCTTCAGAATTAAATATCCCACCATCGGAATTGAAAGCTATTATTTCCTTAAAACGTAACAAAAATTTAATCATTACTAGAGCTGATAAAGGAAATACCACTGTGGTATTTCCTTTATCATGCTGTACTGTCCTGGAAGCAGCTAAATATATGGATGTTCTAATTATGACGGGTTACCTGCTGAACTACAAATCTAAAAATTATGACAAACCTGAGAGAACACTACTGTTATCCACATGGTGTCAGTTTTTTTTTTTTTTTTTTAAATTTTGAGTCCATACACAAGAGGTTGGTTAATCAGCCCTTTGAAAACACATAAGGGGGGGGGGGGAAGACTGATCCACAACACAGCAGTAGCAGAGATTAAGGAGAAAGAGGAAAAGAAACTTGTTCTGTGGGGCTCAAGGTGTACTGTAAAGGGATGTTGGGCAGCAGCAACAGTGTTCCAAAGGACTTACTAGTGGCCCTTCTGAGTGGGGAAATCACTGATGCTATTTCATATGAATATTTGCCATGAAAATATTTATAGAAAACACATACTGCAGTGTTCCTGGTAAGATTTATGCAAGTATATTTGAGAAACGGTTGAGAAGAATTGTGGGAGCATGGTGAAGAACAAGCTGGATTCAGGCCAAATAGAGGGCTGTCAGGATCATATCTTCACTTTACAACAAATAGTTGAGAAATTATGGGAATATAACAAAGATCTAGTAATTAGTCATTATCAGTGAGGGAGAGTGTGCCAACAGCATCGAACGATTGATTCCCTTTCAAATACTAACCATGCTCAAACTTTTTGTGAGCCATTAGCAGAGGCGCTACCAATCGAGCAACCTTCGGGAAAAGGCATATGACAAGGTGCCAAGTGAGAAGCTATTGAATATGCTACAGTTATATGGTGTCAATGGGGTATTATATCAAGCAATACTTAGTCTTTATTTGAGTTGTAAGTCAGCAGTTCAAATTGAAGGAAGTACAGGAAGATGGTTTAATGTTAAATCTGGTGTGAGACAAGGATGTACATTATCCCCTCTGTTATTCATTATCTATATGGATCACATTATGAAGGAAAGTGGTATTAAATATGATATCAAAATTGGATATATTAATGTCAGCTCTTTGCTTTATGCAGGCGATGTTATACTTTTAAATAAATCCACTACAAGTCTGCAAGATTCCCTGACTAAATTGA
The DNA here is from genome assembly GCF_054136105.1 of Typopeltis vanoorti. Classification (NCBI taxonomy): domain Eukaryota; kingdom Metazoa; phylum Arthropoda; class Arachnida; order Uropygi; family Thelyphonidae; genus Typopeltis; species Typopeltis vanoorti. The sequence continues at coordinate 14,350,374 of NC_143554.1, forward strand.
ATAACTGTTGTAATAGGTATAGCATGAAGGTCAGCAATAACAAGACAAAGACAATGAAAATAGGCAGGAAAATGTCAACTTCATTGTGAATGGAGAACCTATAGAACAAGTAAAACACTTCAGCTACTTAGGCAAGATTTTTATTGAAGATGGTAAATTAAATGTGGAAATAGACAACAGAATCAACAAAGCTGGTAGAAAGTCAAGTGAATAAATTCATATGGAATAAGAGAGAAATTAGTCGGAATACTAAATTAGCTTATACAAGACAGTGTTCAAACCAGTTTTAACTTATGGATCTGAGAGCTGGGTCAGAAGTAAAACACTTCACCAAAGACTAGAGACTGCAGATATGAGAGTCCTGAGTAAGATTAGGGGCATGAACAGATGGCATCAATGGCAATATCATATTAAAAATGAGGATATTATGAGAGAACTTAACATTGTCAGCATCCAGGAATGCATTAGCAGAACTAATCACTGACTATCTTTCCTCTCACACTATTATTTTTTTTTCCTTCTGAACATATAATTTGGTTTGGCAGAGTCCCATATTGCCTCATTTGTTCAGCATCCATGTGGATATCTATTAACTAGATACATCACAAGAAAGTTATAACTAAATACTCTGTCAGAAGCACAATCAATTCTTAACATTCCTTATAGGCCAAGTACAGACTTCTTCCCAATTATGCACCTTTATAATTTCATCCCTTAAGCAAACCCAGCTTCAAGTTATATCTCAAGTTCTAAGAAAACATGTTTAAATTGTGACAAACGGTTAATCCAGTATTTATCAAAAAAAAAAAAGTTAGTTTCTAAGTGTTCTTAACTGGACTACTGGTTTTGAAAATTCTTTTGGATGAACAGACTAAACAGAAAATAAACACACACGTTCTTCTGCATTATTACATTCATCCTGGTAAAGACAAATTTATGAAATCCAGATTCTAGATATCAATATCAATATCATTTAACATTAAATTTTGCCTCTGAGCAAAAATCATCTGGTGCAAGATGATATAAATAAATATTCTGAGCAACTATTTTTGGTTTTCTTCAAGATTAAATAACCTTTTCCACTCTTTACTCAGATTCCCATCAACAATTTTAGAGAAAATGTCTCATTAGAGTTGCATAGTAGCTCTGAATATCCAATTTTTCTTAGCAGAAAGAACATTAACAGTCAGGTGTTTCATGCACAAACAAATATTACATAACATCTGTAATATTTGTTTGTGCTCCCCTTGAGGGAATATACACTATTTATCAATCATTTTCTGAACACTTTTAGCAATTTACAATTGATACAAATAAAACCAGTAGGTGAACCCTAATATCGTGTATGTCCACCTTTGGCTTTGATCACCTCCTGTACCCTTTGAGGGAGGGCTTTCCACCAATGTGTAGCAGATATCAGGTGGAATTTGTCTCCATTCCTCCATCAAAGCAGCACTAAGCTCAACGACAGATCAAGAACATGCTCCTCTGGACCTCAATCACAGCTCCAATTTGTCCCAAAAGTGTTTGATGGGACAAATAAATATATAAAATGATAAGCCTTTTTATGTAATGTTTTTTGTCAAGTTATTTGAAATGTTTCGAAACTCAGGGGCTATCCTGAGTGTTGAGTCTTCAAAATTCAAGTCATCAGAATTCAAGGAGAACTGGCCTACCAGTTCGGAACACGGGGAGGTTGGGTGCCGTAAGTGTCAGGGGTGGAGCCCCCCCTAGTACTATATACAGAAAAACAAGCTGCACTAAAATCTACATGGTTTGCTAAAGTTACTGACCAACCATTACAACAATTATTGGCCTGACCTCTGGTCTGGATGGCACATATTCAGCCTAATTAATATTTAGTACATAGCATACTTCAGGACTCTAGGCAAACTGCAGCAAGTATTGAAAACCATTCCATACTAACTGGTTGGAATTTATATATATATAATCATGTTGTTAATATATATATATATATATATATATATATATATATATATATATATATATATAGACTTTTTGCTTCTCAGCCCAATGTAATGTTACAACCAATATATAATAATAATAATAATAAGACTCTAGCATTGATGTAGTAAGATTTTTTTTTTCCCCACTAGAGGTCCAGCCAATAATTGCTGTTACAGTTGGTCAGTAACTTTAGCAAACCATGTAGATTGTAGTGCAGCTTGTTTCTCTGTATATAGTATATATGCTCCAGAAGATGACCTTGATATATAAAGGTCGAAACATCGAGTGTGGATTTGTTTATATTCAACTAAAGTTTTACTCAAACATGGTAGCTGTCTTCATAATTTTCCAAAATGGACTCATTGAGGGAAGGTACCTACTGTACAGCTCTCCATCTCCACCACCTCATCTACCAACTACACGAAACCGCTACTACCATCATTATCTACACCAATGCCATCTAGCACCCACCACCACCGCTAGTATTTTCACAGGCAATCACAAACATCCATGCCCATGGCAGGATTTGAATTTGCAGTCTTCTGGTGGAGAGTGGATACATTAACCACTCGGCCAACCAAGCCAGCAAATCTTATAAAAAGTTCCTTTAGTTGGCGACTAGACTTGAACCTAAGTCTATCTTCTTGGCGGTTTAGCACTAAGCAGTGCAAATACCATTCCATTGAGCTACACAGGCACTAATTATCGGTAGATAGTGTGTGTGTGTGTGTGTGTGTGTGTGTGTGTGTGTGTGTGTGTGTGTATATATATATATATATCAGAAAATCAATGAGATAGTTAAATAGCCATTTCATCTTTAAACATGCTTGTATACACAATAGCTTTTGGCCTTTCATGATAAAACACACAAGGATGTTTGAGTGTTTTTACAAATCAGTACCAGGCATCATGCTCCAAAACATTAGTTTCGATTCATATATGCCCATGGAACTCATAATTAGAACAATAAATATATAAAGGAATTCATTCACAAAAACAGAGGTTTACATATTCAAGTCTACAATTTAATCATATTAAAAAACTAAAGTATCACACTGTGAAAAAAAAGTAAACTGTTAGTCTGGAATAAATAATTTCATATATTATGACAAAAACCTCTTAATAAAATGATGAATAGCTACTTACTTAAGAAGCGACTGTTTATTTACTTTTTAACTTTGATTTTTTTTAATCAACAGAAGCATACCATATCAATTTTTTCAGTAAAGTGAATTCAGCATTTTATGAAGAGGCTGTGGACATAATAAATTGAATTGTTGATATTATGAAGCTGAATTTAAGTCGATTCTTTCAGCAATTGGTTGTATAAACATACAAATGAAAATTCTTACTTATGTGTTTGCTTACCCCATTTCATGTAGTGTACTCACAACTTGGGTTTTCTGTTCGGGTGCCATTCTGGCAAATACTGTACCTCGTACCATGAGCTGCAAAATAGCAAAAATTAACAAAATCCTAGACATTTCTTTTTATTCTTTTACAACTATTCAAATATTTTTGCTTCATTTCAGAGAACAATAGTGTGAAATCATATGCATTACATCAGAATTTTTTTAGCTATAGAACTTTTCTCAATCAAAATCATTTGTAGATTCAAAAACTTAAAAGATATCTGCAAGTATACATCAAAAGTCCAATTTATCCACCATCCTAAAATCAGATCAAACTTGATTCACCAAAGAGCTGCTGAATGTTTTCTGAACTGATTAACTGCAGTGTTCATTTTGTACGACTGTGAAATTTTAGCATTACCAAGTACTATTACAGAACAGAAAATTAAATACCCCCTTTACAGCAACAGTACTTTAAATAGCATAAGATTATGCATGTTTCAGCTTTCCTCTGGATGATGGATAAACAGGCAATGGATTATACAATGATAAAAAATAGTTTTTATGCCAATCATCTCATAATTTTTATTATAGCATGCAAGAATATGAATTACTTTAGCATATTCTTTATATCTTCTTTCAAAACTCAATTTCTGACATATCAGTTTATATTGTGTTTCACCATTGTAGTACGAAAAGCTACTCTCAATTTTTTGACTTTTTTTGTGAAATACTACAGTATTTCAAAATACAAAAAGCAGAAATTAAAAAATACACTGGAGTAGTTATACTGCTGAAAATTGAAATTAAAATGATGGAATGATTTTAGACAGTGCTAGTTCATTTAATTGGTCCATGCACTATCTGATCCAATATTGCAATAATGGAGACTCGACTAGCTCAAAAACACAATCAGTCTTTACATAGGGCTTTCAGAGAATGCTATTATGAATTGGAAGTTAAAAAGTACGTATTCACATAGAAGCTATATCAGGACTTTTCGAAAGAACTATTTTTATACCTTTCCATTTTATAATGTACAATAATCTTATGGTGAGATTTTCTTTATCATAAATTATTACAGGCAACTAGTAATTATGTGGAGATGTATTTCATATTTTCATGTTATAAGAAAAACTGGAGGGGCGATTTCGCACATAGAAACAGTTTTCATGCATTTCTTTAAATACAGTGAAATAATCTATCTTCTGCATTTCATTTTCTTATATCAATCCCATAAATAAGACAGCATAAATAACTATAACACAATGATACCATGTGTACAGGCAAGTGGTTAAGGAGAAAGAAAGAAAGGACATGTTGATGAATTTAATGAACTGTTGGAGTTCATAGTCAAGCAGTTCCTTGGTGTGAGGAAGATTGTTCCAAAGTTAAAAAATAGAGAAAATGAAAGAAGAGGACGAGAAGATGGTTTTTCAAGTAAGCAGCTCAAATGGCTGTGGTTCTTGAATTATAGCTGCTTGCATTTTTACATGCTAAGAGAAAAGTGAAGGAATGACAGTGACCAGCTCATGTACCTAACAAAATACCTATAGAAAAAGTACTACTGTATGTGTTAAGTGCGTTTCTATTTTTAATGTTCTTATAAAAAAGCATGCAGTTTTTTTCCCAAGTTAAAACACAGCATTTTCTTCTGAAAACATAATGTAAAGAAGTGGAAAGCATTTTTTTCTAGGATTTCATATATACAAAAGAACATTTGATGTTGGAATATGATGTGATCACATCAGTATCTCAATTGTTAATTATTGCCATATTAGCTGAAAATTATCTGTGTAACATCTTTTGCAGCTTTTTTTTTTTTCTTCTTCTTGGTTACTGGAAATGAATATACGAAATAATCATCTTGCAATCATTTCTCAATTATACAAATAACCAAACTTTTGGTTAATTTTTTTTTTCTTTTCTTTTTTCCCACCCATGATAAAATTAGTATGACAAGTGATTTCTGGAATGGCATTTAATTATTATTATTATGGCTATCTCCATGGAGTCAGCAGACTCATCACGGGAGACCCAAACTATCAAAACAATATCTATCATATCTCTTCTTGAATTCATTTACAGACGAACTCACAACTGAGTCAGGCAATGTATTCCACTCATTCATCGCCCTCCAGGTGAAAAACCTCATTCTCACACCCTTGTTAACTGCACTTTTCCTTAATTTCCAGGGATGACCTCTTGTTCTTCCATCACTATCACACAGCTGAAATATTTTCCCTGCATCAATCTTATAAAAACCTTTTAGTAATTTAAATGTTTCTATCATATCCCCTCTTCTCCACCTATCAACCAACTTCTGCAATCCACAAGCTCTCAATCTATCAATGTAGGGAGCATTTTTTACATCACTCACCAACTTAGTCATTCTCATCTGAACCCTCTCCACAACCTCCTCATCTCGAAGGAATCCAGGTGACCAGACTTTAACACAATAATCCAAATGTGGAAGTATCAATGCTTTATAAAGGGGAATAATAACCTCTTTATCTCTGGATGTTAGTGTGTTTCTCAATAACCAAGTAATCCTATCTTGGATTACTGCAATCTTGGACACCTTAGCAATGTGTCCTCTGAACTTCATCTCCCTATCCACCAACACCCCAAAGTCTCTAGCCTCATCAATCTCTTGGAATACCATTCAATCAATGTAGTACACAGCTGTAATCTTTTAATCCCAAAATGCATAACTTTATACTTTTCCACATTGAACTGACATCCATTACCTTTTGCCCATTTTGCCAGCTTATTTAAATCATCCTGCAAACTCTCAACATCAGCTTCATTTTTTATTGCACCACCCAACTTTGCATCATCAGCAAACAACTGAATATCTCCCTTCAAGTCATTTCCTATATCATTTATGTACAAATTAAACAACAATGGTCCAAGCACAGAGCCCTGAGGCACACCACTGGTCACCTGCCTCATCCTGGGCTCTGTTCCTCCATACACTACTTTCTGGTATCTCTCCCTGAGCCATTCTCTTATCCATATCACCAGTTTAGTATCCACCCCACCTGCTCCAATTTGCGCAACAGTATTCCATGGGGTATCCTGTCAAAAGCCTCAGCAAAATCCAGAAGTACCACTGTGTAGCCATTTCCTTTGTCCAACTCAGATGTCATTCTATTATAAAAAGTTAATAAATTGCTAAGGCAGGATCGACCTTTAAGAAAACCATGTTGGCCCCTATAGAGTATCATATTCTGATCCATCCATTCTTGAATTCTGTCTTTAACCAACTTTTCCAATACTTTTACCACCACACCCGAGATGGTGATTGGTCTGTAATTAACTACTGCTGTCATAGAGCCACCTTTATGCAAAGGAACTACTTTGCCTTCCTCCCACTTCCCAGGGACCATACCAGAGTTCAAACTTAAGTTTAAATAACCAAGTAATAGGCATTGACAATTTCTTTGCACATTCATGCAACACCAGAGCTGATATTCCATATAAACCTACAGCAGTGTTTGAATTTAAATTTAACATTTAAATTATGCAATATACTAAGTACCTCTGATTTATTAATTTCAATTTTCACATTAGTTATTGCTACAGGTACAGAGATATCCTCACTTGGGTGAGAGACTTTTGAAAAGTGATCACTTTGCAATTGTACTTGTATATTCAATTAACCATACATGCAGTTATATGATGAGCAACCTGATTTTTCTTAGGTTGTGAAATTTACTCACAGAATCACTTAAAAAATAACAAACTAAACTTTTACATTGTCATGCATTCTACTAAGAGCTTTATTCAGGAAAATAAATGTGTACTAGAGAATATGCAAAAAAACATTCAATACTTCTATTAGCAGTTGTTTTGAAACTGCTAGTATTGATAATAATGTAGATTAGTCAAATGCATCACGTGTCATCAAGTGTGAAGTGTTCACTGTTGTTAAAGGTCTTCAGATCGTTATCAACAAAATGGAGGTAGGATAGGTTACATACACATAAAAATGAGTTCTGAATGTCATGCAGTATGAGGGTCCTGGTTACTCTTTAAGGTGCCATTGTGATCCTATTGCCTCAAATGATTCCTTAAATGTCCTTAAAAGGACATTTAAGAAATAATATAACTGTCTTCAAAGTAAGGCAGCGGATCCATCTATTTAATAAGGCTCTGAGAAAATGTGTAGTGAGGTTATCACTTTTATTTGTCCTTTTATATTCAATATCACCCAATGTTCTTTGTTATTTTTCACTTATTTTTCAAATGTAAACAATTGTATCAGGTGCAAATAAGTTTAAAAGTAATTAACACTGACTTAAAATGGGCGTAAACCGAATCGGCATAAAACGAACCCAATTTTAATGGGAGGTATGAAGTTATGTTCTGCACAGTCAAAAAATATGCACATGAAGTATGGGTAACATTATTATACTGAAAGCTTTGATAATACACATATATAATACACAAGATAATGCACATATACATATATATTTGTTAAAATAAAATTATTAATAATTTAGTAGCTTGTTCCACCTTTGCAAGGAGTGTCCTGGTGTTGTACCACCTTACCCCAGTCCTGAAGATACTTTCAGGTGCAAACTTTGCTCACACTTGGATAAAGGATTAAACTAAATTTATTATAAAATTATTAATAATGAAAATAAAACAAAATTATATACAAAAAATATGAAACTTCAAAACAATAACATATTTCTAGAAATACAATTTTATTAATACGGAACAGTTTACAATAAAACTTATATTAAAACCTACCATTTTTGCCAGCAAACTGTCTGGCTTTTTCAAGGCATTTACGGAGATATGAAAACTAGTAAATGCAAATTGAAAGGAACATAAAAAACGTTGTAAACCAACTAGTAGCTATGGTTACATGTATTATAAAATGACCAAATATGCATAATTTAGATTACATATTTCTATGTAGAAGTTTCTGTTTTCGGATCGCCTGCATTTTTTTTTTTTAAAAAAAGTATCCAGTGTTAACTGCCTAGATTTTCTTGTTCTTTCTTTAAGGAGTTCAGTGTAAGGTCGAACAGATGCAATTACACTCCTTTTTACTATCGCACTCTGTTCCCAATTGTGGTCCATTTCACAGAGTTCATCAGTCAATGTCTATATGCTTGCAAGGATATGCTATAAATCGGCCATTTTCATAGCTCTCAGAGGACCTTCTTCGTTTTCTTTCTCCTCCTTTGGATGTTGACTTAATTGTTTGGCTAATTCTTTTAAGTATTCATTGAAAAGCAGTTTATCATGGCTCTCTAAGACTTCAGCTGTAATGTTGTACAATCCCACATCTCGTGCAAGCTTCTTAACATCTTCAAATCATTCTCCTCTTGCTCTAATTCCTTGAAGTCGTGCATAAATAATGGAAGAACTTTTCGCCATGCTCCTTTTAAATACTTTGCTAACACTTTGTTCCAAGCTGCCTTGATGTTGTTAATGCCCTTCAAAATATCGAATGATGCCAATAGTCTTTAATAGTTTTTCCTGAAGTGTCCAAGACACTTCAGGAAATTTCCATTTATGTCAATTTCCATAAATGTTATACTGAGGTAATAGGCTTTGAAGATTGATATAATCCCCTGTTCCGTTGGTTGCAAAACGATGTTGTGTTTGGGGGGATGTAAACAACCTTCGACATCCAATGGTGTTCTTATTTCAGCAAGGTTTTGAGGATGTCCAGGGGCATATAGTCTTTAATAGTTTTTCCTGAAGTGTCCAAGACACTTACCATTTCCAAAAATGTTATACTGAGGTAATAGGCTTTGAAGATTGATATAATCCCCTGTTCCATTGGTTGCAAAACGATGTTGTGTTTGGGGGCATGTAAACAACCTTGACATCCAATGGTGTTCTTACTTCAGCAAGGTTTTGAGGATGTCCAGGGGCATTATCCAAGAGAAGCAATGCCTTGGCTGGCAAATCATTTTCTTTACAGAAGCAAAGCACGGTAGAACAAAAATAATTTGTGTACCAATCTATAAAAGCGTCTTGTGTAACCCACGCTGCCTTGTTCTATTTCCAATAGACTGGCAACATGGCTTGCTTTTAGACCCTTGAAGGCGCATGGTGTCTGTGAATGGTACACCAACATTAGTTTAAGCTTGGAAGTTCCGGAGACATTTGCACCCAACAAAAGTGTATGTCTACCTTTTGCAGCTTTAAAACCTGGAGAGAACATTCCTCACAGGAAATGAAGATGGCAATTTTTTCCAGTAGAGCCCAGTCTCATCAACACTAAAAATGAGATCAGGAGGATAACTTCCTTGTTCTACACAGTCTTGAAATTCTTTAGGAAAAGCAGCCGCTGCTGCAACATCTGCACTTGCCGCCTCACCACATAATTTGATACTGTGGTACTTACTTCGAGACTTAAATCTCATGAACCAACCTTTGCTTCCTAAAAATGTTTCTTCGCCTCCATCTGTCATTTTAAGATCCTCAAAAATTGTTTTTGCTTTCTCAGTTATAGCAGCCTGCATCAGAGGAATGTTTTTCTGATTCAAGTCATCTACCCATAATGATAATTTTTCCATTTTTTTCATGAAATTTACCCTGCTATAATGTACATGTTTTGCATTTAGTGCGGCCGTAGATTGTTGCGCAGACTGTTTTATTCCATCCGCATTTTTCATAATTGTAGTGACAGTCGATGGAGGCAAGTTCATACTTCTACAAACATTAGCACGTGTCTGTCCATCTTCCATTCTTCGAATCACCTCCATCTTCTTTTCAAGAGCGACTGATTTATGTGCCTTCTAAACACCAAATTCTGCTAATTTTTCTGCATTTCTATTATCAGACATGGTATATAATTACATACTTTATCAATTTAAATACATATGTAAGTAAAAAAAAATTAGGTAGATTCAACATTAAAACTAGGTTTGAAATATATACGTTGTAGTAGCTCGGTAAACACTCAAACACTAGAGTGCCTGCTAGCATCGTTTCTCAGTCAACCACACTACAGCCGGTTACCGCGCAGGCATAAACTTGGTTTATGCCTGCGGTTACCGCGATATAAACTTTATATCGGCATAAACCAAGCACTGCCTGTATTTTGAGTTGCAATTTTGAAGAAGTGCTGATGCCTTGAGTTCTGCAACCTTCAACAAGTATTATGGTCCAGTACATCTTTCAATATATATATATATATATATATAAAGCAGTTATGAAGTTACTATACCAGAGTTCTAACTGCAAAAGGACCAATGTTAATCACAATGGCAGATGACCTTCATCACTGAAGGTCATCTACATTGTATATTAGGGGCCCTGAAGTGGCTGTTGCCATGTTTGGTCCCTAAATCAGGGGTTCTGGTTTCCGTCTTCTCTCCCCCCCAAAATCCTATCTATCATGCAGTGTTAGTGATATATTTTAATTGCATGCCGTAGAGATCCAGAATTTTCCCACATCTTTGAGGATACAATTAGTAAAGTAGTTCCATAGGATGGTTGCCAGACAGTGTACAGGCAACAGGGAAGATAGTAACCTGTTTAGGAGGCTTTCTGATCAGCTGGCACATAATTTTGCTACTATACATGCTTGACTATGCCTGGGGGGGGGGGGATGCTCTGTAGTGGTATACAAAGTACTTTTGAGGCCATATTATTGTATGGAGACTGGATATTCTCTGTATGGGCAAACATGTCTAAGAGTTTACTTCCCTCAATATGCTTCCCTGTTTTTTTTGTTTTACCTCTGAAATACAAACATGACAGTAAACTTAAATAGTGTCACTGCAGTTAAAATTTAAAAAAGCCAAAAATTCTTACAAAAAAAAAAAAAGACTATGACATTTACTTCACCATTCATGGTATAAATATCAACCTAAATTATGTGTATCACATCTCAATAAAGATTGAAACTGGTCTGACCCTTCCCATAATGCATAGCATTATACATTTCTGCAAGGAGATGTGCTTTGCATTATGAGATACTAAGGCAAGTGATGTGAAGTTATACCACCTTTACTGCAAGTTGCCCCAGTCCTGAAAATACTTCAGGTGCAAGCTTTGTTTGCTTACACATGGATAAAGGATTAAACCAAGTATATCACATTCTTGCTATCTTTTTTCACCATGCTAAAAAACTTTCAACAACTATGTGTATCACCCAGACATCCAAACATTAACTCCTGTTTTTTGATCCCCAAGTTACTGCCACAGCAGTTACAACCCATCTCAACTTTGCAAACTACATCCTGTGTAATTCATTCCACCTAGAATGCTACTACTCGCAGTTTTGTGCAGTCCAATATTCCATGACATCAGTTACCTAATCCTGAATCTTCCCTTTATGACCTTCTCTGTCTAAGATTTCCTTGTCTTATTATTTATTTATTTGCTGTCTCCATCATTCCCCCAATTCTGAAAATCATTCTGATCTTCCTGGCTACTTATCCTTGATTTGCTGCATTCCAAATTTCCTAACAACAAAGTCATCTTCCTTGGTAACTTTAATGTCCACAACTCCAATTGGCTCCCTTTATCCAAATCTAGTGACCAAGCTGGAAGAGAAGTTAAGGTATTTGCTGTGTGCAATGACTTTAACATCTTCCAACCAGAATTCTTGCAAGTCCTCTCCACTCACCTGAGACTATGGCTCTGATCTCACAGTATGCCAAGTCACAAAGTACAAGGCATTTCACATACTCTAGGATGTGATAAAGGAGATAGCTGTGAATGAATGAGGTTTGCCCATTTGATATATGATTTAAATGTGGTGCAGAACTGATATTTATTAAGTACTCTGTATACGTTTTTCAGCTGTGCTCTGTATGTATGGAATAGTAAAAGTTTTTCTGTGGTCTAATGTATTAGCGAAAGGCATTTAGTATTTTCTCTACTTTCTGGGGATTATAGCCATTGGGTAAAAAACACGTGACAAAGAAAGGTAAGTTCAGTGGCAAGAGCAGTATCACTGGAACAGAAAGCTCTGCTTATGTGATAGTGTTTTTAGTATACTATACTGTTGTGCTAGTTTATGGTGTGATTGTTCAGATATTTGAGTTTGTTGATGTGTGGAGTGAGTTTGATGTGTGAAAGGATTTATACAGGAAGGATGATTTGCATTTGAATGCATTTCATATTCGGAGACTCGAAAAAGTGTTGTTGAATGAAGTAAAAGTGGATGTGCAGAATCAGGGAAATGAGCTTTTAGGGGAAAGGGGTAAGCTGTTGAGTGGATATGCAGACACCAGTGAGGCAGTTGGGTGTAAGAATGTGTATAATATGCTTAAGTTAGTACCACTGGTAACAAACCAGAATGGGATAGTTAGTATAAAGTGTCAGGATAGGAGTAGGCCTAAGGCCTTTCGTATAACTATACTATACTGAACTTTATGTACACTAATGGCAGGAGCAATAGGAACAAGCAGGAGGAATTTTTGGCATTGGTTGGCTCACCCCGCCAAAGGCTATTGGCATTAGTGAGATATGGCTAACAGAAGATGATATAGTTAGTGGGATAGAATGTGAAGGGTATAGTATGTTCAGGGAGGACAGAGAGAAAAGAATGGGGAGGAGAAAAGTGTTATTGATGATAGCTGATGAAATGTAACCAAAGAGAGTAGAAGTTTGACTGCAGGACAGCAGAACAAAATATACAATTGGATGCTGCTATAGACCAGGGGATGGAAAAGATGATGGAGACAGTATGCATCAGCAAATCGACTCAATGAGTGGAGGACAAGTAATTGTTATGAGGGATTTCAAATATAGTAACATAGAATGGAAGGAGGAGAGAACATGTGGGAGGAAGGAAATAGATTTTATGCAGTTACTAAGGGATAATTACCTTAGACAGCATGCAATGGAACATACTAGGGGTTCGAGTGATCGATCTAATAATTGCATCTGAGAATTTGTCTATAACGAATATGACCACATTGCCATCAGTTAGTGAGAGTGATCATATGGTCTTGATCTGGGAGGTGGCTAAACATGTGGAATTTTCAGTTAAGATGGGGCATATGTGTCATACTTACTGAGCTGGTAAGTGCGACAAGCTTAGAGGATTGCTTGGATTAGTGACATGGCATGTAAAACTGCAAGGGCTGGATGTTGATAGTGCATGGGAAGTGTTAATGGAATTTTTGAGGAATGTAATGGCAAACTGCATATCTAGAGTCAGTAGAGTAAATCAAATGGGAGTTAAATGGATGAATAACACCAAACTGGAGCCGTAAAGAAAGAAACAATTGTGGAGGGAATTTAATGAGAAAGATGATAGTTCAAGGCACAGACCAGAAGGATAACTAGTGTGGTAAGAAAGGCAAAAGCAGAGTATGAAAAAAAGTTAGCAATTCAGGCTAAAGAGAATCCCAAACAGTTCTTTTGATATGCTGCAAATAAAAGAAAGAATGTATATAGCAGAATGATTTTAAGGAATGCCAATGGTAGGGAGGTAACTGAATTAGTCAAAATAGTAGAATTACTAAGTGAAGACTTTGCAAGAGTATATATCCAGATGGTGATATTGCAGGAAACGAGAAAGCCAAAAATTCTTATACGAGAACTGAGGTAAATGAAATGGAGATGAATAGCATTTTACAGAACCTTCATTAGAATACAGCTGTGGGAGTGGATGGTATAAAAGCTAGAGTTTTAAGTGAAGTGGTAAAGGAATTGTCAGTGTCCTTGATCATATTGTTTAATCTAAGTCTTAGTTCTGGGTTAGTCCCAAGGGGGTGCAAATATGGGAAAATAGTTTCATTGCATAAAGGCGGCTCCAAGACTGATGTAGCAAATTATCGACTGATCAGCATATCAGGAGCTGTTGTCAAAGTATTGGAGAAATTGGTCAAGAGCAAAATACAGGAACAGATAGATGGAAATGGGATACTGTAAGAGGGGCAGTATGGTTTTGTGAAAGGTAGATCATGCCTCAGTAACTTGCTAACGTTTTATAATACAGTGATAGCGGAGCTGGATAAAGGTAATAGGTTTAGAGTGATACTGTTGGACTTTGCAAAGGCTTTTGACAAGATGCCACATGGAATTCTAATCAGTAAACTGTAGCACATGGGGATGGATATAGAGTTGGTGAGATGGATAGGAGGGTGGTTGATGGAGAGATGTCAGAAAGTAGTTTATTCAGAAGACAGCCTGTGACTATTGGCGTGTTGCAGGATTCTGATCTTGGACCACTGCTATATAATTTGTTCATTAATGATATAGGAAAGGATCTGAGAGGAACTGTTCAGTTATTTGCCAATGATGCAAAGTTGGATAGAGCAATAGTGAATACACATGATGTCAAAATTTTGCAGGATGATTTGGATAGATTGGCAGACTGGGTAAAGGAGAATGGATGTCAGCTTAATGTGGCAAAGTGTAAGGCTATGCATTGTGGGGTGAAAATATTACCAGCTGCATACCACTTTGGTGGAAGTGTACACGGAGTGCACGAAATTGATGAAGCCAGAGACTTTGGAGTGTTAGTGGATAGAGATTTAAAGTTTAGGGGAGCACATAGCAAAAGTGGCTAAAGCAGCTCATCAGATTACTTTGTTACTGAAGAATACTTTGACGAGCAGAGAGAAACAGGTTATTGTTCCTCTTTATCGAGCCTTGATAAGATCCCATTTTGACTACAGCATGCATATCCAGGAACCAAGGTTTCTTGGTGAAAAGGATCCAGATACGAGTGACCAAGATGGTAGCAGGTCTATGGAATGCTACCATCTTGGTCACTCGTATCTGGAACCCCTCAGTCATTTGAATGTCTCAATCATATCACCTCTTTTCCACCTATCAACCAGTTTCTTTATAGGTGGAAAAGAGGTGATATGATTGAGACATTCAAATGACTGAGGGGTTTTTACAAGATTAATTCAGAGGAAATTTTTCAGAACAGGTGCTGAATAGGTCTTGACATGATGTTTAGGGCCTCCCTGAATGAGTTTTCCATAATAATAATAATAATAATAATAATATCTTCCAGTATGTGTAGGCTTTCTGTAAATAGGAAACCAAAAAAAAAAAGAAAGAAAAAAAGAACCATATAGAAGATGGATGATTAGTGTATCTTGGAAGGGCAGATGGTTATTCAGTTCCCTTTTCATTGTGAAACTGGATTTCAGGATACTGACTATTTACATGCTCTAAAAATTGTATCTAATGCATGTGGCCAAATAGCAAACACATCATCTACATAGTGCAGCCAAACCACTGGTTTGTTTGTGCATGGCAGTGTTCTCTAAGGCAATTTACTACAAGTAGTTAATGAATCTAGAGAGACAGGAGTGTTATGGTAAACAAAGTTAAAGTTTAAGAAGAAACACTGAAGGAAGAGTTTTTGGCCATGGTGTTGGCACTTCAAGACCACAGGTTATAGGTATTAGTGAAACATGGCTGACTGTAGATGATATAACTAGTGGAATTGAATGTGATGGGTATAGTGTGTTCAGGAATGACAGAGAGAATAAAATGGGAGGAGGAGTATTGTTGATGATAGCTGATGAGCTCCAGCCAAGGAGAATAGAAGTTGAATTGCAGGATAGAGAAAAGAGCACATTTGAGGCCATTTGGTGTGAGATTGTGGCTAGCAGAACTAAATATACAATTGGGTGCTGCTATAGACCAGGTGATGGAAAAGATGGTGGTGACAGTATGCACAAGCAAATAGAAGAAATGGGTGGAAGGAGAGTGATTATTATGGGAGATTTCAACTATGGTCGCATTGATTGGAGTGAGGAGAGGACACACGGGAGGAAGGAACTGGATTTTATGCGGTTATTAAGGGATAACTATCTGCGACAGCATGTAATGGAAAATACTAGGGGTCAGAGAGTGCTTGACCTAGTAATTACATCTGAGGATTTGGCTGTAACAAATATGACCACGTTGCCACCAATCGGTGAGAGTGATCATAGGGTCTTAACTTGGGAGGTGGCTAAAGGTGTAGAATTTTCAATTAAGACAGGGTACATGTGGAATTATCGGGCGGGAAAGTATGACAAGCTTAGGAGTTTGATTGGTTCAGTGCCATGGCATGTACAACTGCAAGGACTAGAAGTTGATAGTGCATGGGAGGTAGTTAAGAAGTGCTTGCATGAAGCAATGGCTGACTGTATACCTAGAGTCCGAATAATAAATCAAGTAGGGGTTAAATGGATGAATAACACCATTAAGCTTGAGTTGCAAAAAAAGAAACAACTATGGAGGGAATTTAAGGAGAAGGGTGACCGGCAGGCACATGAACGGTATAAAGCACAGGCCAGAAGGGTGACGAGTGTGGTAAGAAAAGCAAAAAAGGATTACGAAAGAACATTGGCCATGCAGGCTAAAGAGAATCCTAAACAGTTTTTTAGATATGTAGCAAGTAAAAGGAAAAATGTACATGGCAGATTGATTTTAAAGAATGCCGATGGTAGGGAGGTAACTGAATCAGTTGAGATAGTTGAGTTACTGAGTGAGCACTTTGCAAAAGTATATCATCCAGGTGGTGACATTGCAGAAACGAATAAACCAGTAGATTATACGGGAATTGTGGTTAATGAAGTGGAGGTGAGTAGTCTATTGCATAACCTCAATGTCGATACATCTGTGGGATTGGATGGTATACCAGCTCGTGTGGTACGAGAAGCAGCTAAAGAATTGTCAGTACCCTTGACCATTTTGTTTAATTTGAGTCTCGGGTCTGGGTTAGTCCCGAGCGGGTGGAAAGAGGAGAAAATAGTTCCACTGCATAAAGGTGGTTCCAAGACTACTGTAGTAAATTACCGACCGATTAGCATATCAGGAATCATTGTCAAGGTCTTAGAGAAAATAGTCAAGAGGAAAATACAAGATTGGATAGAAGAAAATGGGATACTGTATCGGGGACAGCATGGTTTTGTGAAGGGTAGGTCATGCCTCAGTAACTTGCTCACGTATTATAACACAGTGACGGCTGAACTGGATAAGGGTAATGGGTTTACGGTGATTCTACTGGACCTTGCCAAGGCCTTTGACAGGATTCCACATGGAATTCTAATCAGTAAATTGCAGTATATGGGAATGGACATAGGGTTGGTGAGATGGATAGGAGGGTGGTTGACGGAGAGATATCAGAGAGTGGTTTACTCGGGAGTAGAGTCCACAAGACGGCCTGTGACTAGTGGTGTGCCACAAGGATCTGTTCTTGGACCACTGCTGTTTAATTTGTTCATAAATGATATAGGAAATGATCTGAGAGGAACAGTTCATTTGTTTGCGGATGATGCGAAGTTGGGTAGGGCAATAGTGAATGCAGATGTCAAAATTTTGCAGGATGATTTGGATAGATTGGAGGTCTGGGCTAAGGAGAATGGATGTCAGTTTAATGTGGCAAAATGTAAGGTTATGCATTTTGGGGTGAAAAGATTGGCGGCAGTTTACTGCATTGGTGGAACCGTGCTCCAGGAAATTGATGAGGCACGAGATTTAGGAGTGTTAGTAGATAAGGAATTGAAATTTAGGGGGCACATTGCAAAAGTGACCAAAACAGCTCATCAAATCACTTGGTTGCTGAAGAATACGATGACAAGCAGAGACAAGCAGGTTATTGTTCCTCTGTATCGAGCCTTGATAAGACCCCATCTAGACTACTGTGCTCAGATTTGGTCACCTAGGTTTCTTCTTGATGGGGAGGAGGTGGAGAGGATCCAGAGGCGAGTTACCAAGATGATAGCAGGTCTGTGGAATGAACCGTATGAGAACAGGTTGAGGATTTGTGGGTTGCAAAAATTGGTTGATAGGCGGAGGAGGGGAGATATGATTGAGACATTCAAATTACTGAAGGGTTTCTATAAAATTAATTCAGAAGATATTTTTGAGAACAGGGCTGGTTGTGGGAGGACTAGGGGACATCCATGGAAACTGGGCAAAAGTGTGGCTAGTAAAGGTGTTAGAGCTGGGTTCTTTACTTTTAGAGTAGTGAATGAGTGGAATGCGCTCCCTGAGTCTGTGGTGGATGCTGTGACAGTGAATGAGTTTAAGGCGAGGTATGATAGATACTGTATGAATGTCAAATAGTTGTGATGAATATGATTTGGGGCCTCCCTCGATGAGTCCAATGACTCCCTGGAGTTGCCCGTAATAATAGTAATAGTAATAGTAATAATAGGTGGTTAAGCTATCATATTGAATAACTGTAATGTTTAAGGGAACCAACTTATAGGAATAAGGAAGTTATTCTTCCACTATCCAAACCAGTGATAAGACCAAATCTTGACTACTTTGCTCAGATATTGTCAAATGAGTTCAGAGATGAGCAGACAACTGAAAAGATTCAGTGTAAGGCAACCATATCTGGCATACAGAACTGCATATGAGGAGAGACTGAAGGAATTCTTTTATTCTGCCTATTCCTCAAAATTTGAGGAAATGGAAGAAAAGGGGGAATCTCATAGAATCTATAAGCTGGTAATCAGATCTTACCATATAGATGCAAGTGACATTTCACAGCTTACAGCAGGTTTGGGGAGGGGGAAAGAACTTGGGAAGATACTGGGAATTGAGTATTGGTATGGTTAGGAGACATGTTAGGTCCAAGTTCTTCTTATGGCATATGATGAATGTATGGAATAAGATATCAATGGTGTGTGTGTGTGTGACTTGAAAGAGGTCCTCCCTCAATATATTCTTGATTCTCTGAAGGAGCCTACAAAATAATAGTAATAATAATAAAATTACCAGAAATGTTATGTCCACATTACAATGATGTAATAGATCACCATGCAAATTGTGTATAGCCTAATCATCATGTCTTTGTTCAATAATGAGGATGATAACATCACAATACATCATTATCTGATGTGTTGTAATGTTGCATATTATCTCCATTTTGGCTATCAAAAATATATTGTAACATCTTGTTACAAAACAAACGTAGGATGATGGAAATTGCAAAGCTTATTGGGTGATGGAGCTACCCCCTCCCCCAAACCAACCAAAGGTAAATTTACATTATCTTAAGGGTAGTTAAAAAGAACATACCTCTAGTAGTGCAATTTAAGAAGGGAATGACAAGATATTTGGAGCTGAACTTGATAAGGCGATACATGCATTGAATAGCCAAAAATGAAACACAAATATAAACGGCAAACAAGGAAGATGATGAATGGAATAAACTACAGATTTACAATAGAAAATTATGAAATCTAGAATTTGGAAAAATTAAAATTAAAAACTAAAAGCAAACTAAAAAAACTAGTCAAGTATATACAGGACCAGTGAGATGACAGTGTGCTGGATGACAGTAGGATAGGAATATTTGTTCCAATTGAATTGCTTTATGAAAAATATCTACTAGTATAACCAGTATTATAAGCTGCACTGAAGAGCAGCTTATAATAGAAAAAGGATGCCATTTGATATATTTTTTATCTTTGATAAGTAATTGCAATTGTCTTGTCTTAAGCATTTCAAGAACCATAGAGGTTCTTTAGCTGTGGATTTCACAACTGTGAGTGTCTTGAGGATAAGGTGACTGGCCCTATGCCTCCCAGTGTGTCCTATGTCTGAATACGTGTGGGTTCACGGGGACTGGTTTGATTGTTCTGGAGGATGAAAAATCCCTATGTGAGACCGGCTAGCTCACCTTTAGTCAAAAAAGATCGGATAAAGGTTCCTCACATCTCGGACGGGAATCGAACCTAGGTCTTTCCGAACAAAGGGCTTCATCTATACCAACTGAGCTATGGAGGCTCCAAGTAGTTACAAGTACTGCAAGTAATTTATCATTACAGCACATCTTATCATCATTATTCTAAGTGGCAGTTCCTGTTTATGCCTAATTTTTGAGAAGGATGGTGAAGAGATAAGACATGAATATTTACAATACACATCAAGCACCTTCCAGCTTTTTAGTGATGAGAACATCAAGGAAAGGGAGTTTCCATCTTTCTCAAGCTCTAATGTTAATTTGATAGTGAGAGTTAAGATAATGTAGAACTTCTTGCAGGCCTGGGAGACAATGTTTCAAAATAATAAAGAGAGTCCCCTTTCTCTTCCTTCAGTTGACCTTTCATGAAGAATTTTGAAAAGAGTTTCCTAACAGAAACAAGTGTAAAAACAGCAGCATGGTGAAGATATGTGGATGACATCTTTATTATTTTTTCTTTAATAATTCTTTTGCTATAGCAATTCCTCTTCATATTTCCATTTTTCTATCTCCAAGCAAATTTTCATAAAAATATGGTATTTTAAATAACAGAGGAATAACTGAAGTGGAGTTTGTACTCTACAGCGATTGACCACACGAAGGAAGATCTGGTGGTTCAAATCTAGTCGCAGACGAGAGGAAATTTTTCTAAGCCTTTTTTTGACCGGTTCCCGAGTTAGTTGATATCTCTGGCACGGGCAAGCAGGTTTTTCGTCCAGTAAATTCAAGAAAATCGGCTGTTGAACCCACACTATTTTCAGACATGAAAAATATTGTGTTAGGGACCACAAGATGGCGGCACTTTCTATCTGCCTTATTCACTGTGTACTGATTAATTAGTGATAGCCCTGAGCCAGCTATTTCTGATTGGCTACCAGTGGAGATTGAACTGCCTACTCAGTCTCCAAAAGTTAGATAGAACTGAAACAGCCTCGCCTATTCCTTATACAGGAACAAAAAGGCATTAGCTCATAGCTCATAACTGATGTTTATGACACTTTTATATACAGAAATCTTCTGTTAGATTAATTTGTGTTTCAAAATATATCATAAATAGTACTGAAAAGTATAACTCTATCAATAAGTAGCATAAATGAAATATTATTATTATTATTCTTATTCTTATTATGTGACACCTCCAGGGAGTCCAAAGACTCACTGAAGGCGAGTGTGCCAACAGCATTGAACGATTGATCCTCCTCCAACTACTAACCACACTCAAACATGCTTAACTTTTTGCTAAGCCATTAGTAGCAGAGGCTCTACCAATCGACCAACCTTTGCTGGCATGGTTCATAAAATTTTAAAACTTTTACTATTTTTATATTGGTATAGCTTTTATAGCTTTATAATGACAGATGTAATTTCAAAACATTATTTATCTGGTATCAATACAGTTCTATGAATTCATTAATATTTAAATCATGTTTAATAAAACCAATGACAGAATATTTCATGCAAAGTAATTAGATTTTAATTTTTTTCTTTCTTTACCTTGCTAAGAAAATCAGAAAAATATGTACGTATAATTCCAAATGATTTTCCATCCACCGCAAAATGGAAAACTTTTCCCCTCTCCACTTCAACTGTATGTGAAAGCTGTAAAACAAGTTTAAAAACTGTATCATATAAACACACAATTTAGACACTGATATAAATATATGGATAAGTTGTACAGTTGAAAGGAAGTTTAGATCCAACAGCTCCCAATTTTATCTAGTTAATCATTGTTAATCCCCAGTATAAAGAATACCTAAAGAATACACACACAATTAACATACAAAAATATACTTACAGACATAAGACTAACCACCTCATCCTATTAAAAAAAATTTAATAAAGCAAGGAAATTGCAAGTATCCTTGGTTATAAAGCCAAGGATACTTACATTTTTGTGGACTCTTAAGGGGCTCTAAGAACCACTAATGAATGCATGAGCCTTCATTCATCGATGAACCCAAATTTCCCCATAGCAACAGTGCTATTTTAGAGATAATGTAATATATTAACCTTTTGACTATAACAAACTATAGCATTCTTTAATCCCTGAAAACTGGGTGTAGTGAAAATAATCACGTATCTCTTATTTGATTGTAGATGAAATGTGCTACTGTGCTACATTAAGTGAATAAACAAAAGCCTTGCAGCTGAAAGAATTGATTCTCAAATTTGGGTAAGGAGTCCATCTTGCTTTACTTATTATTATTACGGGCAACTCCAAGGAGTCGAGAGACTCATCGAGGGAGGCCTTAACATCATGTTAAGAACAACTATTCGACATTCACACAGTATCTATCATGCCTCGCCTTGAACTCATTCACAGTCATGGTGCCCGCAACAGACTCTGGCAGCTTATTCCACTCATTCACCAGTCTCCAAGTAAAAAACCTAACTTTAACACCCTTGCCCAGCTTCCATGTATGGTCCCTAGTCCTCCCACCAACAGTCCTATTCCCAAAAATATCTTCTGATTTAATCTTATAGAAACCCTTCAGTAATTTGAATGTCTCAATCATATCACCCCTTTTCTGCTTATCAACCAATTTCTGCAACCAACAAATCTTCAACCTGTTCTCATAAGGTTCATTCCATAGACCTGCGATCATCTTGGTCACTCATCTCTGGATTCTCTCCACCTCCTCCCCATCAAGAAGAAACCCTGGCGCCCATATCTGGGCACAATAGTCTAGATGGGGGTCTTATCAAGGCTCGATACAGAGCAACAATAACCTGTTTGTCTCTGCTTGTTAAAGTATTTGTCAGCAACCAAGTGATTTGATGAGCTGATTTAGCCACTTTTGCGATGTTCCCCCTAAACTTCAACTCCCTATCCACCAACACTCCCAAATCCCTGGCCTCATCAATCTCCTGGAGTACAGTTCCACCAATGTGATATACTGCTGCTAATCTTTTCACCCCAAAATGCATAACCTTACACTTTGCCACATTAAATTGACATCCATTCTCCTTAGCCCAGTCCTCCAAACTATCCAAATCATCCTGCAAAATTTTGACATCGTGTGCACTCACTATTGCTCTACCCAACTTTGCATCATCAGCAAACAAATGAACACTTCCTCTCAGATCCTTTCCTATATCGTTAATGAACAAATTGAACAGTAGTGGTTCAAGAATAGAACCCTGCGACACACAACTAGTCACAGGCCATCTTTTGGACTCTACTCTACTTTATTCAATTCATGAATAAACCACTTTCTGATATCTCTCCATCAACCACCCTCCTATCCAAATCACTAACCCTATATCCATCCCGATATGCTGCAATTTACTGATTAGAATTCCACGTGGTATCCTGTCAAAAGGCCTTAGCAAGATCTGGTAGAATCATTGTAAACCCATTACCTTTATCCAGTTCAGCCGTCACTGTGTTATAAAACGTGAGCAAGTTACTGAGGCATGATCTACCCTTCACAATACCATGCTGTCCCCATACAGTATCCCATTTTCATCTGTCCAATCCTGTATTTTCCTCTTGACTATTTTCTCCAAGACCTTGAAGAACGATTCCTGATATGCTGATCGGTCAGTAATTTACAACACCAGTCTTAAAACCTCCTTTATGCAGAGGAACTATTTTCCCCTCTTTCCACCGCCTCAGGACTAACCCAGACCCGAGACTCAAATTAAACAAAATGGTCAAGGGCACTGACTTAGGCAAATAAGAGTGTCAAATGTACATAGCCCTTCTGGTAAGCAGAACTCGTGCTGGGATAATGATTTTCAACAAAATCAATCTGTGAAACAGACAGCTGGGACAATGCCATATACTTGCACAACTTACCTTGAACTCTTGGATGGAAATTAATATAAGTGTATTAATTTCCATCCAAGTGGATGGTAATTACATAAAGTAGCTAATTACCATCCACTCCAAATTATTACAATACTGTAGCAAGTAATATTAGTATTAATATTAGTCTTAAGATTCAACTTACACAAAATACGTTTATCTACAGTAAGAGTAAAAAATATCCAGTGGAATTATCAAAAGAAAGAGACATATGGCTTCATTTCAGCAATGTAAAAATATGAAAATAGTGGATATTAAAGATCCAACATTATTTCAAAGACAAATATATGTAGAAACAGTGAAAGTTTTTAAGTTTTGACAAGAGAGCTTATGAGCACTGATGAACTTAAAAGACATGAGCACTGGCCAAGCATCCATATATTTGCCTTTTATTAGTGCATTTGATTAAGAATTCACTAGCCTTCATTCAATCACAAAGAAATCTGATGTCAGATAGTTGTATTTTTCATGAGTGAACTCTCGGTTGGCATGTAATAGGCATGCTTACATATAGCTGCAATCTGGCAATGCAAATTATATTGAAACATTGGATATTAATCAAATGCACTAATGAAAGACGAACATATGGATGCCTGGGCAGCACTAGTGTCATTCAAGTAGTGCAAACTAAGGCAACTCTGATGCCAAGGATTGTATTCTCATAAGCTCTCTGGTTAAAATTTAGAAACTTTCCAAGTTTCTACATTCGTCCAGCTATGACATAATGTTGGATCTTTAATATCCACTATTAGAATTGAATGTTATTTATATTTTTGCATCAGTAAAGGATTTTTTACCCTTAGAGGATTCAACACACACACACACACACACACACACACACACACACACACACACAAATAAAAAGAAATCAAACACATGCCAACCATAATAGCAGATAACCCAAACCACTCCCCAAATAACACCCTAGATCTCTTCTCATCAATGAACCCTTCCAAATACACAGTGAATGTAGCGGGCTCCCTAGTTTGGCATTATAACATGTGGGACAGCCTCTGCAACTTCTATACCTCATTCCCATGGTTGGAATATTGTTTCTGGCCTTGCAACCCAAAAATATGCACTGAACTTATCATTAAAGTAATCCTCACTGGCATGGAAACATACATTCCCCACACTAGCCTGAACTATCATTCCCTAATTAAACCCTGGTTCTCCAAAAGATGTGCTAAGACTCCTGTATAAATGAAAAATCAACATACCATAACTGGATCACATCAAGAACTCTATCCTCCTTTAGAGCTTGTACTCAAGCCTGAAATAGATGCAAAAAAAAACTATTAATGCTTCTAAAATAAAGGAGCAAAAAAACAGGAAACTAGCAACCTGTCCAAATGGCAGTTGAGCCTTGTGGCCTCCCACCAAAGCAATTAGTCGTAACTTCTACCCAACACTATTCCCATCCATATCATATTCAGATGGCTCTATTGCATTATCACCAACAAAAAAAGCCAATCTCCTGGCTTTACACTTTGCTTCCAATGCATGCATAACTGACAATGGCAATTCTTTGCCAACCATTCCAGATGCCCAATATACAATGCCCCTATACCCTTTTGCCAGAAAGAGGTCTGTCCGAATTGGACACAGAAAAATCTCCTGGTCCTGATGGCATGCCTCCAATTGTCCTGAAAGTTTGTGCACCAGTACTGACTCTTATCCTATGTCGCCTATATATGCTCTCTTACTCCACTGGTATCCATCCCACAGCCTGGAAATTGGTCCATATTTCAACCCATTCCCAAGAAGGGTGACAAATCACGGCCATATCTTACTCACCTCTGTCTAAAGTAATGGAAAAAATCATCAATTCTCAACTCCCACACTACCTTGAAAGTACCCACCTAATAAATGACTGCCAGTAAGGATTCTGTCACTGCTGATCATCAGGAGATCTGCTCACATGTGTCACCTATCTCTGAATAAATGCTATGGAAAAGTATGGTGAATCTCAAGTGGTTGCACATGATATCCCCAAAGCTAAGCAAACTACCATCATTTGGTCTATCTCAGGACTTCTGTAGTTGGATTGCCAGCTTTCTATGTATAATGATAGATGGTTCCTTATCCTCTCACCATTCAACTAATGTCAGGTTCCACAAGGTTTCTGTCCTCTCATCAACCCTCTTCCTGCTATATATATCAATGATCTACTTCAGCTGACCTCCAACCCAATACATAGTTTTGCAGATGACAACACACTGCACTCCTCCCTTTCATTCGACAAACCTTACTATACACAACTCACCTCAACTAAAAGAACATCAACCACAACTGCCCTCAATTCTGATCTCCAAGCTATCCTCCAATGGGGTTCAGAAAACCTTGTCAATTTCAATGCTAATAAAACCCAGTGCTGTCTTCACCCCTCTGAACAGCTGTTAACCTTATACAAATCACAAATCTACCCAGCTATTGAATATTGCTCTCACATTTGGAGTGTGATCTCTGAAAGCGCCCTTAAAATGCTTGACTCAATACACAGGAGAGCAATTAGACTTATTAATGACACATCTCTTACCAACTCACTACTCCCACTTTCACACAGACATTTGGTTTCTGTAATATGTGTATTCTATAAATATTTCCATGGGAAATGTATATCTGAAATAGCATCAATAATTCCTCCACTTAGCACTAAGCTCGTTGGAACACGTGCAGCTGCTGCTCAACATCCCTTCACAGTGTACCTTGAAACCCACAGAAACAGTTCCTTTTCCTCCTCCTTCATCCCTGCTATTGGTGTATTGTGGAACAGTCTTCTTACTGATATGTTTCCCAAGGAATACAATATACAATCTTTTAAATCAAATGTAAACAAGTTCTTCTTGTCCACCCCACTACCCATATACTGTAGGTTGATCAACCAACCTCTCATATATGGGCTCAACATAAAAAAAAAAAAAAAAAAAAAAAATATATATATATACAAAAAAAAAAAAAATTATCTATATACTTTAGCTACATTTTATACTGTGTCTGTTTATGGAGTAAGCCTCCTGCAATGGGCAGGTCATACTGCAAGAAGTAATACTCAAAAAGAACCAAGTTGATCTCAAAACGATATTCTAGAGATGGAAAGAGAGTGCCAGGAAGACCACGAGATGGTGGGAGGATGAGATTAAAGAGATGCTTGAATTCAGTGGCATAAAAAGGCTCAGGATAGGAATGAAATCCAGAGTTCACCTCTGAAAGCTGTTAAAATTTGACTTATTTTAAAACTTTCTTACACAAACTTCTTTTCCATAAGAGATTCAATTTTATACTGTTCAACATTAAATGGTGATCACCCCAGTTTCAAATCTTCTGTATACTCTTGTGTTCTGAAAACCAGTGAAAAAACAATACTATCAACAAGAATATAGTGAACGAGACTTTTCTTATTTCTTGCATCTTCTCTTCATGTGAATTTGTGCACATCTTTATGTTGGAACATGGTGTTAGTAATAACTAGTCCATATCTTGAACAGAAATCCAGCAAGTACTTACCATTATTATTAAATTTGCTCTCTTTGCCAAATTTTTCTAAAACATTTCCATATGTCTGGTAATAATTTCATCCTTTGCTATTTAGATCTACAAGGACTAGCAAAATACAGTTCTCAATGGTTTCAATCTATCCAGAATATAATGCATTGCAATATCTAGTCACCTTCTAGTAACACTCCTCTTGATGTTAAAGAGGACATCATTTCTAGAAGTTTATCCAAAGTTGTCAAAAATTTTACATTTCAGACATTCAAAAGACTGCATGTTCAAATCCCACCATGGTCATGGATGTTAATGATTGTCTGTGAAAATACTAGTGGTGGTGGGGAGTAGATGTTGCAGTTCGCTGTAGTTGGATTGAGTGGTGGAGATGGAGAGTTGCAGAGTAGGTGCCCTCCCTTGATGAGTCTTTGGACTCCTTGGAGGTGCCATGTAATAATAATAATTTTCTCAGTAATAATATTGAGTAATATAATAGCCTTGTAATCTCTCTCTCTCTCTCTATATATATATATTTTTTTTTTAATATTAATTAAACTGCGTTTCCAGATAGTCCAAGCTATTGAAGTTCTTGACAGATTTCTGAAATATCACCATTGTGTATAAAATTATCAAACAATACAAATATGAAATGATTTGAAACAACAACACAAATCAGCATTTTTTTAGCAGCATTCTTGTACATGATGTCATTCTTTACTACAGTGTCATTTGTATGATTTAATTTTGTTCATTAAATTCTATCTGAAAGCAATGCTATTACAGTTGGTCCTTGACTTAAAACATATGCATGTTAAAGCCATTCATACTTATGATGGTCATCACCATTATAATTATCATTGAATACCATCTCACTCATGCAATCCATAGACCAGGGTGTTATTGATGCCTTCAAGTTATTTATATTATTTAAGAATTACTTTTGCTCAAGGTATCGGTGCTATTGTGCGAGAAAAACTCTCAGAGACTTTTGGATTATGATACCGTGCATTATACAAAGAATCTAGATGCAGCATGAAGTGAGGTGACATCAAAATGCATAAATGCTGTTTTGAAAGAAGCTGCTGAAAATATATGTTTATTACATTCACAGGATTTTGACAATACTCTGCAAGAGATTAACAAGATAGTGTTGCTAGCTAAAGAGTTGGAGTTTGACAATGAAGATGCAGAGCAGTCAATGAATGTTCTGTAGATAAAGAAGAGCTCAAATGAAGACCTTATAGAGCCAGAAGCACAGAACATTGAAGAAGAAGAGGGGGGAAAAAGTATAAGAGGAGGGAGGATAAGCAGAAAAAGCAAAGCCCCAAAATATATACAGTGAAAAAAACTGGCTGAAGCATTTGCCTCAATTAATAAGGCAAGTTGGTTTTTTGAGGAAATGAATCCAGGCTAAGATGGATGAACAAATTTTTAAAGATGCCTAATCCTGCTGTCATGTTACTCCCTGAAGATGAGCCAACACTTTTCACAAGTTATGATCAAATACCTTCCTGATGAATCAAACAATTAATAAAGCAGCAACTTTTAAGAATTACTTTTTCCATGTGTTTCCTGATGATTATCCGAGTAAAGTGCACATTAACACCACACTCATGTTTCATTATTTATTACAGTACATACAGCACTGTGTTGCAGCAATTTTATGTAATTAGTACATTGTATTATTTCACTATAAACAAAGAGTAAAATTTATTTAAAAATATAACAAAACAGACCTACACATATTTGGCTTCCAGGTATGTTACTGATTAACATATCCTTATGTTTTGGAAGGATATGTTAATAGGATATATTATCAGCAGGTATTATTTCAAAAATACTCAAGCTTAATATTTCAAGTTCTGAATTAAGCCTTTCAGTGTTAAAAAAAAAAAAATTACAAGAGCAGATAAAGACAATATCACTAATATTCTAGATTAATTTATAAAGCAAAATATGGGTGTTCTCCATCTCAATAAGCTTAATATTGTACTAGATACTATCTCCTTGGATCAAATCACTGTTCACAAATTCTGACTTTTTATGTTAGATTGTCCAGGATTTATGGACTGAATGAACTACATAAATCTGAATACCCTGAACCAAATGTTGACTTCATAGGGAGTCCTTACATACAAAATCTCTTAAGTTCCTTTCTCTTCATAATTCCTCTTATTGGCCATTTCTATTCTTTATCAAAAATACTAACAAATTTATCTTGCAAATTAAAGAATTCAAACTCTGATGTGATTGGCCTGTTCGACATCAACTAACTCTTCATCAATCCTTTCTTTTAAGGTTGTATGGTAGTCAGCATTCACAGTGAAGAATTTATGGAAACAAAAACACATGTGTTGGAATAATTACTTACTTATAATTAAGAAAATAACATTCAACATTTTTACATCTGTATTGAGGTCGCCATCAAGAAAACATGCATATGTATAGGACACTAGCTACATAACACTACACAAAAGTAAGATTAATCTAAATGCATTGTTAATAATTTACCTTAGCCTGACCTCTGGTCAACAACAAAAAAAAATTTAAATAAAAAATAAAATAAAAATATTATTAAATAAAATAAACTTTTCATATATATCAGTATAATAATATACAGATGATACAAAAAAAAGTTTTATAGTGGAACTACATTAAACAATTTCTAAAGTCTTCTCATATTAAGGTTCTCTTCTGTATGGTGTTGTTCTAGATGCTACATGGGTTGAAGATGGGTCCTGCAGATTCTTGGAATTATTAATTCATCATTCTTGTTTAGATTTGGATGACGTTCAGCATTTCACAGGCTTCTTTGAACTTTCTTTCAAACCAGGTTTTAGTGTGGTGCAGGGACTTCATTCCTTTCCAGTTAATTCTGTGTCATGTTTGCAGTGAATAGTCTGACAGGCTTGTTTTATCATAGTGGAGGAAATTAACATAACATTTATGTTCATCTTTTCTTACTGGGATGGTGTGCCCTGTTTACCCTATGTAGGTTGCAGGTGAATTCAATTTTATAAACCCCTGGGTGGGCAAGGTATGGAAGAGGATCTTTAGATGAGCAGAATAAATTTCTTAATTTTTCTGGAGGTTTGAAGGTTGCCTTAATATTGTATTTATGTAGCATTCTATTTATTTTTTCTGATATGCCCCTAATGTATGGCATTCCTGTAATATTTTTTGCTTTTAATGGTATTTTTGTGGAGGATCTTGTGAACTGTTTTTTTACTGTAGCTATTTTTTATAAATTTTTGGCTAATAATTTTATATTCTTTGTTCAACATGCTCAATGGAACAAATTGTTAGGGCTCTGTGTTTGAGGGTGCTGATGACTCCTAGTTTTTGTGATGGATGGTGGTATGAATTATGTATTGGCCTGTGTGTATTGGTTTGCAGTAGACCATGAAGGACAGGGAGCCTGAGGGAAGACGTGTGACAAGTGTGTTTAGAAAAGGAAGAGAGTTATTGTTTTCATTCTTAATTGAATTAGATACATTTGTGTTGTTTGTTCTGGTGGGTTAGGTATGTATTTAATATTTTGTGGCCATGGGGCCAAATGGCGAAAATATCATCAACATATCTGAGCCAGACTTTGGGTTTTAGGATTGCTGAATCTAGAGCTTGTTAATCGAAGTCTTTCATGTAAAAGTTAGCTATGGGGGTGGGGGGGGGGGAGAAGAGTCATGAGCCTATGGCCATACCTTCTTTTTGTAGGTAAAAATTATTTTGCCACACAAAATACCCGGAGCGAAGTATGTGGACAAAGAGAGCTGTGATATCGGGCAGAAATGTACTCTGTATGAAAAGAACAGTATCATTGATCGGGAAATTAGTGAAAAGGGCAGTTATGTCAAAGCTGACTAATAAATCTTTGCCCTTGAGTGTGATGTTTCTAATTTGTTTATGAAGTGTTGTGTATTTTTTACATAGGAGGAGGAATGACCTACCAACTCCTTGATTGTAACCACTAGTTTCTTGGCTAAGTGATAATTGGGGCTGTTGATTCCTTCAATTATCAATTGTAGTGTTGTGTTTGTTTTGTGTATTTTTGGCAGGCCATAAATTTTGAGTGTACGGACATAATGCGGTATTAGTTTATTGAGTGTACGGACATAATGCGGTATTATTTTGATTAATTCTATTGTTTTCTTTTTGATGCAGTTTGTAGTTAACCATGTGGTATGTGTTGTGGTCAGATACCAATTGGTTCATTTCTTCTAAGTATGCTGTCCGATTAAGGACAATGGTAGCATTGCCTTTATCCACTTTGGTTAGATTGCAACTTAGCTGTTTATTGGAATTTAGCATGTAGGATGTTTCCATTTGTATTTTATCAGCTATATGATAAAATACAAATGGAAATATATTGAATGGAGGGATTTTAGACCTCTTTCAATATGGTAAATGAAATCTAGTTTGTTTACTGACCTTGGTGTAGTTCAGGCTTTGTAGCTAGATGTGTTGATAATTTGGTTGTGGTCCACTGGTGGTTGGTTGCTCCTTACTTCACTTGTTTGCTGCTACTCTGGGCATGGTGTCCATTGTCTGTTGCTTTCTTGTTGTTTCAGTCCTTGAAACTTCACTATTGATTTTTCTTTGTTCTTAAATAACATGCGCTTTGCAGAGCTGTCTGTGATCCTCTCCAGAATATCCTACATATCAGGATTCATGCAGCTTGATAGATCTAATTTTAGTTGTAGAACACTGTTTTGGGTAACTGCTCAAGTTTTGTAGGTTTGAATGGATCAGCATTCATACTGAAAAATTTAGGGAGACAAAAACATATGTGTTGGAATAATAATTTTACTTATAATTTAGAACTCATAACTCTTCATCCTTGTAGATTTGTTCTCTCAACAAAGCTTTTTCCACAAGGGTATAAATGGAGCATTTTAGCTTAAGTAATCTTCCTTTTTAGCTTAATGCAATTAGGTATCAAATTGCTGTCTCTATATCGTATTAGAAAGGCTAGCTGATTAATTAACATGGAAACATGTATTTTCATCTTACCATAGTGGCTGCATTGCTTGTGGGTCAACTATTCACAGATTATGACAATTATTTCTTTTGAGGTTACATGGGTCAGCATTCATACTGAAGAATTTAGGGAGACAAAAACATATGTGTTGGAATAATAATTTTACTTATAATTTCATCATCATCATGCGTATATCATGGATTTAGGCCTAGCATGGCCTGTTCCGGCCTTAGAAGTCATCGTTGAATCGTTTAAGAGAACGTCCTGGTTTTCTTTTTCCTAATGGCTTGTACTTTAAGGCTTGTTTTGGTAATCTTTCTGTTTTCATTCTTTGAACGTGTTCCATCCATTTATGTTTATATTTTTTAATTTTTTCTATTACTGGTTTTTGGTTTAATTCTTTCATAATACCTTCGTTTCTTTTGTGATCAAATAGGGTATACTTTGCAGTTTTTCTCATAAACTTCATTTCTGCTGTTATTAATCTCGTTTGTCTTTTTGTTTTATTGTCCAGATTTCGCTTCCATACATTAAGACCGGTAGGGCTAATGTATTGTATACTTTTAGCCTGGTTTGTTTTTGAACTAGGTTTGGTTTAAATATAGAGTTAATTACACCTGTTATTTTTAAATATTTTGCAATTTTTACATTTATACCTTTTTCATTTTCATATGTGATCATACATCCTAGGTAGTTAAATGAATTCACCTGTTCTAAGATCTTGTTATCTATTACTATTTTAGTTCTTACTGGATCTTGTCCTTTAAAGGCCATAGTTTTTGATTTTTCCGTTGATATTATCATACCATAATCTTTGGATATCTCGTTTAGATTTAAAATAGCTTTCTGTAAGTTATCTTCAGAATTTGTAATTATTATTTGGTCATCGGCAAAGAGGAGAGTGTTTAAGTTAACTGTAGGAGAAAGTTTAATTCCTTGATGTAAATTTTTATTCCATTTTATTATTATTTCATTTAAGTAGATATTAAAAAGAGTTGCTGAGAGGGGACATCCCTGTCGGACCCCTTGGTTTATCTCTCTTGTACATGATAGCTCGTGATTTAATCTTATTTGTATTTGATTATTTTCATATATACTTGTGATAGCTTTCAGGATATTATTTGGTATTTGTCTTTCTTTTAATATGTTAAATAATATGTTTCTTTTAACTTTGTCAAATGCTTTTTCAAAGTCAATAATGCAATATGTGTTTCTAAATTATATTCTCTTCTTTTCTCTATTATTAATTTTAGGTAAAAGGCCGGGTCTATACATGATCGTCCTTTTCTAAATCCATTCTGTACTTCTAAAATAAAATTTTCAGAATATTTCATCAGTTTGCTATTTAAGATTCTGTATATGTTTTGTAACAACAATTTAGTATACTGATACCTCTATAGTTTTTAGGGTCATCTCTATTACCTTTTTTAAGGATAGAAATCACAATTGCTTTTTCCCATTCTATTGGGGGGATACCAGTTGAATAAATTTTATTTAAAAATAATAAGCGTATTTCTTTGAATCTTGTTCCTGCGTATAATCTTGTTACTTATAATTTAGAACTCATAACTCTTCATCAATATTCCTTTCAGTGACACCCTTGAATATCTATCTTCTGAATTTCCAGCTGACACTGTCAACCTTTGTAAGTCTGTTATGAATTCAGGATATTTCACTTGGAATTGCAAGTGAAACCTCTATACTCGACTACAGTCCAAAATCATTAATCAATTATCAACCATTTCTCTCCATATACTACAAAAAGAGATGACTCCTATAGGATTTCTGTCACACTATATTAAGGTCATGTCTGAAAGTATGTCTCATGATTATAGCTACTTTTACTATCTTCTAAAGATAAAATATCTCCATTGTAAATCGTAGTGCGTGTGTGTGTGTGTGTGTGTGTGTGTGTGTGTGTGTGTGTCAAATTCCATGTATCCCGAAATTGAAATATTAAGCTGGGGGTGTTTTTGTAATAAACAATTTTGGACAAATGGGATATTCTGTTTTTGAAAATGAATTTCAGGACATCAACCTTACATCCAATTGATTAAATATAAGTCCAAACTGAATTCACCAAAATCCAAGACATTATTTAAGAGATGTGATTATCTGTGAAATTACTAGTGATGGTGGTGTTGGTTTAGTTGTGGTACGTTGTAGTTGGTGGATTGAGTGGCGGAGACAGAGAGCTGTAGAGTAAGTGCCCTCTCTTGATGAGTCTATGGACTCCCTGGAGGTGTCATGTAATAATAATAATAATGCCAAGTGATGGAGAGACAAGATATGCTCACAAGGGGGGGGGGTGTTCTGATTAGGGTTATATTTTTATTGTTATTTAAAGAATATCTAATAAAATCAAAATCACATGGTTTGTTTTCTACATTCAATGTCAAAATGTTCTACGATTGAAAAAAATAACATACAACCTCGACATTATTTTTACTGCTGTTGAATTCATCTGTAGGCACATCTTCATAAAACTTCGAAAATTCAGCAAATTTCATTTCCAACTTGGCTGGTTCCAGATTATTTGGAGGAAATGCATGAACAATTATTATATGGTCAGCATAAGGTATCATTCCACACTTCCTAGCAACACTCATTGCTGTTAATAAGTTGTCCCCTAAAATAGGTAAAAAAAATAAATAAATAAAATAAATTTATGATTTTTTAAAAGCAACAGAAACAGAATGCAAGAAAGGTAGAAAATGGGCAGTCCTGGCTATTTAGTAACTATGCAGTGTTATACAGATCATTATTATTTTGATATTAATGCAGTTGAATCCTCAAAAAACTTCATTAGAGCTTTTTAACTCGTCATTTAAATAGAATATGTATTTACGACAACAACTTCTAGGTTTCCCTTTGGATGAGTCATTCTCAAGTTATGCCATATTTGGCAGGGGGGAAAGAAAGGAATTTTGCTCCCAGAAACTCAGGTTTTAACTTACACTATAACCCATACTTTACATTGCAACAGACACAAGTTTAGAGTTTAGGGACATAAGATTATAGAAATTGCATATTGTCTTTCCTAAAAACTTTATTTTATTGATTGATTGTGTGGGCTCACTATTAGTGAAGGCTTAAAGACAGCCTTGGCTTTTTGAAGATGGCAGCCAATCTCTAAGTAGGGAGATCAGCTTACTTCCTTTGGGAATAAAAGCATTAGAGAATTTATTTATTACATGTACTACACAATCAATAAAGTAAAAAAAATAAAATCCTTTCATCTTTCACTAACCTAGAATCCAATTCACAGCTTTGCAATGAATTGGAGATACAAATGGAATGGAATGTAATAATACATTCCATTCCATTCTATTTGTATCTTCAATTGACAAACCCTGTGGTGAACAATTATTCAAAGCATCAAGATGTTCCATAGCCAGTACCTTAAATTCTAATCATCTTTCTATTCTTCCGTGGAACAAGAATAACCTTATAGACCTCAATGCCACCCAAAAGCAGTCTAGGGAGCATTGAAGTACCCAAACATTTTATTTCTTAGAGTAAAGATCACATTTCACTTTCATTCAATTCTGATAATAGCTAGATCACATGATGAGATTCATCTTCTTAGGTTGACTTACTCCCCTAGCCATTTCTGGCAAAAACACACCTCAGTCATAGCTTCTTTAACCTCCAAACACCAGGTGAATTTTTCTGTTCAAGACACTACTTCTCAGCCATAAAACTGTTCGCACATTTTGAACAGCACATCAGCAATCTTCTTAAAGATGTGTGATGCTATCCAGAAGAAGAAGAGTACAATCTGATTTAATCACTGACCCCTATCTCACAGATTCACTCCAATCACTCCCCCATATATGATCTGTTTCTGCCTTTGCTTCTTATATAGGTATTTTCAAAATGTTCTATTAAAATGCCTGACATCATTTTTCCAGTTTCTTTTCTGTTAACAGCAGCGACTACTGGTCAACTTTCATTTACCATTCGGCACGAAACTCAGTGAACTAACTTCTCTTCCTTCTCTTTGAGTCCATCTAGTTCTGTTTTTTTTGGAACAACCTACCTCATGTTGTTGTCCTAAAAGATAACACCTTTCAGCTGTTCTAGAAGAATCACATCAATAAATTTTCCCTTCCCCGGAAATCTCTTGCTTGCACACAACAATGATGTGATATAGGTTTTGCAATCTCCGTGTGTATGTTTGATAACAAATAAACAAACAAAAAATAATAAAATCTAACAATAACTATATTCTCAGAAAACAATCATCATTAGAGGTTATTACTGGTGTTTTTAGAAAGGCAAAGGCAAGCTCACTACATGAGTGAGTTATCTGAAGACTATAAAAGTAGTCTTTCCAACTTCTAATGACTTCTATATAGGATATTAGTTTTCTTCCATCTAATTTTGTGCAAAGGAATGTCAACAGCATGGTATGCCAATCCTCTCTTGCCATAATGATGGTAGCAGATGTATTCTCTGAGAATACAAAAGAACAATTTCTCTACATCAGTAAGTTATATGAAGACTATAAAAGTAGTCTTTCCAACTTGTAATGACTTCAATATTGGATATTAGTTTTCTTCCATCTAATTTTGTGCAAAGGAACGTCAACAGCATGGTATGCCAATCCTCTCTTGCCATAACGATGGTAGCAGATGTATTCTCTGAGAATACAAAAGAACAATTTCACTCTGTTCACAGAAACCCAAGTTAAAGTCAAAGGCCATTTAATGCAGCCTAGGATGTAATAGGTAAGAGAGGATGAAGTCTGCTGTCTGATGAGTACAGTAGGGTTGCTAGTTTGAGGTGCAGTTTGAATGTGATATAGAGATTATATTTATTTAGTACACTGGCTATATTTTCAGATGTATTCTGAATATATGGAACAGGAATAGTAGCGTTGTGTTGTCTTCTACTAAGGGAGATGGAAGAGATTATAGCCACTGGATAAAAGAAGTGCGATGAAAGTAGATGGAAACACACCCACACTCAGAAGAGATAGCAAGGATGAAGTAATGCATAAGTCATATATTTTCCACACAAGTAGTGAAAAGGTGAATCACCTTATTAGTAAAATACTCTGGAGCAGAAATAGAAGTTTTTTTTCACTTGGTTAGACTATAAATTAAAGATGCCAAGTGTCCCTGTCCAAGTGTAAGCAACATAGTTTGGGTGTGAAGTATCTTCACAAATGGGCTACTTTTATATAACATCATTTTAATTAAACATTCTATTTCTTCCTTCCTTTTGCAGTTATTATGATTGCCTCCAATATGTTTTGTTCATTCATAGTTTCATCATTTTCTCTGCATTACTTCAACTTTGGTATCACTTCTGGATCTGGCTCCCACTGATGAGATCTCAATAAAGGTCGAAACCAGCTGAGTAGTGGCTCTTCTCGCAATGCATAGCATTATACATATCCAAAAAGGGATGTGCTTTTCATCGTGGGATACTAAGGCAACTGATGTGAATTCATTAGCCTCTATATACAAGTAGCCCAATTGTCAAGATACTTCATGCATAAACTATGTTTGCTTACACTTGGACAAAGGATTAAACCAGGAATATAATTTCTTGGCATCTTTAATTTTCATCTGCTAGAGTTTCAGATATATGTAATTTTGCTTCGTTTGGTTGGAAATCAGGAATTGTAACTTTTTCAGTTTGTGGAATGTGATTTTGTTCTATCATGTGAGTCATGATTTCAGTTGTTGTTGCAACTTTAGAATTTTTATTCATTTGTATCTTTTCTTTTTAATAGTTCCATGGAAATTATCAGAAATGGGAACAGAACAGTCTTAAAAATTTTACATAATCAAGATAACAGTGATCTCATTGCAGAATTAATACAGACTGAGTCATTGTCTGTTTGACATGGAAAACATGTGACATTGAAATATTTCCTGATCAGATTATATCTTTGCAGGCCTAAAGAAATTAAATAAATTTTAGTTATTTGTGAATACAATTTGCAGTTTTTGTTTAAATATGTATTTCAGAGTTTTGTAAAAGTTGTATACACATGGGAACTAGATTATTTTTTTAGAAGATATGATTTCTTTATTTTGGAAATTTTAGATAAGGAATAAGGAATCAGTGTAGAAATAATAGTAGGAATCAGTGGCGGCCGGTGAAAATTTTAAGTGGGGTGCTGCATATACAAAAAAAAAAAAAAACTTTTTTTTCCTAATCAGTAACAAATTTATTAATAAATATATTTACATATTAAAAATTGCTTTATTAAAAATATTTCATCCTCACCACAAACAAACATTAATAATAAAAGTTTCGTATCAATAGCAATGACAAGTGCAAACAAATATCGACATTAGATTGCAGTGCATTTGTTTCGTGTAATGATAATTGAAAAAAATATAATTCTTTTCATATTTTCAACAGTGACACTCATCATAATTCAGCCTTGTATTTATAATAAATAAATAATTATATGTTATTTTAACAAAATAAAATAAGATTTACAAAAAATAGTTCACCACACACATGCACCAATAATAAATGTTTCATATCTCACAGAAATAAGGCATGTAAGCATACTAAAAATACACTGCCGTTTGAGTAGTTACAGTTTGGAATGACATAACATGCAATGATGAGAGCAAACAAATATCGGCGTTAGATCGCAGTGCATTTGTTTTGTAATCTAAAGCATTAATTGAACAATTCCAATTATTAACTATTTAATCAATGTCAAAACATAAACTGTAACCTTTAACATGTTGTACTGCATTTATATAATGTTGTAAGCATTGTTATTATTTATAAGCACAAACAAAATTAAATTTTTTCATTTTTGCCTTGGGGGTGCTGCAGTGCCGCAGTGCTTATGTTTGGGCTGCCACTGGTAGGAATCATAACATAAGTAATTAACTATGTTGGCTGGCTCATGGTATATTTTGTTAATGTTTATCTTGTTAATGTTAAGTGCAATCTTGTTTGTATTGTACAGTGAAACAAAACCTGCTACTAAAACTGTTACATGAAGTTTTTTTTTTTTTCACTATATTATTTTAGGAAATTACAACGTACTAGGATATACATTAAAATAAATTTTAATATATTTCTATATTTCGGCAACAATCACGCTGCCATTTTCAAGAACTTAGGTACAAGGTACGTGCACACAGGCACAGCACAAACAATAAATGAGTAAGAAGAATGAAGCTATTATTTCTCCTAAAGTCCTGATGGTGCCCTCTAGAGGGCGATGTTGGTATTCTTGGGCGATTGGGCTGGAGGTCTTCTGATGAAGTTTTCCCAAATTTGAGGAAGTCTCATGCAGCCAAATTTGTTGAGGTTTGGTTCGTTTCTTAGGGCTGAAGCTGATTCTATGAAAAGCCTTTCATACCTGTATTTGCTACGGTGTATTATCCTGGCTTTTTTCCACTGTATTCTATGGCAGGTATCCAGAGCATGGTCAGCAAGACCAGAGTGGCTGTATTGGTGAAACCGGATGTAGTCCTTGTGTTCTGAAATTCTGATATTTGCTGTCCTGCCTGTTTGGCCGAAGTAGGACAGCTTACAGCTGCAAGGGACCTGGTACACCCCAGGTAGGTCTAGGGGGGGGGGAAGGTTGGTCTTTTGTTGAGCGGATAAGGGATGCCAATTTTTTTATAAGGTTTGTAACAAGAAGTTAAGTTATGTTTTTTTAGGATTTTTCTGATTTTTTCTGAGGTGCCTCGGATGTAAGGTATGGTGATGGATTTAGAGTAATCCTTGTTGTGAGGGGGAGGGGGGGTTGTGGTTTACTGGCTTTAATATTTTTTGGATTTTTTTTGGGGGGGGGGGAGGGGGAGTAGCCATTGGCTGAGAACGTGTTGAGGATGTGGTTTCGTTCTGTGGTTAGGGCACTGTCATTCGAGCAGATAAGTTTAGCCCTGTTGTGTAGTGTCTTAATGACTCCATATTGTTGTGAGGGGGGGGGGGATTGTTGGTGAATGTATCTGCCTGTATGGGTGGGTTTTCTATATACTGAGAAAACCAAGGTTCCATCAGGCTGGCGGGTGACCAGTGTGTCTAAGAACGGAATGCAGTTGTTTTTTTCCTCTTCTAGGGTGAATTTGATTCTGGGGTGTTGGTTGTTTAAGTGTGTTAAGAAGGAGAGGAGTGCATCGGAGCCATGTGGCCAAATAGCGAATACATCATCTAAATAGCGAAGCCAAATGGTTGGTTTTTGTGGGGCAGAGTTCAAGGCTTGCTCTTCAAAAGTCTCCATATAAAAGTTGTCCAAGGGTGGGGAGAGTGGAGAACCCATGGCTGTCCCCTCTATTTGTTTGTAGAATTTTCCTTGCCAAACAAAGTAGCCTGAGTTCATTGTGAACTGAAATAGGGCTGTGATATCGGGAGGAAATTTAGCTTAGATTAGCTCTAAGGATTCTTTGAGAGGGACATTCGTAAATAAGGAGGAGACATCAAAACTGACCATTATGTCAGTGTGTTTGCGTGTAAGGTTTTCTATGCTGGCTTTGAAGTGGGCTGAGTTTTTTATGTATGAAGGTGTGGTGCCAGTATAGTGTGAGAGAGCTTTGGCCAAATGTTTAGCTAGTTTGTACGTGGGGGAATCAAATAAATTTATTTATTTATAAATATATAAATAAATAATTAAAACCATATAACTCCATAAATATGGAGTTATATGGTTTTAGTTTGTTGGTGATTTCCACAGGCCAAGAAGTGACCTTCTTAAGGAGCCTGTGGAATTTTCTAATTTGTGAGTTGGTGGGATTGTATTCGATAGGGAGGTAAGTGGCACGATCTAACAATAGAGATTTCAGCTTACCTGTGTAATCTTTTTGGTTCAGCAATACTGTGGCATTCCCTTTGTCAGCTTTGGTGATTATTATTTTCTTGTTT
The DNA here is from genome assembly GCF_054136105.1 of Typopeltis vanoorti. Taxonomy (NCBI): domain Eukaryota; kingdom Metazoa; phylum Arthropoda; class Arachnida; order Uropygi; family Thelyphonidae; genus Typopeltis; species Typopeltis vanoorti. Next base: position 14,391,473 of record NC_143554.1, read on the forward strand.
TTCTTTAATTCTAATAGAGATTTAATTTCTTTACTGGGCATGTTGGTTTTAGGTGGTTTGGCTTTAGTCAGAACACAAGCTACATCCAGTCTAATATTGTTGGCGACGTTGCTTGGGAGGTGTCGGATCCCGCGTTCAATCTGTATTATGATATCCTCAGCAGGTATTCTTTTGGGCGCACTGGCGAAGTTGTGGCCACGTGCGAGGGCGTCGAGTGCTTCGGGTTTCACACTTAGTGACGACAGATTCACTACCGTATTGGTAGGAAGTTGCGGTTTAGAGATCGCGAACTTTTTTAAATTTTCGAATTTTTTGATGTGTCGATCTCGGACTAATCTAAACTCTTTCTCCGCTGCAGTGCACGAGATGTCGCGTAAAATCGACCAAATTTCGTGGCTTAAGGTGCTTGAAAGGTCAACTTCAAGTGCCTGTATAGCTGAGTTAGCTTCACTTAGGATATGGCGAGTGGCGGCAATTTGTTCTCTGAGTAAGGCTTGGCTGGCACAGTTATAGATACGAAATGCCTTTTGCGAAGAGAAACGGTGCTTGAATTTCACACAGTTAGGGATTACCTGGTTATCCCGGCAGCGCTTCAGGAAGGCGAGACGATTCAGTTGTCTTGCTAGCTTCAACTTCAATTTACCGTAATGGCGTGCTTTACGTGCAGTAACATCTCCGTGGATTATCGTAATTCTCGTGGAAAGGGTTAGACGTTGGTTATGCATTTTCACTATGTTATTTCAGGAAATTACAACGTACTAGGATATACATTAAAATAAATTTTAATATATTTCTATATTTCGGCAACGTCACGCTGCCATTTTCAAGAACTTAGGTACAAGATACATGCACGCAGGCACAGCACAAACAATAAATGAGTAAGAAGAATGAAGCTATTATTTCTCCTAAAGTCCTGATGGTGCCCTCTAGCGGGTGATGTTGGTATTCTTGGGCGATTGGGCTGGAGGTCTTCATGCAGCCAAATTTGTTGAGGTTTGGTTCGTTTCTTAGGGCTGAAGCTGATTCTATGAAAAGCCTTTCATATCTGTATTTGCTACGGTGTATTATCCTGGCTTTTTTCCACTGTATTCTATGGCAGGTATCCAGAGCATGGTCAGCAAGACCAGAGTGGCTGTATTTGTGAAACCGGATGTAGTCCTTGTGTTCTGAAATTCTGATATTTGCTGTCCTGCCTGTTTGGCCGAAGTAGGACAGCTTACAGCTGCAAGGGACCTGGTACACCCCAGGTAGGTCTAGGGGGGGGGGAGGTTGGTCTTTTGTCGAGCGGATAAGGGATGCCAATTTTTTATAAGGTTTGTAACAAGAAGTTAAGTTATGTTTTTTTAGGATTTTTGTGATTTTTTCTGAGGTGCCTCGGATGTAAGGTATGGTGATGGATTCAGAGTAATCCTTGTTGTGAGGGGGGGAGGGGGGGTTGTGGTTTACTGGTTTTAATATTTTTTGGATTTTTTTATAAGGAATATAAGGTGTTAGCAGATTTTAGTGAAGTTAATAAAGATAATACGGTGTTCTTTTGTTACCCAAGAAGGTGGATGAGTGATAGATATCACAAAGTGATGTATAGATATGCTGAGCATAAGACTAGGAGGGTGACCAGCAGTGTCAACAGTTAAACAACAGCAGTCCAAGTACAGTTCTGTACTTGGGCCACAATTGTTTAATTTGGGTATATTAATGATGTTGGGGAAGACAAATATTTAAGCATGACTGACTAAATGGATATGAAGAAAATCTGAGTTCATGCAAGAGAAAGCAAAAAAGTAAATTATGGTTTGCTTTAAGGCTTCACCAAGTAAAACTCCTTGGAGTTCAGTCTCTATAGTTCATCTATTAATAATGATGGTTTGAAAGACCTGGCCTCAAAAATCCCTAGGACTAGAAGAACATTTATAAGAGTTTTAGAATGGAAGGTGAGTAAGCTTGATGTCATTCAGAGGTTGCAACATTTCTGACTCTTGGAAACTAGTTTTTCATCTCATAAGACAGGCATATCAATCAGAACAAATACAATTAACAGACTTATAGGCTTTGTAGATAGAATTAATTGTTAACTATTTTATTATAGTATATGTTAGGTTTCCATGAAATCAAATTACTTGGCTGTGGCAGATTACTGAGCTTAATACTCTGAAGATAAGGAGGAGGTTGAATTCTTAAGACAATTAACAGGATTGGAGATTAGAGTGGTCAGTAAATCAGTTGCTATTTCTGCAGTGCTTTTGGCTTTGGATATGGTTACAAGTTGACAGCCAGCAACATGATGCTGGAATTCAAATGAGTAGCTATAGACCTTTCTTACTTTGGATTTCTTTATTCTAAGTTTAAGAAATATCACTGGTTAAGTTAAAGAGATAGAGAGAGAAAGATAAAAAAGATTCAATGTGTGTTTTGTTCTTTAGCTATCTTTCTTAGTACTGCTTAGTTTCATTACATTTCATAGCCTGCCATGTATGCTTCCTGCAGCTGATAATAAATTTAGTTACTAGTGGTGTTCACATCAAATATGAAGAATGAAAAAGTGAAAACAGATCCAAAGTTATCAGCCAATGTGTCATACCAGTTATGACATACAGATCAAAGACATGGCTAATAACCAAGCAAATACTGGATAGAATGAGGAAAACTGAATGTAAAATGGAGAAGGACATGCTAGACATCACACTACAAGACAAAATATAAGAAAAAAAAAGTGTTGGATCTATATAGGACAAGAGATGTTAAAATTACAACAGAAATGAATAGAACATATCATGGATGAAAAGTGACAAACAATCACCCAGTGGCATCCACATGAAGGCATATGAATGTCTGGATGACCAGAGAGAAAGTGGTGGAAATAGCAGGAGAATGTTGACAATGGGAAACTTTCAACTGCAAAACATAGAGACAAATAGGGGAGATATGTAACTACAAATGGTTATAAAAATGACTTAGAAACTTAAGTGGTGTTATTCTATTCTAAACTTATTATTTTTGAAATCTCACCTGTTACCATTACTGTACGAATTTTGGCTCCTTTTAATGTTTTTATAACTGAAGTTGTCTCTTGCTTTAAAGTATTCTGCATTATTAATAGACCTAAAAATGTAAGATCACATTCCACCTGATCCCTACATTATGGAAGAAGAATGGAGAGAAAAAACATGTAATTGAAATTGTCAGTTTTAAAACTGATTAAGGAATTAAATTAAATTTTATACTACAATGTGTATATTACAGCAATAATTAGTCCAAAACATGTAAACAATATTCTAACAAATCAGTTGACACAGAAACTACCATAGTCAACTCTCACTACAGTGAAAGCAAAGAAATTAAAGAAATAATTTGCTATAGTCAAATACACTTTAAAAATATAAACACCATAAACAAAAAATCAGCTACCGCCTATTTGTTTCCGTATAGGGAGTAGGTGGGACCATTTACCCTACAATAATATTTTATTTACAAATATTTTGGCTTGAAACTAACAAGCTACCCGCAGGTTAAGAATCTTGTCCAAATTATACACCCAAAAGTCTCCTGATGATTCCTATGTACTTGGAAACCTGTACACAGGTAATCCATGTTTATTCCACTCCCTTGCCAACTTTCTGACTCGTCATCATACATTATGTAAGATGGTTGATGGTTCCTTATCTTCTAACTATTACAACTAATGCCCGGGTTCCAAAAGGTTCAGTTCTCTAATCCATCCTCTTCCTTTATATCAACGACCTACTCTAGTTGATTACAACCAATACATGGTTTTGCTGATTACAGCACTTTGAACTCCTCCTTTTCATTTGACAAATGGTGTGTTATACAAATCACCACAACTTAAAGAACGTCAACCTCCAACATCAAAGCCAATCTTCCGGGGGGGTCAGATAACATTGTCAATTTCAATATTTCAATGTTAGCAAAATACAGTTCTGCCTTATTTCCCACAAAAGAGAACCTTTTGTTACAATATTACAATGATTGCCATCCAATCATTGTAATATTGTAACTAGGATTTCATTTTTGCTCAAGGTATTAATTTACCTGTGAAGAGCTATTAGCCTTATACAAATTACAACCCACCAAATACTGCTCTCACATTTGAGTCGAATAAAAATACTTGACTCAATACAGAAGGGGGCAATTAGGTTGATAAATGACTTGTTGCTTATCAATTCACTCTACCCACTTTCACAGACAATTTGGTTTCTGCAGCATGCATCCCCTGTAAATATTTTTTATGTTTTGTTCATATGAACTAGCATTAACAATTCTTCCACTGTACTAAATCCAATGAAATACATCCCGATGCCACCCAACTTCCCTTCATAGTTCAACTCCATATGCAAAGAGGTTTCTCTTTCTCCTTTGTAATTCCTTCTACTGCTGTATTCTGGAAACAGTCTGCCCTCATGCATTTACCAAGGAATATAATACAGAGGTCTTCAAATCAAACATGAACAAGTTTCTCCTTTCTCAGCTCTCTACTAATTCATATTCATGGTACACATACTATAGGTTGTGATTAACCAATCTCTCATATGTAGGAACAACATAAAAAAACATTATGAAGCAAAGTGGAATTAGGCCCTAATACCAAAATTGGAGATGATAATCACAGCTCTGTACTTTATGCACATGATGTATACTCTTATATATATCCAGCAGAAGGCTGAAGATTCCTGAACTACACTGAATAATTACTGTAACAAAGTTAGTGTGAAATCAGTAATAAAAAACAACAACAACAATAATTATGGAAATAGACAGCAACACATAAAATCACCTGCATTCTCACTGAGTGCATTCTCACCTACAGAACAAATAAACTATTTTAGCTATTTAGACAACTTTTAGCAATGATGGCAAACTGCAAGTGGAAATAGCAACAGAATAAACAAAGCTGGTTATGCTGGGAAACTGGCTGAATGAATTTATATGGATAAGAGATAAATTAGTCAAAACACTAAACTACTGTATGCAAGACAGTATTCAAACCAATTTGAACTTGGGATCTGAGAGCTAGGTTAAAAATGAATGTTGATCAAAGAATGGACACCACACATATGAGAGTTCTGAGAAAAATTAGGAGATTGAACAATAGATGGCTTCATTATGAGAAGATATTATGAAGGAACCTGGCATTACTAGCATTCAGGAATGTGTGAGCAGAGCCAATGTTAGATGGTGCGTTCACTTAAACTGAAAAAGAAAAGTCAGTAAAACAGGTGTTTGTTATATATAAAAAGATAAAGCTCTTTACTTTGTGCAAGTGATGTTATATTCTTAATTTAATTCAGTACAAATATGCAGGATTCCCTAACTAAATTGAATAACAACTGTAATAATTTTGGTATGAAAATTGGCAAAAAAAAAGATGGACAATACAAAAATAGACAGGCACACCAAAAACATCAATTACATCCTGAATGGAGAGCCTATAGACAAGTATTTCAGCTATTTTGACAGTTTGATTGAAGATTTCAAAAATTAAATTTGGTGTAGACAACAGAATAAGCAAAGCTAGTAGGATGGGAAGAAAAGGTGAATACATTTGTATGGAATAAGGGAGAAATTAATGAAACCACTGAACCAGCTGTATATATGACAGTATTCAAACTAATTTTAAGTTATGGATGTGAGAGATGGATTGAATATAAAATTGATCAAAGACTGGAGACCATAGACTTCTGATAAGAAAGAAAGAAAGAAAGGAAGAATAGCATTTTTGACTCAGAAATTCTGAGCCACTATATATATCAGGGGGAATATTCCGAGTGCGCTAGGTATGCAGTGCACATCCATGGAATATCAATATCACAGATGTTATATCATCTTGTCAGGCATTAGGCATGCTGATCCGCTCGGGAACTTCGAGAAGGAGACCTACAGGAAGGGCACACGCGACCGGGAAACACTACAGGAACCAGGAGAAAAAACGTAAAGGGAGCCAAAAAGTCCTCTCTCAACGACGTGAATCATTTTTAAACCCCATTATAGCACCCTCTTTCTGCACTCCAGATGTCTATGACACTCCCCCATTTGCTGTCACCGAGTAACATCACCTCCTTGCTGTACGTGCATTGCTTTTTTTGGGGAATGCGAATTTCTTGCGCCTTCCACGAATGCCTACTCATCGCTCGTTACATCATCTTTGGTGGTCAAATTGCAACCTTTGAACTTTCGTTCGCACAATGATACACGACTTTATACATGGCATATTTTAACATTGATGTTTTTGGACAAATTAAGATTCCATCTATATTAGACAATAACTTTAAATATAGTACAATTTAATATTTCCTACTTCAATTTCATTTTAATTTAAGATTCAACCTCTCCTTTTATATTTTAATTCCTTTTTAAGCAAAGTTAATATCTGCATTTTTACATATTATGTCTGTTTTTCCAAGAATACAAGTGTGCTTTTGCTTGATATTGTTCTCTTATTAAATCTTGAATGGAGCAGCTCTATTCTTGATAGAGCTATATTTCAAGATCTAACACTCCCCTAATTATTTCCTGGCTTTGCGTGATTCCTAAAATGAAACACAGTATACTGATGCTTCATGAAGAGGGCACTTTTCGCCTCATAAACATTGCATCACATTAGCGTGAATAGCTCGGGTGTGTGCATTCAAAATACATATGTTTACATTGTGGATGGTTTTGTTTGCACCTTTGATCAGACATACAGATGGTGTAGTGGGTCAAATTCTTAGTGTTCCAGTGATTTAAACCACCCAGAAGGCAAGCCAGGGTGAGTGCTGAGAAATCAGCACTCACCCTGTCAATCAACTAACCAATCAACTGCCACCTACAAATTGGTGGCAGTTGATTGGTTATTGTGTCAACCAATCCAATTGAACGTTGCCATTGGTCAAGAGTTTCGTATGTTTTGCGTGCATGAAGTGTGAACTGACGTGGTGGACAAGTTTTTATATAATATAGACAAGTTTTCAATATATCATTTTCCATAAATGAATAACTTTTTTGCTCATATTTACAATGGGGGAAACAGTGCTGACGATCTAGTGAATGTCCTGTTTTCTGCCAGAACTTGCAGATTGTATGACTATAGTCGAAGGAGATGAGCTTCGTCCTCCTATTCCAAATTTACTGTGCAAGCACATAAATGCAAAAACTGAGTGTATATATATATATATATATGAGACACTTCTCAATTTCACAATACAATGCAGTAAAATCGGATGTGAAGTGCTGTCAAGACTTTTTTTTGTTGGCTTTGTTTATTATTCTTCAAAGAGAAAGGTGTCTGGAATAAGCATGGATATTCTGACCTTAATCATTTAACAGCAGAAATGCAAAGACATGAGTGCTCCCAATCATATGTTCAGTCATTTTTAAATCTTAAGATGTTTGGAAAACAATGAATTGACACTCTCCTTGACAAACAAAGAAAAACTGAGGTTACCATCATAATGAACAGGTAAAGAAAAATACAAAAAGAATGAAAAGATTGAAGTATAGTGCAACAAATACTTGCACTAAGACTAATAGCAGGGAAAGCTTAAAGAAAGAAAGAACAAAAAAAGATATACTGCTGTTTCATAGATTTCCAAAACGCCTTTGATAATACTGACCAAGGAATCCTATGGTGTGGACAATAAATTGATCCACCTGTAGAAATATATAAACAGCCAAGCACAAGTTGGGTGTTTATATCTCCAGCAGGTGTGACTGGAGATTGGTTTGCTACCATTCAAGGCACAAAACAAGGGGACCAATTTCACCAATCATCTTCATCACACATCTGGAAAGAACACTAGACAATATTAAAGAAGAAGGTAGAGGCATTTCAATAAATGGCATGAGAATAAACTACCTCTGCTTTGCAGATGACATTGTTCTGACTGAAGAAGATACAGCAAGGCTGGAATAAACACTGCAAACAATATATATGCAGAAGGAAAAAGATATGGGCTAAATGTCAATTTTGAAAAATAATAAAACAATGATATTTGGACAACAGGAGTTACCAAACAAAGTTATCATAGAAGGACTTCAACTAGAAAATGTGGAACACTTTGCATCTCTTGGATCCAAAAAAAGATATAAAAATTAGAATTGCCAGAGCAACAGCTATCTCAAATCTGGAAACCTGTATCTTCTGCAGAATGTTCTATGGGTGTGAGGCCTGGATACCCCTGAGAGAATCTGAAAGGAGGATATTAGCATGCGAGAGGAAGTGCTATAGAAAGATCTCGAGAATAAGCTGGATCAAGAAAAAAGTGAACAATGAGGAAATATATAGACAAAAACAACCAAAAAGAAAACCTGATCCAGAAAATGATCAAAAGGAAACCACGTCTATTTGGCCACATATATAGAATGAATGATGAGAGGAAATTTGCAGAAACTCTGTACATCGAGTGATCTTATACAAAATAGAATGCAATGGAAGAATCATATCAAAATGGCATCAGACACCTACAAGTGTTGAGCCCATGGTTGTTGTTAACTGAAAAAAAAAACAAAGACATTTTTAAAAAGATTAATTGATGCTGTATGCTATGTGGCAGATGTAGGGTCCTCACCATATGTCATTATGCCCATAGTTAATCATGAGTCACATCATGGTAGCCAACCTCCTAGAGAGGAGATGACACATGAATGGAATGCTATTTGGCTAAGCAAGACCTCCTTTGAGAGGTCATGATGAGTCTGAAGATTCAGCTAATCTAGGAAATTATGTAGAATTTTTAAATGTGCTCTGTGAGTATGATCCTCTTTTAGATAGTCATTTAAAGGATTCAACTGTATTTCAAGGAACTTCTTCAACAGTTCAAAATGATATCATTAGCACTATATTTGATGTGGTTAAAAATGTTATACAGCATGTTAGATCTGTCTCTCGCAGTAGAATTTTATTTCTAAAATTAGCATTTGTTAAGTCTCTGGATAATATCAAATATCTCCAATGCAATTCCAACTGATTTCAAGTTATATATATATATTCATTTTGCTTTTCATAAATTAAACATTTTCTGTTATCCAATGACTGTATTATAAACAGCTGTTATTACACATATTTTTTGGAACTGAAAATTTGAAAGTGGATGTTAGGACAAGTTGTGTTTAGTTAGCTGCTATGTTTACTGTTACAATAAATCTGTTCTCTTTGTATGTAAGCAGTACAGTCTGCTGGAGGGGAGTGTTTTTACGTTAAGTATGTTGTTCAAATTGTCTCTAATTATTACACTAATTGTTCCTAAATATAGTGCACAGATGTTAAATGTCTGTTTACTGCATTTAGTGTAAATAAAGTGACTTGTTTTTCTTGCTTGTGCAGTATAGCATCTGTTGAGGTTGGAAAGCTTTTTAACGGTATAAGAGGATTTTTACTCTAGTGTTCAGAAACAGCAGATGTAGTAAAAAAATTTATCTAATCCTGAATAAAAGCGAATACGTCTGTGTATTATAAGAAGCTGTTGATCTACAACAAAATACTAGCATATATGAGATATTATTGATAAGACAAAAGATCTGCTAACAGTAAATAAAATAAATAATAAAATAAATAAACTAACGAATGTAGTATTGCCAAAAGTGTGGATAATTCCGATAATGATTGAATATTAAGTATCCTATTATGCATAAAATGTATACTGAGTCTCAGTACACAAAAGAAAATTCTTAGAAAATGATGCGAAATATACATAAACCATAGAAATACACATAACATGCACACAAATTTCACGAGATGATTTGCTGCTCAATCAAGCCCCATGTATTTCTGCTATGCCTAAATGAATCACTTGATCACCATTATTAGTTCATTGGATTAGCTTCTCCCTACAGTTTTTAACTGAACTACTAAATGTACACTGTGGTTGTTTATTATTAATTAGTTATTTATACTTTACAAGCACATCTTTTTCCCTCTCCTTGTAGGTTTTATTTTAAATATGTCATCATAAATTCACTCATTCATGTCTAGACTTTATAGGATTGCATGATATCTGCTCAAGCCAGCAACTTTTAGGAGACATACACACACACACATATCACAAATGTAATTATTAATAATTTGTTTGCCATTAATGAAAGTATTTCAATTCACACTTATTCTTTCCTTTACGTTTCCCATTCTTACATAGCTTATAAATGATGACTCGCATATTTACACCCTTGAGTAATTCAAATATACCAACCAAATAGGGCATTCTCCTTTATTATTGTTTTCTCATATATATGTTAAAGCAAACACACTGTCCCCCACTCTACACAGATTTGATTACAATTAATACATTAAAGTATTCAAAGTTATCCCACAACTAATTACACTTGACCAATTAAGATGAGTGCTGATGCCCTATGCAGTCATAAAATTTACATACATTGATTAAAATGGGGTCAAATTGATGTGAATTTTGTAGTGCAGGTTGCATAAGGTACACTAAACCAAAATGGGCATGCGAAAATGACTATATATATATAATCATTTACCTTCGAACTATTTTTATATTTTCTTATTGTTGTTCAATGATTTGAATTTGAAGAAGCATACACAATCTGAAATTTTAATTGATCAAAATATAGGGGAGGAAATAAAGATAAATAAAAATGTAAGTTACTAGATATACGTTAAAACTTTTATGCCGTATTAACTTTTGAACTGGGATCCAAATTTCTGTAGGCTCTTCATATTTAACACATTTAAAAATTGCTTTAAACAAAATACAAATTATATTTTCTTGATAACTTGCCTTTTTATCCTCTGCACTATGTGCCAAGAAAATTTTTGGTCCAATTTTTTGTAAGCTAATGCAATGACTCGCAATCCTTGGATGGCATATTTATGAAGAAATTCATTAAATTCTTCTGGTACTAATAAGATACAAAAATTTAAAGAGTAATTTCATCAATATCACTTAATCGACTATAATGAGATTTATGTTTCAATAGTAATAAGCTCAATAAAGCCACATTATAATAAGAATTAAAAATTTATAATATACAAGGGTGGTCTGAAAAGTTTCGGCCTAACACTGAAAAAATGAATTTATAATTCCAAAATTATTTTTATTTTTCAACATAATCTCCCTTAAGACTAATACATTTATTCCAGCGATTCTCCAGGGCCATTATTCCGTCCCTGTAGTGGTTCTCAGTAAGATCTGCAAAATACCTCTCTAGAGCTGCAAGCAATCACCTCCTCTTGATTCGAAGAAAAACACTGACCAGCGAGGAAGAGTTTTAGTTTGGAGAAGAAATAAAAGTCAGAGGGAGCCAAATCTGGGGAATAGGGTGGATGTTCCAACAATTCATAGTGCAGATCCCTTAATTTTCCCATTGCCAAAACAGCTTTGTGGGCAGGTGCATTGTCCTGATGAAAGAAGATTTTTTTCTTCTGCAAACTGAATCTTTTCTCACAAATTTTTTCGTGTAATCTGGTTAAAAGAGAGGAACATATATTCCCTGATTATTGTTTTATCCTTTGCAAGATAATTAATAAACAAAATGCCTTTAGCATCCCAAAACACTGATGCCATGACCTTTCCTGCTGATGGAACTGACTTTGTCTTCTTTGGTGCAACAACCAGCTTCTGCCCACTGTTTTGACTAATGTTTGGATTCTGGTGTGTAATGCTGAATCCAAGTCTCATCCATAGTAAAAAATAGATACACAAAATCAATTTTATTCTTGTTAAAACGCTCCAAGCACTGTTCAGAGATTTTCATGAGAGTGCATTTTTGATTTGCTATGAGCAAGAGCAGCACCCATCTTACGCAAAGCTTTTTCATGTGCAATTCTTCATGCAAAATATATCCTACACGTTCTTTTGAAATGCCTAGTCTCAGCAATTTCACAAACTTTGACTTGTCGGTCATCCAATACCATATCATGCACTTGATCAATAATTTCTGGTGTTATTACACTTTTTGAACATCATTCATGTGGATCATCTTCAAGGCTGATACGGCCATGTTTAAACTCAGCAGCCTATTTCTTAATTGTCAAAAATTCTAATGAATTTCTTTTGGCGTTAAACCTTCTTTTACAAAGAATTTTATAACTGCACAATACTCAATTTTATCCACTTCAAGGGATACAGACAACACTTGTGCTTCAGACAGCTGTATAAAACAAACTACTTGATAGAATGACTTGCAATTTCACATGGATGCTTATGACAGATGTACCAACTTAGAAAAAAAAATTTGTGCCGATAGTGTTGCCATCTATGGTCGAGGCCAAGAACTTTTCAGATCACATTCGTATATATACATGTGTGTGTGTGTGAGCTAACGCAAGTCATGTTTGATTGTTTAAGACATGGTTCGTGTTCATGCAAAGGTCTAATTCATCAGTAGGCCATAGGTAACCAATGGCCAATCCATGAGTTGAATTCATATTCATGAAGATAAGCTTGCAGGATAAAGTAGCTTTCAAGGATACCTTGAGAAATTGCAAATATGATGTATGATATCTACGAAGGAAAATTTTTCTTATTCTTTCCCTTTCCTCTTCCCACCCATAGTGCATTTAACATGGGTTATGAAAAGCACTGATGCTTTGAAAGAATCTCATCAATTCTTGGATCAGTGCCATGGCATGTAAAACTGCAAAGGCTAGATGTTGAGAGTGCATGGGAAATGGTAAAGGAGTGTTTGAGAGAGGTAATGGCAGACTGCATACCTAGAGTCAGGAGAGTAAATCAAATGGGGGTTAAATGAATGAATAACACCATCAAGCTGGAGCTGCAAAAAAGAAAACAACTGTCGAGGGAATTTATGGATTAAGGTGCCCTGCAGGCACATGAACAATACAAGGCACAGGCCAGAAGGGAAACTTGTGTGGTAAGAAAGGAAAAAACAGATTATGAAAGGAAGTAAGCAATGCAGGCTAAAGAGAATCCCAAACAGGTCTTTTGATATGCTGTAAATAAAAGAAAGAATATATATAGCCGAATGATTTTAAGGCATGCTGATGGTAGGGAGGTAACTGAATTAGTCAAAATAGTAGAATTTAGTGAACACTTTGCAAGAGTATACATCTAGATGGTGATATTGCAGGAAACGAGAGAGCCAAAAATTCTTATACGGGAACTGAGGTAAACGGAATGGAAGTGAATAGCATATTACAGAACCATAATTTGAATACAGCTGTGGGATTGGATTGTATACCAGCTCGAGTTTTATGTGAAGTGGCAAAGGAATTGTCAGTGCCCTTGATATATTGTTTAATCTAAGTCTCAGCTCTTGGTTAGTCCCGAGAGGGGTGGAGAAAGAAGAAAACAGTTTCATTGCATAAAAGAAGCTCCAAGACCGATGTAGCAAATTGCCGACTAATCAGCATATCAGGAGTGTCGTTGTCAAAGTATCAGAAAAGTTGGTCAAGAGCAAAATACACGAATGGATAGATGGAAATGGGATACTGTATGGGGAGGAGGGAGAGCATGGTTCCGTGAAGGATAGATCATGTCTCGTTAACACGCTCATATTTTATAATACAGTGATGGCTGAGCTGGATAAAGGTAATAGGTTTACAGTGATACTACTGGACTTTGAGAGGATATCACATAGAATTGTAATCTGTAAACTGCAGCACATGGGGATGGATATAGGGTTGGTGAGATGGATAGGAGGGTGGCTGATGGAGAAAGAGATATCAAAGAGTAGTTTATTCAAGAGTAGAATCCAAAAGAAGGCCTGTAACTAGTGGAGTGCCTCAGGTTTATGTTCTTGGACCAAAGCAATTTAATTTGTTCATTAATGATATATATATATATATATATATATATATATATATATATATATATAGGAAAGGATTTTGAGAGGAACTGTTCAGTAATTTGCAGATGACACAAAGTTGGGTAGAGCAATAGTTAGTACACATGATGTCAAAATTTGCAGGATGATTTGGATAGATTGGCAGACTGGGCAAAGGAGAATAGATGTCAGTTTAATGTGGCAAAGTGTAAGGTTATGCATTTTGGGGTGAAAACGTTATCAGCAGAATACCATGTTAGTGGAACTGCACTCAAGGAAATTGACTTGGGGGTGTTAGTGGATATGGAGTTAAAGTTTAGAGGGCACAGCAAAAGTGGCTAAAGCAGTTCATCTGATCACTTGGTTATTGAAGAATATTTTGATGAGCAGAGAAAAGCAGGTTATTGTTCCTCTTTATTGAGCACATTGATAAGACCCCACTTTGACTACTGCATACAGATCTGGTTATCTGGGTTTCTTGGTGATGAGGAGGTGGAGAGGATTCAGAGGCAAGTGACCAAGATGGTAACTTCTAATGGAATGAACCTTACGAGAACAGGTTGAAGATTTGTATGTTACAGAAACTAGATGATAGGTGGAAAAGAGGTGATATGATTGAGACATTCAAATTACTTAGGGATTTTTATAAGATTAATTCAGAGGAAAATTTTTCAGAAGAGGTGTGGTAGTGGGAGAACTAGGGGCCATCCATGGAAATTGAGTAAGAGTAGTTAGCAAAGGTGTTAGAACTAGTTTTTTGCTTGGAGAGTGGTGAATGAGTGAAATAAGTTGCCAGAATATGTTGTGGATGCCATGACTGTGAATGAGTTCAAAGTATGATAGATACTGTGCAAATGCTGAATAGTTCATGATACGATGTTTTAGCCCTCCCTTGATGAGTCTAAGGACTCCTGAGTTGCCTATAATAATAATAATTCAGATTCCTATTCCGTATGATGCCAGATGGCAAAAATGTTGTCAACATGCAGAGTTCTGTATGCTGACAATTCTGTACTGTTGATTCTGTTACAGATGTACCAAGTTATAAGTTAAAAATTATAAACCAAGCAGTAGCTCAGGAGTGGTGGTTACAATGCTTGAAAAATTGGTCAAAGGTAGAATTCGGAATCAGTGGATTGAAATATGATACTTGTTGGAGGAATGCATGGTTTTTTGAAATGCAGGTTCCTCACTTTCCATAACAAAGTAATAGTCCAGTTGAGGAACAAAATGGCTACACTGTAACAATGATACACTTTGCAAAAACATTTGACAGGATTCCACATAGAATCCTGTTATATAAAAGTGGAGGACATGGGAAAAGAAATGAAGCTTTGACATAGAGATGGCTGATTGCAGATAATAAAGAACAGCATACAGTAGAGGTGAATCAAGGAGAAGGCAGATAATCAGCAGTGTGCCACAAGGCTGTTGCTATATAATTCTTTATATTAATGGGAATAGCATGAAGCGCAATAATTCATAAAGCTGATGTATAATCTTGCAGGATGACTTAAACATTTTAAATTTAAATAACAGCACTTGAGCAAATCATAATGGCTGCCAGTTTAATGTGGCAACATGTAAGGTCATGCACTATGGAACAAAAATACTACAAGTTGTGTATTAATATAGATGACTAGGAATCTGGGAATAATAGTGAGGAGAGAGAGTTGAAGACTAGAAGATAAGGATCACTTGGATGTTGAAGAACACAATGAAAGGTAGGAATATAAAAGTTATTATTCCTCTTTATGGCTTTGAAATAACCACATATAGACTATAGTGCATAGATTTGGATGCATTTCTTGTGGATGTAGAAGTGGAGGAGAGGATCTACACGCAAGTATCAGAATGGTGACAGGTCCAAAGCATGCTTCTTACAAGGATGGACAAGGGTCCATGGATTAAAAAGTTGGGTGAATATGTGGAAAAAAGAGGATATGATTAAATATGAAAGTATAACAATTTTAGAAGCTACAGCACATAATTTAAAGAGCTTGATGAAACAGTAAGATCCCAAGTAATGAAGAGAGAGGCTTTCATTATACTTAACTACAAATGGTGAAATAATATTAAATATAATTACAGAAGTTTTGGGTATTGAGTATTTCAGTAGAGATATATAAAAATATACTTGAAAAGACAACTATGGACAAGAAGTCATTTCAATATAAAAAGGAGTTGCAGTATAAGATTTTTACTATAATACAAAAATGGAGGAATCATGGAAATAGAACAAAGATCTCACATGCTAATATATGCTAATAATTAGAATTACAGAAAAAACAGAAGAGGAAGATGGTCTGATATAAAATCTGAGCAATGAGATTTTGCATTACATACTGCAAACTGCCCTTTAGTTGAGAAGACATCAGTTCAAATCTCATTGAGAATGCAAGAGACCTTTATAAGGACATTTCAACTTAAGGTCAATTAGCTGTCTCATATGGAAGTAGAAAGACTTTTCTTCCTGCTATAAAAGAGAGAGAGAGAAATACACAACAGAAATGTTAAAAAGGATTAATTAAATACCAAGCATTAACCAGGGTTCACATGAAAACAGCCTCATTCTCCTATGAAGAAAGTGGGAGTATACAAAATCTTTTGTAATCACAATTGTTTGTTATGTTGGCAGATGGGACTGTCTGGAGAACTTTGCCAGAAAAAGAACAGATGTACAGAATAAATGGGCACATAAATCTGGACTAGTTTTGCGCACTACCAATGAAAACCATTGAGTTAATTGGCAACTCGCTAAAATGCCACACATGGAATTCAATAATTATGTATACATAAAATTAAGGAAGAAAGCGAAATGACAAGTTGTTCAACCCAATGTAATAAAATCCAAGATCTAATATTAAATCAACTATGGGCAGTATACATAAATGATCTACAGCTTAATGAAATAGGCTATGAGATAAACTATGCAACATCTTGTAACAGCGAACTGGAGATCCGATATCTCGTTCCTATGTTCAACATCTGTCTCATAATGAGTGAATTAAAAAAAGTACAGATGTTAAAAAGTTTTCAACATCTGTCTCATGTTGAATGAAAAAAATGACGGTGACCAATTTAGAAATCTCTTTGTAAAATACTGCTTTTTATTTGTGTTTTGTCCCAATTCAAATAAGTACACAACAGCATTGTCCAAAACTAGTAATTAATTTACTAAACTGCCCTTACTTTTTACATGATATTAACAAACCATGGATATAACAAGCCTTGGAAACTTTAATCTTTTAACAGTTGTAGAAAATTTTTTATTGGTTATAAATAAATTACAGTAGACAAGAAATCATGTTCCTATACATATTATTTCTGGAAAATTTTCCATGTTAACTCTAAATTGATTTTATGGCTATTTTGTCTATTTTTCTTTAGGAGTAATTCTTTTATGATGTCATTGGCTTTTTACTCAATGTTTTAGGACATTATTGATATTTTAAAGACAGATACACAAAGAATATAAGGAAGGAATAATTTTAGACATAACTTTGTAGGACGTTCTTGGTTGTCTTCTTTTGGAGCAGCATCAGGCATATAGTGATAAACATTTATATACCACTGTTGAAGTATGACAGAAACGAAGTGGGGGGGGGGAATGGAAATGTGGCGACAGAAAGACGATCTCCACATCCCCCCCCCCCACCCTTTCCTTTCAGACATACTTCAGCAGTAGTATATCAATATTTATCGCTGTATGCCTGATGCTGCTATAAAAGAAGACAACCAAGAACGTCCTACAAAAGTATGTCCAAAATTATTCCTTCCTTACATTCTTCATGTATCTGTGTCATTAAATTATCAATAATGTCCTAAAACATTGAGTAAAAAGCTAGTAACATCATAAAAGGGATACTCCTAAAGAAAAACAGGCAAAATAGCCATAAAAATAATTATGTCCTTATGTTAAATCCTTTACCCAAGAGTAAGCAAACAACGTTTGCTTACAAACATTTAAAATTTGCAATTTTTATGAAACACTCTCTTGTACATTAGTGTCTTTTGACTTCACATCATTGTTGTTTATTATACATAGCAATATATTATATAAGTTTTGAATTTCATAGGATATGCCTGCTCATTGCATTTTTGCAATAAGAAAAAAAAAAGTGAAAACTTGGAACAATTTAGAGTATATTTATGGGTCGAAATAGTCAGTTTTTAATATTGCTCCTAATAACATTAATCGATTGACTTTTATATTTTAAAAATCTACTTTAGTGTGCAAATAGGAATTTAAAAAATTTATCATCATCATCATCAAATTCCTGCTATGTACCCTCAAGGGATGTACAGGATATGATAGTACTACATGAAAAATTTACATCATTTACAGGCTACTCCTGCTTTTCCTTGATTGTCATTGCCTGAATATAACATTTTGTATTTATTGCTCAGAAAGATCTCAGCAGTTTTTGTCTTTTTTGTTTCAGTCACCCCTATTATATCGATCTGGTACTTATCTAATTCCTCAGCTAGCTCCATTTCTTTGCCATTCAGGCTTCTTATGTTCATAGTACCGATCTTTAACTCCGGTGATGTTGAGTTGGGGCGTGTTTTCAGATTTGTTCCAGTAGCTGACTTTTTGCTGTTCGCCCTGGTTCCCTGGCAAAAACAACGGGGGCCTTGTTTAACCAGGCCATGCCCCAGCCGGCATGAAATTTTGTCATGTTGTACCATCATTTTGTATTTTGGTTTAGCCAATAAGAATACAATTTGGTCGGCTAAATCCCAAATTGCCAGCCCATCCTCATTCTTTCAGTATCCAGGTAGATACCCAACAGGGTGCACCCCGAGACAGTGAGGAATGGATATTAGGTCAGGAGCCGTGGTCGGTTCTCTGCATTCCTTTAAAAGGCTATGTGGAGGTCTTCTCTCAGTTATACAGCTTTGACCCTTAAGCACCCCTAAAAAAAAAAAAAGTTAATTAGTAATTTTTAACATAATTTTTTCAACACACACACATCAACTTCAGTTAAAGATGGAAATTACAAAAAGAAACTTTAATTTCAAAATGATCAATATAAGTTTTCCAAATTCTTAAATTCACTGGTTTTGTTGGCGTTATTTTCACAGCATTGCTTGTTTGTAGTCAGGGTACTTCTCCCTGTAGTTAATTCGGATGACCAAAAGAAACTGCTTTTATTCTTCATCGGCAGTGTGCAGTTTGTTTTATTTGCCCATCAGATCTACAGCTCTTTCTGCAATGTCAACAACAACAACTCCTGTGCACCTGAATGGTCTTATTTTGCTGACTGGAATGACTCGTTTTGCTCATCTTCATTGTTGTTCATTTGTTTAATTGTCTTTTTGTAATAAAAAGGCAAATATGCCTAAAGAAAAATAACTTGAAAATTCAACAATTTAATTTAATAAGTAGACTTATTACAATATGTTTGGATTGTGAATATGCTGTTGTATTTGACTTATTGTGATATTTCGATACACAAACTATGATATATTGTCTGTTGCAACTCCTAAATATTCAATATATTTGCTTAAATTTTTACTAAATTTTTTACTTATTGTACAGAACAAAATGAAAGGGTGCCTCATAAAAAAAAAAACTGAACTTTGAAAATAAGGAATCCTAATATGGGCTTATGGGCACACCCTAATATATAGGATGTGCCCATAAGTTACAAAGAGGTCCAAACATTTAATAACGTTCATCATGAAGGTTACTTTCTTGATCATAAATTAGTAAATAATAATATTTGGTTTACTGATCAATTTTATTAACTGAACCAACTAGTTTTGCCACACTTCTCTACAACTAACCATGTCATCGAGTTGGACAAAAGCTGTTCCTTTTACATAGAGGAAGATTACCATTCAAGAATTTTCAAAGAAGCAGCCACAGTCGCCCGTTCTACTCTCAACCTTAACAGAAATCAAGGCCTAATACTCCCAGAGATATTTAAAACCCTAATCCGAACTTTAAAAACGGAAGAAATGAACTTTAATACAAACTACAGATAGTTCCTCAACAACAGCTAGCTAATCTTCTACACACGATAAGTTTTTCACTCACATTCGATACTATTTTATTTGTAATTATTCTAGTCAGTTTTTTACAGTTATTCTTGTCAGTTTTGCAGTTACACATAATTGTGAGATTGTTTAAACCTATATGTAAGTGCCCTGAAGATGCCAACAGATAAGTGTGGCGAAACTAGTTGGTTCAGTTAATAAAATTGATCAACACTTGATTGGTAAACCAAATATTATTATTTACTTATTTAATAACTTTTTTTTATTTATTATTTTTATTTTTTTTTGTTATAATGAAATACAGAACCTGAAGTTTCGTTCTTTCTTTTTTTTTTTTTTTTTTTAGTTATGAAAAACTATATGTTTCTGGGTTGAAGTGCCTTAATTTCTGCATGAATGTTACTTCAGCTGTTAAATTGTCTGGGGCCTGTTCACATATGCCTTTTCCTTCAGGTAACCCAACAATAAGCAGTCAGAAGTCATCAGATCTGGAGAACATGATGGCCAATTAATTGCAGATCTCAGCAAAATTCCCACCTAAAATGTGCTGATTTACAAAGTAAAACTGCTGGGTTGTGAACTTTTCCATAATTAATTTCCCAAATGTTTCTTAGAATACCTGAAAAAAAATATAATAAAAAAAATTAATAATCAAAAAAGTCATTCACTTTAAACCCCTTCATAACATGGTACAAGCAGCCTGATCATGAAGATAATTCCCATGTTCTTTGTTTCATAATGGTTGGAGTTAAGGATTAAAACATTAACATCATTTCTAGTCTAGCATAATTTACTTTGTGACCAAGTGGTAAAACGTTTTACATATTCACAAAATATTTCCATTACTTATGATTAGCTACTTTTATACCTAGCTTAGTTTTCTTATCTTTTTCTCTATATTCACTAGTACATTCTGACTTGCAATTTTTTATAGGATCTGAACTGTTTGAAAGCTCAGGTGAAACAATTGGAGGAGAGAATACTACAAAAGAAAAGTGAGATGATTAAAAAAAGGTGTAATAAAAACTACATATAAAGGTATTCTAAATGTCTAGTGTGACTACTCTGAAAATTATTAAATGAGATAAGAACCCTACAAATTCATTAGAATTTGTAGGACTCTTAGCAGCATTAATCTATAAAATTTAAAACTGCAGAGAAGCAGATTAATGTTGTAATGGTTTTAAATATACTAATCAGGAAAATGATAATACTGTACAGTATTTAATGTTTTTACTATTCCCCCCCTCCTTCTCATTGCACCCAAACATTAGGGATCATTTTCAAGGACTCAAACACAGAAACATGACCATTAGAAAAGATATTGCCCTTCTTAATGGTGAACCATTCATCTTGAATCAGGACCTGGAGCTCAAAAAGGACATTTCCAGTTTCAGATTGCCTCCGTAGCGCAATTGGAAGAATGATGGTATGTTGCACCCTTCGATTAGAAAAGGCCTAAGTTCGATTCTCGTCATGATGGGATGAATCTTTATATGGACTTTTTCAATCGAAGGTGAGTTAGCCGATCTCATATGGAGGTAGCAGGATTTTTTCTCCAGGAAACTCAGGTTTTTCATCATGCATACAGACAAATCAGCTCTTCAGA
This sequence comes from Typopeltis vanoorti, assembly GCF_054136105.1. Classification (NCBI taxonomy): domain Eukaryota; kingdom Metazoa; phylum Arthropoda; class Arachnida; order Uropygi; family Thelyphonidae; genus Typopeltis; species Typopeltis vanoorti. Next base: position 14,412,828 of record NC_143554.1, read on the forward strand.
ACACACACAATTTAAAGACAAAAAAATACTACTTGTAGTGGTGGTGGTGGGCAGTAGATGGTGCTGATGTAGATGATTAGTAGTAGAGGTTCAGTGTAGTGGTAGAGACAGAGAGGTATAGAGTAGTTGGTGTCCCACAACGAGTCTTTGGACTCCTTGGAGGTGTCAGAAATAATAATAATAAATATTTGAAGATCCTAATTCAACTGAACAATTGCAGTCATAACACAACTTCAGTATTTTAGTTACTGATGCAACAGAGCCCTTGGTACTCCTTACATTGGAAGGCAGAAAATCTTAACATATACTGTGCTCTTCAGAAAAATGCAGCACAACAGTGTATTACTCACAGTGACCTTGCAGCCAATGTTTTCACATGTGCACTATTCTGCAAGTGAAGCTTGCTTTGCAGCTTGATGGGCTGCAATTAATGCTGATTATTTTGAAATAATATCCATCATTTATGCTTTTAAGTATATTGTTTTATAATTAATATATTTTTTACTAAACCATGATTAGAACCTACTTGTGGATGGTAGACAAAGTGAAGCAATCTTTTCAGGGGCACCTTTAACATAAAGATCCATATGGTGAACACTTAATGTACGACAAATAACACTCATCCTTTGTAAGGATGAAGAAAATGGGAACTGACGCAATATGCCAATCTGATATGGGAACTATAAAGAAAGATATATGTTATTTATATCTACATACATGTACAGTGAATTATTAATTACCTAACTCTTAAATAAATTATTACAGTTAACCAATCATTTGGATTAACATGCCGGTTAACCCATATTATTAAATTAATACTATAGGTTAACTGGCATAATAATATGTAAAAAAGTCAAATAATTTAATAAATTAAATTACTAGTTTTGCATTACTATTATATATTACTTCAGATTAATATAAAAAACATCAATATAAAGAGATATTAATAGAGATTTCTGAATTACAAACCATCCATCTTCAATTCATTCATAATGCAGCGGATGCTAAATGTAGGAATGAGATATCATAAGTGCTGGTCATTGTTACAAGATATAGCATACATACTCTCACAGCCTAATTCATCAATACATAGCTCTCATATGTATCCAGCCCAGAGATGATTTAAGATCAGGTGTTGGTGCTCATTACAGTGAGTTGGATATTGTATCATCTTGCTATCGTCCATAAATTTATATATATTATTATTATTAAGTGACATCTCCATGGAGTCCAAGGACTCAACGCAACTCACCATCTTCGTTACTTAATCCTTCAACAACATGACACCACTACCATCAAAACACAGTACAATCAACTGCCCATCACCAATATACATTGTGTGTACATTGTGTGTGTTCTCAAGGCTGATTTGCCTGTATGACGGATGAAAAACCCTGCTACCTCCATATGAGATTGGATAACTCACCTTCAACTGCAAAAGTCCACATAAAGATTTCTCTCATCATGACGAAAATTGAACTCAATTATTTTCCAATCAAAGGGCACAATGTACTGTTGTTCTTACAACTATGTTACAGAGGCACTTAAATATAAGTATTAAATTCTATGTATGGCATTTCAGTGAGTTGCCAATTCATTTGAAGGTTTTTGTTAGTGGTGCAAAAAGCTAATCCAAATTTATATGTTTTTTCTCAACATATCTGAAATGTTCTTTTTCACAGATTTCTCCAGACTGTCCCATCTGTCCAATCTAACAAACATCACAATTATAATAGATTTTGTATACTCCTGGTCTCTCTGTAGGTTGATGGGTTTGTTTTGACAATCTTAGCATCATGGAGATTTTTTATAGATGTCTAAAAGCAACTTTCAAATTATGTTCTTGTGGGACTTTTCTTATTTTGTCTGTAACATTTATGATATAAAGAAACCATATCACTGTAGTCAACTAGTTGTTGTCTTTGAGTTTGTGATGCTTTATTCAAGATGTTAGTTATTATCAGTTCTGATGTCGCAACTATTCATATCATTCTTCTTGTCACCTATAATGATGACAAAGGCAGGTACTCCCTCTTTAATAACAACTGCTCGCTGCAGCTCTTGGTAGAATTCTGAATTGGAAAAATAAAATCCTGAAGAGTTTAGATACCAACAAGTCATCTAGTCCTGATGATATCCTGCCTACTGCACTAAAAACTTGTACTACAAAATTAACACCTATCTTATACAGCTTTTACAATCATTCATGTTAAACTAATGTCTACCCTACAGCATGGAAACAAGCCTATATTCAGTCAACGAACTATCATCCAATTGCTTATACATCAGTTCTCTCAAAATTATGAAGTTCATCAACACACAGCCTCCTTACCACCTGGAGCCCACTAGCTAATCAGTGATCAGCAATATGAAGACATCTGATTAGTGGATATGCTACCCACTATGCAAACTTCCATCTTACAATCTGCCCTCTGAAACTAGGTTGCCAGCTTCCTGGTCATTTGCAACATTCTGGCTTGGGGACTACTTCACCTGCTCAGATTTCCCCACCAATGCTAGAATATCCAAGGAAACTGTACTTTCTTCTATTATCTCCTTTTTTGTACATAAAGAATCCTCTCTCACTTAATTCAAATCCTATTCACAGCTATGCAGATAAGAGTAAATGCCATTCATATTCTTCATATAACAAATCTTGTAGTGCTTAATCATTAGAAGCTCTTCCATAACCATTACCTTAAACTCTGATCTCCTTGCTATTATCCAGTGGGGAATGAAGATAACCTTATAAATCTAACATAACATTACCAAAACACTATCTTGTCTTATCACTTGCAAAAGAGATCCCACTTCACTTTCCTTTACCAATACCAGACCTGTACACATTTCTCTTTTTGGGCTGACTCACATTGCTAGTTTCTCCTGGGACAAACAAATCTCTCTCACAACTTTTTCAGCCTCCACAAACTTGGTGTAGTTTTCTTCTCAAAACAATACCTGTTACCTGTAGAACTGCTGACACTGTATAAAACACAAATATGGCCAATTTTGGAATACTTCTAATACATGGGGAAGGCACCTAAACCAACCTCAGAATGTTTGATGCTAACCAGAAGAGGGCAATCTGATTAAGTGATGACCCTCTCCCTCTCACAAATTTATTCCTATCACATTTCTTTGTTGTTAAATTCTGCATTATGTCACTTCTATAGGTATTTCCATGTGTACAATGTACTGCTAAATTGAGCACTATCAAGAATTTATTGTTCAGCTTCAAAACTTACTGAACAAATTTATTTTCCCTCTTTTTCATTTCATCTGCCTTTGTTTTTGGTAACAGCCTTCCTCACTGTATCTTCCAAACAGACTACAATCTTTAGCTGTTTAAGATACAGGACAGATAGACATTCCTTCTCATCTTCTAGTCTACACAAACTACACTGATGTGCTATACAATTTTGCAGCTCTTCTTGTGTAGAGGCTTAAGTGCTGTGAGGACATTATGTTGGAGGTTTAATGGATTTTTTTACAACACTCAGAAAGAATTAAATTAGAATTTAATACTCCTATATTTCGTCCTAGTCACTAGGACATCTACGGGGATTACAAAAACAATTAATGTAACATGCACACAAAAACTTACAATACTAAGCCCAACCACGTGGGTGACACTAAAGTCCTATCTAGGTGGAGCGCCCTCTAAGGGCGGTAATAGGTGGCCTGGAATGTAAGGTGGGACCTCTGGTGATGAGTGTTTCCCAAATCTTCAGAAGCTTAATGCAACCGTATTTGTTAAGATTTGTTTGGTTTCTGAGAGCTGCTGCTGCTTCTAAGAAAAGTCTCTCTTTCTTGAATTTGCTGTGGTGGAGCATGGTGGTTTTCTTCCATGATACTCTGTGGGTGGTGTCCAAAACATGGTCAGCCAAGCCTGAATGGCCATAGTTGTGTTTAAGGATGTACGACTTGTGTTCCTCCAGGCGGATGGATGCTGATCTGCCTGTCTGTCCAAAGTACGCAAGCTTACAGGAACAGGGTACTTTGTAAACTCCAGGCAGAGAGAGAGGGGGGAGCTGATCTTTCGTAGAACGGATAAGGGTAGCAAGTTTGCAGTAGGGCTTATATGCTGTGTGTAGGTTATACTTTTTTAGTATCTTGGCTATTTTTTCTGAAGTGCCTCGGATGTAGGGTATGGTGATGGCATTTTTAAATTCTTGTTGACGAGAGGGACAGGGAATGAGAGAGGAATTGATTATTTTTTTGATACTGTGTTCACTGTAGCCATTGGAGAGAAAAGTTCTGTGTATGTGGTTAAGCTCAGTAGTGAGGGCGGTTCCACTGGAACAAAAATTGTGGACTCTATTGGTAAGGGTTTTAATGATGCCATATTGTTGTGAGGGGATGTGGTGGGAGAGTTTGTGAATGTATCTGCCTGTGTGTGTGGGTTTTCTGTATACAGTGAAGGCAAGTGTATCATTGGGCAGGCGCGTGACTAAGGTGTCTAGGAAGGGTAAACAATTGTTCTTTTCCTTTTCCATAGTAAACTGGATTCTTGGATGCAGGCTATTGAAATGACCGAGGAAGGAGTTTAACGTGTCTGGGCCATGAGGCCAAATGGAGAACACATCATCTACATATCTTAGCCAGATAGAAGGTTTGAGTGGGGCTGAGTCTATGGCTCGTTTTTCGAAATCTTCCATATAGAAATTGGCAAGGGGGGGGGGGGGTGAGAGGGGGGAACCCATGGCGGTTCCTTCTATCTGCTTGTAGATTTTGTTATTCCAGAGTTGATGGCTAAGGAAAAGAGATCTAAGATGTCAGAGGGGAAAACGTTTTCTAAGAGAGACAAAGTGTCAGTTAAGGGAATATTGGTAAACAAAGAGGAGATATCAAAGCTTACCATATGTCTGTATTGTTCAAGGTTAAATTTTCTGTGAGGGCTTTAAAGTGGGTTGAGTTTTTTATATAGGAAGCCGAATTTCCGGTGAGGGGGGACAGAGAGTTGGCCAGCTGTTTGGACAGTCTGTAACAAGGTGCATTGGTGGCATCTACTATAGGTCTGAGTGGGGAATTGGGTTTGTGGATTTTTGGTAAACCGTATATTCGGGGGGGACGGGAGCGGAAAGGTTTAAGTTTTTTCGTGACGTCAGGGGACCAGGAGGTTACTTTTTTAAGTAAGATTTTTAATTTCTTAACTTGTGTTTTTGTGGGGTTGTGTTCTAGCGGGATGTAGGTAGCGTGATCGCGGAGGATAGTGTTCATTTTACGATTGTATTCGCTGGTATTAAGAACAACTGTGGCATTACCCTTATCCATTCTGGTGATGACAATACTTTTTTCTTTGCGTAGCTTCTGGAGAGCCATGCGTTGGGCATAAGATAAGTTACTTTTTGGAGGTGAAGAGTGAGCGAAGATGTTGGCTACCTCCGACAGTAAGCGACCGATCCCCCGTTCGACGTTAACCATTACATCGAGCACCGGCACTTCTTTCGGGGCGACGGCAAAATTACAGCCGAGGCCAAGGGCGCTGACGGCATCCTCGTTGAGCCTTTTGGAAGCGATTTTAATTACTGTCTGGAGCGGTTGAATTTGTGGTTGTGGTTTGTCTTTAACCAGGTTGCTGTATTTCTTGACGTGTTCGTTTTTAATTTTTTGAAATTCTCTCTGTGTGGAAGTTTCCGAAATGTGAGAGAGAATCGACCAAAGTTCAGGGTTAAGAACAGTGGAGAGCTCTGTATGTAGGGAGCCAATGGCGGCGTTCGTCACTGCGAGGGCGGCACGAGTAGAGGCGATTTGCTCGCGTAGTAATGCTAGGCTGGCACGTTTATATATATGGAGTGCTTTTTTGGAATGGAAATTGATCTTCATTTTATATATATATATACGTATATATAAAGAGGCGATTTGCTCGCATAGTAGTTTATATATACGTATACATAAACGTGAGCAAATCGCCTCTTTATATATACGTTTATATATACGTATATATAAACTACTACGCGAGCAAATCGGAGTAATTTATAAATACGGAGTAATTTATAAATAAAGAGGCGATTTGCTCGCATAGTAATTTATATATAAACGTATATATAAATATATACGTATATAAAGAGGCGATTTGCTCGCGTAGTAGTTTATATATACGTATATATAAACGTGTATATATATACGTATATATAAACGTGTATATAAAGAGGCGATTTGCTCACGTTTATATATACGGAGTAATTTATAAATAAAGAGGCGATTTGCTCGCGTAGTAATTTATATATAAACGTATATATAAATATATATACGTATATATAAACGTGTATATAAAGAGGCGATTTGCTCGCGTTTATATATATATGGAGTGCTTTTTTGGAATGGAAATTGATCTTCATTTTATATATATATATATATATATATATATATGTATACGTATATATAAAAGTGCCAGCCTAGCATTACTACACGAGCAAATCGCCTCTACTCGTGCCGCCCTCGCAGTGACGAACTCCGCCATTGGCTCCCTACATACAGAGCTCTCCACTTTTCTTAACCCTGAACTTTGGTCGATTCTTTCTGACATTTCGGAAACTTCCACACAGAGAGAATTTCAAAAAATAAAAAACAAACACGTCAAGAAATACAGCAACCTGGTTAAAGACAGACCACAACCACAAATTCAACCGCTCCAGACAGTAATTAAAATCTCTTCCAAAAGGCTCAACGAGGATGCCGTCAGCGCCCTTGGCCTCGGCTGTAATTTTGCCGTCGCCCCGAAAGAAGTGCCGGTGCTCGATGTAATGGTTAACGTCGAACGGGGGATAGGTCGCTTACCGTCGGAGGTAGCCAACAACATCAGACTAGACGTAGCCAACATTTTTGCTCACTCTTCACCTCCAAAAAGTAACTTATCTTATGCCCAACGCATGGCTCTCCAGAAACTACGCAAAGAAAAAAAAAGTATCGTCATCACCAGAACGGATAAGAGTAATGCCACAGTTGTTCTTAATACCAGTGAATACAATCGTAAAATGAACACTATCCTCCGCGATCGCGCTACCTACATCCCGCTAGAACACGACCCCACAAAAACACAAGTTAAGTAATTAAAAATCTTACTTAAAAAAGTAACCTCCTGGTCCCCTGACGTCACGAAAAAACTTAAACCTTTCCGCTCCCGTCCCCCCCGAATATACGGTTTACCAAAAATCCACAAACCCAATTCCCCACTCAGACCTATAGTAGATGCCACCAATGCACCTTGTTACAGACTGTCTAAACAACTGGCCAACTCTCTGTCCCCCCCTCACCAGAAATTCAGCTTCCTATATAAAAAACTCGACCCACTTTAAGCCCTCACAGAAAATTTAACCTTGAACAACACAGACATATTGGTAAGCTTTGATATCTCCTCTTTGTTTACCAATATTCCCTTAACTGACACTTTGTCTCTCTTAGAAAACGTTTTCCCCTCTGACATCTTAGATCTCTTTTTCTTTGCCATCAACTCTGGGTATTTCTCTTGGAATAACAAAATCTACAAGCAGATAGAAGGAACCGCCATGGGTTCCCCCTTCTCACCCCCCTTACCAATTTCTATATGGAAGATTTCGAAAAACGAGCCATAGACTCAGCCCCACTCAAACCTTCTATCTGGCTAAGATATGTAGATGATGTGTTCTCCATTTGGCCTCATGGCCCGGACACGTTAGCCTCCTTCCTCGGTCATCTCAATAGCCTACATCCAAGAATCCAGTTTACTATGGAAAAGGAAAAGAACAATTGTTTACCCTTCCTTCAGGCGTGTGACTAAGGTGTATACCTTAGTCACACGCCTGCCCAATGATACACTTGCCTTCACTGTATACAGAAAACCTACACACACAGGCAGATACATTTACAAACTCTCCCACCACATCCCCTCACAACAATATGGCATCATTAAAACCCTTATCAATAGAGCCCACAATCTTTGTTCCAGTGGAACCGCCCTCACTACTGAGCTTAACCACATACACAGAACTTTCCTCTCCAATGGCTACAGTGAACACAGTATCAAAAAAATAATCAATTCCTCTCCCATTCCCTGTCCCTCTCGTCAACAAGAATTTAAAAATGCCATCACCATACCCTACATCCGAGGCACTTCGGAAAAAATAGCCAAGATACTAAAAAAGTATAACCTACACACAGCATATAAGCCCTACCGCAAACTTGCTACCCTTATCCGTTCTACGAAAGATCAGCTCCCCCCTCTCTCTCTGCCTGGAGTTTACAAAGTACCCTGTTCCTGTATGCTTGCGTACTTTGGACAGACAGGCAGATCGGCATCCATCCGCCTGGAGGAACACAAGTCGTACATCGTTAAACACAACTATGGCCATTCAGGCTTGGCTGACCATGTTTTGGACACCACCCACAGAGTATCATGGAAGAAAACCACCATGCTCCACCACAGCAAATTCAAGAAAGAGAGACTTTTCTTAGAAGCAGCAGCAGCTCTCAGAAACCAACCAAATCTTAACAAATATGGTTGCATTAAGCTTCTGAAGATTTGGGAAACACTCATCACCAGAGGTCCCACCTTACATTCCAGGCCACCTACTACTGCTCTTAGAGGGCGCTCCACCTAGATAGGACTTTAGTGTCACCCACGTCGTTGGGCTTAGTATTGTAAGTTTTTGTGTGCATGTTACATTAATTGTTTTTGTAATCCCCGTAGATGTCCTAGTGACTAGGACGAAATATAGGAGTATTAAATTCTAATTTAATTCTTTCTGAGTGTTGTAAAAAATCCATTAAACCTCCAACATAACAGTTTTGCAGCTTTTGTGTGTGGGTTCTGATATATATATATATATATATATATATATATATAAAGAGAATCAGGGGAGAAAACAGGCAGGGAAAAATCATCTTTCAATCAACCAGTGATGATTTATGGCCTCCACCATGAAGTCATAGTGCAGTTGCTTTTCCAATTTTCAATGAATAGTTTCTGGCAAATGTACAATGCAGTTTTAAAAAATGTCTTTCTTCTGATATCTGATTCTCTCTCTCTCTGCAGATGAGAGACAGTGAAAAGTGCATTATTTACAAATGGCTTGAGTGAAATGAAACGATATTTTCAGTGTTTATTATTTTTTTTTAATGATTCCTACTCATAGACAGAACTAACTGAGGAAGCAAGTGAACTGGTAAAAGACAACTGATTGGTGATTTTATGAAAAAGGAATATGGCTGAAAGACTTTTTTACACTCTCTGATGGTACCCATCCCTGAAGAGACTAAACAGAATGTACCCACTACAGGAAAATAAGCTTAGTAAGTTATACATCAAAAATACTCCTAAAATAATAAAAAATTGACTGGTACAAAATCTGAAACCTATCTTGAAGAAAACTAATTTGGGTTCAGAAAAGAACAAGGAACCTGGGACACAATTCTGGCCTAGTCTTCTCGTTGAACATATGATAGAACAACAAGACGATCCCTTTATAGACTATGAAAAGACAATTGATAGCATAAAATCTTCCCACTGTTAAGAGTGATTTGAGTAGAAAAACAAATAACAAAGTTGATATTGCAACTGTATAAATATCAAACTGCAGTAATGTCTCTTAAAGAGGGTTGGTCAGAACCTGCTAAAATTGAGAGAGGTGTAAGACAAGGATGCCTACTCTCCCCAATTCTTTTTAACATTGACAAAATGATAAAGAAAGCTTCAAATTAAGAGGGTACAGAATTGTGATAAATGGCAAAAGAGTAAATGTTATTAAGTCTGCAGACAACCAGGCAATAATAACAGGTTGCTCTAATGGACTAGAGAAAATGCTGAAAAGAATAAATAACAAGACATCAGAATATGGCATGGGAATAAACTTCATGGAAACAAGGCATAGGAAAGAAACCCCATATTTGTGAGCATCAGAATAGGGGATAAACCCATTAAACAAGTAACATCCTTCCCTACTTCGGACATCTGATTATAGAAGATGCACACTGCATAAAAGAAGTGAAATCAGGAATCATCATACAGGCAAAAAAAGCATTTTATGATAAATATCAGATACTCACAGCAGAGCAAATCGACATTGAAATAAGAAAAAGACTAGTAAAGAACTTTGTCTAGCTAGTCACATTATATGCGTTGGAAACTGAACACTCCTTAAAGACGGCTAGAAACATGCAGAGTCCTTTGAGATGTGGTGCTGGAGATGATTAATGAAAGTGAGTTGGAAAGAAAAGAAAAGCAATGACAAAGGTCTCAAAAAAAGTTGGCAAAGAAAGAAGTATACTGGAGACCATAAAGAAGAGGCCACTCAAATGGATAGAACACCTACTAAGTTTTCCTCAAAACAGAAAACTTAGAAGGGAAAATCCTGGGTATAAGAACAAGGGAAAGACCAAGAATGAACTTTATCAAACAACTATGTGAAGATTCAAGAACAAGAAGATATGGAGAAATAAAGAGAATCGCCAAAGAGAGGAACAAATGGTGGGAATGGTGTGCTCATAAATCAGTCCACAGACTGAAGGACGACATTACAACAACTCATGAACGGATTGAGTGAGCTAACATTTTTTTAAATTTTTATTATAATAAATTGTAAAGTCATTTTTTCATGCTTTTTTTATTTTTTATATAGTCTGGAAACCATGCTTTACAGACTAAACGTGGAACTTTATCAAGCCACTTCAAGCCTCAAATAAAGCATGGTGGTGGTCTCACACATGGAAATGAAATTCATCTCTCACCTAAAGACAATCACAAAATTTCATGCCCATGCCAGGTCAAACCCATGACTTACTGACTAGAGAGTGGATATGCAAATTACTCTGTCCATCAAACTAGCAATTGTTTTTTTAGAGTGCTAGTGAAATGAAAGGCTGCTTGATTTTTCAAAAATCTCTTACAGAATTCATCTCATTACACTTTACTTAAAATCTGATGAATAAGTTGCATTTTTCATAACAAAAGATTATTAAATTTAATATTACTAATTCAATGGATGCAAAAAGATTTTGGAATAAAGTAATGTATTCCGTAGGTGCAGATTTTAACAATTATGTCTGAATCAAATAAAAAATACTTACACAACTGGCTACCTGTTGAGAGATGAAAGATTTTCACTTGGTTATACTATAAATTAAAGATACCAAAAAGTTATGTTCTTGTTTAATTAATATAATTTCTTGGCATCTTTAATTTACAACTGGCTACCTGTTACAGGGCAAGTACTGCATAACATAAACAATGTAATATCAACTATTAGTATCCATATGTTAAAAAAAAAAAAAACTAGTTTTCCATATTATGCATTAAAAAAGAGATTAATGGAAGAGAGATTACAGTAGAAAAATACAGCTATAAAAGAAAAAAAAAAAGTGAAGATTTTGAATCATTTAAGAATCATGTGGGCAACATAATTTTGAGGTCTTCAACCTTTAAATATCTAATTAGCAAAGTAAAAGTATTCAAAAATTAGACTATGTTTGCTGTTAACAAGCCTTCATATTTAAAGTTATACTTCAGATTGGAAGCTGAAAATGACTCCTTAATATTAATAGTTTTCTGGATGTGGTTGACAGATTAAGTGTAGGACATTATTCATAATTTATTTTAATGGTATTACAATACCAAACAAAACTAAATTTGATCGCAAATGATTCAATGCATAGGATGTGTGAAGGAATGGATGTTTGGAGTGAGTTTGTGGGAAGATTGGATTTGTATAAGAGGGACGGCCTACACTTGAATGCATGTGGAATTAGGAGTTTTGAAAATTTATTAATTGATATAAGATCTAACACAGACAGTCAGGGAAATTGAATTCTGATGAGAGAAATTGTGATAACATTTGTGTAAGAGTGGGAATACTAAATAACTGTGTTAATGATGGGAATGGCTATTATTATGAAAACAATTATGAAGAGAGAACGATTCTGTGTTCATCCGATTTGGAACTATCAAGCACATGTAATGATGGCTGCATAAGTAAGGAACTAGATAAGAAGAGAGATGAGATCTGCAAGTTGTCAACCTGTGTCTCATGCAGAAGACAGATTAGTGTATGCAAAAGAGCATGTGGTAATTTATTATGCCTGTATACAAATGCTAGGAGCATCAAAAATAAAGGAGTATAGTTTTATTGCCTTGGTTATTATATTTGGACCTCATGTTGTAGGCATTAGTGAGACTTGGCTATCAGAAGTAGGCATACTAGCTGGTATCGCCTGCAAAGAGTGCATATTTTTAGGAAGGATAGGAAAGAGGGGACGTGCTGTTAATGATATGAGATGTCTTGAATTCAGTTAGAGTTGAGACCTATGACTGCAATACTAATAACATTTTTCATGTGGCAGTGAGTTTGAAGCCATCTAGTGTGATGTGGAGTCTAATAAGATTAAATACATAGTAGGGTGTTATTATAGAGACCTGGTGGAACAGGCACAGCCAAATGGGTGCAATAAGTAAGATAAAATACAAAAACTTATTTAGAACATAAAACATGCCATAGAATCAGAATTATATAAATAAAAATTTCTGATTAAACTGAAACCCTTCTTCTGATTTCTTTATTCAATTAAAATTTCTCACTTATCATGGAGGAGCAGATGAGCATTATTTTTCAAGCTCTAATTATTAGCATTAAAGGGATGTTAGTTTTATAATATGATACTATTATCTAGTTGGTGCTTGAGACGAAAGAAGCCCCAAAGATGAATCACATGTAACATGAAGCTAATATCTCAAACAAGGTATCCAAAGGTGCCAAGCCTCCTGGACCACTTACAACAACTATGATGAATACAAAACTTAAAAAGCTCCATGCTGGCTCGATCGTTTGCCCAGAATAACAAGGATCGCATTGCTTGTTTGAGTGGAGGGTAAGCTTCAAAAAATAAGATACAGTCCCCTAAACAACACTCTCTCAAGATATGTTCCCAAAATATAGGACTATCTAAATCAGATGGACCGGCCACCACCTCACTCTGCTATCTATGTTGGTAACTTCAACTCTCATCACACCATGTGGGGCTATTCCTCTAACAACCAGGATGGTGACAATCTAGTTAACTGGATGGATACATATAACCGTATAACCTGTATTTGATTTACGATGCCAAGCAGGAGGGCACTCTCCACTCAGCCAGATGGAACAGAACCTACACCCCAGATCTGTGCATAGTCACTAAAGATTCTGAAGAACGCCCTCTGCCAACAACCAGAGCCATCCTTAATAGATTCCCTAAAGTTAGCACTGTCCTACATTAATAGAGACAGGCACATCAATTCCAGTCATCAGTGGAACATCAATCATTAGAAGGAACCTTCGCAGATCCAACTAGAATGCATTTCAGGAACAAATTGAGCAAACCATTAGAGCAATTCCACCCACTCCTAATTGCTATCCTAGATTTGTTAAACTAATCAAAACTGCAGCCAAAGCCACTATTCCTAGAGGCTACAGAAAGCAATACATCCCATGCAGGAGTAGAGAAACTGAAGAGCTTTTAGCCAAATACAAGGAAACTGAAGACCCAACTGTCGCTAAGAAGCTCATAGCAACCCTGGATAAAAACAGAAAGGAAAGATGGATCTCAACCATCCATGAACTCTATTTCACCACATCTAAGAAAAGCTGGTCACTTCTGAGAAAATTAGGTGGGGCAGAACCAACAAACAACAAACAAAACAACAGAGATAACTCTTGATCAAATAGCTAATCATTTATTGAAAACCTCCATGATACGTCCCAGCTCTATCAGGAAAATTGCTGTGCAATCTTCCATCAGACAAATACCGAAGACAGGACTGAGCTTCCTGAACTTGTACACCGTATCTCGGGAAGAGGTACAGGTAGCCTTAAAACTCACCAAGAATGGCAAGGCTGCAATAGTGGATGGTATCTTCCCTGAGTTTCTAAAACATTTTGGTCAACAAGGCTAAACATGGCTGGCCGCCCTTTTCTCAGAAATTATAATGACTGGTAAACTACCAAATCTGTGGCGGGAAGGCAAAATAATTGCCATGCCCAAACCAGGGAAAGATCCAAATGATGTGAAAATTATACGACCTATCTCCTTGCTTTGCTCCACCTTTAAGCTCTTTGAAAGAATTCTCCTTAAAAGAATTTCCCCACTCATCGAAAGAACACTTCCGATTGAACAAGCTGGCTTCAGGCCAGGAAGAAGTTGCTGTGACCAGGTCCTGGCCCTGACAACACAGATTGAAGCAGGCTTCCAGAAGAAACTGAAATCTGGAGCCACTTTCATTGACCTAACATCAGCTTATGACACAGTCTGGATCAGGGGCCTCCTCCTAAAGCTAGGTAATATAATAAGGTGCAAAAAACTTTCCAGCTTTTTGAATCCATTCTCTCCAACAGAAAGATCTGGGTCCATATTGATGGAAAAAAGAGCAGGCCCAGATTCCTCCACAATGGTCTCCCACAGGGCTCTGTGTTACTCCTTTACTTTTTAACATCTACGTGTACGACTTACCACATACCAGCTCAAGCAAGTATATGTATGCTGATGACCTAGTGATCCTACATCAATGTACCTCCTTTACCAACCTTGAACACAGACCTGAACATCCTGGAAGAGTACTTCAAGCAGTGATACTTGAAGCCAAATCCAACAAAAGCTGTGTCCACAGTATTTCACCTGAACAATGCTGAGGTGAATCGACACCTGAACCTTTCTTTCTCTGGAAAAATGGCACAACACGAGCCTCACCCGAAATACCTTGGAGTGAGCCTGGACAGAAGCCTATAAAAGGCACATCACCAACCTATCCAACAAAATTAAAACGAGAAACAATATCATATCAAGGCTTGCTGGAACAACCTGGGATTGTAGTGCAGAAGTCCTAAGGTCATCTACACTAGCCCTCGCTTTTTCTGCAGCAGAATATTGTGCCCCTGTCTGGGAAAGAAGCGCGCACACACACTAACATTATAGACACCCAGCTAAACTCTACCATGCACACAATTAGTGGGACAGTCAGAAACACCCCTCTCTCCTGGCTGCCTGTCCTATCTAACATTGCTCCACTAAACATATGGAGAAGACAAGCTTCAATTAAAGAATTTAATAAAACAATGAGCAACCCATTCCTGCCCCTGCACCAGACTCTCATAAATCTGCCTGGTCTTTGCCTAAAATCTAGAAGCCTCTCTGGTCCATGGGCGAACTCTCTTCAGCTCCCCTGCCATCAACACCTGACATATGGAGAGAATACTGGCCCAACAATCTCCCAACAAACGGCTTCCTGGTAGAAGATCCCTGGCTCTGCAGACTGGTTTTGCTCTTCCTAGGAAGATTTAGTCATCAATCAACAGGATCAGAACTAAGCAGGGCAGATGTGGCTATCTACTACATAAATGGGGACTATTAGACCACCCTTATTGTGATTGTTCTCCCATGGCTCAGACGATTACTCATACTGTGTACGACTGCCCAAGGCACCAATTTCACGGTGGTGGCCTACAGGACATCCACAGGGTGACGGATGAGGCCTTGGATTGGCTCTCCAGACTGGACATTGATCTGTAGTTGTAATTACTTTTGTTTTTTTTTTTAAAGGAAGACTTGGAAAGCAGTTTGTGCCTTTTATGTAATGAACTTTTACATGTTAAGATTTTCATCATTTGTTTCTGGATATTGCAATTGTACATTTCACTTGACAGTTTCACAAAGCCATATGTGTAAATAAATTATCTAGTTGTCATTATGCAGTTCAGTAACAAACTTTTCTTACATATACTTATCCATTATATAATATAAATCATTTGAGTCCAACTTATACCACATGTAGCAATGACTAATTTTTGTATAAAATACGATGGTTATTAGAAATTATTTATAATAACCATTTGAAAATTTTGAAGCTATCTAGTTGAAGTTTTAACTTGAAGAGGTGAGGATGTGGAAACTTACCTCTGCACCTATATTCATCTCCAAAGAACTACTTCTGATATCATGTACAGAATTTGTTTTCATTGAATAAGAATCAGGACTTTTCAAAGGGTATACTATTGTAGGCATTAAAATATCATATTTCGACGTATCCTCACCTGGCTCATCTAACTCCTTTAATATAAAGAGGAAAAAATAAACAAAAATTAAAAAAAAAAAAAATTTATCAAACCAGAGAATCGATTTATATAACAAAATAATAACAACATTCCATTCACAGATTTTAAAACATAGCATTACATACCCTGAAATTAAGGCCAAACTGCTCTTCATATCCATAAAGTGCAGCAAATAATTTTATTATTATAAGCAAAAGGAAACTGAAAACTAAGTTGGAACATGAAACTTAAGTTTGATGTTCCAAACTATTAAGTATTTGATAGTAATATGTTTGGTGCTCTTTCACCTTTTTTTATGAAAATTTATATAATCTTAAAATAGATATACATATGTCCCATTTTACTGGAAATTTTTATACTGCATTTAAACAATTGTATTGAAATGTAAGGAAATTAAATAGAAATAGGGGATATTAAAGATCCAACCTTATTTCCAAGCTGAATATATGTAAAAACTTTGGGTTTCAAAACATTCAAAACCAGTCTTTATCACCAGTTTTTTTCAGTTTAAGGAAACTCTAATGCTGAGGAGTGTATTCTCACAAGCTCTGGTCAAATTTTTGAAAGGTTCAAAGTTTCTACACATATTTAGAACTGAAATAAGGTTGGATCTTTAACATATCCCTATTTCATTTATTTTACATCCCCAAAATTAAGCCTTATGGCTCTTTCTCTGATAATTATGAAAATTATTCACAGACAAATATTTCTCTGGCAGGAACTATTGTTTTTAAAGAGATTAAATATGGGAATAAAAAGTAATGATAAAGTAACCTGTTTTTTTAAGTAGGAAAAGAAAGGGCAACACTACAAACAATGGAATCTTTCAGCCTTTTGATGTTATCCATAATGGACTCAATTAAATAAAAACAGTTTAATTAAATTTTTTAAATTTGTTAAAGATTTTATTTTATCATATCATTCTTGCACATGACAGGCAGCAGAACCTATAGCAAAAAATGCCATGTGAGAAGAGATTACAACAGAAGGAATTTGTTGATGTTCTTTTTTGAAGAGCTGGAGGTTTGATCTTTTATGGAAAAGATTACAGACAACTAACAGGAATGAAAGATTAGGAGAAGTAGCAAGTTTGGTGTAGCAGTTGAATTGTAAATGGATACTAAGTAGCTGATCTCATGTTATGGTAGGTTTAGTTGAATGCAGAAACAGCTGCATTGTCTGTGAAACCTTGTTCTGTTTCACAGACAATGCAGAAACAGCTATCTGTGAAACAGGACAAGGAATCAGTTTGTGAGAGAGGGTTCATTATTAGCTCAACTATGTTCTTTTGGAGAAAATCCAGAATATTTTAAGAGGTTTTTGATGCACCATTCCAAATGAGAATATGTACTCTATGATTGGGAAGATATGTACTGAGGCAAACAGTAACATCTTGAACAAAAAAAGATTACAAATTTATTGGGGGCTGAAGATGCTGCAGAAGTGATGTGCTTGTGCCAAGAGAGGTTAGAAGTAAGAGTCAGTCCAAGTAGAGAGTTCGTCTTGCCTGTTGAGCTATTATCAAAGGTCTTGTTAGCAAAAGAAACAAGACAAAACTGTTTTGCAAGCATGAAGAATAATATGGAGATCAGTATTTAGTGAATTAATCGTTCATGATCTCGATAACTGGGATGTTAAGTACACTGCTAAAGTTTGCTTTGGATATAATAATTATAGTTGACTCTCACAAGCAAATGCTGTTTTAACTAGTAAGAGGCTAAACCAATGTGGCATAGGCATACTGCTAATATAAATTTTGCTAAGCATACTATCTGCTATAACAAACTGTTCCTGTAGCTTTTCAAGCGTGCTACAATGAAAGTCAACTGTATGAGTTTTAGAAGGTTTTTTTAAAGTGCATGCTTTTCATTTGTAAGTCTGCCAACATGAGAGCTGTGCAAAAGAAAAAAAATATGAAATTCTTTTTAAGATTCAGAACATGTAAAATATATCTTGCTCACTTGCACAGCTTTAAGGGGAAGTTGACACTGAAATATTTTTGCATAATTTACCCAGTTTTAATATATGACAACATTAAAATTTTCATAAACATAATGCCACACACAACCCCTCTTTTCAACTGAAATTGAGAAACGTATATTTATTCTATCAGAGTAATCATTTTAATATTACTCACCCACTGTGTGGATTCAAACATTTTTATATCAAGAGGATCACCACATAATTTTCCTTGAATTCTGGTTAAACTATGACAAGTTGCCATAGCAGCCTTGAATGGGGTGCAATCATCAATATCAGCAATGTTCATTTGAAAACTCTGGAAACTTAAAGAAAAAAAACTTTTTGTTACAGTCTTTACTATAAGAAATAAACAAATGATTAACATGACAAAGCATAAAAAATATTTGAAACTCTGAAAACCACATCTAATATTTAGAGGAAGTAAATTCACTATCTAAATAGTGTAATTGAAACTGGGTTTGAGCCTATCTGGTGAAAATACGTGCTTTTGAAAGTGCCTTAAAGATTGGTGATTTTTGTTGATTTATTGAGTGTTTGAGCCGAGTATTATCAAAGGGAGTGGGAGAAGAACTACGGTCTTGCTAGCAAAAGAAACAACACGAAACTGTTTTGGAAGTAGTGGAGAAGAATAACATGGAAATCAGTGTTTAGGTCATTGATTGTTAATGATCTTGACAATTGAGATGTTATCTGAATGTTGACTTAATATACAAAACTACAATAATATATAAAAAATATAACTTGTTATATTTTTTGTATATTATTATAGTTTTTTTTTTAATGTAATTATTGTACTACAGCATTTAATAACATAATTGTAGAAATATTATTAGTTTTTAGTACTCTTAAGAATGGCACTAAAAAGTCATCACAACAGGATAGTGTTTAAAGCTCAAGATAAAGTTGTTACTACTGAGGAGAGCGCTTGTCCCAATGAGCAAAACTGTTACTGCAGTAATGAAGATAATTTCATGATAATGTCAGCTTATTCAAGGATAAGCTGATATTGGATATACCTCAATTAAAAGAAATTATTAGAAAATCAATCAGAGAATTAGAATATGTGAAAAAACATTTAATAAAACTTAGGAATAAGAAAAAGGATCAGAACAAGAAGACGAAGGAAAGCACTGAACTTGGTAATTTTAAAATTAATAAAAACAAGATAAGTCAATTAAAATCTAAGAAAAAAAAAAGGGTGACGAGGTATGATGATTCAATCTTAAAAATTGTGCTTGCCAAGAGAGTCACTACTTCTAGTTTCCTGGGGGTGGGGGATGAAAATTAAAGATATGACAAATGTAACTGTATAACTGAGAGGAGACCTCCATATAGCTTTTAAAGTAATGCGGAGAACCGACCAGGGCTTCTGAGCTAAAGTCCAATCCTCACTTTCTCGTGGTGCACCCTGTTGGGCTACCTAGATACCGAACGAAAGAGGATGAGCTGGAAATTTCGGATTTAGCTGATCAAATTGAATTCTTATTGGCTTAAACCAAAATACAAAATGGTGGTAAAACATGATAAAATTTCATGCCAGCTGGGACGTCACCTGGTTAAACAAGGTCCCCGTTGTTTTTGCCATGGAATCTGGATGAACAGCAAAAAGTCAGCTACTGGAAAAATTCTGAAAACACATCCCAACTCAACATCACTAAAATTAAAGATCAGTACTGAAAACATAAGAAGCCTGAATGGCAAAGAAATGGAGCTAGCCGAGGAATTAAATAAGTATCAGATCGACATAATAGGGGTGGCTGAAACAAAAAAAGACAAAAATTAGCAAGATCTTTCTGAGCAATAAATGTGTGTGAGCATGTTATGTTCCATCGATATGTGTTCCAGTAAATGTGGGCTTTCGAAAGACGCTTGTAGATAAGGTACCAGAAGAAGTCCGAGTAAGCAGGATGTCCAAAAATGATAAAGTACCAGAATTTTCCTTTTCCATGGCAAATTGGATACCAGGATGAAGGCTATTTATCTGTTGTAGAAAGGTGGAAAGCTCATCTTCGGTATGTGACCAAATGGCAAAAACATCATCGACATAACGACACCAAAGAGATGGTTGAGGGTGAATGGATGAAAACATAGTCTCTTCGAATTGTTTCAAAAAATAGTTAACCAAAGGTGGAGACAAAGGACTACCCATGGCTGTACCTTCAACATACTGGCAGATACATACAGAAAAAGTCTCTTCACCATACATCTCAAAAATTTGGCATTCTTAAATCTCTAATTAATAGGGCACATAAAGTTTGCTCTTCTCTAGAAATCTTACAACAAGAACTTTCTATCATTAAAAAGTTAATGGTATCTAATGATTACCACCCTAATCAAATCCAACAGATATTTGAATCTCAAGTTCCAATATCTAAGGTTTCTTCAACAGTTCGAAGAGTTCCAATCCCCTCCATTCCAGGAATCTCAGAACCTATAGGTAGAATTTTAAATAAGTACCAATTGATTCCCACTTATATTCCTATCAACAAAATTTCTTCCTTATTGCCTTCTAAAAAAGATAAACTGTCATCTATGTCTTTGGGTGGTGTTTACCAAATTCCTTGTGAATGCGATGTTTCTTATTTTGGACAAACTGGCCGTTCTGTGGAAAAAAGAATTAAAGAACATCAATATTACATTGATTACAACAAACCTCAGAAGTCTGGTCTAGCACCAGTATTACCACTACCCATAATATCCAGTGGGATAAAGATATTCTCCTTCATAGATGCAGATTCACATATGAACACCCTCTTCAAAGAAAGTTGTGAAGCTCTTTTTCCACCGACCAAATTTAAATCGAAATGATTGCCTCTCTCTCTCTCTCGAAGATCTGGGAGACTTTTATTTTATGTAATCATTAAAAAACTAATTATCTTAAATATTAATTATTTATTAATTTCTTTCATTTCCTAGCTCACGACAACATTGTATTTAAATAGGTGATCCAATGAATGTTCATTACTTGTATTCTATTCCTATCTGTTTGTAACACTGAAGATGTACTATTAGTTTTAGTATGAAATATCTACCTTATTTATTAATTAAAGTTATTACTGTGGACTTACGTGTTGTTTTTAATAATTATACTATGCCACAGGTCCCTCTAAAAATAAGAATCCTTGAAGTAGGGAGTAATTACTTCAAAAAATAGCTAAATGAAACAAGCGGTGATAGCACAGTGGTAAAAAACACTCAACAGGCATACAGTCAGGAATACATATCCATACTTGAAGTAGAAAAAGTCATCAAAAGCCTGAAATGTGGAAAGGCAGCAGGAGTAGATGATATTCGACCAGAAAAAATGATCAAGTATGAAGGTATAAAAGTCTTACAGTGGCTGCACTGCATAGTTCAGAAGGCATGGACAGAGGGACAAATTTCCCGATGATTGGAGTAGAGTTCTCATAGTAGCCATATATAAAAAGGGGAAATAAAACTGAATGTGAGAATTACAGAGGTATTTTCCTACTGAGTGTTCCTGGTAAGATTTATGCAAGTATACTTGAGAAATGGTTGCAAAGAATTGTGGAAGAAAAGCTTGGTGAAGAACAAGCTTAATTCGGGCCAAATAGAGGCTGTCAAGATTAGATCATCACTTTACGACAAATAGTTGAGAAATCATTGGAATATAACAAAGATCTGTATTTAATAAATGTCGTTGAAACCTTTATCCAAGTGTAAGCAAACAAAGTTTGCGTGCTTGAAAATATCTTCAGGACTGAGGTAAGGTGGTACATCCCTTGGCAACGTGCAGCAAAGGTGGACCAAGTTCTCATCACTCCTTGTCTCAGTATCTCTCATAATGCAAAGCACATCTCCTTGCAGACATATATACTGTTATGCATTAAGCGAAGGGCCAGTACCCAGACTGGTTTCAACCTTTATTGAGGTCTCGTCACTGGAAGGCAGAGCTTGGTCCACCTTTGCTACGAGTTGCCAAGGGATGTACCACCTTACCTTAGTCCTGAAGATATTTTCAGGCGCAAACTTCCAACATCTGTATTTAAGTTTTGTCGATCTGGAAAAGGCATGTGACAAGGTGCCAAGAGAGAAACTATTCAAAACAGTACAGTTATATGGTGTCAGTTAAAACTGGTTTGAACAGTGTTCAAACCAGTTTTAACCTATGGATCTGAGAGCTGGGTCAGAAGTAAAACACTTGACCAAAGACTAGAGACTGCAGATATGAGAGTCCCGAGAAAGATTAAAGATTTGAATAGATGGCATTAATGGCAATATCATATTAAAAATGAGGATACTAGGAAAGAACTTGACACTGTCAGTATTCAGGAATGCATTAGCAGAGTTAATCTCAGGTGGTATGGTCACTTAAACAGAATGGGCGAGGAAAGATTAGTAAAACAAGTGTTCTCTGTCAGGTTGGCAGGAAAACAACCCAGAGAAAAACCAAGATATAGGTGGATTGATACGGTACAAAGTGCCTTAGACGATAGAAATATAAGATCTGATAATGATGGAGTCTTGACAAGTAATAGACTGAGCTGGAGGAAAATCGTAGATAGGAAGTTAGTAATGATGTAAAATTTTCATGTAGTACTATCATATCCTGTACACCCCTTGAGGGTACATGGCAGGAATTTGATGATGAAAGTTCTGTTGGAAGAAAATTGTAGGTTTGCTACACAGATATTATTATTAACATTTGACCTCCATGGAGTCAGAGACTCATGGTGAGAGGTACACACAATTGCACACAATGCTAAACCAACCAAGCTTTAAACTGATTCAAAGTGTCTATAGCCAACATCACACTCAGGCAATGCATTCCCCTCACCAACCACTCTCCATGCAAAGAACCTAGTCCTCACTGCTCTGCTCACACCCTCCTTATACAGTTTCCATCGGTGGCCTCTCATTCTATCCCCTTTCCCATTCTATAAAAAATCTCTTCCATGTCGACCTGATAATAACCCCTGACTAACTTATATGTCTCGATCATATCTTCTCTAGTCCTCCTATTCACAAGGCTGCTCTGCAACTTACATTCTCTCAATCTGTCCTCGTACCCCACATTCCAAAGACCACTGATGACCACCTTTTTGAATCATTTCTGGACCCTTTCCAACATATCCTTATCACCATGAAAACCCAGCGACCAAATCTGTGCACAATAATCCATATGAGGCCTGAATAAGGCCTTATACCAGAGATCAGCAAAGTGGTCGATATCGACCCCCTGGGGGTCGATAAATATCCAGGGGTCAAAAGAGAGTTAATAAACACCGAAAACGATTTTGAGTAACACCTAGAAAACATTCAATTCCAACTAACTGATCGGCTGAGCCAACAAGTGAGAAGCGCACGCTCTCCCGATGAAGACATCTAGAACAGAGACAATTAGGGCTAGTACACATTTATCACCCATAGCTATCAGAGTGGTGTTCAGTGATCTGATAACATAAAATTTACTATGTAATTTTTTTAAAGTTATAGTGCCCATAATGGTGGCTCCTGATAGTAAGAAGTGCCGACAGTATTTGCAAGAGTATTTAAAATTTGGATTTATACCATCATTTACCAATGAAACAATGAAAAGGGTGAAGGAATTATTTTTAAATTGAGAAATTTTTTATTGACATCATTTATTTAACATATTGGGGATCGATGATGGATCAAGGATTGCATGAAGGGGTCGATGGTCTAAAACGTTTGCCAACCCCTGCCTTATACAAAGGCATTGTAACCTCTCCATTTCTGCATGTCAAGGTCCTCCACATCATTGCCATTATCCGATGTGATGTCTTCACAACTTGTGCAATGTGGCCCCTGAATTTCAGGTCCTTGTCCACCATCATTCCTAGATCTCTCATCTCCTCTACTTCTGTTAAAGTTTCCCCACCAAGTGTATACTTTGCATTCCATTGTTCAAGTCCTCATGTAATGTGATAACATCCACTTGACTCTGCATTGCTCTCCCCAGTCTTGCATCATCTGCATATCACTAGTTAAGCCTATCCCAATATCATTAACATACAAACTAAGCAACAATGGCCCCAAAGTTGAACCCACGCAGCACACCACTAGTGACCTTTTCTTTTTCAGGATAGTCATGCAAGTTTTTAACTGGGTAGTATATTATACTTCATAAGAAATTATTATTTTTGGCTTGTATATTACTGACAAGAAACTGGGATGAAGTCAACTGCTCTCAATATTATTATTATTACATGACAACTCCAGGGAGTCCAAAGACTCATCAAGGGGAGGACACCTACTCTACAACTCTCCAGCTCCACCACTCAATCCACCAACTACAATAAACTGCAACTACACCAGTGCCATCTACTGCCCACCACCAGTATTTTCACAGACAATCACAAATATCCATGTCCACGGCAGAATTTGAACCTGCAGCCTTTTGGCTGAAGAGCGGATACACTAACCACTTAGCCAACCAGATAGCATACATATATATATATATATATATATATATATATATATAAAGTCTCAAAGTTACATCACACAGAAACTATTAATTGTATGCTTATGCCAGGGTGAAATATAGATGAAAATCAGAATAAAACTGCTCGTCTCTCTAAAAACAAGAATGAAAGTACACATATTAGCAAATTGATTAACATGGATAAACTACGTCGATAGTTATAGAGCTTAATTTTATTTTTCTCAGAAAACAGCTAATCAAATTTCCATATGCTATGTAAAAGGTCAGCATTTCATGTTAATTACATATTCATGTAGCATTTCCACCCATCATGGAAATTTTCTGGATTCTTTCATTAGCAGAGAATAAGCCTCCCACCACCTCCACCAACTTTTGCCTTCCCAGGTGTTTACTCAGATGCTGCACTCCAATGATTTTTTATACTTTGATCCAGTTGCGATCTGCCAGTTCTAATCATGAAGAACATAAAAATTACAAGTACCATGAAAAAAAGAGCAGACTGTCCTTAAGGAATATGTTTCCTCCAAACAAAGCATCATCTGAAAGAAAAACTGAAGTCATTGTACTAGAGCAAATTCCTTATAGAAAGAACATGTCAAGTTTACTGACTAATCCTGTTAAGTAATGTTAATATATTTTCCCCTATGGTGCTTCACTCCACACATACACATGAAAATTAAGTTTTATTTTTATAGATTTTATTGACAAAGAGAGTGTGTGTGTGTGTGTGCATGGAGAGGGAGGGAAAGAGAGAGAGAACATATAGAATAAAACAGTATATTAAAAAAAAATAATGATCCTTCTACTCATTAACACACATATATTCATGACCTTAAAACATTGGGTCTTCTCATTAAATACAAAATATCTGCAGAGGTAGAAGCAAACATATTTAAGTCAGAGGTTCAAACAGACATAACAGAAAACTGCCAATCTTGCTTTGAGTGTTTTGAGCTAATAGAAGAACTTTAAGTAAAAATAGCAGCGACAATTTCTCTGCACACAATCACACAAAAAATTACTTTTCATAGCTCTAGTTTCTTACTACATGTCTTACTACAAGTATATTCAGTTTCTTTTATGACAAGTACCAAAAACATTAACAGTTTACTTCATGTTTCAACTATCCAACAATGAAACAGAAATACATCTATTTTGTAATGTTCGTGTGTTTTACTTGATGGCTGTCAGTTCCATAAACACAGGAAATAGACTTTTTTTTCCAATCTGCAATTAAAAATCATGAGTTAATTTTTAATTGAAGTTTGAAGTGAACAAATAAGGAATTTACAAAGATTCCTTATATTTTTCTTTATTTCTTAAAGGGAATCATTTACAACTCTCTTTTTCCTTTTTCTATCTGTTCCATTTTTTCCAATGTCACTCTCTCTCTCTCTATGAATGTATTCTTTTTTTTGTGTCCATCTGCTGTTTGTTTCATACCACAGCACAGCATCCACTGTATTCTCTGATTTGCAACTGCGTGAAAGACATGACGTCACAACAGTCAAGTATCACAAACTGCAAAGATAACTTTTCGTGGTGGGCTTGATACATTTATTTGTGGTGCTGTGAAGTTTCTTTACCATTTGGTGACTATTTCACACACTAGATATAAAATACTCCTACATGCATTTTAATTACAATGATGTAGAGAGGTATGTACATCCTGCCAATTCTTGTTACTGCTAAATTTAAAAATAATTTCACTGGTAACTTAAAGCTAATCAAGGCTAGTCAACTACTAATAGCAAAACTACACAAACTGCTATATTACTTATTTACATGAAAACACAATCCATAGGTAATACTATTTATTTGTTTAGAAAGCCAGATATTTCGGTCTGAAACTTACAGACCATCTTCGGTGGCAGTGACAGTTGATTACAATGTAGAATGCAAACAAGGGATTGATTTTAAATAGAAAGAGCAGCATGATGTTATACTTACAACAGCATGATGTTGTAACTGTAAAATAAATATATAAATAAATAATGATGTGTTATTCTAATAAGGCTTTCCCATATTTTAGAAAAAGATGGGCAGTTGTTCCAATTCAATTTTGGCGATGAAGCAAGGCCTGAGCCCTCTTTATAAACAAATGCTCAAATTTGTATCGACAACAATAAGGTAGCTGGATTCCAGATCAAAGAATATTGTGATCTGTGTTATGTGGTGTTGAGTGAAGCCAGATTTATTAGATTTCCTGTTGCAAATATATGATTGCTGTTTTTGTATTCTGTTTTCAATAGAGCATCCAGTTTGTCTTAAGTAGGATAGATGGCAGTCACAAGGAACTTGGTATATACCAAGGAGAGATATCAGTGAGCGTTTATCTTTTGAAGAAGGGAAACACATTGATAGTTTATTGATAGGTATAAAAGAAGCCACTAAATTGTATTTCTTCAGAATTCTGGAAATTAGTTCTGAAACATATGGGATTGGAGCTCGACGTACTGTTTCCGTGTTATTTATATATATATATATAAGAACCTAATCTAGAATATATAATATAGATAGAATAGACTATGCATTGAAAATTTTGTTATTTACAATTATAATGAGCACAGCAAAACAGCATCACACAATGAGATTTATGTATGCACTGTTGTCTCTTATGCATAAGCATGGTTTTGACATGCACTAGACAAACATTTCCCAAACTGGGTTCTGTGAAAAAAAAAAAAATACTAATAAATAAAAAAAATTAATAATCCAAAAATTACATTTTGTTAGGTATAAATAAGTATAATGCTGGAAACCATTATACCTAAAAAAAATTAGTGATTCAAAGACACCAATCATTAAAACGTAATTCATTTTTTCTTCTAAAAGTCATAATTAGTGTGATTTTGGTATGACACTGTCCAAAAAGAAACCAAACTTTTCGAAAATAGAAAAAACTATTTTATTATTATATATTATATATATTGTTGTCAAAAGCAGCAACCTTCATTAGTGTTGTGTCAACTGTTTATGACATTTGTTTCATTAGAAGCTGAGTTATAGTGCCAAGAATGACAGTGTGGTTTGATGAACGGTTGGAAAATGAGTTTCAAACAGAGAGCTGCAATTGAATTTTGTGTTAAACTTGGTAAAAGTTTTATCGAAGTGCTTCAAAAAGCATACAGTGATGAATGCTTATCCCATACTCAAGTTTACGAGTGGTTTAAGAGATTTCAAAGTGGTCATGAGATGCTTGAGGATGACGAAAAGCCGGGCCATCCAAAAACTGGACTGAGTGAAGTTAACATCCAAAAAGTGTGTGATTCATCAAAGAAAACCCAAAATCATCCATGAGATTGATTGAAGATGAATTGGGGATTCCAAAATGAACTGTGCATAACATTTTAACCGAGAGTTTAGGCCTTTGTAAATTGAATTCGCAATTTGTTCCCCACAAGTTGACCGACGACCAAAAAATGCATCGAATTGAACACTGCAAGGACCTCATTAAAACCACTCGTAAGGACTCAAACTTCCTTGAAACGATTATAACTGGTGACGAAACGTGGTGTTTTGAGTATGAGCTCAACACAAAGCACCAGAATGCTGAGTGGAGACTACCAGAAGAGGGGCATCCGAAAAAAAGTCGATTGGAGAAGTCAAAAGTAAAGGCAATACTGATTTGTTTCTACGATTCCAATGGCATTATCCACAAAGAATTCGTTCCACCTGGCCAAACGGTTAATGGTGAGTTTTATCTCGAAGTTTTGAAGCGATTGATAGCAAGAATTTGTCGCGTATGGCATGAATATTGTGATGCAGGCAGCTGGTCACTTTTGCACAATAATGCACCATCTCATTGTTCGAACATTGTGAGACAGTTTTTGAGCAAAAACCAAGTTTGTGTGTTGGATCACTCACTTTATTCACCTGATTTAGCACCCTGTGATTTTTTTCTCTCTCCCCCAACTTCATTTGCTGATGAAAGGAAAGCAATACGACACCAATGAAAATGTTCAAGCGGCAGTAACCACGAACCTCAACAGTATCCCAAAAACTGATATAAAAAAATCATTTAATGAATTAATTGGCCATGCCTAATGCTGTATCGAAGCAGAAGGAGAGTATATTGATTGAAATAAATGACTTGAATAATTATAATTGGCCTGTGCTTTATTTTCTATCCAAAGTTCAGTTTCTTTTTGGACAGGGTGTATGTATATAACTTTTCTTATGCAGAATATAGCTTAAATTTTCAACTGATTTTATAATTGTTATACCTATACTTTGATTTTGTTTACAAAAATAAAATACATTTCAGCATTAATTCTAAATGTTCCATAAATAAAAATGTGGTCCATATGTTTCATAATACATTTCAGCATTAATTCTAAATGTTCCATAAATAAAAATGTGGTCCATATGTTTCATAGTGAATATAAATGTTCCATAAATATACTGTAAGATAGAAAAGCATTCTTTGACCAAAAAAGTTTGGGAAATGCTGCACTAGACAAATATTCTAGGTTGCTATACTGTCTTCTTGCTGAAAGATAAAGCCAAGGCAGTTTTCACAATATGGATAAACTATAGTATGACTTTAATGCTGAATCAAATTATGAAGGCTAAAACCATAACAAAGTTTAAATAGTGATGCATTATCAACTATAACAAATCCCAACACATCTGTTAATATATAAGAAAATTCATATTATAGCCATTTGTGCAGTCAGTGTATTCTTTGGCTGTAAATACCACAAATCCAGTTTGGGATATGAGAAACATCTTTATAAGAGTAGATTTTCCACAAAGATAAGTTAATCTCATATTAAAGTGTGGTAGGTTTTTTCTTCTTAGAAACTCTAAAATGAACTAACTGGTCAGAGTATCCATACATTAACAGACAACTTTCAGGACAGAATTAGCCACTCAACCTTAAAAAACAAAGATAAACCTAGCTCAAAAAATACAAATCTAACAACATTAGGTTTGTATAATGTCCAGCTACTGGGCTGTAACAAGCCACTGAAACATTACACAAGATAAGATTTTGTGTAAATAAAAATCTACAATTGTTAGTCCAGAGCCTCCACTCAAAACTGATTGAATTTGTTTTATCTTGAAAACAGGAATCTCTATCTATTTTAATACCAATCTCATCCACATCAAACAAATTTTAATATATTTATGTGTGTGGGAGGGGGGGGATTAACAAAGAATTCTCAATAAAAGTGGATTATAAGTTACATATATAAGAAAGTTGTTTTCCTGTAACTTACAAAAAAAACCTTATATCCCGACAGATCACTCTGAAATAAAATCAGCTCACCAACAACATAATTAATACAAAATGAGTATATATTCCTTATTAGGGCATACTTCAATGAACTAAAATAAATAATATGACCAAAATATTCCTGTTTTGGATAACCACCTCCCATACACTTGGAAACCATTCTTCTTACAGTATGGACAACAGTGGAATAAGTGTTTGAACAATCTTTCAAATCTGAAAAACTGCAATGAAACAACATCATTTGGCTTCAGTGAATTGCATGATCTGTAGATAAGGCATAATCAGCTAGGATGGACTTTCTGTTGAGGAAATCAAATGTAAATCATAGTTTTTTTGCTTCTTATTTTAGCAGTACAAATACAGACTGCAAGAATCTGAATGAATGTGTGTTTTATCTTTAAGCACTTACTGTTCCTGCATCCTAAATTATTGTGAATTAGTTAAAATGAGTTACTTTCAATTTCTTCAAGTAGTGACCGAATGATTTACCAAAATTTCACAATTTGAAAAGTTGTTGAAATAATCATGTGAAGCAATCCTTCATTGGCAAATCTTAATAAGAACAAAATGATTATCCAAAACAGGCACAGTTAAAAATTAATTGCTTTATTCTATTTATATTTTTTAATCTCTGTTCATCATTAAGTCAGCATGACTGAAAGTGGTTAGCACATCTGCTCTCCAATAAACAGGCTGTGGGTATACATGTTGTGACTATCTTCAGGTGGAAGATGTACTTCACTGCCCATTGTGAAACTACCACCGTGCTTATTGGAGGCCTTCAGTGGTTTGAAAAAGTTTCAAGTTTGAGCTATAGAGCAGGGTTTCCAGACTATGTAAAAATCGATAAAAATATAAAAATAATAAAATAAATCCTTAGCACACACAAGTTGTTAGCCTGTAATATTAATGTACTAAAGACTTACAACCATTTGTGAGTGAGGGTCTCAAAAAAATATTTACTGTTACAGTTACCCTTTGGTTGGAAAGACCTGGATTCGAATTCTATCTATGATATGAAAAAACTTTAATGTGGCTTTTCAATCAGAGATAAATTAGGCAATCTCATATGAAAGTGGGGGATTTTTTCCTTCCACAAACTCTTTTTCATTCCTCAAAGTAGAAAAACGAGTCCCGTGAACACACATTTACAGACACAGAATACTATTGGCTAAGGAAGGCAATTGTTAACCACCTTGTTCTATAATGATTTCCTAGTAAAGTAGTATTGCTACCCCACCAACTATTAGGCTAAGGAGAACAACACCCACATGATTATTACTGATACTATCTATTGCAGTTCATATCACAATGCATGTTAAATGGTATTTTTTAGTTCAAACTGCCATTGATTAATGCTTCGAAATATCATTTATGGCTAACAATATGTTACCATAAATAATTTATTAATAATATATGACACATTTCTGTTTTATTTGGCTAAGTAATTTCAAAAAAGATGTGTCAACCTCAATCTTAAAACACTTTAAATCTGAGAAAATTTGCAACTTTTTCTTTTAATACCTGCAGATTTTCTTCACAAAAAGCATGTACCAGGGTAATGAACCTGTAGGAATGTCAATGAATTATTGCTAAAGTTTTCATATAGGTTTTAAGGAAAGTTGTGAAATACTTCTGATGAACTGAGTATAGAATTTTTAAGGTAAATCTTGAGAATTATGCTAAACATGAGAACAATGTCACATACCAGGAAGGAAATATGATTTACTAAAGCTAAGTAGGGGTGCTTAAGGGTCAAAGCTGTATAACTGAGAGGAGACCTCCACATAGCCTTTAAAGGAATGCAGAGAACCGACCAGGGCTTCTGACCTAATGTGCAATCCTCACTTTCTCGTGGTGCACCCTATACTGAACGAACGAGAATGGGCTAATAATTTGGGATTTAGCCGACCATCATTATTGGCTTATTGGCTTAAACCAATATCCAAATTGATGGTACAACATGACAAAATTTCATGCCGGCTGGGGCATAGCCCGGTTAAATAAGGCCCCCCGTTGTTTTCGCCAGGGAACCAGGGCGAACAGTGAAAGGTCAGCTACTGGAACAAATCTGAAAAGCACACCCAACTCAACATCACCAGAGTTAAAGATCGGTACTATCAACATAAGAAGCCTGAATGGCAAAGAAATGGAGTTAGCTGAGGAATTAGATAAGTACCAGATCGACATAATAGGGTGACTGAAACAAAAAAGACAAAAACTGGTGAGATCTTTCTGAGCTATAAATACAAAATGTTATATTCAGGCAATGACAATCAAGGAAAAGAAGGGGTAGCCATAGTATTCAATACTAAATACAAGGCTAATCTTCTTGAATGGCAGGCAGTCTCAAGTAGAATGATGTGAGCAAATATCAGAATAGGGAACTGGACAATGAGACTTATTTGTGCCTATGGTCCCACAGAAGGCTCTACTAAGGTAGAAGTGGAGGAATTTTTTGTACAAAAATATTTTGGGAAAATTTGGAGAAAAGAGCAAAGCTAATAATAATGGCAAATACCTGTTGGATTTCTGCTCAGGACATGGACTGGTTATTACTAACACCATGTTCCAACATAAAAATGCGCACAAATTTACACGGAGAGAAGAGGCAAGGAATAAGAAAAGTCTCATTGACTATGTTATTGTTGATAGTGATGTTTTCTCCCTGGTGCAGGACACCAGAGTGTACAGAGAATTTGAAATTAGAAGCAATCACTATTTAGTCTTGAGCAGGATAAAATTGAATTTCATATTGAAAAGAATGATATGTGAGAAATATAGAATGAAAGCCAAAAGGCTATTTTTCTGGCAACCTTAATAATAATGAAGAGGATACAAATCCTTTGATGTTTATCTGCCAGTAAGCGAAACTCTTAGAACTAGGACTAAGATCTATGAGTTTCATACCGAAAACCTATTGGCAAATCCACGTGTAAGTAACCACTTGGTAGTACAACACCAAGGCAACTCGTATCAAAGGTGGAGCAAGATCCCTCACTATCCTTGATATTTTCTGATAATGTAAAAACACAGCCCCTAGGGGATGTAATACTTAATTACATTATGAGGAGAGGTCACTGCCCAGACCGGTTTCAACCTTTTTTGAGGTCTCATCAGTGAGTAGGTAGACCTGGAAGATAACAAGGTTTAAGTGAAAAGAACTTGCATACCTTCACTATACGAATGCCATAAAGGTCACTGATGAGAACTCAAAAAAGGTTGAAACTGGTCTGGGTAGTGACCTCTCCTCATAATGTAATTACAGTATTACATCCCCCAGGAGCTATGTTTTTACATTATGAGAAAATATCAAGGATAGAGAGTGATCTTGCTCCACCTTTCATACGAGTTGCCTTGGTGTTGTACTACCAAGTGGTTACTTACACTTGGATTTGCCGATAGGTTTTCGGTATGAAACTCATAGATCTTAGTCCTAGTTCTAAGAGTTTCGCTTACTGGCAGATAAACATCAAAGGATTTGTATCCCCTTCATTATGATATTTGAGAAAGTTTTAAAGTGAATAAAAGTTGAGCAGCTTTCAGATGTGAACTGTAGACTAAAATACACAAAGATTATTGAAAAAAAAATGAAAGAGTTTGAGAACAAGAACCAAACCTTGGAGATTCAGTGGCAAACCTTGAAGAAAACCCTGATTGATTCAGCCAGAGAGGCATGCGGTGAGGTTGTGTGCAAGGATAGAAAAATCAGAACTCCATGGTGGACACAGGAAGTTTTAGAGGCAGTGAAGGAAAAGAAGAAAGCATATCAAAAGTTCCTGGCAAATAAGTCAGCTTTTGCTCTTAGAGAATACAGAGACAAATGTAAGAAAGCGAAACACTGTGTAAAACTAGCTAAACAAAAGTCATGGGAGGACTTTGGCAAGAACATAGAAAATAAATATCAAGAAGGTGGTAAGATATTCTGGAGGTTGTTGAAGAAGTTTAGAAATGGAGGAAAGATTGCTGTGAAAGGAGTTAGAGATGATAAAGGTGACATGAAAATGGGAGAAAAAGATATCCTTCAAGTATGGAGTAATTACTATGAAAAATAGCTAAATGAAACAAATAGTGATAGCACAGTGGTAAAAAACACTCAACAGGCATACAGTCAGGAATACATATCCATACTTGAAGTAGAAAAAAGCCATCAATGACTTGAAATGGGGAAAGGTAGCAGGAGTAGATGATAATCGATCAGAAATCCTGAAGTTTTTCAGGATTTCTGATCATTCAAGTCATTCAAGGCTTGATAGAAGGGACACCTTGTAATATCCTACTGGATACTGGGTCCCACGTCTCAACTATAACTGGGTCGTTCTTCAAGAGAGTAAGTACCTGTATCACAAATGATGTGATAGAGCTGAGAAAGCCAATCAAGCTAACTGGCATCTCAAAGACCGAAGTATGTGCTCAGAGAAAGATAAAAGTAGGCATTAAGCTACCTGAGTTTGATTTGAACGTTTCCCAAGAATTGTTAATTCTTCCCAAATCCTCTCGTCCGAGCATTCAAATTATTTTGGGATTGCATTTTTTTCAAAAGTGCAACTTCTCCTGTGATTTCCGAAAAAGGAATATTTCCCTAATCGGAGTTGAACGTGCACAGAATGGCAGAAGTAATCCTAGGTCTCAGGCAGCAAAGGTTAATGAAGGAAGCAAGCCAGTAAATAAAGGCAGAGATATTATGAATAGACAAAGAAAGGAAGATGAGGACAAGTGCCAACTTGACTAGAATGACTCGTCTGTTAATCTCGTTGTAAAAGGAAGTCTCAAAAAAGGAATAGTTACTGAGTAATAAGCTATTTTCAGTGTTGTACTGTTTGACCCTGTTAAAAGGAAAGATAGTAACACAGGCAAGCTAAGTAGTGCAGAGACTATAGGAAGAGTCATATATAAACCTCCTCTTCGCAAAGCCCCGTATTATAGAGGCTCAGAAAGGAGATCCTGAGTTGAGGAATATATATGAAAAAATTAAGAGAGGTGATCATATTCCCAAGAACTAAGTATTCCTCAAAACACTTCACCTAGATGAAGTTGGTCTTCTCTTGTCAAGAGTGTCTTGGGAAAATTTGCAGAAAGGGTTCTTGTTCCAAGAGTCATGATTCCATGGGTAATTTACAAGTTCCATGATTCAAATGGGCATAAGGGATTTGATCAAACATGGCATAAAATTAAAGAAAAGTACACATGGAAGGAAATGAAAAATGATGTCCCCAATTACGTGGCAACTTGTCGTATGTATCAACCTAAGTTTGAAAATTGAAATTTTAGGGACCAATCAATGTCATCTCCAGAAAACGAGGGAAGCAAAGAACAAAAAAATTAAACCTTTGAGTTTAATATTTTTAGAGGAAAGGGTGGCCTTTGTAAAATCTCATGAGAAATTAATTTTTTAGGGAATTTTCGCTAAAGATTTTACAATTGTTTTTGTCTGAATTTCTTAAGAAAAAATGTACTTAGTAAGATATAAAAATGTAAAAGAATAATTTGCTGTTAGAATGCACCTGCACTTTAACGTGCTGTTAAGAGCTTAATAAGGATTAAGCTGGATTAGCGCCGAATACCACCAAAATCGTACGGTCAAGCAGCCAGTGATGATGTCAGCTCTTTCATTGCTTATGGCTAATCCTGGAATATTCCTAAGTATGAACAAAGGACTGAAAATGGAATAAAAGGCAATACAGCACGTGGTTCGGGGCTTTTGGATCCTTGGTCTCGTGCTTGGCTCATCACCTGTGAGGTCTGTGAGAGCTCCTTCCCGCAATCCAGGAGGTTCGTTTCCTGCCATCGTCGCCCGATCTTTTACTGCTGCCAGCTCGCTGTAGGCACCTGGTAGCTACGGCAGAACCCCAGCGTGTCCGACAAAGAAAAGTTTGCGAGGATCGAGGATTGTGTATAATGGAATGTATGTTGGACTTTCCTCTCAAGATTGTTAGCAAGTAAGCCATTAATTTGTTGTAGTATGTTATGTGTATGTAACTCAAAATCGTAAAGGATTGAGAGAGGTTACTTGTTAACTAGCGGGAAAAGTGAATGCAAAATAACTGAAAATTATATATTGTTAAGTATGTCTAATTCACAGGTTGATTGTGATAGTGTCTGAATTAGTGTCATTTAAGTTTTGAATATATTGGAAGAAAGTTGAATGTAATCCCTCCTGGAATATTTATGCATACTTGTAAGCCAAGTTGTGTCATAGAAGGCACTTTTATATCAAGGCAAAATTGTTTTTCTGATAGTGAAAGCATTATAGTTTCTGTTCCTCAGATAGCAAGTAAATTTGTGTGTTAAAGTATTTTTTGATTAAGTTAATCTTTAATTTACTTTTATGTGCTCTGTATCGCATCTTTTAGTTTGATAATAAATATGTTTTTATTTTGTAACTACCTGGTTCTCATTCCTTAGCCAATGCACTATCCCGAAAATATTAACGAGCCTGCGGGAATAGAATATAGTAACGAGCCACGACTTGCATATAAAGATATTGTATAGAGGTATTAACTTAACTTTTGTCATCTTCTCCCCCTGACTTTCAAACATAAAAAAGATCAATTAAGTGGTGCAGTCACTACAAATAAATAAATTTCTTAATTGACATTGTGCGATTGCTCAGGGACTGTTACATTAGATAGACTTACAACACGAGATCTAACTAACAACAGAAAAAAAAAAAGGGGGGGCAAGTATAAGTTTAAGTAAGAAAGATAAATAAACTGATAAACAAAAAGACAAAGAAAAAACAACTTTACAATTCATCTTCTATTTCAACACAGTCACAAACATCCATGTCCAAGGTGGGATTATAATCTAAACCCAGTTGGTTGAAGAGTGGATTGGATAACCACTCAACCAACCAGCCTGGTGATGATGATGATGGGAAGCAAAATGGCTGATGGCCAACAACTGATGGGAGCTAGTGTTTAGAGGCAGTCTTCAAAGAGATACTATCAGGTTTTCAGGATACCATCATCCCCTTTTTTCATGTTAAGCTAATGGCCATGGCCTGCTATAGCCAAGCAACCTAGCCTCTGAAATCTAATTACTGCTTATCATAGGGCAGTTAATCCTATATGTATTGAGTACTATGTCTGTAAATTGCATGTGTTTTTCCAACTAGTTGGCTTGTATTGCAGGATGAAAACCCTACCATCTTTATATGAGAATCGCTAACTCACCTTCAGCTGAAAAGCCCTCATAATTGCATTGTGTCCTAGATGGAATTCAAACCCAGGTGTTCCCAAACTAAGACTTGGCAGCTTAGTCAGAAATTTCATTGATACTGACTGAGCTATGGAGACTTAAGTCTTTAGGATTGTTTTTGTTTAATATATTTGTTAATGATTGAGGATCAAATATTAAAATATTGGAGCAATCTATAAGGAAGTAGAGTTTAAAAATTTAAAGTGAACAAATGAATATAAGAATATGCTATGAAGTTTTTATGCAAATATTTACTCACAATCAATTCTTATGTTTATTATTGTCTTCATACATATTTTAATAAGTGAAAATTGTAAATATTTTTTACAACTGTTATGAAATTATAATTCATTTAATTAGGCAACGAATATAGGAAGCAAATATATTGATTGTATCTCCCTGAGAGGTATAAAAAAAAAACAAGATTTGCATGCTGCGTCAAATATAACATGCACAGTATAATTATCATTGCTGCCTGTTCACTGACAAGAGATACACTTTAATCTGAGAAACAAGTTTCCTCAAAACTCAGGATTTTCGTCTCATAAAACAGGCAAATTGGCCATACAACACATGCAATGAACAGCATTCAAGGCCTCCCATAATGAATCCAGAGACCCTGCAGAGGTGCCATGTCATAATAATAGTAATAATGAGTGATGATGATGTTTATCTGAATGGTAGGTAACTATTAATATATCGTTCAAAGTGTTGCTGGATTGAATTATTGGTAAGTGCCATCTTAATACTGCTTACTCTCTCCCAATACTATGAGGAACTATATGGTACTTATAATATGCATAAATAATGCTGAGCAAACTTAAGTATGTTACTATTTGGGAACATTGATCAAGTGTAAACGGATAAGTATCTTAATACCGACTAGTTTCACCAAACTTAAGCTGTTGGCATCATCAGGGTACAAGCACTGAGGTTAAAACATATCACAAAATAGATCTTAACTGTAAATTCTAAAAATGATAGTTACAAACTAAAATAGCATTGAACGTGAATAATACACATATCACGTGTACATGATTTACTAGTTGTTGCTAAGGAACCTTCATTAAAGTTCATTTCTTGTGTCAGAGATCTAATTAGGGTTTTCCATATCCCTGGAAGTATTAAACCTTGGTTCCTGTTAAGGTTATCTGTAGTGCGTGTGACTGTGGCTGCTTCTTGAAACATTCAAGAGCGGTAGTCTTCCTCTATGTAAGGGATACAACTTTTGTCCCACTCAATGATATGGTTTGTTGTGGAGAAATGTGATGACAGGCCTGATATGTCTTGGCTGTTATTTTTAACATAACCAATGTATTCTTTCTGCCTAATCTCGAGGCTTCTCGAAGTCTGGCCGATGTAACTTTAACCACACGAGTATGGAATATTATAGACTCCAGCATACTTATAGAAAGGATGGGTATCTTTTGGAGATCGTAGTAGTTTACGAATTGTTTCTATAGGTTTGAATGTCACTCTTATTTTGTGTGGTTTGAGGAGTTCAGCGAGCTTGTTAGAGATACTGCTCATGTACGGAATGTCGATTGTTGTAATATATTGAGTGTCTTCTCCTTCTCTTTGTGGTGGCTCAGAGAAAAGGATTTTGTTGATGAGTCTTCGTGGGCCATTCAAGGCGAGGTCATTAGTTATCAATGTTAATTCATCTTGGAGATCCTTTTCATCTGTTGTAATACGGACAGCTCTTTTCTTTAGTATG
This sequence comes from Typopeltis vanoorti, assembly GCF_054136105.1. Taxonomy (NCBI): domain Eukaryota; kingdom Metazoa; phylum Arthropoda; class Arachnida; order Uropygi; family Thelyphonidae; genus Typopeltis; species Typopeltis vanoorti. The sequence goes on from NC_143554.1 coordinate 14,451,449, forward strand.
TGTACTATGCCAAGTTTGTGAGAAATGTGGTGTGAGGAACTAAAATGTAGATAACGTCCTGTATTCGTAGGCTTCCTGTAGACTGATAGGTTCAAAAGGCCATTAACTTGCTTCTTAATTAAGATGTCCAAGAACGGTAGTTGTTTGTCTTTTTCAAGTCCTAGAGTACATTTAATAGAATGGTGAAAGGAGTTGATTTTATTTAGAAAATCAATTAGGTCATTTTTGTTGTGGTTCCATACAATGAAGGTATCATCTACATATCTCCACCAAATTATTGGTTTATGATTTATTTGAGATAGAATTTTATTTTCGAGATCCTCCATAAATAGGTCAGCACAAGAAGGTGAAAGGGGACTACCCATTGCCAGGCCAGTCAATTGTTGGTAAATAGTTTTCTTCCAAGAAAAATAGTTTGAATTTTGGCAATGATTGCAGTGAAGTTATATCTTGAAATGCCATCTACAACGGGCGTAAAGGAATACCATCTTTGTGAACTTTTGAAACCCCATAAAGTCTTGGAGTTAGAGGGTGCATGGATTTTAATTTTTTAATTAGATCAGTTGGTCAGTTGACCATATTGCGTAGTAATTCGTTTGTGTCATTCTGGTTTTTTAATGTAGGATCTTTTGTTTCGGTGAAGATATGTAGATGATATCTTCATTGTATGGAACTACAACAAAGATGACCTAATTGATTTTCTCAATAAAATCAACTCCTTTCACCATTCTATTAAATTTACTCTAGAACTTTAAAAAAGACAAACAACTACCGTTCTTGGACCTCTTAATTAAGAAGCAAGTTAATGGCCTTCTAAACCTATCAGTCTAGAGGAAGCCTACGAATACAGGGCATTATCTACATTTCAGCTTCTCACAAACTCAGCATAGTACACATACTAAAGAAAAGAGCTGTCCTATTACAACAGATGAAAAGGACCTCCAAGATGAATTAACATTGATATCTAATAACCTCACCTTGAATGGCTACCCATGAAGACTCGTCAACAAAATCCTTTTCTCTGAGCCACCACAAAGAGAACAAGAAGACACTCAATATATTACAACAATCACCATTCAGTATATGAGCAGTATCTCTAACAAGCTTGCTAATCTCCTCAAACCACACAAAAGAGTGACATTCAAACCTATAGAAACAATTAGTAAACTACTATGATCTCCAAAAGATATCCATCCTTTCTATAAGTATGCTGGAGTCTTTAATATCCCATGCTTGTGTGGTTCAAGTTACATCGGCCAGACTTCGAGAAGCCTCGAGATTAGGCAGAAAGAATACATTGGTTATGTTAAAAATAACAGTCAAGACATATCAGGCCTGTCATCACATTTCTCAACAACAAACCATATCATTGAGTGGGACAAAAGTTGTACCCCTTACATAGAGGAAGACTACCGCTCTCAAATGTTTAAAGAAGCAGCCACAGTTGCACGCACTACAGATAACCTTAACAAGAACCAAGGTTTAATACTTCCAGAGATATGGAAAACCCTAATTAGATCTCTGAACACACAAGAAATGAACTTTAATGCTAACTATAGAAGGTTCCTTAGCAACAACTAGTAAATCATGTACACGTGATACGTGTATTATTCACGTTCAATGCTATTTTAGTTTGTTACTATATTTTTAGAATTTACAGTTAAGATCTATTTTGTGATATGTTTTAACCTCAGTGCTTGTACCCTGACGATGCCAACAGCTTAAGTTTGGTGAAACTAGTCGGTATTAAAATACTTATCCATTTACACTTGATCAATGTTCCCAAATAGTTATTTACATTAGTTCTGTGATCAAGAAAACACACGCTCATTATTAAGTATGTTACCTTCCACTAGATACAGGTATTACACCCCAGAGGTTAAGACCATCTTCTGTAAGGGTACCAGTCTAAAAAACAATAAACAAACAAACAAACAAAAATATTAAGAACTATGCACCTTGATTGACATATCTGAATATGAACAAGCAGTAGAATTTTAATTAAATTGAATCTTTTAAAAAAAAAATTTTTTTTAACAATCCTGAACCCAAGTTATTTTGTTATGCGTCTTAAAAAAACAGCAACGGTGAGTTGTAAGTTTGTAGCGATGATGATAATTATCCTGTTTTCTACCCACTACAGGGTGAGGGCCTCTCCCAGTGCAGAAGGGTTGGGACTACTTCTTCCATGGTGACCCAGTCCATCTTGGGAGGGTGTATCTATACTTGGATGGATGAATGTATGAAGGTGGAAGACAATCACAAACATCCATGCCTAGGTGGGATTTGAACCTGCAGCTTCTTGACTGGACAGCAGATATGCCAACTACTCGGCCAACATTTCTTATTGTATACAATAAGCACAGCATTTCAAAATCATTTAACTAGTCTTTGGTAGCCCCTGTTCTTGTGTTTAATGATATCTAGAATTAAAATAGAATTATAATTATTGGAAATGCACATTATTAAGTACAGTATGCTGATTTCAGTATGAATTAGCAGTGCAATAGAGTATTATCTTTAATAATTTTTATGGTGCTTTAAGTCAGAATTTTTCACACTGGGTTCCACCATAGTTATCTCAAGCTCTGTGAAGCAATTTTAGACTATTGTTTATTGGTTTTTCCAACTATAAAATAGCATCAGGAATTAGGATTGCCAATTTTTTCAAATCCGAATAAAGACCATTTGCCAAAGGCACAGGAATAACATGCGATGATTTCTGTTTGTTTTATACTTCATAGATGCTGTTATTGCATGCTAGTAACTAGAATGCATAATGGCATCTATGGACTCTGCAGAACAGAGTTTGAAAAACTTGCTAGTAGCTTCAGGTATTAAATTCTAAAACTTGTAAAATTTAACTGTTATTATTGAATATTTATATTAGTGTAAAAATGTTTATTTAGGGCTCCTTTGGTCTAAAAAGTTTGGGAAGTCCTGTTTTAAGTGACAAAAAATGATGAAGTTATATTACATGTAATACATGTATTTCTATTTGATAGCTGTTATACTAAAAGTAAATCTAAATGAGCACAAAGTTGGTAAGGCCAGCTGTTTGGTATTTGAGAGAAAATTATACCTATTGAATTTATGAGTCGGTAAAAAAAAAGCTATCCAGACTTTTTACAATTTATTAATTAGAGGTGTTGAGGAATTCATTAATATTGACATAACAAAGTAAGTGAATTATACAAAGCAGTACATAGTCAATATTGACTTGTAAGTCAGAAAGAAGATGGTTTAATGTAAAATCAGATATAAGACAAGGTTACATGCTATCTTTATTCTTAGTTATCATGTATAATCACATTATGAAGCATTTTAGGCATTAAGTCTAATATCAAAATTAGGAACGTTTAACTCAGCTCATTTTATCCAGATGATGATATACCTCTAAACAAATCTTATATACAAGTTTTCAGGATTCTTTACCTTTAACTTTTGTAACAAATTTGGCATGAAAATGAACAATTGTAAAATACCCATGATATGTAACTTATTATGTTTGCTTTTACATGTTTTTCTAAGGAGATTGCACTTAGAGAAATGTCAATTTTGTCTGTAATAATCTCGTATTTGTAATAACTTAACCATGAACATTTGTTACAATAATGTAGTGCATGATGTCATTATGTAACACTGTTAACTCATGTCCATATATGGCAATTTCAAAAGACACACAAAGTATGACGTAATCATTCGGATGTCCATACATGACCATACATAGAAGTTATGAGAAATGCGTACAAGAGAAGTCTGGGCCTTTATAAGGCATAACATCGAGAAGGACTTTGTCTTAATTTTCTCAACCTTCTCATACCTGGGCCTGATAAGTGAGGTTCATTGAGCTGCACATTCATGCCAGGTTTGCTGTCCCTATTTTTTTCTTAAATTTTTTTACCAATCATTATTTGTTACTAACTTGCTGGCTCTAGTATGGATACCTTTTTATATTCCTTCCATTAGAGTGGGTTTTTCACCACATACACTGTTCATAACATTTACTAACTTTACTCAAAGTGGGTCAACTTTTTCCCCACCCCCCCCCCCCCCCACCCCCCCCCCCCCCCACCCCCCCCCCCCCCCACCCCCCCCCCCCCCCACCCCCCCCCCCCCCCACCCCCCCCCCCCCCCACCCCCCCCCCCCCCCACCCCCCCCCCCCCCCACCCCCCCCCCCCCCCACCCCCCCCCCCCCCCACCCCCCCCCCCCCCCACCCCCCCCCCCCCCCACCCCCCCCCCCCCCCACCCCCCCCCCCCCCCACCCCCCCCCCCCCCCACCCCCCCCCCCCCCCACCCCCCCCCCCCCCCACCCCCCCCCCCCCCCACCCCCCCCCCCCCCCACCCCCCCCCCCCCCCACCCCCCCCCCCCCCCACCCCCCCCCCCCCCCACCCCCCCCCCCCCCCACCCCCCCCCCCCCCCACCCCCCCCCCCCCCCACCCCCCCCCCCCCCCACCCCCCCCCCCCCCCACCCCCCCCCCCCCCCACCCCCCCCCCCCCCCACCCCCCCCCCCCCCCACCCCCCCCCCCCCCCATTAAGGCAGTCGACCATTTGAGACAATTCGCAAAGATTTAAGTAAAGAACAACAAAGACAGAACCGGGTTGAGAGATACATAACAGAAATAAATAACACAATAAAAAGAAGACAAAAAAATTATGAGAATATGCAAAAACAGAAAACATCACCTGCATTCTCAATGAAGAATCTAGAGAACAAGTAAAGTAAAATATTTTAGTTATTTAGACATGATTTTTCATGAAGATGGCATAAAATAGAAATAGGCAACAAAATAAGCAAAGCTGCTATGCTGGTTAACCAGCTGAATAAACTTGTATGGAATAAGAAAGAAATTAGCTAAAATATTCATTTTAGCTAAATTGGCCAAAATAATTGGCTTGAAGTATACAAGACAGTGTTTGAACCAATTTGAACTTACGGATTTCAGAATTGGGTTAGCATTCAAGAATGTGCAAATCTAAGATAGCATGGTTACTTCAATGGGATAGGAAAAAAAGATAAGTAACTGGCAAGGAAAAGATCCAGAGGGAAACCAAGATGGAGGTGGACTGATGCAGACAAATAAACACACTAATCTGGATAAGAAGTACTGATAAGATGTTAGTAATAATGCAGACCTAATCATCTGGTACTATCATAGCATCCTGTACCACTCCTTGAAGGTACATGCATGGATGATGATAACAAAGCAATTCTTTAAGTTAGATATCTTGGCATTGAAGAAGTAACAAAGGCTATAAGGTAAGTATATTATATAAGTTAATTTTGTTCATGTACATGCATGCATATACTCTCTGGCCTTGTTTAATAGGATGAAAACACAGAATTTTCATGAGGAAAATCCTACCAACTTAATATATATTAGACAGACTAACTCTTATTCAGCTGAAAGGCTCTTATCTAAAAGGTTTGTAACTTTCTGAATGACAGGCAAAACTCACAGCAGCACAGAGTCACTAACAAAATAAGGCAATATTCGTGTTGCATACCAGTGACTGACATGTTTAAAATCAAAGAATCATTTTAAGTATGTTATACTCAGTTATATTTCATTCTAGCTTCATTCAGTATGAATGACTAGAAAAGCATCATCAGTACAATTATGCACTGATGATGCTTTTCTAGTAATTTTCTAGACCTTGTGATCTGTTTCTCCCAAGGTCTAGACTTTTCTAGACCTTGGGAGAAACAGTGTCACTAACCATTGCAGCAGCAACAGTATCCTTAACTGGATACTGTTGTATCATGCAACTTTAAGATGCATGATACTATTGACTGGGTTAAAAAAGTTTAAATAATCATTATATATCAATGTCAAGTTCTTTCCTAATATCCTCGTTTTTAATATGATGTTTCCATTAATGCCATCTGCTCACACCCTTAATCTTTCTCAGGACGCTTATATCTGTGGTATCTAGTCTTTGGTCAAGTGTTTTATTTCTAACCTAGCTCTCAGATCCATAAGTTAAAACTGGTTTGAACACTGTCTTGTATACAGCTACTTTAATGATTTCACTAATTTCTTTTTATCCATATAAATTTATTCTGTTGATTTCCTACCATATCAGCTTTGTTGATTCTGTTGTGCCAAAGTAGTTGAAATATTTTACTACTCTATATATTTTCCATTTGCAATGCAGTTGGTATTTTCAATGTTTCTGCCTATTTTCATTGTCTTTGTCTTGTTATTGCTGATTTTCATACCAAATTTATTATAACAGTTATTCAATTTAGTCAAGAAATCTTGCAGATTTATTAAAAAGTATAATGTCATCTGCATGAAGTAAAGAGCTGAGATTAACATCTCCAATTTTGATATCAGGTTTAATATAGCTTTCCTTCATAATGTGATCCATATAGATAACGAATAACAGAAGGGATAATGTACATCCTTGTCTGACATGAAATTTAATATTAAACCATCTTCCTGTACTTCCTTCAGTTTTAATGGCTGACTTACAACTAGAATAAAGACTAAGTATTGCTTGATATATTGCTTCATTAACACCGTACAACTATAGCAGTTTGAATAGTTTTTCTATTGGCACCTTGTCATATGCCTTTAGCAGGTCTAAAAAACTTAAATACAGATCTTTGTTATATTTTCGCAATTTCTCATTATCTGAAAATTTGATCCTGACAGCCTCTATCTGGCATGAATCCAGTTTGGTCTTCATCAAGTTTCATTTCCACAATCCTTCTCAACTGTTTCTCAAGTATACTTGCATAAATATTACAAGAAACACTTAGTAAAGTAACACCTCTGTAATTCTCACATTCAGCTATGACAATATATAGGTACCCCTTTTTATATGTGGGAATGATGAGAGCTCTACTCTAATCATCTGGAATTCATCTCTCTGCCCAGGCATTCTGAACTATGCAGTCAAGCCACTGCAAGAAGTTTATACCTCCATACTCGAGTATTTCTGGTTGAATTTTCGGAAAATTTGGAGAAAATAGCAAAGCGAATAATAATGGCAATTACCTGTTGGATTTCTGCTCAGGACATGAAATGATTTTTATTAACACAATGTTCAAACATAAAAATGTGCACAAATTCACGTGGAGAGATGAGGCAAGGAATAGGAAAAGTTTCATTCACTATGTTATTGTTGGGAGTGATGTTTTCTCTCTGGTGGAGGAAACTAGAGTGCACAAAGGATTTGAAACTGAAAGTGATCACCATTTAGTCTTGAGCACGATAAAACTGAATTTCATATTGAAAAGAATGCATGTAAAGAAAAATCAGAACGCCATGGTGGACACAGGAAGTTAAGGAGGCAGTGAAGGAAAAGAAGAAAGCATATCAAAAGTTCCTGGCAAATAAGTCAGCTTTTGCTCTTAGTGAATACAGAGACAATTGTAAGAAAGCAAAACATTGTAAAACTGGATAAACAAAAGTCATGGGAGGGACTTTGGCAAGAACACAGAAAATAAATATCAAGAAGGTGGCAAATTATTCTGCAGACTGTTTGAAAAGATCAGAAATAAAGGAAAGAGTGCTGTAAAAGGAATTATAAATGATAGAGGTAACATGAAAATGTAAGAAACAGATATCCTTGAAGTATGGAGTAAGTACTTTGAAAAACTGCTAAATGAAGCAAGCAGTAATGACAGCACAGTGGTAAAATATACTGACCAGGCATGCAGCCAGGAACACATATCCATACTTGAAGTAGAAAAAGTCATCAAAAGTCTGAAATGTAGAAAGGCAGCAGGAGTAGATGATATTCGACCAGAAATGCTCACATATGGAGGTATAAAAGTCATACAGTGGCTGCACTGCATAGTTCGGAAGGCCTGGATAGAGGGACGAATTCCAGATGATTGGAGTAGAGCTCTCATAGTATCCATATATAAAAAGGGAAATAAAACTGAATGTGAGAATTACGGAGGCATTTCATTACTGAACGTTCCTGGTAAGATATATGCAAGTATACTTGAGAAGCGGTTGAGAAGGATTGCGGAAGAGAAGCTTGGTGAAGAACAAGCTGGATTCAGACCAAATAGAGGCTCTCAGGATCAGATCTTCACTTTACGACAAATAGTCGAGAAAGCATGGGAATATAACAAAGATCTATATTTAAGTTTTGTCGATCTGGAAAAGGCATACGACAAGGTGCCAAGAGAGAAGCTATTCCAAACGCTATAGGTATATGATGTTTAAGGAGCATTACTTAGTCTTGATTTGAGTTGTAAGTTAGCAGTTAGAATTGAAGAAAGTGCAGGTAGATGGTTTAATGTTAAATCTGGTATGAGACAAGGATGTACATTATCCTCTCTGTTATTCATTATCTATATGGATCACATTATGAAGGAAAGTAGTAATAAACCTGATATCAAAATTGGAGGTGTTAATCGCAGGTCTTTGCTTTATGTGGATGATGTTATACTTCTAAATAAATCCACTACAAGGCTGCAACATTAATTGAATAACTCTTGTAATAGATATGATATGAACATCAGCATTAAAAAGACAAAGACAATGAAAATAGGAAGAAATACTGAAAATATCAACTGCATTGTGAATGGAGAATTTATAGAACAAGTAAAACATTTCAGATAATTAGGCACCATTTTTAGCGAAGATGGTAAGTTAAATATGGAAATAGAGAACAAAATCAACAAAGCTGGTATGGTAGGAAGTCAACTGAATAAATTTATATGGAATAAGAGAGAAATTAGCCAAAACGCTAAATTAGCTGTATACAAGACAGTATTTAAACCAATTTTAACTTATGGATCTGAGAGCTGAGTTAGAAGTAAAACACTTGACCAAAGACTAGAGACTGCAGATATGAGAGTCCTGAGAAAGATTAGGGTCATGAACAGATGGCATCAATCAAATATTAAAAACTAGGCTATTAGGAAAGAACTTGACATTATCAGCATCCAGGAATGCATTAGCAGAGCTAATCTCAGGTGGTATGGTCACTTAAAGAGAATGAGAGAGGAAAGATTAGCAAAACAAGTGTTCCCTGCCAGGTTGGCAGGAGGAAGACCAACATATAGGCGGATTGATACGGTATAAAGTGCCTTAGAAGATAGAAATATAAGATCTGATAATGTTGGAGTCTTCACGGGTAACAGATTGATTTGGAGGAAAATTGTCGATAGGAAGTTAGTAATGATGTACATTTTTCATGTAGTACTGTCATATCCAGTACACTCCTTGAGGGTATATATATCAGGAATTTGATGATATCATCTACTCCTGCTGCATTTCCATATTTCAGGCTTTTGATGACTTTTTCTACTTCAAGTACGATGAATATTTTTTACCACTGTGTTGTTATCACTGCTTGTTTCCTTTATCAATTTTTCAAAGTAATTACTCTATACTTCAAGGATATCTTTTTCTCCTGTTTTCATGTAACCTTTATCATCTATAATTCATTTTACAGCACTCTTTCCTCCATTTCTGAGCTTTTCAAACAGCCTGCAGAATATTTTGCCACCTTCTTGATATTTATTTTCTATGTTCTTACCACAGTCTTCCCATGACTTTTGTTTAGCTAGTTTTACACAGAGTTTAGCTTTCTTATATTCTTCTCTGTATTCTATAAGAGCACAAGCTGATTTATTCATCAGGAACTTTCAATATGCTTTCTTCTTTTCCTTCACTGCCTCTTTAACTTCCTCTGTACACCATGGTGTTCTGATTTTTCTATCCTTGCAGATAATCTCACCACATGCCTCTCTGGCTGAATTAATCAATGTTTTTTTCAGAGCTTGCCACCAAATCTCCAAGGTTTGATTCCTGTTCTCAAACTCTTTCATTTTTTCTTGAATAAAGTTTATATATTTCAGTCTACAGTTCACATCTGAGAGCTGCTCAACCTTTATTTGCTTTAAAACTTTCTTATATACTCTTCTTTTCAATATGAAATTCAGTTTTATCCTACTCAAGACTAAATGGTGACCACTTCCTGTTTCAAATCTGCTGTACACTCTAGTGTCCTGCACCAGAGAGAAAACATCATTATCAACAATAACATAGTGAATGAAACTTTTCCTATTCCTTGCCCAATCTCTCCATGTGAATTTTGCACATATTTATGTAGGAACATTGTGTTAATAATAATCAGTTCATGTCCTGAGCAGACATTCAACAGGTATTTGCGATTATTATTAGATTTGCTCTTTTCTCCAAATTTTCTCAAAATACTTCTGTATGTATGACAATCATTTCCAAATCTGCTATTTAGATCCCCAACAAGGACCAGCTTTTCCTTTTTCACTGTGTCAGTTGCTTTCTCTAAAGCATCAAAAAATTTCTCGATTTCTACCTTAGGAACCTTATGTGGTTCCTAAGGTAGAAGTCTTTAATATTTGTACCATAGGGCACAAATAAGGCTCATTGTCCAGTTCTGCATTCTGATATTTGCCCACATCATTCAAGAAGATTAGCTTCCTATTTAGTGTTGAATACTACTATAGCTACTCCTTTTCCCTGATTTTTATTGCCTGAATATACTTTTTGTATTTACTACTTAGAAAAATCTCACCAGCTTTTGTCTTTTTTGTTTCAGTCACTTCCTATTATAATGATCTGCTATTCATCCAATTCTTCTGTTAGTTCCATTTCTCTGCCATTCAGGCTTCTTATGTTGATAATACCGATCCTGAACTGTGGCAATTTTGAGTTGAGATGTGTTTAAAGATTTGTTCCAGTAGCTGACTTTTCGCTGTTTGCCCTGGTGAAAACAACCTGGGGGTGGTGGTGGGGGGGGGGACTTGTTTAACCGGCTGATGCTCCAGCCAGCATTAAATGCATTTAAAGTGTATATGATAAAACTCTGTTAGAGAGTGATGCATCTTTATAAATTATTAATCATTTCCTGCCATAACTTATGAAAGGTATGGCAATGATTAATAATTTCCTGAAGCCATGTCACTACAGTTGTTGCAGTATGGCACAGTGTGCACTTCCCCTATAATATTCAAATGGGTTATTTCCAAAGAACTATCACAGCAAAAGAAATGCAGAAATATCTAGAAGTTCAATTAATTACATTTGGTGTTAATTTTCCATAGAATATAACAGGAGGTCCTAATCGAAAGTAGGTGAAGTATTCCTGTGGGAATACTTCACCTACTTTGCTACTACCACCACTTTTAATAGATCAAATGATATACTTGGATGAATGATCTTTTCCTAACAGCCATTAAGTTATTATATAGCCAATGGATTTCAAATTTGTATATATGTGTGTTTCATGATTTGTCACTTCACTAGATAGCACCACTTTTCAATGTGACTAAACTCATTGTTGAAAGAATTCACTGATGCATGTGATGAGAAGAATGCAGAACCCTTTCAGCATCCCCTTTCCATCGATTTATGCTGTCTGAATGAACGGCCTGTTTTTGAAGTTAATTTTTTTATCACCACATTTCCATTTTTTAATGGATACAATAGTTCTTTTTTTAAATGTAAATCTCACCCACAAAACATTATTGAATACAGATGCTCTAAATGTGCTGATAATTGTCTGAAATGACTGATGACTAATGCAACAGCTTAGAATCTCTCATTGGCTGACAATTAACTGTGATCCACACCCTGTTATGTGACTGCAGTCATTCAGCAGATGTTGTTTTCCTGTGTTGGTAGTTTGTCGTGTTAGTATTTGAAAAAATAATGGATGAAAGGAATTATAATTAGCAGGATGCTGCATTTGTGATCTGAGCAGGATAACATTAACTATTTATATTATTTTAATACTTCCTCGCTATTTCATTCTAGAAGTGCCTAGTTCAGTCAAATACAACAGCCTCCTAATGTCTATATGGTATATTTCCTGAGCTATTTCTTCAACTTCATTAAGCTTTCAAATTCTTAGAACCCTTATCATTAACTAGCATGGCACAATCACTTCATGAATCTAGCAAGACTTATCTGAATAACTTTGATTCTCTTGATTAATATCCATTAAAATGAGGAACAAAGCTATGAGCTCTTACCAAATATTTGCCTGACACTATGGTACTTTAATAATTATTCAACATAGATAATAATGCTGTACAAGATGGCAATGAGAGCGGTGATCAAAGAGAGAGTGAGAGCAACTATACAGAGAGAAAAAATGGTTTAAATGATGAAAAAAATGAGGAATTATTTGTAGGGAGTGAGATCGCTAGGTTGTGCACAGTGATACAAAGTGCACAGTGGCAGTTTGAGCACCTGCAAAACTCTTTCCAGAGTGCCTCAGCTAACGGAAATAAACAAGTGTTTGAAAGGAAAAATAAGCGTAACAGTGAGAGAGTTTCTGAAATGAAGGAAAGAGTGTTGTATGGTGACATGTTATTAAGAGGAGTGATAGATGGGAGTTTAACTAAATTGCACTTACCGGGTGCAAAATTTAAGGATGTAAGTGAGAGTATTAGAGCGCAAAAACAGAGGGTGAATTGAAAGGAGATAAATTTTTTATGAGAGAGGACTTGAAAGTATTGTTAAAGGTAGCAAAAGAAAAGATTGACAGAGTTAGGATGGTGAGTCTGTTGCCACAGTACAACATAGAGCAGTTTAGAAGGAGGGCCATAATCGCAAATGACTTTATACGCAGGTTATGCAGATGGTGTGGAATTCATGGACCTGTGTAATGAGTTTGATGGGCAAAGAATTTATACAAGATGGATGGCCTGCATTTGAATGGATTTGGTGTGCAGAGACTGGAAAAGGTGTTGCTGAATGAAGTGAAAATGGATGTGCAGAACCATGGAAACTAGAACTACCAAGGAGGGGTTGGGGGGTGGGAGTAGATATGCGAACATCAGTGAGACAGCTGAGCGTAAGAACGTATATAATGTACCCGAGCCAATACTAAGGACAAGAAATCGGAATGGGATAGTTAGAATAACGCATCAATATAGGGGTGGGACTAAGGGACCTCTGCATTTCATGTATACTAATGCCAAGAGTATTAGGAACAAGAAGGAAGAATTTTTGGCCTTGATTGGCTCTTCCTGGCCACAGGTTATTGGCATTAGTGAAACATGGCTGACGGAAGATGATATAGTTAGTGAGATAGAATGTGTAGGTTATAGTGTGTTTAGGAGGGACAGAGAGAATAAAATGGGGGTAGGAGTGTTATTGATGATAGCTGATGAAATGCAGCCAAGAAGAATTGAAGTTGTATTGCAGGATAATGAAAAGAGCTCATTTGAGACTATTTGGTGTGAGACTGAGACTGGCAGAACAAAATATACAGTTGGGTGCTGCTATAGACCAGGTGATGGAATAGATGGTGGAGATAGTATGCATAAACAAATAGATGAAATGAGTGGAAGGAAGGTAATTATTATGGGGGATTTCAACTATGGTAACATTGATTGGAAGGAGGAGAGGACATGTGTGAGGAAGGAAATGGATTTTATTCAATTATTAAGGGATAACTATCTGAGACAGCATGTAATTGAAAATACTAGGGGTGTGAGAGTGCTTGACCTGGTAATAGCATCTGAGAATTTGACTCTAATGAATATGACCATGTTGCCACCTATTGGTGAGAGTGATCATAAGGTCTTGACCTGGGAGGTGGCTAAATGTGTGGAATTTTCGATTAAGACAGGGTATATGTGGAATTACCATGCTGGCAAGTATGACAAGCTCGGGAGATTGCTTGGATCAGTGCCATGGCATGAAAACTACAAGGGCTGGATGTCGATAGAGCATGGGAAGTGGTCAAGGAGCATTTACAGGAGGTTATGGCTGATTGTATACCTAGGGTCCGAATAGTAAAACAAGTAGGGTTTAAATGGATGAATAACACAATTAGGCTTGAGTTGCAAAAAAAAAGAAACAACTGTGGAGGGAATTTAAAGAAAAAGGTGACCTGCTGGCACATGAATGGTATAAAGTGCAGGCCAGAAGGGTAACGAGTGTGGTAAAAAAAGCAAAAGCGGATTATGAAAGGAAACTAGCTATGCAAGCTATAGAGAATCCCAAACAGTTCTTTCAATATGCTGCAAGCAAAAAAAAAACTGTACACAGCAAAATGATTTTAAGGAATGCCGATGGTAAGGAGGTCACTGAATCAGTTGATATAGTGGAATTATTGAGCGAGCACTTTGCAAGAGTATATCATCCAGGTGGTGACATTGAAAAAAATGAAGGAACCATTAGTTTATATGGGAATTGTGATGAATGAAGTGGAGGTGAATAGTCTATTACAGAACCTTAATGTGAATACATCTGTGGGATTGGATGGTATACCAGCACGGGTCTGACGTGAAGCAGCTAAAGAATTATCAGTGCCCTCGACCATGTTGTTTAATCTGAGTCTCGGGTCTGGTTTAGTCCCGAAGGTGTGGAAAGAGGGGAAAATAGTTCCACTGCATAAAGGAGGATCCAAGGCTACTGTTGCAAATTACCGACTGATCACCATATCAGGATCAGGAGTCGTTGTCAAGGTCTTGGAGAAAGTAGTCAAGGGAAAAATACAGGAATGGATTGATGAAAATGAGATACTGTATGGGGTACAGCATGGCTTTGTGAAGGGTAGATCATGCCTCAGTAACTAGCTCAAGTTTTATAACACAGTGACGGCTGAACTGGATAAGGGTAATGGGTTTACAGTGATACTGCTTGACCTGGCTAAGGCATTTGACAGGATACCACATGGAATTCTAATCCGTAAACTACAACATATGGGAATGGATATAGGGTTAGTGAGATGGATAGGTGGGTGGTTGATGGAGAAATATCAGAGAGTAGTTTATTCAGGAATAGAGTCCAAAAGACGGTCTGTGACTAGTGGTGTGCCGCAAGGTTCTGTTCTTGGACCACTGCTGTTTAATTTGTTCATTAACAATACGGGGAAGGATCTAAGAGGAACAGTTCATTTGTTCGCTGATGATGCAAAGTTGGGTAGGGTAATAGTGAATGCAGAAGATTTCAAAATCTTGCAGGACAACTTGGATAGATTGGAGTTTTGGGCTAAAGAGAATGGATGTCAATTTAATGTGACAAAATGTAAAGTTATACATTTTGGAGTGAAAAGATTGGCAGCAGTATACCACATTGGTGGAACTGTACTCCAGGAGATTGATGAGGCCAGGGACTTGGGAGTGTTGGTGGGTAGGGAGATGAAGTTTAGGGGGCACATTGCAAAAGTGGCTAAATAAGCTCATTAACTCACTTGGTAGTTGAAAAATACTTTGACAAGCAGAGACAAGCATGTTATTTTACCTCTGTATAGAGCATTGATAAGACCTCATCTTGATTGCTGTGCCCAGATTTGGTCACCTAGGTTTCTTCTTGATGGGGAGGAGGTGAAGAGGATCCAGAGGCGAGTGACCAAGATAATAGCAGGTCTATGGAATGAACCATATGAGAACAGGTTGAAGATTTGTGGGTTGCAGAAATTAGTTGATAGGCAGAAAAGGGGAGATATTGAGACATTCAAATTGCTAAAGGGTTTCTATAGGATTAATCCAGAAGATATTTTTGAGAATAGGGCTGGTGGTGGGAGGACTAGGGGTCATGCATGGAAGCTGGGCAAGAATGTGGTTAGCAGGGGTGTTAGAGCTAGGTTTTTCACTTGGAGAGTGGTGAATGAGTGGAATAAGCTGCTAGTGTGTGTTGTGGGTGCTATGACAGTGAGTGAGTTCAAGGCAAGGTATGATAGATACTGTGAGAATGTCATATAGTTTGTGTGGACATGATGTTTATTGCCTCCTTCGATGAGTCTAAGGACTCCCTGGAATCGCCCGTAATAATTATAATAATAATACCAAAGTGACATGAATGTAGTATAAAGTTTAGAATTATTGCACAATTTAACCATAGCCAACATATTAATTCGAGTTTGCTCTCTACACCACCATTTTCTATACATACTTTGTATACTTACACAGCCTAATAATTCATACTGGATTAAGATACAATAAAATCATTTATATGTATCTTAACTTACAATTTTTATTCTAAAAGTTTCAAAAAATAATAAAAATTGAAATTAAGTGATGATTTAAAAACATAATGAAATATTACTGGGAGGTAACACTTATAAGAATAATATTAACTGCTTTTAATATACATCCAATATTTCATCTAAATCGCCCATACATAGTCAGGATTCTGTAACACTTCTAACAAAGCACTATACACACAGAGCATGGTGATCGGTGTCCAGATTAACAATGTTGGAATGATAACATTTATCAAATTTAAGATAGCTTCTAACAACCATATTTAATGAAGGTGGGATTGTGTTTGCGTGTATCACTGATGATTCTATGAAACTAAGCTAATTCAGGCTAACACACAAAGTTATTCAGGTAGCAAGTTTTTATGAAAAAATGAATAGAATGTCAAATGCACATTTAGCAACCAGAGCTAACACCATATTATACAGTGAATTTTCACTGTATAATATGCACTGTACAATCTTCTACAGAAAATCACTATAGCAATCTACTGCTGCAATCCCCTTTCCCAAGTTTTTTATAGAGAAATATTCATACATATTCCTGATGATGTTCAAGTGACTCCACTAAGTATTAGATGTAAATTAAAGGAGGTTAATTTTATTTCTATCACATGTTATCTCCATTAAAATAAATCATATCCAAATTTAAGCAAACCTTTACCTTATCAAAACAAACAAGTTTTAGTTTTCCACACATATTAATACGAGGAGGGCTGATACAATAAACTCCATTCTTCTTCAGACGGTTTTGTGCATACACTGTTCCTATTGTCATGGCAGCAGGAAGAGCAGGAGGTACAACTATGGTAACTATATCCAGAGTTCGAATAATAGTTGCCTTTAGACCAGCCTAAAAGACGAAAATAATTATTTGAAAAGTCATTACTGCATCTATATAAAGATGCAGTAATGAGTAGAATTAAGCCATTCATGACTATTTCCTTTAGTGTTATACTGTGATCAGCATTCATTCCGGTAAATTATCAAGACTACAACCGTGTTAGGAATAATTGCTTTAATTCCAACATTCTGACCTTCATATTAAGGTCAGAATGTTGGAGAAAATCTGGAGTACACACACACACACACAAAGACAAGCAATATTACATTTCAAACAGTATGCCAACATGACAATGATTTAATTAACTGTTATTCTACTGGCCTGATCTCTAGTGAGGAAAAAAAAACTACATCAAAGCTATATCCTATTTATAACATGATCATCATAGAACAAATTTATATTAATACAGCAAAATTGGTGGCCTAATCAATGATTTAACATAATTGTTTGTTATATTAAACTAAGATCCTAGATTACTACATTCCTAAATAATTCTTGGGATTTTAAATCACCGTTATTGTTAAGATTAGAGTGGTTGATAAGAATTTCACAAGCATCTTCAAATTTATGCTCATACCATGTTTTGGTCTGATGTAAACAACAGGTGACTTCCCAGACAATTCTATATAGAGTATTCAGGGGATGATAAGAAAGGCCATATTTACCATAGTTAATAAATTTAGTATGTCGTTTATGTTCCTTTTTTAATCATAGTGATTAAATTGTATCTTTACCATACCGTAATGACTGCATTGCAATCGTTACAGTATGCTAAAGATACATTTCTGTTTTGGTTAATCGACTGGCATTTTTAACACGTTCATTGCCAAGCTGAAAATTGGAATTTCGTGTGGTGGCCAAATTTTTTTTAATTTTTTAATTTAGTTTTTATTGTGCTCAAAATAAGTTAAATATATTATTTATATGCTTTTATTATTATGTACACAGGATTTATGTACTCTAAATATCTATTACGCAATATCGTGTGATATGTAATTCGGTCAAATAAGTTATATATTTTACAAATAAAAAACATTTAAATATAATAATTATAACTCGATAGCGACGTCCACATGATAACGCATGATCGGCTGCTTGGTGAGAACTCACATCATGCGATATCACGTGATTGGCAATGAACGTGTTAAAATGATGCAGAGACAGCAATCTTATTCCCAACTGCATCAAGCTAAAAAGGAAATTCACCTCTGCAAAAGCACCTAAGAATTTATAACCATATAGAAAAAGCGATGCTCACAGAGCAGATTTGAACTACTCACAAAAACTTAGCATTTGCTCTCAGTTTCTAAATTTAAAATCAGAACTTTTCAGTTATTTAAATCCAGATATTAAGGATGTCCTTGAGAGGCTTACTGACAATTCAGCGAAACATACCATGGAAACAAAGAAAGTAAAACTTATAGCCAAATTTCTTAGACTGAAAGAGCGACAACATTTAAATTGCCAACAGACAAATTTAAATTTCTCATCATTGAATGACTTTGAAAACAGCCAACCACAAGCCAGTGATAACAGGAGCAACCAACTGCCCTCAATGAACAGTCATGTGATTAATCTTTCTAGCCATCTGCTGAACAGTGATGAACTCTTACTACTTAGAAAAGGCTTAAACTTTGCTGTGGCACCCAGGACTATTAACAAATTGATTTTATTTATCATATTGAAAGAAGAGTGAGATTTCTCACAACCACCATATATGATAAAATATGACTAGAAACCACTAATATTTTAAACAATACTAAAGCAATAACCAGCCACCTGACCAAAACTGAATTCGCAGCAGTGAACTCTTTAAAAGCGAGTCAGGACATTGAAATTACTAGAGCCGATAAAGGCAGTGTCATGGTTTTAAACAGCACACTTACCTAGAAAAAATGAATCAATTAGTTTCAAACAGCATCTATCAACTTGTGAAATATAACCCAACTAATCAGATTAAAAAGAAAACAATTACTTCAATCATAATTGAAGTAATTCTTCAATTACTTCAGATAGAATTAAATAACTACTTTTGCACTATGCTCATTACATGAAAATTTATGGTTTGCTCAAGATTCATAACCAGAACACACTGCTTTAGCCAATAATTGAAGTATCAACAGCTCCAATTATCATCTAGATAAGAAGCTAATGTCATCACAAGGGATTGGTAGGTAATTTCCTCCTCCTATATTAAATACACACAACACTTTGTAAACAAAATTAAGGACATCATACTTGAAAAAAAGTAATTTATTATTCAGTTCTGACATCACTTTTCACAATTCTTCTTTTACAGAACAAATTCCCACCTGATATCACAGTGCTATTTGCTCATGTACTACATTCTGGCTATACTGCATGGCAAAATACTTTTTACCTGCAAAAAGAAAGCACAGCCATGGGCTCACAGTTATCCCTCTCCCTCCCATTATATGAAAGCTTTAGAGCAACAGTGCTCTAGATACCTGTACTTTAAAACCCTAAGTCTGGCTTAGATACGTTGATAATGTTTTCATTATTTAGCCCCATGGCCACCACACATTACATACTTTCCTTAGCCACCTAAACAAACAACACAAATGAATTAAAATTCACAACTGAAATCAAAAGACAGAACATGCTTCCTTTGCTTGATACACATCACATGTCTTCTTTACAGCATTATTTTCTTCATTGTTTACTATAAGCCTACAAATACTTACTACCACCCAACACAAAAACTAGATGCCATTAACACACTAAAAAATAGGGCTTTAAAGATTTTCTCCAGTGAGCAAGCACTTAAACATGAATTAAAAGTTATCAGTAATACCTTCCTGAAAAATGGTTACAGCAAAAATATTATTAACAAAATTCTGAACTAGACTCCACTTAAAAACAAGCTAGATTACAATAAAACTGTAGCCATTCCATACATTAAAGAGATATCAGATAAAATAAAGAGAATACTACAGGAATACAACCTTCATGAGACCTTGAAACATTCTGCAAAAGTAAAGACTTATTCAACGTATCCAAGGATCCACTTCCTCCACCGGTCCACCCTGGAGTTTAACATATTCATTGCACCTGTAATTTGTCCTATATAGATGAAACAGGATGCACAATTCCTATCCAAAAAAGGAACATAAACAGCATATTAAATTTAATAAGTATGGTAAATCTCATCTTTCTGATCATGCCCTGAATACTGCATAGATCTGACTGGAAAGTCACCTGTTGTTTACATCAGACCTGAGCATAAAATTGAAGATGCTTGTGAAATTCTTATCAACCACTCTAATCTTAACAATAATGGTGGTCTAAAAATCCCAAGAATATGGATGGCACATATTCTACCCACATGATCTTTTGGTCTAAGAGTTAATTAGGAATGTAGTAATCTAGGATATTAATTTTAATATAACAAACACCTGTGTTATTGATTAGGCCACTACTTTTCTGCATTATAAGTATTTATATGAATTTGTTCTCTGATGATGTTATAAATAGGATATAGCTTTGATGTATCTGTTTTTTCCCACTAGAGGTCAGGATTGTAGAATAATGGTTGATCAAATTATTGTCACTTTGGCACTGTTTGAAATGTAATATAGCTTGTCTTTGTATGGGGAAATTAAAGTAATTATTCCTTTTTATGTAATTTATATAATTGAATCTTTATAATGTAGTAATTATTATTATTATTATTAATATCCCAAGACCTCGGGGAATCAAAGACTCATCTGGGAGGTCCTTTTATCACACACAGCTCATCATACCGTGCCTTGAACACATTCAAACTCCTTGCAGACACTACACTCTCAGGCAACGCATTCCAATCATTTACAACTCTGCACGAAAAAAAACCTGCCTCTCACTCCCCTACCCATACCCTCTTTATACAGTTTCTGGGGATGACCTCTGGTTTTCCCCCAATCTCCACTATTTTCTGTAGAACCTTTCCAGCATTGATCCATAATTACTCCATACCAACTTGTAGGTCTCTATCATATCTCCCCTTTTCCTCCTGTCCACCAGACTCTGCAAATTACATCTTCTCAATCTTTCCTCATACTCGACATTCCAGAGGTCAGAAACTACCTTAGTCAACTGCCTTTGGACCCTTTCCAACATCTCTCCATCCTTCTGAAAACCAGGTGTTTCAGAAGGATGTTTCAGACAACAGCACCTATCAACTTGTGAAATATAACCCAACTAATCAGATTAAAAAGAAAACAATTACTTCAATCGTAATTGAAGTAATTAAGTAATTCAATTATAATTGAAGTAATTCTTCAATTACTTCAGAGAAAGTTAAAAAACTACTTTTGCACTATGCTCATTAGATAGAATTTATGGTTTGCTCAAGATTCACAACCAGAACACACTGCTTCTGCCAATAGTTGAAAGTATCAACAGCCCCAATTATCATCTAGATAGGAAGCTAGTGTCAACACAAGAGATTGGTAGATCATTTCCTCCTCCTATATTAAACACACACACAACACTTTGTAAACAAAATTAAGGACATCACACTTGAAAAAAAGTATTTATTATTCAGTTATGACATCACTGTCCTTTTCGCAAATGTCCCAATCTGGGCACAACAGTCCATGTGTGGCCAAATCAAAGCCTTATACAACGGAACAGGAATCTCCCTACTTCTACACATCAGTGTCCTCCACATCATTCCCAGAAGCCTTTGTGTTGCCTTGACAATTTTGGCTATGTGTCCCCTAAATTCAGATCCATATCCACTATCACCCCCAGATCTCTTATTTCTTCCACCACCAACAATATATCCTCACCAAGCATAAATTCTGCATCCCATCCTTGTTTTCCAAATTTTATGTTGTCTCCATAATTTACCAAAATGAATGCATGACTATTTTGTTATTTGCAGTAACGCTGTTTATCAGCAAGCATAAATTATAGGCCAATCTGAATATCCAGAGTTGTGGTGAAGGCAGTAGAGAAATTGGTGAAAAGTAGGATAGAGAATTGGGTTGTAAACAGCAGTATTCTTAGTAGCTATCAGCATGAGTTTGTTAAGGGAATATCTTGTTTTAGTAACTTACTTATGCACTATAACAAGGTGGCAAATACCTTGGACAGGGGAGATGTACATACACATGGATTTTGAAAAAGCTTTTGATAGGCTCCCACACAACAAACTATTAAATAAATTGAAACAGATGGGACTGGATAATGTGGTGCTAAAGGGTCAAATCTGTATAACTGAGAGGAAACCTCCACATAGCCTTTAAAGGAATGCGGAGAACCGACCAGGGCTTCTGATCTAATGTCCAATTCTCACCTTCTCGTGGAGCATCCTGTTGGGTATCTACCTGGATACTGAACGAATGAGGATGGGCTGGCAATTTGGCATTTAGCCGACCAAATTGTATTCTTATTAGTTAAACTAAAATAAAAAATGTTGGTACAACATGACAAAATTTCATGCCAGCTGGGGCGTCGCCCGGTTAAACAAGGCCCCCGTTGTTTTTGCAAGTGAATTCTCTATCCTACTTTTCACCAATTTCTCTACTGCCTTCACCACAACTCTGGATATTCAGATTGGCGAACAGTGAAAAGTCAGCTACTGGAACAAATCTGAAAACGCACCCCGACTCAGCATCACCAGAGTTAAAGATTGGTACTATCAACATAAGAAGCCTGAATGGCAAAAAAATGGAGCTAGCTGAGGAATTAGATAAGTACCAGATTGACATAATAGAGGTGACTGAAACAAAAAAGACAAAAACTGGTGAGATCTTTCTGAGCAATAAATACAAAATGTTATATTCAGGCAATGACAATCAAGGAAAAGAAGGAGTAGCCATAGTATTCAACACAAAATACAAGGCTAATCTTCTTGAATGGCAGGCAGTCTCAAGTAGAGTAATGTGGGCAAATATGAGAATGGGGAACTGGACAATGAGACATTTATGCCTATGGTCACACATTCTACTAAGGTAGAAGTGGAGGAATTTTTTGATGCTTTAGAAAAAGCAACTGACACAATGAAAAAGGAAAAGTTGGTCCTTGTTGGGGATCTGAATAGCAGAGTAGGAAATGATTGTCAGACATACAAAAATATTTTGGGAAAATTTGGAGAAAAGAGCAAAGCTAATAATAATGGCAAATACCTGTTGGATTTTTGCTCAGGACATGGACTGGTTATTACTAACACCATGTTCCAACATAAAAATGTGCACAAATTCACATGGAGAGAAGAGACAAGGAATAAGAAAGGTCTCATTGACTATGTTGTTGTTGATAGTGATGTTTTCTCCCTGGTGCAGGACACCAGAGTGTATAGAGGATTTGAAATTGGAAGCGATCATGATTTAGTCTTGAGCAGGATAAAATTGAATTTCACATTGAAAAGAATATATGTAAGAAAGTTTTAAAGCGAATAAAAGTTGAGCAGCTCTCAGATGTGAACTGTAGACTAAAATACACAAAGATTATTTAAGAACAAATGAAAGAGTTTGAGAACAGGAACCAAACCTTGGAGAATCAATCAGGGTTTTCTTCAAGGCAAGCCTTGAAGAAAACCCTGATTGATTCAACCAGAGAGGCATGTGGTGAGGTTGTCTGCAAGGATAGAAAAATCAGGACTCCATGGTGGACACAGGAAGTTAAAGAGGCAGTGAAGGAAAAGAAGAAAGCATATCAAAAGTTCCTGGCAAATAAGTCAGCTTTTTGCTCTTAGAGAATACAGAGACAAATGTAAGAAAGCAAATCACTGTGTAAAACTAGCTAAACAAAAGTCATGGGAGGACTTTGGCAAGAACATAGAAAATAAATATCAAGAAGGTGGTAAGATATTCTGGAGGTTGTTGAAGAGGCTAAGAAATGGAGGAAAGAGTGCTGTAAAAGGAGTTAGAGATGATAAAGGTTACATGAAAACAGGAGAAAAAGATATCCTTGAAGTATGGAGTAATTACTTTCAAAAAATTGCTAAATGAAACAAGCAGTGATAGCACAGTGGTAAAAAACACTCAACAGGCATACAGTCAGGAATACATATCCATACTTGAAATAGAAAAAGCCATCAAAGGCTTGAAATGTGGAAAGGCTGCAGGAGTAGATGATATTCGACCAGAAATGCTGAAGAATGGTGGTAAAAAAGTCTTACAGTGGCTGCATTGCATAGTTCAGAAAGCCTGGACAGAGGGACTAATTCCAAATGATTGGAGTAGAGCTCTAATAGTGCCCATATATAAAAAGGGAAATAAAACTGAATGTGAGAATTACAGAGGTATTTCCCTACTGGGTGTTCCTGGCAAGATCAATGCAAGTATACTTGAGAAATGGTTGAGAAGAATTGTGGAAGCAAAGCTTGGTGAAGAACAAGCTGGATTCAGGCCAAATAGAGGCTGTCAGGATCAGATCTTCACTTTACGACAAATAGTCGAGAAAGCATGGAAATATAACAACGATCTGTATTTAAGTTTTGTCGATCTGGAAAAGGCATATGACAAGGTGCCAAGAGAGAAGCTATTCAATACGCTGCAGTTATATGGTGTCAATGGGGCATTATATCAAGGAATACTTAGTCTTTATTTAAGGTGTAAGTCAGCAGTTAGAATTGAAGGAAGTACAGGAAGATGGTTTAATGTTAAATCTGGTGTGAGACAAGGATGTACATTATCCCCTCTGTTATTCATTATCTATATGGATCACATTATGAAGGAAAGTGGTATTAAACATGATATCAGAATTGGAGAATGTTAATGTCAGCTCTTTGCTTTATGCAGATGATGTTATACTTCTGAATAAATCCACTACAAGTTTGCAAGATTTGCTGACTAAATTGAATAGCTGTTGTAATAGATATGGTATGAAGGTCAGCATTGAAAAGACAAAGACAATGAAAATAGATAGAATTGTTGAAAATGTCAACTGTGTTGTGAATGGGGAACCAGTGGAACAAGTAAAACATTTGAGCTACTTAGGCACGATTTTTAGTGAAGATGGTAAATTAAATATGGAAATAGACAACAGAATCAAGAAAGCAGGTATGGTAGGAAGTCAATTGAATAAATTCATATGGAATAAGAGAGAAATTAGTCAAAACACTAAATTAGCTGTATACATGACAGTGTTCAAACCAGTTTTAACTTATGGATCTGAGAGCTGGCTCAGAAGTAAAACACTTGACCAAAGACTAGAGACCGCATATATGAGAGTCCTGAGAAAGATTAGAGGCATGAACAGATGGCATGAATGGCAATATCATATTAAAAATGAGGATATTAGGAAAGAACTTGACATTGTCGACATCCAGGAATACGTTAGCTGAGTTAATCTCAGGTGGTATGGTCACTTAAACAGAATGGGCAAGGAAAGATTAGCAAAACAAGTGTTCTCTGCCAGGTTGACAGGAAAACGACCCAGAGGAAGACCAAGATATAGGTGGATTGATAGGGTACAATGTGCCTTAGACAATAGAAATATAAGATCTGATAATGATAATATTGGAGACTTGACAAGTAATAGATTGATTTGGAGGAAAACTGTAAATAGGAAGTTAGAATGATGTAAATTTTTCATGTAGTACTATCATATCCTGTACATCCTTTGAGGGTACATGTCAGGAATTTGAGGATGATGGGACTGGATAACAGACTTCTGAGTTGGATTAGTGTCTAGCTGTCAGATAAGTATCAGAAAGTTGTATATGGGGGTGTGGTATCCCGAAAGAGAAAGGTCACTAGTGGTGTGCCGCAAGGGTTAGTTTTGGGACCACTGTTGTTCAATTTGTATACTAATGATATTGGGATGGGTTTAACTAGTGATATGCAGCCGTTTGCAGATGATGCAAAATAGGGGAGAGCTATGCAGAGTCAAGTGGATGTTATGGTCTTACAAGAGGGCTTGAATAGATTGCATGAATGGGCAGGTAAGTGGAACTATCAGTTCAATGTTGCAAAGTGTAAGTTTTTGAGATTTGGTAAGCAACGATGGGATGCAGATATACATTTGGTGAAGAAACTTTAACGGAAGTAGAGAAGATGAGAGATCTAGGAGTGATAGTGGACAAGGACCTGAAAATAAGGGTCCACATTGCACAAGTTGACAAGATGTCACATTGGATAATGACAATGATGCAGACGATATATTCATAAACACAAGAAAAATATTTATTTAACAAAATATTTCAGTCTGGAAATAGCAAACCATCTTCTGTGGTATTACAAGAAATTTAAAAAAAAAAAAAATACAAGTTAGAATACTAACAATAGATCGTTAAAAAAAGAACAGCCGCGTGATGTTATATCACTAAGTATGAAACAGAATATTTTGAAGTAGATACATGATTGGGAAAAAAAAAAAAAAAAAAAAAAAACCGAGTAATCTTGATTAGACTTTCCCAGATTTTTGATATAGATATACAGTCATTACGATTCAGGTTGGGACAATGGAGCAAGGCTTTCCTTGAACAAACGTTCGAACCTATAACGGGATCTATGTAAGAGGCGCGTTTTGGACCAAAGGATGCTGTGGTCAGTTTCAATCCCGTGTTGAGCCAAACCAGACTTTTCAGGTTTATTGTGAAGAATGGATGATTGATGTTCTTGGATTCTTTTTTCAAGAGAACATCCAGTCTGTCCAAAGTAAGAGAGATCACAGTTGCAAGGAATTTGATAAACTCCAGGAAGAGATAAAGTTGAGCGTTTGTCTTTAGGAGAAGGAAAATGAGAAGACAATTTGTTAATAGGAGAATACGTAGCTATTAAATCATATTTCTTCAAAATTCTTGCGATAGGTTCTGAAATACCGGAGATATAAGGAATAGGTACTCGACGTATTGAATCTTTGTTGTTTTGTGGAGGATTATAAGATGTAAGAAGACGTTGAATACTTTTTTCAGAAAAGCCATTGAGTTTCATGTGTTGTTGGATAGTAGAAAGTTCTTTCTGTAGATAATCAAAAGTAGAACAATTGGTTTTGGCTCTTCTGATGAGGCATTTTATAATTCCTGTTTTTTGACATGGATGATGGGCTGATTCTTTAAGAATATAACGACCTGTGAACGTTGGTTTCCTGTATACTGTAGTTAAGAATATTTGAAGGTGACCGGATGAGGAGAACATCTAAAAAAGATAACTGGTTGTTTTCTTCTATTTCCATAGTAAACTTTATACGATGATGCAAGGAATTAATGCTGTTTAAAAAAGAAGGTAAAGAGTTTTTGCTGTGAGGCCAAATAGTAAAGATGTCATCTATATATCTTACCCAAAAAGATGGTTGAGGGAAAATAGATGAGAAGAGGACTTTTTCTAAATGTTCTAAATAAAAGTTGGCTAAAGCTGGAGAAAGAGGACTTCCCATGGCCGTTCCTTCTACTTGGCTGTAAAATTATGTCACAAGTATCCTTAAAACAGCAATGATGCGGACGACCCTGACATGCAGAAACAGAGAGGTTACTATGCCACTGTATAAGGCCTTGATCAGGCTTCATATGAATTATTGTGTACAGATTTGGTCGCTGGGTTTTCATGTTGACGAGGATATGTTGGATAGGTTCCAGAGAAGATTCATAAAGGTTTTAAAAGAGGTAAACCGTGAGTAGACATAACTATACATAAAAATATAACGGAAAAACTCACGTAGAAAAATTATTTAATGGTATAATTTTCGCCCGTGTGTCACAGGCATCTTCAGTACAATTAGGCACAAAAATTAAACATTAACTGACAATTCCAAAAAGCGCCACCTAAGTAGCTGGTGTAAGATAACTAAAAAGGTCAATAACTTTCCTAAAAAAAAAAAAAAAAAAAAAAAAAAAAAAAAAAAAAAAAAAAAATTAATACAATAAAAAGTTAGGAAAGATTAGCTGATTTGTAAAGTACTATCTCCCATAAAGGGGACAGACGTAAGCCGTCGGATCTGTTTAAGTTAGGAGAATGAAGTAGAGTTTCACATGCTTCTTTATAAAGGCGTTCCATGAGAAACTGACTTTTGTGAAGAACTCTTGTCTTTTTCCAATGAACTCTGTGTCTAGTGAAGATGGCATGTTCTGCAAGTCCAGACTTTTCAGGTTTAAAGTATTCAATATAAGATTGGTGTTCTTCTAGCCGAATGGAGGCAGATCTTCCCGTTTGTCCGAAATAACATAATCCACAAGAGCACGGAATCTGGTAGACACCTGGATGATTGAGATGTGGAAGCTTGTCCTTTGGAGAAGCGAGAAAGGTGGAGATTTTTCTAAAAGGTCGAAAGGCAACAAAAATATTCAGTGGTTTTAAAATTTTTGCTATATTGAATACTTTAAACCTGAAAAGTCTGGACTTGCAGAACATGCCATCTTCACTAGACACAGAGTTCATTGGAAAAAGACAAGAGTTCTTCACAAAAGTCAGTTTCTCATGGAACGCCTTTATAAAGAAGCATGTGAAACTCTACTTCATTCTCCTAACTTAAACAGATTTTTTTTTTTTTAGGAAAGTTATTGACCTTTTTAGTTATCTTACACCAGCTACTTAGGTGGCGCTTTTTGGAATTGTCAGTTAATGTTTAATTTTTGTGCCTAATTGTACTGAAGATGCCTGTGACACACGGGCGAAAATTATACCATTAAATAATTTTTCTACGTGAGTTTTTCCGTTATATTTTTATGTATATTCATAAAGGTTGTCAGTGGTCTCTGGAATGTGGAGTACGAGGAGAGATTACGAGGACAGGGTAGAATGAGAATTGCAGAGCCTCGTGAATAGGAGGAAGAGGGGGGGGGGATATGATTGAGATATATAAGCTAGTCAGGGGTTGTTATCAGGTTGACATGGAAGAGACTTTTCATAGAATGAGAGAGCAGGGTAAAACAAGAGGCCATTGCTGGAAACTGCATTAGGAGGGTGTGAGAAGAGAAGTGAAGAGCAGGATCTTTGAATGGAAAGTGTTGGTGAGTGGAATGCATTGCATGAGTAGTTGTGAATGTAGACACATTGAATTGCTTTAAAGCACAGTTGAATGAGCATTGTGTGCAATAGTGTGTACCTCATATGATGAGTTTCTGGCTTCATGGAGGATGGATGTTAATAATAATAAAACTATCCATTTAGTAAATATTAAATGCCTTAAACCCAAAATATGACTTTTTAATTTTCAAGAACTGAAAAATGGAGATTTTTTTTAACCTGAAGGATTAAATCCGCCTGAGTTTTTTTTTTTTTTTTTTTTTTTGGGGGGGGGGGGGGAATATTCTTAAAGTTATTATTATTATTTTTTTTTTAAATATCAATCCCAGCCATGAGCGGTTACAAAACCTAAACACATCAGTGTCATGGATGGGAAAGACTATTTCAGGGCATAAAAGCAGAAGGTATGAAAGCTAGACATAGAAGGTATTCATATCTTATTCAATATTTCCTCATCATATTTATTCCTTTATCTATCACTATTGGCTAACAGTCAGGAACAACAAAAATGGAAGACATGACTCTTTTTGAATAAAATATGTAATTATCAGTTAACTAACTCTTAGCCCTGATAATAGCTATAGCCAAAACTATTACTTTTTTTTGAAATAACAACATATATTAAAATATTAATTCTTTCCTATATTTCGGCAACATTACACTTCCATCATCAGGGATCACAAAATACAATGATATGTGCAGGTAGGCAATAACATTGGCCAAATGAGACTGAAGAAAGGCTGAGATAGATTTGAGGACTAGCCTTTCATATCTGTATTTGCTGCTCTGTAATTAATAGAGTAGCCTTCTTCTAGTGTATCCTGTGCTGGGTATCCAAAGTACGGTCAGCAAGTTCTAAGTGGCTGTATTGGTGGAATGAGATGTAGTCCTTGTTTTCAGATATTTTGATATTGGTTTGTTTGGCCATAGTAGGACAGGTTGCAACTGCAACAAACCTGGTAGATCTAAGGAATGTGGTCTTAAGTGGACTGTAAGAAGTTGTAAGGTTGTATTTCCTTACGATTTTTGTCAATTTTTCAGATGTGTCCAGGATATATGGAATGGTGATGGGGGAGGGGGAAGGGATTGCAGTTACAGAGTTTAATATTTTTTAAATTTTTGGGGGGGTTGTAGGCATTGGCCAAGAAAGTGTTGAAGATATGGTAAAATTCAGTAGTTAGGACACTGTTATCGGAATTGATTAATTTTGTCCTGTTATATAGTTTTTATA
This sequence comes from Typopeltis vanoorti, assembly GCF_054136105.1. Taxonomy (NCBI): domain Eukaryota; kingdom Metazoa; phylum Arthropoda; class Arachnida; order Uropygi; family Thelyphonidae; genus Typopeltis; species Typopeltis vanoorti. The sequence continues at coordinate 14,481,397 of NC_143554.1, forward strand.
ATCTTGTATTGTTGGGAGGTGTGGGTGGTGTGACTGTTGATGAATGTGTCTACAGGCATGTGTAGGTTTTCTGTAAATGGAGAATCCCATGGATCCATTAGGCTGGCACGTAATCAGAGTGCTTAGGAAAGGGAGACTGTTGTTGTTTTCCTTTTCTAAGGTTTATTTATTTATTTTATTTAGCGTTTGGCTAAGAAGAATACATGCATATGCCACCACACACACACAGACACACACACACACACACACACACAAAAAAAGGATGTACAAGACAATAAAATGCATAAAAGAATACAATAGTGTGAAGTGACACTGTAGTCATATATACATATAAAATATACAAATAAGCATAAAATTAAAATTGAATGTCTAAGTTTGACAGCCAATCAACAGCATCTGCAGAAATATAGTCAGTTACTGGTCCCATGTAGGCTCTGTGAGTACAGTCAAACATTACATGTTGTATAGTTTGGTTATCCTCACCACAGTCACAAGATGAGTTTGGTCTTATTCCCCAAGTAAATAAGGAAGTTCCACACCTACCATGGTTGGTATGAACCCTATTTAGGGAGGTCGATATTTTTCGAGGCAGGTCGAACCCTGATGAAGAGCTGTTTGGATTAAAGACAGTCTGCAAGATTACCAGGGCTTTGGCAGTCCATTGCGTCTGCCATGCTATTGTTCCATCATAGCCCCCAGGGATAAGCTGTTGTGCTATTATAATAGGCAGGTATCTTGACTTAAGCCTCTGTGACATAAAGCTGTCAATATCCGAGTCTATAGGAAGCAGTGGATTCCAGCAAATTTTGTTATATTCATGAATCAGGTTGTCTTGGCATCATAGTTGTGGTTGTATGTGGCTCAGAACTGGTACCAATATGTAGTCTTTATTGTTCCAGAAATGATCGCATTGTCTGATTCAACACAGTATCAATTAATTTAACGCATGCATGGCTCAGCCAGACAGCTGAGAAATATTCAGCAGTTGAGTAAACGAGGCCCAGAGCAGATGTCCTTAATGTGGGAGCACAAGTCCTCCCCAGGTTGCTCTGGCAAGTTTATGTAGTATGTTATTTCTAGTTCTGAGTTTGGCAGCAATATTGGAGAGATGTCTATTAAAGGAGAGGATTCTGTCCAGGGTTATGCCCAGATACTTTGGATTAAAATTGTGCGGTAGTATTTTCCCATTTAGTGGCACTCTTAAGATGTTTCATGCCATGCTATTGTTCAAATGGAAACAGCATGTTTCAATCTGGGTAGTGCTTGGAATAAGACGCCACTTCTCAAAGAAGTGGTTTAGCTCCTCTAAGTCACTAGAGGAGTAGTTGATTGTTTAGATGTGTTAAGAAATTGTGAAGCGTATCCAGGCCACGTGGCCAAATGGAGAATGCATTATCTATGTAGCAAAGCCAGATAGCAGGGTTTATGTGGGGCAGAGGCTAAGGCTTTTTCTTCAAAGACCTCAATGAAGAAGTCAGCCAGAGGTGAAGAAAGTGGAGAACCCATGGCTCTCCCCTCTACCTGTTTGTAGAATTTTCCTTGCCAAATGAAATAGCCTGAGTTCATAGGGAACTGAAACAGGGCTCTGATATTGGGAGGAAATATGGCTTGGATGAGGCCTAAGGTACCTTTGATTGGGACATTAGTTAATCAAGGGGTGACATCAAAACCAACCATTAAGTCAGTGTGTTAGGTTTTCTATATTGGCTTTAAAGTGGGCTGAGTGTTTTGTGTGTGAAGGTGTGTTTCCAGTATATTGTGTGAACACTTTGGCTAATTTGTATGTGGGTGAATTAATGCCATTCACAATGGGATGCAATGGCACATTTTGTTTATGGATTTCTGGTATCCAGGGAAGTGGGGGGGAGTCTAGAGGTATAAGGTTTTAGTCTGTTTGTGACTTCCACAGGCCAAGAAGTAATCATTTGAAGGAGCCTATGGAGTGTTCTAATTTGTGTACTGGTGGGATCATAGTCTATAGGGAGGTAGGTAGAACAATCTAGAAGTAAGAAGGCAAGATTACCTATGTAATCTAATTGGTTTAAATCCACTGTGGCATTGCCCTTATCTGCTTTGGTAATTACTATTCTGTTGTTTTTAATTTTTTGCAGAACTTCAAATACTTTTCTTGATAGGCTGCTTTTTGGTGATTTAGCATGAGTGAGTAAATTAGCTACATCCAGTCTGATGTTGTTGGCAATATGGTTAGGAAGACTGAGGATACCTCCTTCTACTTGGATCATTATTTCTGTTCTTCTACAGGAATTTATTTAGGTGCTAGTGCATAGTTATGACCAAGTGTAAGTGCCTCGTTTTCTTCGGACTTCCGGACTTCACCCAATGTTCCATAACAGGGGTCACTCATAACTATTATTTTTTCAGAAATAACAATGTATACTAAAATATTAATTATGAAAAACTTTAATTAATACTTATACACGTGGATATTAGATCCAGCATTATTTCAAAGCCAAATGAAATTTTTACAAAACTATGAAAGTTTTGTAAAAATAAGTTGACCAGAAAGCTTTACGAAACTTTCATAATTTCTAAATTTGGCTCTGAAACAATGCTGGATCTAATATCCACTTTACTTATATAATTTTGCATTGCCGAACTCAAGCCTTCTGGCTCTTTATTTCAGTAAAAAAAATTTAAATTAACACTTTTCTATATTTCAGCAATGTTCCATTGCCATCATCGAGGGTAACAAAACACAATAATATATGCACACAGGCACTAACACTGCCCAAATGAGGCTGAAAAAAGGCAACTAAAGTTGGGCCTAGAGCAGTGGTTCCTAACCTTTTTCTACTTGGGTACCCCTTTTAAACCCATTTCTACAAATTGTAACCCTTGTTTTTAAAATAGTGGTGATTCAAATTTAACATTTATTATTCCATAACTAACGTTTTGTATTTTGTTTACTTTACTTGTTTTTCCACCATTACTGATTATTTTTCGTGTACTCCTGAACGACTTAGCATATACCCCCGGGGGATATGCGTACTACCGGTTGGGAACCGATGGCCTAGAGTAACCAATGTATAGGCCTATCTACCAGCTATAGCCAATGTACAACATTAATTAGAATAAACAGTGGTAAAATATCCAATTTCCACATGTGGTATTTATCTCAATCTCAGTTAAGTGAGGATAATGTCTATTTGAGAAGTGTTGTAGCCCATTAATGTTTCACTCAGTGAATTTTATTTCTTTGAATGATGTTGCACACTGTATTTTTCATATATCAATTACTGCTGTAAGAATAAAATTTAGTGTTATTCCAGAAAAATGTCACTCAAGTGACTAACCGCATTTTTTTATGGGCAGTTTGTGATAACATTAATTATTTGCAGCAGGGGTTCACTGCTACAATCAATAATAAACATAAAGAGCTTCAGCAGTTTGTGTAATTATCCATGTAGAAGGAAAATTACACAAATTCATGGAGATTCAGCAGACTTACTTCCACAGTAAGTCTGCTGAATCTCCATGGATTCAGCAGACTTACTGTGGAAGGCTCACTCAACTAACAAAATATTTATCATATTATTTGTGCATCACTGTGAAGGTGTAATAACAGCTAAAATTTATATATTTTACAAATATAAAACAACACTTGCACAAATTCTAATTAATGCCTCTGAATTGCAATTGAATAACTGAACAGCATTCAGTTCCATTAAATAAAACAGATTTATACTTTAGGAACCTGCTAACACTCTCATTAATGATGATGGAAAAATTACCAAGTCATAAACATTTTGCTATGTATTTAGATCACTTCTGTTGTTCTTTTAAACAAAAGAATCATCTATCTCTTAATAAGATTAATATCTGTCAAATGAAGAAAAGGTATTCTCAGTAAAGTATTTAACTTTCCAATAAGTCCATGAATAGTACTTAATACTTAATAATAGTACTCTTATAATCAAAAACAAGTGGCCACATCCTTCCACTCATGCAGAAGGCTGCAGATAGAACTGATCCTTCCAATAAACAAAATAAAACCACCAAAAGTCAATGTTACCTTGGCAGAATGACAAGTCTGAAAAATTTAAGAGAAAATAACAATATAGTAATTCTTCTAGCATCTGAAGGTAATGTCACAGTAATCCGAGATACCGAGGAATATACTCATAAAATATCTCAATTACTCAACACAAATGCTTATTCAGTATTTGAAAGAGATCTGACATGAGAACTCTATAACCATATTAATTATCTCTCAAGACTGCTGTGAGATTTTCTAGAGAATTAAGATATCACTATGTTCAATACACCCTCCCTCCTATTTCTCATCTATAAGGTGTCCTCAAAATATATAAGTAAAACACTCCATCGAGAGATTATACACGAAGGTATAGATTCTCCTACTTACAGGCTGTCAAAACATCAAGCTAAATTATTAAAAGGTTCTACAGTCACCATTATCAAGAGCTCTGAACATTTCCAAGATTAAAGACATTATGGAAGGTTTCGATGTCACTTCCTTCTTGACTAATGTTCCCAATGAAGATGTAAATAGCTCTCTTACAAGATAAGCTATCTTAAAAACGTTATCACATTCTTGATATACTGTAAAAATTCTTGTTACTTTTTATACAGGGGCACTATCTAGTGTCCCTGTATAAGTTATCCATAGCCAAACAAAACTTTGGCTATGGATAACTGTCTGTTTATTGTACTGGAAAATAACTATTTGGAAGCCTTTGAAGGCAAAGCACTGAACACCTTCTTATTAAAACCAAGATTATGGAAGAGATACAACTGATGATGCTTTCTTAATTTGGAGCCATGGTGCAGACATGCTTCAAGAATTCTTGAACCATCTGAACAAACAATATCCAAAAATAAAATTTATCCTGGAATTAGAAGTCATCGATCTCTTTGTTATGTCAAACTTACTCATTTTTCCTATATTTTCAATGTCATCATTAGCAATCCTCAAAATTGGGTATCACTTATACTTTAGGAACCTGCCAACACCCTCGTTAATGATGATGGAGAAATTACCAAAGAATTGCAGTTTATTCTGAAAACTTTTCAGAAAAATAGCTAGCATGAAAAGACAGTTTCACAACTCCTGTTCAATCCACCACACCACATTATAGATGATAATGAGATGAGATTTGTTTCTTTCTCATATATTAGCCTAATGTTTACAAGATATCGTCTTACGAAGCAGCCCAAAATTTGAATCTCATCATTCACATCTGGAACTGAACTACATTCTTGGCCCAGAACAATCAAAACACAGCTGATTAAAGTACCCATGCTGCATCTGGTGTGATCATAATGTCCCATATTACATACAAAAGGAAAAATCTGTAGAACTTCATGTTAGAGATATCACTTATGATAGATCAGAGCCTTGACTCTATCCAATCATGTTCTAAACTTTGCCAATCACAACAACCAATTCACCAGACATCCAGTTAAGTGAGATATATCAGAGATCCTATATAGATGCTATGATGAACTTCAGGAGAAATATATAAGAATCTACCTAAATTATTTTCATGTATTATTTTCTGTTCACCTGAATATTTTCAATTACAACCTCTCAGACTGTTACTGTACTATTACTCAACTATGGTAAATGTAAGATCACCATCACCAGGATCAAGTGAGAACCAGAATAACTTTATATGAAAGCAATAGATTTTTAATATAATGAGTTATATTTTTGTAAAGTTTAGTGTATTTTTCTGTTTTCCTTCTAATGTTTATGTTTATTTTTTGTTCCCACTCAGCTTTAATAGTCATAATAAATGTTTAAATTAAAAAAAATCTTGTGATAATGTGCATTACATAAATCAGTTATATGTGTGTGTGTGTGTGTATACATGTTACCAGCAAAGTGTGAAAACCGGCATTCTATGGAATGCCGAAAGTGGGACATTAAAGAAAGAAATGCTTAGATTTTCACACATTTCCTAGGCATTCTATAGAATGCTAAAAGGCAAATCGGCAAGGATAAAATACTCCCGGCAGTGACTTTTAATGTCACAAGACTTTCGACGCTCACCTCAAACAGAGAGCCAGAGCACTTCCTAACCTAACCTAACCAGAAATGGTTAGGTTACGTTTAGGTTAGTTAGGTTAGGTTCATGCCGCCTGTGAATATGAGAGTAGAGACAATGGAAATGAGAAAATAGAAGGTTATGATGTTAATATTTTGTGTACTCTTTGCTTCAATATTGAGAATGCTGTCAAAGATAAAATTCGATTTAAATTGAATCTGGAAATACAGGCAGAAAAAATGAAAATGGATTCCAACAATAAATTTCCTCCTGCACCTTTGGGGGCCACTGCATGAGTTCATATCCCAGACATTGACAAGGGACAGGGTGACTCATGCAATCTGCTGGCAGTTGTTGAGTGTGACAGACAATAGTTTTTACCGACTTGGAACTGCTGAAGAAATTTTAAACCAACTCTATGCCAGATCACAATTCACTTTATGTCCCAAGAACTTACTGAGAGTTGGAGATATTCCTGACCATGAAATAGCTCTCCGGTCAGCTGCTTCTGCTCTGTCCACGGGTAGTGGCCAAGGGTTCATGAGGTGTACATGCAAGACCAAGTGCTGAAATTTGAAGTGCTTTTGTATGAAAAAGGCAGTTAAGTGCAATTCAAAATGTCATTCCAGTCTACCTTGTAGCAACAAGTAGTTCAGCACTGGTCTTTTTCTATTTCTATAGAAAAATCCAGTATCTTACATTTTCAAATGCATCTTTTCAATAAACAGCTTTTTCATACTTTGCCGAAATAGTATTTGTGATTCTATATAATGCCTAGGTATTCTATACAATACCTAGGGAAAGTATGTAAAATATTAAAATAAAACACGACATTTCATACCTAAAAACGTCACGCATTCTATAGAATGCCTATTTTTCATACTTTGCTGGTAACATATATATATATATATTTGAAAATTTGCTTTACATGAATCGGTTAGTTCTACGCCCAGTGGCTGACTATGACCAAATGTGACCCCCAAATTTTCTACAAATGAAAATGAAACAGGTTGTTAGGATAATGTATTTAGTTTGGTATTGGATTTACTGTCTGTGAGAAGGAAGATAGTTACAATGTAACTATCCCATATATGTGTGTGTATATATATATATATATATTGTGAAATGAGTTGAATGACTTAAACTGAGAGTTAGGTAAAAGGGGTTTTTTAACTAACTCTCGGTTTAAGTCATTCAACTCATTTCACAATATGTATTTCAAACAAGTCAATGAATCATCATACATATATATATATATATGTATATATATATGTATGATGGGGTTGGATATTAGATTAGTGCATTGGATTGGAGACTGGCTATCTGATAGGTATCAACAAGTTGTGTATGGGGGTGCAATATCCAGGAAAAGGAAAGTCACTAGTGGAGTGCCTCAGGGGTCTGTTTTAGGGCCATTACTATTTAACTTATATATTAATGATATTGGTGAAGATTTGGATGGAGATATTCAGTTGTTTGCAGATGATGCAAAGTTGGGACGAACCATAAAGAGTAGTGAAGATGTTGTGGCCTTGCAAGAAGACTTGAATAAATTGAGTGATTGGGCAAGCAAATGGGGATGTGAGTTCAATGTTGCAAAATGTAAAGTTTTAAAATTTGGAAAACAAAGATGGGATGCAGAATTTATGCTTGGTGAGAATATATTGTTGGAAGTAGAGGAAATAAGAGATCTGGGGGTGATAGTGGATAAGGATCTAAAATTTAGGGGACACATCGCCAAAATTGTGAAGACAACACAAAGACTTCTGGGAATGATGCGGAGGACACTGACATGTAGAAGTAGGGGGATTCTTGTTCCACTGTATAAGGCTTTGATTAGGCCACACTTGGACTATTGTGCCCAGATTTGGTCACCGGGTTTTCAGAAGGATGAAGAGATGTTGGAAAGGGTCCAAAGGCGACTGACTAAGGTAGTTTCTGACCTCTGGAATGTTGAGTATGAGGAAAGATTGAAAAGATGTAATTTGCAGAGTCTCGTGGAGAGAAGGAAGAGGGGAGATATGATAGAGACCTACAAGTTGGTAAGGGGTTGTTATAGGATCAATGGTGGAGAAGTTCTACAGAGAATAGTGGGAGATCAGGGGAGAACCAGAGGTCATCCCTGGAAACTGTATAAGGAGGGTGTGAGTAAGGGAGTGAGAGGCAGGTTTTTTTCGTGCAGAGTTGTGAGTGATTGGAATGCCTTGCCTGAGAGCGTGGTGTGTGCAAGTAGTTTGAATGTGTTTAAGACACGGTATGATGAGATGTGTGTGTAAGATAAAAGGACCTCCTAGATGAGTCTTTGACTCCATGAGGTCTTGTTTAATAATAATAATAATAATAATATATATATATTTTTTTTTAAGCAGATTAAATGACTATAAGCTGAGAGATAAAAAATAGAAACACTATTTTAATTTAAATAATTTACAGGAAACCCACTCACAAACAATAGATATCTCCATGCACAGTATCATCACTAACAACCTCAAAAGCTTGGAATTATCCCTACGCTAGGCAAATGTGCTCGCTCCCTCCTCTGTGAAGAAGATATTAAAAAGATCTTCAATTTTTTCTTACAATTTTTTCAGCAAAATGGTTATTCAAAATAAACAGCTAACACGTTCACTGCCAACTACGAGTATACTCGTAGTTGGTATATGAGCTACACAAGCCAGCTACGAGTATACTCGTATGACACTTACCGCCGGCAACAAGATTACCTGTACTGACCTTGAAGAAGTGAAAATGCTTGGTTTGTGGAGCTAGCAGCAAAACTGTATATACTCATAGATGGTATATGTTCCGCACAAGCCAACTATGAGTATACTCGTATGTCGATTACTGTACTGAACTTGAAGAAGTCAAATTGCTTGGCATATAGGAACAGATTATGCCGAAGTAGCGTGGCAGCGAACGTGTTAATAAGCTACTATTCAATCCACCTCTTTGCTATATTGAAGACAGAAATAGTGAAAAAGGCTACATATCCCTACCATATATCAGTTCCGTTTTGCAAACTTTAGCCAAAGAAAGTTCTCAAAAATAAAACATCCAGAATTCTTTTGGTCCTCTACTTAAACTCCGTTCCTTGCTCAGTATGCCCAAGCAAAACATAACAACCTGAAAAATCCCAGCCTTTACCGTATTTGGTGCAACTACAACATGCCTTATTTTGGCCAGACTGAAAAATGCATCAAATTACGTCTAGAGCAGTGGTTCTTAACCTTTTTACTGGCCCACACCCCAGTGATCTTCAATTTACATTTTCATCCCCTTGAAAAATATGTTTTTATCTGTTAGAAAAGAAAATTTATTACAAAACAATTTATTGAAAAATACATGTACATATATGTATCAACATAAAATCAAAATAACATATCGGTTTTTAGTGATTAATTTGTTGTTGCTTTTTCATAATAATATTTTGAAAGCAAGGTTCATTTTTTGAAAAGGCTATGCGCATATTCGTAGTTGCGCAAATGGTTCTAACTGAGTACAGCAGAACTGTTCTAAATCCAATTTTTCAAATTCCATTTGAATACGTGCACTGGCTCACATTTCAATAAGATTGTCTTTTAATAAATTATCATTGTTTATAGAATTAAGATCAAAAAGAAATGGATCTAGTATCGACTTCTGCCCATGGAAAAATATCAATGAAAAGAATCAATTGTTGCAAATGTATTACAATTTTAGGTAAAATTGCGATATTTTTGTTTTCCAGAACAATTTCATCAAGCAAGGGAAAGTTTGCAAAATTATCATTTTCAACTCTATGTATCCAAATTTTTAGTTTTTCAATAAAAGCAAATAATTTTTCATTAGATGTTATTATGTTCTTACCATACCCTTGCATTGATATGTTTAATTCATTTAGGTGAGAGAAAATATGTGCTAAGTAGGCCAATCAAATTACTGCATCTCTTCTTTCAAAGTCTTGAACTAAATTACAATTCTGGTTAATAATAAATTGAATAATCTCCTCACAAAATTCAAAAACCCTGCTAAGCATACGTCCCTTGGAGAGCCATCTTATGTCAGTGTGATAAAGAAGCATACTATGGTTAGCACTGATTTCTTCGCAAAAAAGATACGAAGATTAAGCACCCGTCCTCGAATATAATTTACTATGTTTACTGCTATAGCTAAATAATTTTTTAAAGTTCTCTGGCAAAGCTTTTGATGAAAGTGCATGGTGGTGCAACATGCAATGTATCATTGTAACTTGAGGTACTTCTTTTTTGCTAATCACAACCATTGGTATTTGATGGGTCAAAAAAAAGTTTTTAATGTGATTTAAAACATCAATTCCTTTTGCCATCAGTTAAAGTTGATCACAAAATAAAAATTCTTCAAAAATTTCCTCTTCCTTTATGTACTGCACAAATACTAATAACTCACTGCAATTATCAATGTCAGTTGACTCGTCCAATTGAATATATGCTTTCAGAGGACTGGTTTTAATATCTTATACTACTTGCAGTCAAATATCCTGACTGACGTCTTGAATGAATGATCGAATCACATCGTTTGATAATGGAATCTGCTGAATTTTCTCATGTGCTTCAGAACATAATACAATTTTCACAATTTCCAATACACATGGTTTCACCAATTCTTCAGCTACTGTGTGAGGCTTTTTTTCCTTTACGCACAGATATGCCACCTGATAAAAAGCTTCTACCAAAGGTTTCTGAACTACCACAGAGTAAAATTCTGTAATGGTACCGCTTCTATAGAATCGTGCCTTCTTAGACTTCAAGATGTTAAGTGTATGTCCTGCAGCTTTACCACCATGTTGATTGTTGAAATGTTCTAACAACTTTGACGGTTTAAGATTGGAGTTTGTAAATATTTTGCAGCATAAAATGCATTGTGGTCTTTGAGTACCGTCTTTTTCTGTTGCACAAGTAAATCCATAAGCAACATAATCATCTTTCCATTGGCATCTTTTTGACATGGCAAGGATTACTACAAATAATAAATTAATATTTACATATTATTTAACTATGCATTTGGCCATGGTTCCTTAAGAAAATTATAAAATAACGTGTAAAAAAAATTAAATTTTAGTTCTTACTAAACTTTTCAAAATTCGGGAGAAAAAATTTAATCAATTGTTCTTTACCTACTGATTACTGCTGGTAAAACAAAAAAATAGCATTTGCTTGTTACTTGATCCACTTTGTTGATGTTTGTACATAACGAAATGACGTTTCTCATGACAATGGCGAGAGTATGCGCAGCAAATATCCGTGTGTTCGGCTTGGGCGCATGCGAGAGCATTTGTGAGTACATTGGGGGATATTTTTTGAATATAGTGGTTTTTAATTTCTTAAAATGTAACAAATAAAAAATACGTATAACTTATATTTAATGGTTCTTGGTGAAATAGAATAATTCTGCATGGGTTTAAAGATTATATATATCTTAAATATAATTTAGTTTGAATAACTTTTTTATCTCTCATGGAAAAAGCAAATGTGATTTAAATAATTAGTCAATATATGTTAGAATATTTCCCAGCTTGCATCCATACAAATGCTTTCTCGCACCCCCTGGTTAAGAAACGCTGGTCTAGAGGAACAAAAGAGATGTCACATATGGCAGAACTAGAACAACTGCTCTGTCAAACCACATCCTGAATTTTGCTGATACTAATGACAAAAACTCTATTATTCATCCAGTCATGTGGGCCAAATCAGAAAATATCTTTCAATGCTATGAAGAACTGGAAAGAAGAATTGTAGAATCTAAACAAATTGACCTCCATTCAGTATACATCTCAACACTAACCTTAGCTATAATCTCTCAGACTGTCATTGCACTGCTATCCAACTTTGGCTTTCATGAACCTTGAACATGTGCACACGCCATCAATGAAGAGATACACAGAATTGCTTTAAACTTGAATACATTAATGCTTTAACGTATAGATTTTCTCTAGCAATGTTTGTTGGTAGTTCTCTCATGTTATGCACCCAAAGAAGTCTTCTAAGAAGATGAAACTAGTTGTGCAGTTTATTTAAATTAAGATAGTGTTTCTATTTTTTATTTCTCAGCTTATAGTCATTCAATCGCTGTATAAAAAATGTACACTGATCATAATAATCATTAGTAAATTAAACAGAATTCTTCTTAGAAAATAAAAAAAGCAAAATATAAATTAAAAAAAAAAAGGAATAAATTACAAAGCACAATGAAATTATATGCAGATGATTTCCTCTATTAGCATTCCATCAATGGACATGTAACTCATGCCATGCTGAGATGAATAATATGATCAACATTCTTGGTTCAGAAACTTATTGGACACAAAAAGACTACCACAACTGTAAATTATTAGTAATTCATTCGCTTCTGATGAAAGCATTCTATTCACACCTATTATTCTTTTCTTCCCTTATACATAGCCAATCATTCTCACATGGCTCATGCCTCATTTATGTCAGTTCACATATTTACACCTTTTAGTAAATTTATACTAACCAAATAGATGACAACCCTTAATTATTGGGGTCTAATATATGATGTTTGTTTCAAGACAAACATCATTTTAATCTCCTCTAGACAATTTTGGTTTCAATCAAAGCAAACACAACAATTTATAGTAACTTACCCAATACAAAAACAGGAAATATGAGAAAAATTATTTTTTAAGTCCAAAGGTCAAGTGCTGGACAAGACAATCCATCCTTGCTGGCATGAGCAAGTTGAACAATAAGGCTTTTTCAATTCATCATTACAAAAAAATCAGAAGAAAAAAATATACTGATAATGGGTGGGGGGGGGGGGAATAGGTCAAGATCAGGAGAGTTTCAGGTATGAACATGAACAAGCAATAAAGTGAAAAGGAATAAAATATTAATACTCCACACATGAAAGTTAAATCAAAAACAGGTTCACTTACATGTCTCCTAACGTAACAAACAATGGTATATACCATTCCAATAACTGAGATGAAAAACAACAAGAGGACAAATTTAATGGCATCTTTGTAGAATTTAAAGCCAATGTCTTTTGAAAATAAGATGGATCGTACAAGTTCTCCCTTTGCTGTAGAAAACCCTAGATTAAGACAATGAAGGCGATTTTATTTATTATTATTATTATTACAGAAATATTAATGCATCATTAAACAAGCATCTTACCATTTTAAATAGGAATAAATTACATATATAAACTGAAAAGACAAAAATCAAAGATGAAAAAATTTCCACCAATTCACATATAAGACAGACTTCATGAATTCTGCCTCTTCCTTACCAAATACATTTATCTAATATGGAATTCTTTTTATTCTCTTGTGTTTCTTAAAAATTCACATGCTAACACAACATATGGAGTCAGTAATATTTATTCAAAGGCCTTATATTTCGACTAGAAAATTACATGGTATCATTTGTAGCAATAGGCAGTAAAATACGAAGAAGAACTAGAATAATGGACTAATTTCAAAGTGAGAGCTGTGTGATGTTATATAAAACAACAGAAAGCAATAATTGAGGAAACACTGTATTATTTTAATTTAAAAAACTTAATAAGATGTGTTCAGAACAAAACCTTGCCATATTTTTGATGATAATATTTATTCAAAGGCCATATATTTCTAATATTATTATTACAATTTTTCCTCAGTTACTGCTTTGTGCTATTTTATGTATAACATTATGTGGCTCTCACAGCTTTAAATTAGTCCATTGTTCTAATTGCCACTGACTGTCATTTTCAGGTTGAAATGTATAGCCTCTGAATAAATATTATTCACTCCTTTCCTTATGTTAATAAGGAAAAGAAATGTGCACAATGTGTCACTAATGCCATGCCATTGCAAAAGTTTTAAAACCACTGAATATTTTTGTTGCCTTTCGCCCCCCACCAGAAAATTCTCCATGTTTCTTGCTTCTCATAAGAACAAGCATCCAGCTTTCAGTTATCCAGGCATCTACCACGTTCCTTGCTTATCTTACTTTGGACAAACAGGAAGATCTGCTTTTATTCATCTAGAACAGGCCTGCACAACATACGGCCTGAATGCTATTTATTTTGGCCCTTCTGCCTGATTTAAATTAATTAATCATATGGAGGAATATGAAATTATACAATTTGAATTAAACTTTTACTTTCAACTTTTACTTTTACATTCAAAATGAAATTAGGTTTGTTCAAAAATCAACTTGCTATGGGGGATAGGTCCTTGTTGACAGAATATTACATCAGAATATCATTCAATGGTGGGTGGAAAATATAAGAAGCACATATCACTTCTAAGTGAGGAGTTTCAGAAAAGAATGCCATTGAGTAATGAAGACAAAGACCGCATAAAAGTGATTGAGGATCTATTTTCTGTCAAAGCAGGAAATCTACCTGTCGAACTCGACATGGAAGTTACTGATCTCCAGCGTTCTGAAAACTATCAGATCAAGCATAGGGAGAGTACTTTATAAGAGTTTTATTCTATTCTGGATCAGGATAAATTTAAAAGTTTGTTGGAGACTGCCTACCAGGTATTTTGTATGTTTGGGAGCACATATACTTGTGAACAAACATTTTCGGTCATGAACTTAAACCAAACCAAACAGCGTTCATCTTTAAGTGATATCGATTTAGAGGCCATATTAAGAATGGCCACTTCAAACATGACACCAAACTTTGATAAAATAGTGGCAACAAAGAAATGCGATGTGTCACATTGTGACATTCTGAATGTCACAATGTGACATTCAGTCACTGATATTTCACTGAGAATAAGTATGATATTCTCAGTGAAATTATTAGTAAACTTTGTGTTTATGTTTAAGTGGTTTTTATTGAGAAATTTTGCAGCTATATTTGTTTGTAAATAATTTTGATTATAATTTTAATTGTAACTCTCTAAAAAAATCAAATATGCATATTAATTATTATTTACTGTAGACTTAACAAATTTACTTAAGTTTAGCTGCAGTGGACTAGTCTAAGATTCAAGGTCTGAAGTGATCTGGCCATTGGTCAGGTGGTCTAAGTTGGGTTTGGCCCTCAAAGACAATCAAGTTGTGCAGGCCTGATCTAGAAGAACACACGTCTTATATTAAATACCATGAGTGTGAACAGTCTTGACTTGTGGAGCATGCTATCAACACTAAACATAAGAGTTCACTGGAACAAAACAAGAATCTTTCATAAAAGTCATTTCTTCATAGAACATTTTTATAAAGAAACACGAAACTTTACTTCATTGATCTGATTTAAATAGATCTAATGGTCTATGTCTATTCCCTTTGTGGAAGACGGTACTTTTTAAATAAGTTAGGAAATTATTGATCCTTTATAAGTTATTTTACATTAGCTACTCAAGTGGCGCTTTTTAGAATGTAGATAACTGCGAGTGTTGAGACCACATATTATAAGATAAATCATCATCACCACCACCATCAATCATCATGCGTATCAAGGATTTAGGTCTAGCATGGCCTGTTCCGGCCTTAGAAGTCATTGTTGAATCGTTTAAGAGAACGTCCTGGTTTTCTTTTTCCTAATGGCTTGTACTTTAAGGCTTGTTTTGGTAATCTTTCTGTTTTCATTCTTTGAACGTGTTCCATCCATTTATGTTTATATTTTTTAATTTTTTCTATTACTGGTTTTTGGTTTAATTCTTTCATAATACCTTCGTTTCTTTTGTGATCAAATAGGGTATACTTTGCAGTTTTTCTCATAAACTTCATTTCTGCTGTTATTAATCTCGTTTGTCTTTTTGTTTTATTGTCCAGATTTCGCTTCCATACATTAAGACTGGTAGGGCTAATGTATTGTATACTTTTAGTCTGGTTTGTCTTTGAACTAGGTTTAGTTTAAATATAGAGTTAATTACACCCGTTATTTTTAAATATTTTGCAATTTTTACGTTTATATCTTTTTTATTTTCATATGTGATCATACATCCTAGGTAGTTAAATGAATTCACCTGTTCTAAGATCTTGTTATCTATTACTATTTTAGTTCTTGCTGGATCTTGTCCTTTAAAGGCCATAGTTTTTGATTTTTCTGTTGATATTATCACACCATAATCTTTGGATATTTCATTTAGATCTAAAATAGCTTTCTGTAAGTTATCTTCAGAATTTGTAATTATTATTTTGTCGTCGGCAAAGAGGAGAGTGTGTAAGTTTACTGTAAGAGAAAGTTTAATTCCTTGATGTAAATGTTTATTCCATTTAAGTAGATATTAAAAAGAGTTGCTGAGAGGGGACATCCCTGTCAGATCCCTTGGTTAATCTCTCTCATATATGATAGCTGGTGATTTAATCTTATTTGTATTTGATTATTTTCATATATACTTGTGATGGCTTTCAGGATATTATTTGGTATTTGTGTTTCTTTTAATATGTGAAATAATATGTTTTTTTAACTTTGTCAAATGCTTTTTCAAAGTCAATAAATGCAATATGTGTTTCTAAATTGTATTCTCTTCTTTTCTCTATTATTAATTTTAGGCAAAAGACCAGGTCTATACATGATCGTCCTTTTCTAAATCCATTCTGTACTTCTAGAATAAAGTTTTCGGAATATTTCATTAGTTTGTTATTTAAGATTCTGATATATATTTTGTAACAGGAATTTAGTATACTGAAACCTCTATAGTTTTTGGGGTCATCTCTATTGCCTTTCTTAAAGATAGGAATCACAATTGCTTTTTTCCATTCTATTGAGGGGGGGGGGATACCAGTTGAGTAAATTTTATTTAAAAATATTAAGTCTTTCTTTGAATCTTTTTCCTACGTATTTTTACAGTTCTGAACCTACTTCATCTTCTCCAGGTCATTTTTCGTTTCTTTTTTCTTTCATGCTGGTTTCTAATTCTTCTTTAGTTATTTCCTTTTCATTTTCGTTAATTGTTTGCCAGTTGTCTTTTTTAAAATCTTTGTCTGTCCACAATTCTGTGTAGTAATTTAGAAATTCTTCTAGTTTCAATTCGGTGTTTAATTTTATGTTTTCTTTAGTATATGCATTTAAGTGTTTCAAAATCTTATATACATTGGGTCTTATTTTATATAAATCATGTTCTAAATTAGAAACAAATTTGTTCCATCATTCTCTTTCTGACTTCTCTTTTAGCTATGGCTCTTATTCTTTTATATTCTATTTCATCTTTATAAGATAAATAACAAGTTTAATAACATATAACGCTATAAGTTTTGCATGTTGTCAGACATACATCGTCAAAGGTATTAGCAAAAGTTGTAGAGAAAAGAGACCTAGAAACAATTAATTAAACATATTAGATGCTATCAGAACTTTACAATTCATACATATAAATAAATAACCAGAATAAAAACGGTAAATTAATTACTGTATATGTGTTGGAACTATGCTAGTTGCTGCTTTCACATTCTGTAGCATCACAATTTTCAGAATTGTCTGTTAATGTTTAACTGCCATTCTATTAGCTTGTACTGATGATGCCTATGAGACTTAGATAAAAAGTTTATGTTAATGAAGTTTTTTATGTGAATTTTCCTCCCTTTTTATAATTCTTTTCATTAGTCTAACTCATGGTATTTCACCATTGCAACAAACCTCAATTATTATTAATTAATTTCTCTTATTCCATATAAATTTAATCAGTTGACTTCTTATCATATCGCATTGCTGATTCTATTATATATTTCCATATTTAATTATTATGCCACAATCACTAAAAACTGTGCCTAAATTGCTGAAATGTTTTACTTGTTCTGTAAGTTCATACAGAATGCACTTGATATTTTAAATATTTCTTACTATTTCCACTGTCTTCATCTATTTATTACAGCATTCTTCAATTTAGTTACTGTATTCTACAGACTTCCACCAGAATTATTCAGGACTATAACATCATCTGCACTTGATATTTTAAATATTTCTGACTATTTCCATTGTCTTCATCTATTTATTACAGCAATTCGTCAATTTAGTTACTGTATTCTACAGACTTCCACCAGAATTATTCAGGACTATAACATCATCTGCACTTGATATTTTAAATATTTCTGACTATTTCCATTGTCTTCATCTATTTATTGTTGATTTTCATACCAAATTTATTACAGCAATTCTTCAGTTTAGTCACTGTATTCTACAGACTTCCACTAGAATTATTCGGGACTATAACATCATCTGCACAAAATGCTGAGATTAACATCTCAAATTTTGATCAGGTTGGCCATGTTCATTCATAATGTGATCCAGATAGATGATGAATAGCAGTGGAGATAATGTGCACTCTTGTTTTACATCTGATTTAAAATCAAACCATCTTCCTGTACCTCTTTCAATTCTAACTACTAACTTAGGAACACAAACATAAATTATGCATTGCTCCATATAATGTACCAATAACACTATATAACTGACTAATGTAAATGGTATTTTGAACAACTTTTCTCTTGGCACCTTATCATATATCTTTTCCAGATCTACAAAACTTAGTTGTAGTTCCTAGTTATATTCCCATGATTTCTCAACTGTTTAAATTAAAGATGCCAAGAAATTATATTCTTGGTTTAATCCTTTATCCAAGTGTAAGCAAATAATATTTGTGCATGAAGTAACATCACTACTGGGTAACTTGTATATAGAGGCTAATGACTTCACATTAATTGCCTCAGTATCCCATAATGCAATGAACGTATCCTTATGGACATGTATAATGCTTTAATGTGAAGTCATTAGCCTCTATATACAAGTAGCCCAGTCATTATGTTCTTCTTTGGCACTGCAGCCCCATGTAAGGCCTTGACTCCCCATTTTTGGGTTTCATAACTCATTACGAGGTGGGATCGTTATCCTCATGCTCAACCATGTGTAATTGTCTGTGAAGCATCGTGTTCTTAAGACCAGTTTGCCTGCTTTGAGGCATGAAAACCACCAGATAAACTGGGGAGAAACACCCTGCAGTCCACGCCCAAGACCAGCTAACTTGGCTATGTCTGAGAAAGTTCCTTAGCTCCTCATTCAGCGATGAGAATCGAATACAGGACACTCCTTTCCCAGGCATATGGCTGTGGAGCATATAACCACTCAGCTAACAGCGTGGAGTCATGAGGTTACTTCACAAAAAAATTATTTGCTTACATTTGGATAAATGATTAAACCAAGAATATAATTTCTTGGCATCTTTAATTTATAGTATAACCAAGTGAAAAAAATTCAAGCATCTTTCTCAATTGTTTGTCTTGAAGTGAAAATCTGATCCTGACAACCTCTATTTGGCCTGAACTCAGGTTGTTCTTCTCCAAGCTTCCAGCCCACAATTTTTCTTAACATTCTCTCAAGGACACTGACAAATTTCACCTGAAACATTCTGTAAAGAAATTCCTTTGTAATTCTCACATTCAGTTTTATTCCTCTTTTTATAGATGGGTATTATTTTTTAATCATCTGGAATTTGACCTTCTGACCAGGTCTTCTGAATGCAAAGTTGACACTGTAAAACTTTTATACTCCCATATTTGAACCTTTCTGATCAAATATCACCTACTCCTGCTGCCTTTCATTATTTCATATTTTGAAATGGCTTTTTCTAGTTCAAGTATCAATAAAGTATTCTCGACATTCCTGTTAAATGTGTACTACCACTATGCTGTTGTTGATTCCTTCATTTAGCAACATTTCAAAGTAATTACTCCAGATTTTTAGAATATTTTTATCTTCAGTTTTCATTTCACCTTTATTATCTCTGATTCTTTTGACAGTACTCTTTCCTCCATTTCTAAACTTTTTCAATAGCATATAGAATATTTTGCTATGTTTATGATATTTATTTTCTATGTTTTTACCAAAGTCTTTTCATGACTTCTGCTTGGCTACTTCACTATGCACTGAAGTAGATAAAGATGTGAAGCTACACAGTGCTTTACATTGGAGTTTACAGTTCACCTCTGAGAGCTGCTCCACTTTGATTTGTCTCAAAACTTTTTACACACTTTGCTTTTCAATATGAAATTCAATTTTACTGCTAAATACTAAATGGTGATCACTTACTAGTTCAAATCCTCAGTATACTCTTGTGTCCTGAATCAGTGGGGGGAAACATCACCCATCAACAATAACATAATTAATGACACTTTTCTTATTTCTTGCATCTTCGTTTCATGTGAATTTGTGCACATTTTTATACTGGAATATGGTGTTAGTAATAACTAGTCCATGTCTTGAACAGAAATCCAGCAGGTACTTCCCATAATTATTCTGGTAATCATTTCTTACTATGCTGTTTAGATCTCCAACAAAACAAACTTTTCCTCTTTCATTGTGTCAGCTGGCCTTCTCTAATTCCTCAAAAAATTCCTCCACTTCTTCCTTAGTAGTACCTTCTATGGCACCATAGATACAAATGTTTCACTGTCCAGTTCCCCATTTTGATATTTGCTCATATCACCCTACTTGATACTGCCTATCATCAAGAAGAATAGCTACTCCTTTTCCCTGATTGTATTATTGACAGCTCAGAAATATCTTACCTATATTTTTCTTTGTTTTGGTAAAACCTATTACATCCATCTGATACTTATAAATATGTTCCAGCAGCCTTTTTGTTGTTCTTTCTGGTTCCCTGATAAAAACAATTGGGGCTCTGTTTAGCAGGGCAACACTCCAGTTGGCATGAAATTCTACGATGTTGTATACTAGAAGGTTATTTTGATTTCAGCAAATAAGATTGCTGTTCTTCTCCTATTTTATTTATTTATTTATTTATTTTTTTGCAACCAAATTTATTACAGCTGTTATTCAATTTAGTGAGAATCATGCACACTATACTGAATTTACTTAAGAACATATCATCTACAGAAAAGAGAACTGAGTTGAATATCTCCAATTTTGATGCACTTTCCTTCATAACATAATGGCATCTGTATAGATGAGAAAATGGTCGACAAGTAATGGAAATATAATGAAGATCTGAATTTAAGTCTTATAGAACTGAGCAAGATATGTGACATGGTGCCAACAGAAAAGTTGTTCAGAATGCTGCAGTTATGTGGGGTAAATGGAATATTATATCAAGCAATACATAGTTTATATCCCACTTGTAAGTCAGTAGTTAGAATTGAAGGAGGTATAGGAAAATAATTTGATGTTAAATCCGATGGGAGACAAGGGTGCACGTTATCTCACCATTATTTGTACCTATACGGATCACATTATGAATTAGAGTAGCATTAAACCTGATATCAAAACTGGAGATTATAATCTAAGTTCTTTACTTCATACAGATCATTTTATAATCCTGAATAAATCTAGTTTCAGTCTGCAGGATACTTAACTAAACCGAATAACTGCTGTAATCAATTTGGTATGAAAATAAACAATAAAACATAGGCAGGAACACTGAAAACATCACCTGCATCCTGAATGGAGAACATATGGTACAAGTAAAACAGTTGAGGCATTTAGGCACAATTTTTTTTAGTGACAATGGCAAATTAAACATGGAAATAGACAACAGAATTAGCAGAACTGGTATTTACCAAGTCAGCAGAATAAATTTATATGGAGTAAGAGAGAAATTAGTGAAAACACTAAACTAACTGTATATAAAACAATGTTCAATCCCAATTTTAAGGTACAGAAGGGAGATCTGGCTTAGAAATACCATACTTAATCAAAGAATGAAGAGGTTTGAGAAAAAATAGGGGAATGAACAGATGGCATCAATGGCAATATCATATTAAAAATGAGTAGGAAGGAACTTGACATTGTTAGCATTCAGGAGTGTGTTAGAAGCTAACTTCAGGTTAGCTCTACTTTGTGTGTGTGTGTGTGTGTGTGTGTGTGTGTGTGTGTGTGTGTGTGTGTGTGTGTGTGTGTGTGTGTGTGTGTGTGTGTGTGTGTGTGTGTTGAGGCTTAAGTGCTGTGAGGACATCATGTTGGAGTTTAATGGAATATTTTCAGTACTGGGAAAAGATTAAAACTAATTTTAATGCTTCCAATATTTTGACTCAGTCACTGAGACATTTTCAGAGATTACAAATAACTTTTGTAACAAGACATTCAAATACAATACAGTACAATACTAAGTGAAACACATGGGTGACTCTGAAGTCCTATCTAGGTGGTGCGCCCTCTATAGGCATTTGTAGGTGGCCTAGGAAGTAGTGTGGGATCTCTGATAATTAAAGTACTTGATCAAAGACTAGAGAGCACAAATATGAGGGTTCTGAGAAAAATTAGGGTAGTGAACAATGGCATAAATGGCAATCATATTAACAATGAAGATATTAGAAAGGAACTTGACATTGTTAGCATTCAAGAATGTCTAAGCAGAGCTACCCTACAATGGTATGGCCACTTAAATAGAATGGGTGAGGAAAGATTAACAAAACAAGTGTTTGATGCCAAGATAGCAGAAAAGAGACTCAGAAGAAGACTAAGGTCTAGGTGGAATGATTCAGTCAGAAGTGCCTTAGAAGCATGAAACATCTGATATGACAATACTGGAATGTTGACATGCAAAGACTGATTTAGAGGAAACTTGTGGATAGGAGATTAATAATAATGGACACTTAATCATGTAGTGCTGTCACAGTAGCCTGAACATCCCTTGAAAGTACATATCAAGAAATGATGGATGATAATGCATAAATGCAAGCTAAATGGCATGCAATATTTACTGCAGTCAAGTGGAATTTGTTTGGAAAAAGTAATATCAAGAAACACAGCCAACGAAGGTCTCAGATTGCCAACCATCAGTATAGATGGGCAAGAAATTAGACTGGACTGTTCTATG
Source organism: Typopeltis vanoorti (assembly GCF_054136105.1). Classification (NCBI taxonomy): domain Eukaryota; kingdom Metazoa; phylum Arthropoda; class Arachnida; order Uropygi; family Thelyphonidae; genus Typopeltis; species Typopeltis vanoorti. The sequence continues at coordinate 14,504,176 of NC_143554.1, forward strand.
TGCAATAAATAATTGAAAGTAGACAGGTGATGGCATATGAAACTTTGTTAGTAGAAAAAGTGAGAGGTTGCAGGATTGAGTGCAATCTATCATGGAGGAATGCTGTTATGTTTGGTGCAGATAATGAAGTCAACAATTATGCTGCCAGTAGCTTCCAAGATCTCTTTAATATGCATAGCAAAAGGATATATGTCAGTCTGATATGTGTCATATTAAAACTTCTAACACAGAAAAAAGAGACTTGTCCAAGTAGGATGCTCTGGATGAGACTATTTATAGTGCATAGTTAAGGGACAACTGTTTCTGCCTATGTAATATACCTGGTTCATTTGCATCATAAAGGTTTTGAGTGGGCAATGTGTGAAAGGTACCAATAGCTATCTGTAGTAGGTTATTTTGCCTTGATGACCAAAGAGTTGAAACTCATTGGTCATCAAGTGCATGATATGGACAAAGCAATAAAGATTGATCAGCACCTCATTCAGTAGAAGATAGGGTGCAAAGGAGATTCAACACTGTTTTGCACTTTTCCCTTAGTTGATGAATGTGTGCAAGGAATGTAAGTTTTCTGTCAAAGATGATTCCCAAGAACTTGGCTTCAGCTGCTAACGAAATATCAGTTTGTCCCACTTTTAACACAAGATCTGGTTGAAGAGTGTGTTTTCAGCCAAGAAGTGTATAGACCCTTTTTTGCTGAAAGCCTGAATCCATTACTAAGAGCTTATGGAGAGACATGATTAATTGCTTGCTGAAGTCATCTTTCAATTACCATCATGTTACAAGGTAAATTGTGACATCACCAACATATAGAGCAACTACCTACAGTGGGAGGAAGCTGTTCTGTTCTGTGACTGAGTTTAACTTTGATAGCAAAAAGTGTCGCACTTAAGACAGAGCCTTGGAGAATACCCTGTTCATGATGATATGGCTGAGATTGGGTACTTCTCTCTCTAATTTGGAAAACTTAGCTAAACAGAAAGTTTTTAAGAATTACAGGAAAGTTTCATCTGAGATCTAGGTTATAGAGGTCATTTAATATGCCATATCTCTAGGGTGTGTCATAAGCGATTTCCATGTCAGGGAATACTGACACTATATGTTCTTCTTTCAGGAATGCATCTCTTATACAAGTTTCTAAATGGACCAAAATAGTCTAAAGTCAAACAATGTCTACGAAAGGCCACATTCTGTATTGGAGAGAAGATTGTTGCTTTCTAAATACCAGATGTTCTATAATATTCTAGAAAGGCAGCTAATCAGAGCAATGGGTCAATAATTGTTTGCATGTATTGGATCTTTTCCTGGTTTTTGGACAGCACAGCAATGACAACTGAATTATGCCAAGAATCTGGAAACTCTTCCCTTGTAAGTATTATGCTATATACAATATTAAGAGAAGATCCACAGAAGAAGTTTTATAATTCCATAATGGATGTCATCAGGACCTACTGCACTGGGTTTAGATAATAAAAAGAGCTCTTTTCAGTTCCTCCTTAACAAATGGCTGATTGTTGATTGTTTATTTTTCACTTGGTTAGAATATAATAAATTTAGTTTAATCCTTTATCCAAGTGTGAGCAAACAAAGTTTGCAACTGAAAGTATCTTCAGGACTGGGGTAAGGTGGTACAACACCAGGCAACTCGTTGCAAAGGTGGAGCAAGCTAACATCACTCCTATCTCAGTATCTCCCATAATGCAAAACACATCTCCTAGCAGATATGTATAATGTTATGCATTAAGGGAAGGGCTACTATCCAGAGACTAGTATCGAGTGGGAGTGGGAGCAGGCCCATGTGGAGATACCAGGCAGAAGCATTAGCAAGGTCATCTCTACCTATGGGAGTTGCCAAACGGTGTGCCACCTTTTTAGTTTATTTTTCACTTGGTTAGACTATAATAAATTTAGTTTAATCCTTTATCCAAGTGTAAAAATAAACTTTCAACATCTTTCTCTAAATCCCGAGTAATTTAATAAAAAGGTGGCACACCGTTTGGCAACTCCTATAGGTAGAGATGACCTTGCTAATGCTTCTGCCTGGTATCTCCACTTGGGCCTGGCTCCCACAAGAGACCTCAATAAAGGTCGAAACTAGTCTGGGTAGTGGCTCTTCCCTTAATGCATAACATTATACATATCCGCAAGGAGATGTGTTTTGCATTATGGGAGATACTGAGATAGGAGTGATGTTAGCTTGCTCCACCTTTGCAACGAGTTGCACCACCTTACCCAGTCCCGAAGATACTTTCAGGTGCAAACCTTGTTTGCTCACACTTCGATAAAGGATTAAACTAAATTTATTATGGCTGATTGTTATGGAGCAAGCCCACTGATAGAAAAATTCACTTGCTGTTTGTCTCATTGTTCTTTCAGTATTAAAAATTCAGGAGGATATCAAGTTGTTACTGAGATTCTGACAAAATTTCCTCACAAAATGTCTACAATAGCCTTGGGATAAACAATAACACATCTCATACAATTTTTGCACTGTTTGTTTGAGTAATCAATGAAATAAAATGGATTCAAGATTGTTTTTGATTCTTATGTCTCACATAATGTTCTTTGGCCAAAGCACATTTAAAAGCTCGTCTAAAAGTTCAATGTGGTGGGGTATCTACAAAATATACCCATGCTCTGTTTTGATCTTTTTTGACTGTCTGACACTGTGGGGTCCATCAAGGCTTTGGATAGAGTGGGAATCAAGGACTCAAGCAATGATACAACTTCATCCATTTTTTTTGGCACTACTCCACAGAGTGTCGTGCCCATTAAATTCATTCATAAGAAGTACAGGCTCATGCAGATAGGTGAATTGCTACTGCTTCCCAAGCAGTATTAAACTGGACAGGATGGAAAGGAGTATGAATGCCCATTAAGATAGTATGCCACCATGAGCAGGGCCATCTTCAGTACTGTCCTTGCAAACAACAGTGAAATTCCTTAAGGTAAGGGGTCCTCACTAGTTTTAAACATGTTTCCTACAGACAGGCAGAAATGCTGGGGCAAAATCTTGATATCATCAATATTCTGGCAAGACCCGTGATAGTTCCACTGTAAAATTGTAGACTTGTCTGATTTCAGGGATATTGAAGGATTATCTTTATCAGGTTTATATCTATCAGTTTATTTCGGGAAGTATGGACAGCCAGTGTCCATCTCTTCCTTTGAAAAAAAAATTCAACACATCTGATGTGTCAGGATCAGTTGGTAAGATTAGTTTACTTTTACTGAAGTAGCCATTTTTTCAGTGTGGAGTGTGTGGTGGTTTATCTTTAAGTGAAGTTATCCTTACCATGATTTTTTAACAAGTGGGTTCTTATCGAATGAATCAATTTTTTGAATTGTTTCTGGAGTAAAACCATAGGCCATGCAATTGATGTGCTCAACAGAGAAGCACTCACAATCATAAAGTTTAAGTATGGTGAAATTATCAGATGGTGGAATAGACATGAGTTTGAGTTTCTGTTGAAATTTTCTTAACTTCCACCTTCTCAATATAAGGTGATCTCAGGACAGGTGTGGTTAACTTCCTTTTTTGAATCCTGATATATTTTATTCTGTTTTAATCTTTTGTATTTCTTTTTCATCTTTCCATTTCTGACAAGCATAGGAGTATGCTGGATGATCTCCCTGGTTAAGTTCACATTTAGCTTTCTTTGCAAAGCAAGATTTGTTATTATGCTGTTTACTACCACACTGGGCAGAAGTAGGGCCATGATGGGGTTTGAGCATGTCTTCCATATTTCAGACTTTTAAAGCATCTTAGTGGATCAGGAATGTACAGTCTAATAGGACAGTTGAGACACCCTGCTTTTATAGATAGCAGAGGATTAGGCATATCAATCCCTATGGATCAGGATGCACCTCTACCTGTTACTCCTTGATAGCTTTGAACATATCTTCTCAGCAGAAACATCAAGGAGAACCCATTCTGATATCACCCCTCTACCAGAACTCAGTGATTTATGAGATGTTACTAGAATTGGTATTCTACCCACTGAATGTTGCTCTTAGTAGTTTTTTGGAATGTTGCTGAAATGATGTTTCCACAAGGATATCACCAGAATGCAGTTCTTTAATTGATTTTGGAGAACTTGCCAGTCCTTATAAACCCTTTTGAATAAAGAAGGATTTCATTTTACCTATGGGCTTTTCACCTGTTGCATGATCAGAAAAACTGGTAAATTTATACTAGTATCACATGTCTTTTATCATTTCTGTTATCAAATGATGTATCTACAATATCAGTACTTGGTTGGGATCTTGTTAGGATCCCTGAAACATATGAGAATGATGGATTCATGCTCAAGGGTTTTTTGTTTGTTCAGTGCCAGAGCTCCCCACCCACCATGGTAGTGCACATGAATACCTACTGACTGGCAAGCAGTGACTGTGCTTGGATCCCAACCATGGACAATGGGATGAGAGACTTACTGAAAAAACTGTTGCTGACCCTTTATAAGCAAGCCACTAGCTCACTGATCCTGACCAGGCTGTCCAGGACTACCCATCTTGCTGAAGGAGAGACCGAAGTAGTGCAAAACTACCAGGATTCCCCTTTTCAGATGTCTATGGGGCACACTGCATGGCAAATACTGCAGCAGGGAATTGAATCTCGGTGATAGTGGTCTGGAAGAAAGGATATTAGTGAAAAAGACTCAGGAAAAGTAGGGCAAAAAATATGGAAAGAAAAGCAAAGAAAAAGAGGAAGAATGAATAGGGCCAGTACTATCATTGGGAGTTTCCCCCCTCTACCACAACTAGGTGCCTCATGGGGAGGGGATTAAGAGAGAGAGAAATTAACCAAACTAGCAGTATATAAGACAGTATTCAAAACTAGTTTTATCGAAGATGGTACAGTAAGTTAAATAACCTAAACTGAATGGATGAAGAAAGTTTAAAAGAAAAAAAAAAAAGATTTTTTTTTTGCAAGGATAGCAAAAAGGCCCAGACCAAGATTTTTGTGGACTGAATCAGTTTCTAAGACTGAATATAACAAAGGAAACCAGAAAAATAAAATTGGCAAGGTAACTATTGATAGGAAGCTAATATTAACACTGTACTTTATTATGAAATACTATCATAATATCCTGTACACATGAGATAGATTATTAAGAATTTTAGGTGATAGATGAATTTCACTATCTAGTGTGAGATAAACCCTCCTCTCCATTTCCTTGCTTATAAGTTCTAAAGTAGCTTGAAAAAATCTCTTCCCAGATTATCCAATTCTTAGCTCACCCACAGTAGTAATACTCACATACTATAAGTTAATCCTTTTGTGGAAAAATTTAATAATAATGATAGTTTTGTGTGCATTTTCAGGCACTTCTACATTGCTACTGGTGCTTTTTCTTTTCTTTTCTTTCATCTTCATCCCATAAAGCAATGGCTGTTCTTTTGTTTTCTTACCATGAGGATATTCGGTTTGGGCTCAGAGGACAGAATACAAAAACAGTGCACAGCTATATAATTGTCATACAATATGAGGAGGACTGCTCCTTAAAAACCAAAAATGGAATCACTCCATCCTTTATAATCTTTCTCCCTATCCAATTTCTTTAACTAGATAATGGAAATTATACACAAAAAAAGTAAATCTTGGTAGGTGAACTATATTTAAGATCAGCATTCTGAACATCACTGTAAGGTCTTAATAAATATTACATTAACTGGATAAATAGTTAGTGATTTACTGGTTTAAAGTGATCGCTAAAAAAATCATAAAATTAATCATTCTGTGTATATATAATTTTATATTCTAAACCGTCTTTTTACTTGTACATAACGACACAAGTATAACCAATAAATTCTCACTCAATTCACAGGAGTAGCATAAATGATTATGATCACTGAATCAGGAAAAGCTGAGAGAATGCCTGTTTTGGTTTTCAGCAGAGATGGTTTTTTTTTTTTTTTAAAGTGAATAACATAAAATATCCTTAAAAAGTTTAAGTAATAGAAGTATACAGTTTCAAAATAGAACTCAATAATGAGAAACTTTATCTGCTTGAATAACTTTCGAGGTCTCTTCCAAAAGAAATTTAGAGGAGATAAAGTATATCTACATACCAATTAAAAGTAATGCAGAAGTAAATCAACCTTTATTTTGCAGTTGACATAGTCAATTATTTTAAAATTCTCTCATTGTGCTATCTTCTATCGAAGGTCAGCGACCATCTTGGCGAACAAACTGCGGTCTTGTGCTAATCTGAGCAGTTGTGCACTGCTCTTTCCTGTCCACGTCTTGATGTTGTCAAACCATGATATTCTTTTTCTTCCTCTAGTTCCTTTGCCATCAATTCTTCCTACCAAAATAGTTTATAGAAGTTGGTATTTGCTGTTTCTCGTGATGTGGCTAAGATATGATGTTTTTCGTTTCTTGATTATTTGTACAAGATGTTTAGCTTTGCCAATGGATTTTAAGACATCTTCATTGGTAATTTTTTCTGTCCATGATATCTTTAGCATTCTTCTGTATAGCAACATCTCAAAGGCTTCAATTTTCTTGATGGTTGTCACCTTCAATGTCCATGTTTCAACTGCATAGAGCAGAATAGACCACAGTTAACATTTCAGCATTCGGCATCTGACTTCCATGTTTAGGTCTTTATTGCAGAATAGTGTTCTCATTTTCATGAAGGACTGCCGTGCAACTTCAATCCTTGTCTTTATATCTATTTCTGGATCCCACCGTTCATTAAGCCAACAACCAAGATATTTATATCTTGACACTTGATCAATATTTTTCCCATTGAGTGTCAGTTTCGTTGATGAGGCTGGATGTTTGCTGATGATCATGTATTTTGTCTTGTTGATGTTTATATTTATTCCCATTCTTTGGCTTTCTATGTATACTCTGTCAATGAGATTTTGGAGATCCATGATGTTATCTGCAATTAGCACGGTGTCATCTGCATATCGTAGGTTGTTAACAATCTTTCCATTTATTGTGATTCCCTCTGGACATTCTTCCAATGCTTTTTTAAAGATTACCTCTGCGTATATACTGAACAGGAGTGGTGAGAGCACACATCCTTGTCTCACTCCTCTTTTGATGTTAATATCACTGGTGGTAATGTTGTCTAATTGAACGGTAGCTGACTGATTCCAATACAGATTTGTTATTAGTCTTATGTCTTGTTCGTCTAGCCTTGTTTGTTGAAGGACTTCTATTAAGTTAGTGTGTCTGACTTTGTCGAATGCTATTTCAAAATCTATGAAACACATAAAGACAGATTTCTGTTTTTCTATGCATTTTTGTATCAATATTTGGGTACAGAAAAGGGCCTCTCTAGTACCAAAACCATTCCGAAAGCCGAATTGTGTTTCACTTAGAGTTTCTTCACTTTTTCTATAAATGCGATTCTGAATTACTTTAAAAAATATTTTTAATGTTTGGCTCATTAGACTAATAAGTCGGAAGTCACCACAGGAATTCGCTTTGGGTTTCTTTGGGATAGTGATAAATGTAAATTTGAGCCAATCTGATGGAAATTCATCACTTTCATATATTTCATTAAATGGTTTTTCAAGAAGTTTGATGTTATCTGGTTCTATTAATTTTAAAAATTCTGTTTGCACACCATCTGGTCCACTGGCTTTTCCTGTTTTACTTGTTCGTATAGCATTCTCTATTTCGCATTTCATGATTGCTGGTCCTTGAATGTTATCTTTTATATTTATAGGCTTCTGTCTAGTATCATTGAAAAGTTCTGTTACATATTTTATCCAAATCTGTGCTTTATTCTCTTCTTCTAGTACTATTTTTCCATTTTTGTCTCTTAGAGACACTATTTGCTTTTTCCTCAGTTTTCCGGAAATTTCATTGATTTTCTTATACAGATTGAAATTATCATGTTTCTTCTGAAGAAGTTCAATTTCAGTACATAAATTTTTCATCCAATTTTCCTTGGCTTCTTTTATTTTTTCTTGATGATGTTATGTGTTTCTGTATACCTGGCTAGGTCTTTGTTTTTGTACATTCTTCTTGTATCAATAAGAGAAAGAATCTCATCTGTCATCCATTCCTGTTGTTTTATATTATTCACATAACCTACTTCTTCAATACTTGTTGTTACGATGGCATTCTTTAAGCTATTCCAAAGAGATTCCACACTTTTATTTTCTCCTATGTTAATCTGTTGTAATCGCAGGTTAAGCTGTGTCTTGGCACTTTTATTTATGTTCGGGTCTTTCAGTTTTTCTACATCAATTTTCTTTTTCTTCTTTTGTGATTTTTTAGCTGATTTTAATCTAAGACGTACTTCTGCAACTATGGGATTGTGGTCTGATGAGATATCTGCTCCAGGATAAGTCTTTGCACTCTTTATACTACTGTGGAATCTTTTATTTATCAGTATATAATCAATTTGATTTCGGACAGACAATGTTATGTTGGTTATCTTGAGGCGATTTCCAAGTGTACAGTCTTCTGGGTGGAAGTTTAAACCAGGTATTTGCTATTGTTAGATCTTCTTACTGACAGAACTGGACTAGGCGATCTCCTCTGTCATTTCTGGTGCCTAAGCCATGTTCGCCAACAATTTCTCTATCACCCCCTCTTCCTACTTTTGCATTGAAGTCACCCATCACTATGTTTATATCATGTTTCTTTGTTAGGTTTTTAATCTCTTTTAGGTGTTCATAAAACTCTTCAACATCTTCTTCACTTTTGTCAGCTGTGGTTGCATAAGCTTGGATGATATTTATGTTAACGGGGTTTCCCTTAAGTTGTAACAGCATTATCCTTTCAGAAAATGGAATCCAATTTAGTACTGATTTATTGATTTCTTCATCTACTATTACAGCTACACCATGTCGATGTTTGTTCTCATCATTCCCAGAGTAATACATTGTTGTATTATCTTGTTGACACTTTCCAGATCCTGGCCATCTTGTCTCGCAAATTCCCAAAATCCGGATGCCCAGCCTCTTCATTTCTCTTGTGGTATTTCTTAATTTGCCAGCTTCATACAGAGTTCTGACATTCCAAGTTGCAATTTTAAAAGTGGACACCATTTTGAGCCCGGAGATTCTGCACCCCTGTCCCATTTAAGAGACGCCGGGAACTTGGGGCCAATTGTAAGGGTTTGCTCGCCATGGTGGTTGTTCTGGAGATAAGGTAGAGCAGTAGTTTCTCCGTTTGCTTTCTGCTCCGCAGTATTACAGACATACACAATATAATCATATTGCCATCTGCAAATCTCTGATCACAAGCTTTTCCGTCATCATTTGGCTTCAACCTTGTGTCAGTACTGACAATGCTGCTTCCCAAAGTCAGGGGCAGTGACCCCAGCAGGTACTTATTTAATGGCGGCACTACTCGCCATGTCACCGAGTTGTCATTGGGCTTTGTGAGGTTTTAAGTGAGACAGAGTTGCCAATTTTACAAATTTTAAAATTACAATTCTGAAAAAAAAATCTCCTTACTCGTTTTTCTGTGTTTACTGACTGTTTTCATAACTTTGGATATTTAAAAATTGTATCGAAGATTAAATCTTCAATACAATTCAATACATTTTTTTATCCATGGAAATTCTCAGAAAAAAGTTATAATTTGAGATAAACATGACAGTCATTTTGTTGTTTGTGAATTTTGTTTTCTAACGGATGCTAGAAACTGTATACAAAAAGATATCAAAAATTACTTATGAGGTACACAGTTTTAAAAAATAAGGCTTTTTGTTTTCAAGACAGTGTTCAAACCAATTTTAACTTATGAATCTGATAGCTGGGTTAGAAATAAAACACTGGATCAAAGACTGGAGACCACAGATAGATTAGTAAACATGAGACGAGAAAGATTAGTGGAGTGAACAGATGATTTCAATGGCAGTATCATATTAAAAAATAAGGATATCAGGAAAGAATTTGAAATTGTTAGCATTAAGGAATGTGCTAGCAGAGCTAAACTCAGATGGATAGTAATTTAAACAGAATGGGAGAGGAAAAATTAGAAAAACAAGTGTTCTTTTGCCAAGTTGGCAGGAGAAAGACCCAGAAGAAGACCAATATGTAGGTGGACTGATAGAGTAAAAAGTGCCTTAAAAGACAGAAATATAACGCAAGTGGTCAAACTTAGGCCTTTTGGCAAAAGGCCTAAGTTCGATTCTTGTCTTGACAAGAGGAATCTTTATGTTTTTTTTTTTTTTAATTGAAGTAAGTTAGCCAATATCATATGAATACAGCAGATTTTTTTTCCTCCTGGAAACTCAGGTTTTTCATCTTGGATACAGACAAATTGGTCTTGAGAACACATGCAATTTACACACAGAAAATACTAGTGCTGGGCAGTAGATGCCATAGTAATGTCCTCCCTCGATGAGTCTTTGGACTCCTTGGAGGTGTCATGTAATAATAATAAGAAGAAGATCTGATAATGTTGGACACTTGGAAGATAACATTAATTTTGAAGAAAATTGTTGATCAGAAATTAGTAATGATGTAACGTTTTCATGTAGTACTATCATAATATCCTGTATACATCCCTGAGGCTACATGTCAGGATTTTGATGATGTTGATGCGTTTTGGTTTCAATTGAATTCAAACAAGAGAGGCTGTACAGTGTGTAAATCATTTATCATCTAGATTATTTGAAGGTTCTAAAATTTTTCAACCAATGTAGGTGTAAACTATTACAAAGCGGTGGAAATGTCCAACTGTAAAAGTGAAAGTTTATGTAATAATTTAAGTATTAATTAGAGTGTACACTAAACTGTATAAAGAAACAGGTTTGTGTTTGATGGAATGCAATACATACATAAAACAGCAATGTTCCAAACACCAATGATAGTTGAAAAAAAAATTACGTCACATTTTTGCAGTTTACCAGAACTGGCTCAAATCAATTTACTATTCCAGGATTGCCTACTGATTTCTTAAAGTTACAGAACTAAAAGAGTTCTGATGAATAATTGTGCACCTACCATAACGGTATTTATAAAAACAGCGAGATAAATTATGTAGAAGTTGAAAAAACTAAATTCAAATCCCAAATAACTATTTAAGATATAGCGTTGGGGGGGGGGACCTTAATGTGAACAGCACAGAAAAACACTCATCCAAGAAAATGGATTAAAATAATCATTCTCAATTTATATTTTTGTAATCATACAGCTTTTCTTTTTCACAAAGGAAACAAACAATCCAGAATGTTCAAATATAAGAAAGTGGCAAAATCCGAAAGAACACAAGTGAAGAATCACTGTGATGAAGAATCATCACACTGATGAAATACATAAAAATACATTAAAAGTGAAACTAACATTTATTCTATTACTTCATAAACATTTCATTTGAAATCATTTTAATAGATCAACTGAATTTTTTTATATATGTGGCTCAGGGGAACCAAAAACTGCCTCCATCTGATTACTGTCCAAAATGATCATTTGTGGTAGTGTGAACAACCCTGGATTTATATTTTTAGGTGACTGTCACTTCTGCCTTATTATTAAATACAACAGTATAAATAATGTACCAAATCATACAAAAATTCATTTATAACCCAGAGAAAATGAGTGAATAAAAAATAAAACATACCAGTTCTAACAACTACAGCATATGCTTTTTTTTTCTCATAAAATCTTGCCTGAATAATTTGCGTTCCACAAAATAATGTATGTCGCTTATGACACTGGGGATTATAAATCTCATCTTGTTTTGGAAGAGAAGTTTTTATTTCTGGAACACTTTCACCTACAGAAAAAAATTGCATTTTTATTACATATTTTAAAACTGCTTTTAATCATAAATACATTATGACTATTTTCATGCAGCTACTTTTATTACACCAAAGCAACTAAACATTCTGAGATGAGTGTAATATATCTGTTAGGTTGGTTTGTTGGGAGAAGAGAGAATCTGAGTTTCCAGAAAGAATAATAAGTCTCATTATGATATTCTCAACTCAAGAAGACTACTCTTTTGTTTGTCAATAAATGAATTCTTTTTCAAATAAAAGTAATATAAGGTTCAGATATCGAGTGATTTATTTATTTTTAAGGATTTGCTTGTTCATACATTAACACAGTGCATGAAAAGCAATTTTCTGATGATAATAGATGTAATTCTCGTAGATAAGCTTATATGTTGGTTATGCATTACTAAATCACTTAAGGAATTGACAACGTATATAAGAATGTAAATTAAATAACACTTTAATAAATATTTCCGATATTTCGGCAATGTCACGTTGCCATCTTCAAAAGAAACTTACAAAAAAGACGCGCACATAGGCACTACAACACAGTAACTGAGAATGAAGTGAGGAAGCTATTGTTCTCCTAAAAGTCCAGATGGTGACCCCTAGTGGGCTATGTAGGCAAATTTGTTGAGGTTTGGAGAGCTTCTTAGGGATCAGGCTGATTCGATTCCATGAATAGTCTTTCAAATTTGAACTTGCTATGGTGTATTATTGTAGCTTTCTTCCACCGTATTCTGTAGCGTGTATCCAGAGTATGATCTGCAAGACCTGAGTGGCTGTATTTGTGAATCCGCATGTAGTCCTTGTGTTCCAAAATTCTGACGAAACATTCCGAAATTCCACTAAAGACCAACCACTTCCCCTAGACCTACCTGGTGTATACCAGCTCCCTTGCAGCTGGAAACTGTCTTACTTTGGCCAAACAGGCAGGACAATGAATATCAGAATTTGGAACACAAGGACTACATCTGGTTTTATGAGTACAGCCACTCGGGTCTTGCAGACCATGCTCTGGATACACGCCACAGAATACAGTGGAAGAAAGCTACAATAATACACCGTAGCAAGTTCAAATTCGAAAGACTATTCATGGAATCCAGATTATGATCATATTAGAAGATTTTATTTATTTATTTATTTTTAGAAAAAAAAAAGTAGAACAATGAAAACTTTCTCAAGAGAGCAGTGAAGTGGGTGTTTACTAACTGTACTCTTGTACTGCAAAAGATTTGCAGTAGAGTTGTAGTTTCACTTGACAACATTCCTTAGCCTCTTCTCAAGTATTATTATTATTATGTGGCACCTCCAAGGAGTCCAAAGACTCATCGAGGAGGACACCTACTCTATAACTCTCCATTTCCACCAACTGCAATGAAATGCAACTACCATCATCTACACCAACGCCATCTACAACCCATCACCACCACCAATGCTTGCATAAATTTTACCACACACAGGTAAATCCCTCTGTAATTCTCACATTGTCTTATTTCTCTTTTCATAGATGGGTACTATGAATGCTCTGCTCAAATTCTCTGACCAGGCCTTGTGAATTACGCAGTGAAGCCAATGCAAAACTTTTATACCTCCATATCTGAGCATTTCTGGTTGAATATCGTGTACTTTAGCTGTTTTCACTTGTTCGCTAATGCCTGGCCTTTACTACTTAAAATCTTATACTACTGAATGTATTCTTTTTTTTTTTTTGATTTGGCTGTAACAAATATGACCACATTGCCACCAATCGGTGAGAGTGATCATAGGGTCTTGACTTGGGAGGTGGCTAAACGTGTGGAATTTTCAATTAAGACGGGGTACATGTGGAATTATTGGGCTGGAAATTATGACCAGCTTAGGAGTTTAATTGGTTCAGTGCCATAGCATGTACAACTGCAAGGACTAGAGGTTGATAGTGCATGGAAGGCAGTTAAGAAGTGTTTGCATGAAGCAAGGGCTGACTGTATACCTAGAGTCCAAATAATAAATCAAGTAGGGGTTAAATGGATGAATAACACCATTAAGCTTGAGCTGCAAAAAAAGAAACAACTATGGAGGGAATTTACGGAGAAAGGTGACCGGCAGGCACATGAATGGTATAAAGCGCAGGCCAGAAGGGTAACGAGTATGGTAAGAAAAGCAAAAAAGGATTACGAAAGAACATTAGCCATGCAGGCTATAGAGAATCCTAAACAGTTTTTTAGATATGTAGCAAGTAAATGGAAAAATGTACATGGCAGAATGATTTTAAAGAATGCCGATGGTAGGGAGGTAACTGAATCAGTTGATATAGTTGAGTTACTGAGTGAGCACTTTGCAAGTATATATCATCCAGGTGGTGACATTGCAGAAACGAATAAACCAGTAGATTATAAGGAAATTGTGGTGAATGAAGTGGAGGCGAGTATTCTATTGCATAACCTCAATGTCAATACATCCGTGGGAGTGGATGGTATACCAGCTCGTGTCGTACGAGAAGCAGTTAAAGAACTGTCAGTACCTTGACTATTTTGTTTAATTTGAGTCTCGGGTCTGGGTTAGTCCCGAGGGGGTGGAAAGAGGGGGGAAAATAGTTCCGTTGCATAAAGGTGGTCCCAAGACTGCTGTTGTAAATTACCGACCAATTAGCATATCAGGAATCATTGTCAAGGTCTTAGAGAAATTAGTCAAGAAAAGAATACAGGATTGGATAGATGAAAATGGAATATTGTATGGGGGACAACATGGTTTTGTGAAGGGTAGATCATGCCTCAGTAACTTGCTCACGTTTTATAACACAGTGACGGCTGAACTTTTTGTAAGTTCCTTTAGAAAATGGCAATGTGACATTGCCGAAATATCGGAAATATCTATTAAAATATAATTTAATTTATATTCGGATCTACGTTGTTTCAATTCCCTAAGTAATTTAGAAATGCATAACCAACGTATAAGCCTGTCTACGAGAATCAACATCATCCACGGAGATACGATCGCACGGAAGGCTCGCCAATATGGTAAAATGAAGTTGAAGCTGTCTAGACAATTAAATCGTCTGACTTTCCTGAAACGCTGCCGGGATAACAAGGTAATCCCGAACTGTGTAAAATTGAAGCACCATATTGTGTCGCAAAAAGCGCTCCGTATATACAACTGTGCTAGCTAGGCGTTACTTCACGAACAAATCACCGCCACGCGGTTAGGCTCAGCTGAAATTAACGAAGCTATTCGTACCCTCGAAGATGAACTTTCGTGCACTTTGAATCAAGAACTGTGGTCAATTTTACATGACATCTCGTGTACCGCTGCAGACAAAGAGTTTGAAAAGATACAAGGCCGACAGATGAAGAAATTCGATAAATTAAAAAAGAATTCTACCGTCAATCCAAAACTTGCTACCAACACCGTAATCAACCTTTCTTCAGTCAGCCTGAAGCCTGAAGCTCTCAACGTGCTTTCACATGGCCACAACTTCGCCATTGCTCCCAGAAAAATACCAAGTGAGGATATTATGATCCAGATTGAAAGAGGAATCCGCCACCTTCCACATCAAATCGCCAACAGTGTAAGACTGGAAGTAGCTTGTGTCCTTTCCATAGCAAAACCACCCAAAACCAACATATCCAACAAGGAATTTAAAGCCCTACAGGAATTGAGAAATAATAAAGAATTAGTTATCACCAAAGCGGATAAAGGAAATGCAACTGTAGTACTTAACCAAAAGGACTACAAAGGTAAGCTGAATGCTCTTCTATTAGATCGGGCTACTTACCTCCCTATCAATTACAATCCCACCAACTCACAAATTAGAAAACTTCACAGGCTCCTTAAGAAAGTCACTTCTTGGCCTGTAGAAGTTACCAACAGATTAAAACCATTTAACTCTATACCCCCCCCCCCCCGTATTTACGGACTCCCAAAAATACATAAAGAAAATGTGCCATTACGTCCCATAGTGGATGGCATTGATTCCCCCACATACAAATTAGCTAAACATTTGGTCAAAGAGCTCACACACTATGCTGGCAACACACCATCAGACATAAAAACCTCAGCCCACTTCAAAGCCAGCATAGAAAACCTTACACTCCAACATACTGACATAATGGTCAGCTTCGACGTCTCCTCCTTATTCACAAATGTCCCACTCAAGGAAACTTTAGAGCTAATCCAAGCTAAATTTTCCCCCGATATCTCAGCCCTATTTCAGTTCACAATGAACTCAGGCTATTTCGTTTGGCAGGGAAAATTCTACAAACAAATAGAGGGGACAGCCATGGGCTCACCACTCTCACCACCCTTGGCCAATTTCTTTATGGAGCCCTTTGAGGAAAAAGCCTTAGCCTCTGCCCCACAAAAACCAACCATATGGCTTCGTTACGTTGATGATGTGTTTGCTATTTGGCCACATGGCTCTGAAACACTCCTCTCCTTCCTTACACACTTAAACAACCAACACGCCAGAATCAAGTTCACCCTGGAAAAAGAGGAAAATAATTGCCTCCCTTTCCTAGACACACTAGTCACCAGCCAGCCTGATGGAACTTTGGTTTTCTCAGTTTACAGAAAACCCACCCATAAAGGCAGATACATCCACCAACAATCCCCCCCCCCCTCACAACAATATGGAGTAGTAAAAACACTATACAACAGGGCTAAACTAATCTGTTCTAACGACATAGCCCTTAACACTGAACTAAATCACATCCTCAACACTTTCTCAGCCAATGGCTACCCCCCCCCCCCCCAAAAAAATCCAAAAAATATTAAAACCTACAAACCACAGCCCCCCCCCCCACAAAAAGATTACTCTAAATCCATCACCATTCCCTACATCCGAGGCACCTCAGAAAAAATTACCAAAATTCTAAAAAAACATGACCTCACCTCCTGTTACAGGCCTTACAGAAAATTGGCATCCCTTATCCGCTCTACCAAAGACCAACCACTTCCCCTAGACCTACCTGGTGTATACCAGGTCCCTTGCAGTTGTAAACTGTCGTACTTTGGCCAAACAGGCAGGACAGCGAATATCAGAATTTCTGAACACAAGGACTACATCCGGTTTTACAAGTATAGCCATTCTAGTCTTGCAGACCATGCTCTGGATACTCGCCACAGAATACGGTGGAAGAAAGCAACAATAATACACCGGAGCAAATATAAATTCAAAAGATTATTTATTGAATCAGCCTCTGCCCTAAGAAACTCTCCAAACCTCAACAAATTTGGTTGTATGCGACTGCCCCAAATTTGGGAGGCATACATCAGCAGACCTTGAGCCCAACGGCCAAGAACGCCTACTTAGCCCGCCAGAGGGCACCATCAGGACTTCTAGGAGAACGATAGCTTCAAATCTTCATCTCAGTTACTGTATTGTTTTTGCCTGTGTGCACCTGCCTTTTTGTAAGTTCCTTTAGAAAATGGCAATGTGACATTGCCATTTTCTAAAGGAAATATCGGAAATATCTATTAAAATATAATTTAATTTATATTCGGATCTACGTTGTTTCAATTCCCTAAGTTATTTAGAAATGCATAACCAACGTAAAAGCCTGTCTACGAGAATAACTAAGAGTTTAAGGCAGAACATCAGAGTAACATTATAATAACATTACAATATGATTATGAAATTAGAAAACAGATTGACTTAGAGCACCTAAACATTGAAATAGGCAAAGGGCCATTCTTTTCCACTATTCTAACAAAAAACACAATGATAAACTGCAATCTCCTTGAACCTTATTCAAAAAAGGATTCACAGCAAGAAAATAAAAGAAAAGGACGTGACACTATACATCACTTAAATAATCCAAACCATGTCATTGCCTACACTAATGGATCATCTGATGAAGCACTCAACAAAGGAGGTTCAGGGGTTTTTCTAACTCTACCTGGAGGCAAGGAAATGCAAATCAAAACCACAGTTGGCAAAATAGTTTCAAACTTCACTTGTGAATTAACAGCCGTACAAACAGCTCCCAAATTCAGTAATAAACATTACAGGAGGAATAACCATCTATAGCGACTCAAAATCTGCACTTGAGGCATTAAAAATGGAAATACAAAACTCACTCAGAAAATTCATAAACTACTAACAACCTTAAATTTGAAAAATAAGAACTGCACACTGCAATGGATACCAGCCCATGTAAATATCGAAGGAAATGAAAAAGCAGACAGACTAGCCAAAGAAGCAAGATACTTACCTCAAAAATTACACACACCATCACTAACTGATGCTAACACTGTGGACAAAATAAGATTGGTAAAACAAACTATCAAGAAGAAGAATGAAATCAGTGAAATTAATGAAAATAGAGAAATAACCACAATCATTACCAGACTAAGAATGAAACATTTTGAAGGCATGAAAATTCATCCAGATGGTAGTAGGAGCTATAAAATATGCAAAAAGTGTCCAGGAGTTCAACTAACACCTGTCCATATTTATTCTTGTCCTGCAATTGCCACTGCTCTACAGAAAACTGACAATAACCCTAATGAGAAGCTCTACTTCATCAAAGTTCAACAGATTGCCAAAGCAGTTTACAGATCCATGGTCATATCTAGAAGCTCTTCAATGGACTCGAAAACAATAACCAGAATAACATGATCTCAAACCAGATGAATTTCATCATCTGGTTTGAGACTACTTCCCCCCCTCTCTCTCTCTATATATATATAAGTAGAATCCGTTTATTGTGATCATAGATAATATTATCAATCGGCTACTGTTATCTAAATCAGTCGGTCCCAAACACACCATTTAAAATGAATTAAAAATAATTTGTCTATTATAATCAAAGTTCTGCTTATTGTTATCAACATCCTCAAATGTTTAGCCTTTTGCATCTCAGAATTAAGAACTTATGAATTAAGAGTTAATCAAAAGAAAATTGGAGAAAGAGCATTTGTCGAAATCTGGCTTTTGTGTTAATCTTCTTTTAATCTTATTCTTCAGTATATCTTATATTTTCCAGACAAATGCAGGGTATAAATACAGTCGAATTGTGCTTTTTCGAGTTTAATTTCATGCTCTCTTTCAGTAAGTGAATTTGACTTTAAGTGCTCATTAAAACAGCCCTTAGCATTATGGCAGAATCAAGTAAAAAATGTAAAGATTTATCATTTCAAGAAAAGCAAAGAATTTTGAAGTGCTATGATAAGTTGCTCAAAATGAGTCAGCATAGTGTGGCCGTACATTTAAAAATTTCACAACCACTCTTGTGTAAGATCTTAAAAACAGATTAAACATTGAAACTTCAGCTCTTACTATTGAGAACATGGATTGGAAGAGGACCCAATCTGATAAGGATACTCAAGTTTAATCAGCATTAAAAATTTAGTAATGTTCATGAAAAGAATGCTTTGATTAACGGACCGTTGATGTGTCAAAAAGCAGAAGTTGCAGAAACGACGAGAAAAACAATTCCACCACTACTAATGGATGGTTTAACAGGTGGAAAAAGCGAGAGAATATTGTGCACAAGCGTATTCATGATGAAGAAAAAAGTGCTTATTTTTTTATCAGCTGATGAGTGGATTAAGACTGAGTGGTCAAAAATTATTGCTGAATATTCTCCCAAGGATATTTACAATGCAGACGAATCAGGACTCTATTTTTGTGCAATGCCTGAGCATACTCATTTGTTTAAAAATAAAAGTACAAAGGGATTCAAATCTTCAAAAGAGTGAGTGACAGCTCTTTGATGTGCTAATATGAAAGGTAGAAACGAGAACTCCTAGTGATTAGAAAAAGTAAAACTCCTCGGTGTTTTAAAGGTGTCAAAAGTTTGCCTGTTGATTACTGTTCTAGTGGAAATGCTTGGATGACTAATGCCATTTTCAAAAATTAATTAGCTAAGTGGGATCTTAAATTAAAGCGAAAAATTGTCCTGTTAGTGACCGCACTGCACACACACAAACAATTTATCATTAAAGAACATCAAAGTAATCTTCTGGTTTTTGAACACCATACTGTTTCAACCATGTGACCAAGGCATCGTATGAGCTTTTAAAGCATATTATCACAGGGAAGTTTATGTGAGAATTATAGGTGAACTTGATATATAAAAGACCAATCTGATGCAAGTGTAACTGCAAAAAAAAATTTCCCTTTTTGATTCACTGCATTTGGTAGCAATGTCATGAAAGCAGATCTCAGAAAAGACAATTGAAAACTGCTTCCAAAAAGGTGAGTTTTTTAAAACAAACTCTGAAATTCCTTTTTGCAAAGAATTTGAATATCTTACAATTGAAATTTTTGAATTAATAACAACGCTGAAGTGGTGGCTACAATGATAGTGTCAGAAATATGTCAAGTGGCTTCCGATGAGAACTTTAAACCAGTAGAAGAAAGTGAACCTAATATGAATATAGAGGAACAAATTTTAGAACCTCCAACCAATATGCCCAGATGAAAGAAACGCTATGAATACTTCATCATGGTGAGCAACATAGACCAACAAACTTCGAAAGGTATTATATGAGTATGAGCAATTTATTCATGAACTACTATATTCAAATATGCGACAGACAACACTAGATAAGTTTTTAAAATAAATTTTATGTTGTCGCTTATTAAAAATTGTTAATAACAATAAATTGAAATAAATTATGCAATTTTTTATATCCTTTGCTTAATGTTATCAGTTGGTTATTGTTATCGAAAAGCGATTGTTCCAAAGCGATCACAATAAGTGGCGTCTACTGTGTGTGAGTGTGTAGAGAGAGAGGGAGAGGGAGGGAGGAAGGTGACTTCATCTTATAAAAGGCAGTTGATTACTGTTTTTACTTCAAAAGTAAATTTTCTTCTGTTATCCTGGTTGTTAAGATAAGAAATGTATGGATACATAACTTGGACAAACTGGAATATATCCAAGTGAAATCAAACAGCAAACACAGCATCCACATAATGTACCCAATCTAAGATCAGCAAATATTACCACTGTTTGCTGCCCTCAGAGTTATAAAGTGAGCTCAAAATCCACAATAGGTGAAGAATACTTTCACCATGATAAATTTAGTTTAATCCTTTATCCAAGTGTAAGCAAACAAAGTTTGCACCCAAAAATACCTTCAGGTATTTTTGTTGTAAAAATTCAAAATTGTAAAAATACAACTCGTACATCCCTTAGCAATTCAGAGCAAAGGTGGACTAAGCTCCCATCACCCCTTGTCTCAGTATCTCCCATAATGCAAAGCACATCTCCTTGCAGACATATATATTGCTATGCATTAAGGGAAGAGTCACTACCCAGACCGGTTTCGACCTTTATTGAGGTCTCGTCGGTGGGAGGCTGGTTGGCAACTCGTAAGTAAATATGACATCTCCATTGCTTCTGCCTTAGTATCACCACTCTGGGTCTGCCTCCCACTGATGAGAGCTCAATAAAGATCGAAACCGGTCTGGGTAGTGGTCCTTCCCTTAATGCATAGCAATATACATGACTGCAAGGAGATGTGCTTTGCATTATGTCAGATAACGAGACAAGGAGTGATGGGAACTTGGTCCACCTTTGCTACGAGTTACCAAGGGATGTACCACCTTACCCCAGTCCTGAAGATATTTTCAGGAGCAAGCTTTGTTTGCTTACACTTGGATAAAGGATTAAACTAAATTTATTATAGTCTAACCAAGTGCAAAATAAACTTCCAACTTTCACCATGCATACTGACAACTAAAATTATTATTTTTTTACATGTGAATCCTACCAATGAAAGGCTTAAACTATAGTATTAGTATTGTGGGTAGGCTAAGGGCTAGATAATCTGGAAATATTCTTCTAGAAACCAAAATCAAACTTTTTTTTTTCAAGCCACTTCAGGCCTTTAATAAGCAGGGTGCTGATCTTATACCTAAAATACATATGGTGGTTCAGTTATTCTTATTTAATAAAATAATTTTATTTATATATTTCACTACAAAATCAGAAATGCATTTAATGGTTTGAAATCCTCACAACTGTGGAGTGTTTCATATCCATACTTTTACTTTAGCTCTTTCTATTCCAGTGCCCCATATATTCCAATAGGAATATATGTAGCAATGGAATGGAAAGAGTTAAAGAAAGGAAAACATATATATTAGGAAAGCAGCAGGGAAACTAAATAAACAAGGAGAAAAATACACTAAAATTAAATATATATAGAAAAATGAAATCTCTCTCTCTCACACACAGACAAAAGACTAAATGCATTTTTACATACCAGTAAGCATACTTTCATTAACTATGCAATTTCCAGTAATAAGAACTGCATCACATGGCATTATGCAACCATTTGCAGGAATGATAAGAACATCTCCAGGTACTAAACTGTCTGCTTTTATATCCTCATATACTGAAAAAATTTTAATGACTCACATGACATGAATACAGATCAGATAATGATGAAAACTAAAGAAGGTAAATTTAAGACTAGTAAAGAAAGGACCACATGAAAATTAATTAATTTTAAAAAGGCTGGTATAGTTAAAATGTATGGCAAATAATTCTTAAGAATGACACTGCCTCATCTGCAATTTTTTTTTTTTTTGAAGGAATTTTCTTTACCAAATAATATCAATATTCATACAAAATAAATAACGGAAAAAATTCACGTAGAAAGATTATTTAATAGTATAATTTTCGCCTGTGTGTCACAGGCATCTTCAGTACATTAAGCTCAAAATTAAATACTAACTGACAATTCCAAAAAGCGCCACCTAAGTAGCTGGTGTAAGATAACTAAAAAGGTCAATAACTTTCCTTAAAAAAAAAAAAAAAAAAATTAATACAATAAAAAGTTAGAAAAGATTAGCTGATTTGTAAAGTACTATCTCCCATAAAGGGGATAGACGTAAGCCGTCGGATCTGTTTAAGTTAGGAGAATGAAGTAGAGTTTCACATGTTTCTTTATAAAGGCGTTCCATGAGAAACTGACTTTTGTGAAGAACTCTTGTCTTTCTCCAATGAACTCTGTGTCTAGTGAAGATGGCATGTTCAGAAAGTCCAGACTTTTCAAGTTTAAAGTATTCAATATAAGATTGGTGTTCTTCTAGCCGAATAGAGGCAGATCTTCCCGTTTGTCCGAAATAAGATAATCCACAAGAGCACGGAATCTGGTAGACACCTGGATGATTAAGATGTGGAAGCTTGTCCTTAGGAGAAGTGAGAAAGGTGGAGATTTTTCTAAACGGTCAAAAAGCAACAAAAATATTCAGTGGTTTTAAAACTTTTGCTATACGTTCACTGATGCCTTGTACATAAGGGATAGTAATGCGCGTTATTTCCTCTGTGTTTGAAGAGGAAGACATATTAAAACTACTCAAAGTTTGTTTAATGAAGCAATTCTTATAACCATTAGATAGAAACGAAGAAGTTATATATTGTAGTTCTTTCTGTAAAAGATCATCTGTAGAACAAAAAGAGTGGGCCCAATGAACCAGTGTTTTCATAGTTCCTGCCTTTTGACTGGGATGGTGATAAGATTCCGCATGGATATAATGGCCTGTATGAGTCAACAAATATATGAAATAACGCACATTACTATCCCTTATGTACAAGGCATCAGTGAACGTATAGCAAAAGTTTTAAACCACTGAATATTTTTGTTGTTTTTCGACCATTTAGAAAAATCTCCACCTTTCTCACTTCTCCTAAGGACAAGCTTCCACATCTTAATCATCCAGGTGTCTACCAGATTCCGTGCTCTTGTGGATTATCTTATTTCGGACAAACGGGAAGATCTGCCTCTATTCGGCTAGAAGAACACCAATCTTACATTGAATACTTTAAACCTGAAAAGTCTGGACTTTCTGAACATGCCATCTTCACTAGACACAGAGTTCATTGGAGAAAGACAAGAGTTCTTCACAAAAGTCAGTTTCTCATGGAATGCCTTTATAAAGAAACATGTGAAACTCTACTTCATTCTCCTAACTTAAACAGATCCGACGGCATACGTCTATCCCCTTTATGGGAGATAGTACTTTACAAATCAGCTAATCTTTCCTAACTTTTTATTGTATTAATTTTTATTTTATTTATTTTATTTTTAATTAATTTTTTTTTTTTTTTTTAGGAAAGTTATTGACCTTTTCAGTTATTTTACACCGGCTACTTAGGTGGAGCTTTTTGGAATTGTCAGTTAGTGTTTAATTTTGAGCTTAATGTACTGAAGATGCCTGTGACACACAGGCGAAAATTATACTATTAAATAATCTTTCTACGTGAGTTTTTTCCATTATTTATTTTGTATCGAAATGTCTACTCACGGTTTACCTCTTTTAAAATCAATATTCTTGTCTTGAGCAGAAAAGGATAATATGTTTTTTGGAGACTGAGGAAGTAAGATGTAATGTGATGTGACACCAAACGGTGAATAAGCATCACTGTTAAGTGATTTCCTAGTACCACCAATTTAATCATTTTTAAAAGTAATTATTTCAGACATCTAGAATATCCCTCTCTACAGTTTTATATTTATTATCTGATTCCTTCTGTGGTGCAATTTCTAAACCTTCGTGTTTGAGAAAATATCACAGTATTTATCTTCTAAAGTCTTTTATTTAGTTACTTTTTTAAATGCTTAAGCTTTCCTATATATTTTTTCTATCACTTCCTAAGTGAAATTTAAATATGAATAAAGTAACCTGGGCTATGAGGCCAGTGTATTAAGTATGCTAATTAAAAATGATCTTCTGATCAGTTTAACTACTGTATAAGATGGAAAAAACCCTGCGAGTTCTGGAAGGAAAACACTGCTAACTCTATGTGATATCGACTAACTTACATCATTCTTTAGGAACACACTTTGAGTTATAAATCAGAACTCAACTTTTAATAACACTTGTTTTCCTGAAGTGCCTATTTAACTTCATTAGTAAAGACTATAATTTTTCTACCCCTGCACAAAACTTTGCTACATGCTTGCCTATCTCAACCAATAATCATTTTCTTCAGATTTTAATAACATCATTTCTTCTTCAGTTTTTTTATTTGATTTATTAATAATAATAATTATTATTATTATAAATATATATATACATAAAGAGATTTAATGACTAAAACCGAGAATAATTGTAAGGCTTTAATGATATAAAATACTATATATTTTATATCATTAAAGCCTTACAATTATTCTCGGTTTTAGTCATTAAATCTCTTTATAAAAATGTATCAAAACAACCGAGTCAATGTTCCTGAATGCATATATATATATATATATATCTACTCTATAATACAAAATGATAAGCTTTTTTGTAACGTTTTTATGTCACGTTTTTTGTCAAGTTATTTGAAACTCAGGGCTACCCTGTGTCGAGTCTACAAAATTCGAGTAATCAGAATTCAAAGAGAACAGGCCTACCAGTCCGGAACTCGTGGGGGTTGGGTGCCGTAAGCTCCGGGGGGGGGGGGGGGGGCAACGTAGCCGTCAGAGCCCCCTAATATATATATATATATATATAATTATACATATTACAAATAATATTATTATTATTTGAGACTTTCAGGAAGTAAAGGACTCATCAAGGGAGGCTATAAATCACCCAAACTAGCTATCATATCTTCTCTTAAATTCATTCACACTAGATGCACTTGCTATTCCTAAGGACAAATTATTCCACTCACTCACTGCTCTCTGGGAGAAAAACTTAGCTCTTCCCCCTTTCTTGACTACAAACAAAGTTAACTTCCATGGATACCCCATGTTCTCTCCCCACCTTCCACATAACAAAAAATTTCATCAGTTGATATCCTATAACACCCATTCAAGTTTATAAACCTCTATCAATAAATTCCTCTTCTTTCTTATCATGAGATTTCTCTTCTACCAAATCAGTGTTTGGTAAATTAAGGCTAAACTGGCGATGCATTTCTTCGTCACCCTGCAACTCAGCCACCAGGTCTCTAGACATACCCACCATATATTTCATTCTGTTAACCTCCACTTCACACCAGATAGACTCAAGCTCACTGCTACATGGGACATTGTTACCATCAGTGTTTTCTTGTGTTTCTACCCTAGCTGGACTTAAGTCATCTCTTCTGTCATTCCCAAAACTAATATACCCATTACACTTGATCTCACTTACCATATCTGATTCTGATAGTCATGTTTCACTAATGCCAACAAACTTAGGCTACATCGTATTCAATACAGCAACGAACTCTCCCTTTGTTTCTGATGCTCCTGGCATTTGTGTATAGACATAATAAATTACCACCTAGCCTATTCTTATAACATGACACTTGAATCCGAATGTCAATCTTAGGTCACATCGTATTCAATAAAGCAATGTACTCAACCCCTTTGTTTCTAATGCTCCTGGCATTTGTGTATAGACAATAAATTACCACCGAGCCTATTCTTATAATTAGATATGCAGTTTATTTGGTCTTGTTCTAAAATTTTCCCTTTTTCCTCCCCAGACATACACCCTCTATCCAGAGGGTGTATGTCTGGGTGTATTCAAAAAGAAACTGAACTTTTTGAAAACAGAAGAAACTAGTGGTGCCACCTGTTGTATATCGAAAGCGGCAACCTTCATTAGTGTTGTGTCAACTGTTTATGACATTTGTTTCATTAGAAGCCAAGTTATAGTGCCAAGAATGAGAGTGTGTTTTGATGAACGGTCAGAAAATGAGTTTCAAACAGAGAGCTGCGATTAACTTTTGTGTTAAACTTTTTAAAAGTTTTACCGAAACAAATCAAATGCTTCAAAAAGCATACGGTAATGACTGCTTATCCCGTACTCAAGTTTATAAGTGGTTTAAGCAATTTCAAAGTAGTCGTGACACGCTTAAGGATGATGAAAAGCTGGGCCATCCAGAAACTGGACTGAGCGAAGTTGACATCCAAAAAGTGCATGATTTCATCAAAGAAAAACCAAAATCATCCATGAGATTGATTGAAGATGAATTAGGGATTCCAAAATCAACTGTGCACAGCAATTTGACTGAGAGTTTGGACCTTCGTAAATTGAATTCGCGATTTGTTCCCAACAAGTTGACTGACTACCAAAAAATGTAGAGAATTGAACACTGCAAGGACCTCATTAAAACTGTTCGTAAGGACTCAAACTTCCTTGAAACGATCTTTACTGGTGAAGAAATGGGTGTTTTGAGTATGAGCCAGAAACTAAGTGCCAGAGTGCTGAGTGAAGACCATCAGAAGAGGGGCATCCGAAAAAAAAGTCGCTTGGAGAAGTCAAAAGTAAAAAGGGACAAACAAATCAAACATTGCTGATTTGTTTGTCCCTTGTCCCTGCCCTGCGCTGCGCTGATCTGTTCATGAAAAAACTAGAAGCTGACATCCTTTCCAAAGTAAATCCACCACTGGTTTGGTGAAGATAAGTAGATGATGTTTTCATTAATTGGAAAGACACAGAAAATACTTTAGTTGATTTTCTTATAAATTCCTTCCACCAAAAAATACAGTTCATGTTGGAGCTGGAAAAGAATAATCAATTGCCTTTTCTAGATAGACTAAAAAAAAACAAGAGAATGGACAAATCCAGCTCACAATCTATCGAAAACCTACAGACACTGAACGTTACCTGTACATCAAATCGTCTCACAATTTTGTGCAAAAACTCAACATAATACATATGCTTAAAAATAGAGCAACCAATATTATCTCAGAAGAAAAAAGATCTCCTTGATGAACTCACTCTCATATCTCAAACACTAGTAAACAATGGTTACCCAAAAAATATAATCAAAAAGATTTTGAAAGTTTATTTTTCACTTGGTTAGAGTATAATAAATTTAGTTTAATCCTTTATCCAAGTGTGAGCAAACAAAGTTTGTGCCTGAAAGTATCTTCAGGACTGGGGTAAGGTGGTACAACTCCAGGGCACTCCTTGCAAAGGTGGAGCAAGCTACCAACACTCCTATCTCAGTATCTCCCATAATGCAAAACACATCTCCTTGCGGATATGTCTAATGTTATGCATTAAGGGAAGGGCCACAACCCAGACTAGTTTTGACCTTTGTTGAGGTCTCTTCAGTGGGAGCCAGGCCCAAGTGGAGATACCAGGTTTTAGCATTAGCAGGTCAACTCTACCTATAGGAGTTGCCAAATGGTGTGCCACCCTTTTTTAATAAATTACTCTGGATTTAGAGAAAGATGTTGAAAGTTTATTTTTCACTTGGTTAGAGTATAATAAATTTAGTTTAATCCTTTATCCAAGTGTGGATAAAGAATTAAAGGATTGTACCACCTTACCCCAGTCCTGAAGATACTTTCAGGCACAAACTTTGTTTGCTCACACTTGGATAAAGGATTAAACTAAATTTATCATAATCAAAAAGATTCTTCATAGGAACCCTCCACAGCTACAACCTCCTGTCACACAACATACATCGTTCATCGTCATCCCCCAGTTTCAACAAAATTAGCCAAACTCATGAGATCTTTCATCAGAGTTGCTCTCAAACTGGTCAAAACTATACCCCACATTTTGAGATCTCCTAAGGACATTAATGCCTTCTTCAAACATGCAACATCATAGGCCAAATATCATGAGGCCTGGAAATTCGAAAAAAAGAACATATACGGGATGTGAACAACAACAGAACAGACACTTCAGGATTAGCCCATCACTTCTCAATCTCTAACCACACCACTGATTGGGATAACAGTTCCATGCCTTATATAGAAGAAGATTTAAGTTAAGGAGATAATAAATCCCTCATTATTTTAAAGCTGAATAAGAAACTCGAAGATTGAAATCTAAGAGTTTCATGCCGAAGAACGTTCGGCGAGTCCAAACGTGAGTCAACACTTGGTAGCACAACACTAGGGCAACTCGGAGCAAAGGTGGAGCAAGTTTCGATGACTGTCCTTAATATTTTCTCATAATGTAAAACGCAGCTCCTAGGAGATGTATTACTGTTTTACATTATAAGGGAAGGTCACTACCCAGACTGGTTTTGACCTATATTGAGGTCTCATCAGTGAGTAGGTAGACCTGGTTAATACCAAGGTTTAAGTGAACAGAACTTACATACTTTACTATACGACTTGTGCACCCATATATTATTACTACAATTAAGAGCCAAGAGGCTATTCTTTTCGACTTTTATACCACCATACTTCAGCATTTCTGGTCGAATATCATCTACTCCTGCTGCCTTTCCACATTTCAAGCCTTTGATGGCTTTTCTACTTCAAGTATGGATATGTATTCCTGAGTGTTTTTTACCACTGTGCTCTCATCATTGCTTGTTTCATTTAGCAGTTTTTCAAAGTAATTACTCCATACTTCAAGGATATCTTTTTCTCCTGTTTTCATGTAACCTTAGTCATCTCTAATTCCTTTTACAGCACTCTTTCCTCCATTTCTAAGCTTCTTCAACAACCTCCAGAATATTTTGGCACATTCTTGTTATTTATTTTCTATGTTCTTGATAAAGTCCTCCCATTACTTTTGTTTAGCCAGTTTTACACAGTGTTTATCTTTCTTACATTTGTCTCTGTATCCTCTAAGAGCACAAGCTGACTTATTTGCCAGGAGCTTTTGATATGCTTTCTTCTTTTCTTTCACTGCCTCTTTAGCTTCCTGTGTCCATCGTGGACTTCTGATTTTTCTATCCTTGAAGATAATCTCACCACACGCCTCTCTGGCTGAATCAATAAGGTTATCTTCAAGGCTTGCCACCGAATCTCCAAGGTTTGATTCCTGTTCTCTTTCATTTTTTCTTCAATAATTTTTGTGTATTTTAGTCTACAGTTTACATCTGAGAGCTGTTCAACTTTTATTTGTTTTAAAACTTTCTTACATGTTATTCTTTTCAATATGAAATTCAGTATTATCCTGCTCAAGACTAAATAGTGATCATTCCAATTTCAAATTCTCTGTACACTCTGGTGTCCTGCACCAGGGAGAAAACATCACTATCAACAATAACATAGTCAATGAGACTTATCTTATTCCTTGCCTCTTCTCTCCATGTGAATATGTGCACATTTTTATGTTGGAACAGGGTGTTAGTAATAACCAGTCCATGTCCTGAGCAGAAATCCAACAGGTATTTGCCATTATTATTAGCTTTGCTCTTTTCTCCAAATTTTCCCCAAAATATTTTTGTATGTCTGACAATCATTTCCTACTCTGCTATTTAGTTCCCCAACAATGACCAACTTTTCCTTTTTCATTGTGTTAGTTGCTTTCTCTAAAAGCCTCAAAAAATTCCTCCACTTCTACCTTAGTAGAACAGAAGGTTCTACTAAGGTAGAAGTGGAGGAGTTCTTAGGTCCCACAGAAGGTTCTACTGTGGTAGAACCTTCTGTGGGACCATAGGCACAAATAAGTCTCACTGTCCAGTTCACCATTCTCATATTTGCCCACATCACTCTACTTGAGACAGCCTGCAATTCAAGAAGATTAGCCTCGTATTTTGTGTTGAATACTATGGCTACTCCATCTTTTCCTTGAGTGTCATTGTCTGAATATAACATTTTGTATTTATAGCTCATAAAGATCTCACCAGTTTTTGTCTTTTTTGTATCAGTCATCCCAATTATGTCGATCTGGTACTTATCTAATTCCTCAGCTAGCTCCATTTCTTTGCTATTCAGGCTTCTTATGTTGATAGTACTGAAATGTTAACTCTGGTGATGTAAAGTTCGGGTGTGTTTTCAGATTTGTTCCAGTAGCTGACTTTTCGCTGTTTGCCCTGGTTCCCTGGCAAAAACAACGGGGGGGGGGGGGGGCTTGTTTAACCAGGTGACACCCCAGCCAGTGTGAAATTTTGTCATGTTGTATCATCATTTTGTATATTGGTTTAAGCCAATAAAAATACAATTTTGTTGGCTAAATCCCAAATTGCCAGCCCATCCTCATCCATTCAGTATCCAAGTAGATACCCAACAGGGTGTACCATGAGAAGGTGAGGATTGGACATTAGGTCAAAGGTCCTAGTCGGTTCTCCACATTCCCTTAAAGCTATGTGGAGGTCTCCTCGCAGTTATACAGCTTTGACCCTTAAGCACTCCATGACAGGATTATGGTAGTAAAATTGAACGCTGAATCTGGACATAACAATAACACAGGTATATATTCCAACAATTGACCATTCAGATGAGGAAATAGAGGAAATGTACGAACAATTACAAGAATTAATTAAGGAAGAAAAAAGGAAATATGATTATAATGGGAGACTGGAATGGAGTTATGGGAGAAGAAGAGGATGGGAGTGTAGGAGGAAGATAAAGACTAGGTAATAGAAATGAGAGAGGGGAAAGGTTAGTGGAATTCTGTAAAGAAAATAAGCTAATAATTAAGAATAGTTGGTTTAAAAAATCTAAGAGAAGATATACACATGGAAAAAACAGGAGATATGGAAAGGCATCAAATTGATTACATTATAGTAAAACAAAGATACAAGAATAGTATAAAAAATGCATGCACATATCCTGGAGCTGATATTTACTCTGACTACAACCTACTATTCATAGAAATAAACGTGAAACAAAAGAAAATAAAAGAAGCTATGAAAAGGAAAAAATGGAACTTAGAGAAATTAAAAAATCAGAGGGATTTAGAAATCGATTGGAGAAAGAATTAGATGAAACAAGTTTTGTCAAAACTGAAGATCCAGAAAAGAAATGGGAACAAGTTAAAGAGAAAATAAAGAAGATTGAAGAAGAATAAATTGGATATGTAAGAGGCAAAAGAATAAAAAAACCTTGGATAACTAATGAGATGATTTCTCTAATGAAAGAAAATAGAAAATGGAAAAAAAAAATAAAGACACCCCAGAAGGGGTGTCTTTATTTTTACAATATATTTGTACAATATAGAACCCTGAATGACGAACTGAAAAGGGAAGCAGAAAGAAGTAGAGAAGATTGGCTTAAAAAACAATGTGAAGAAATGGAAAATTATGAGAGAGTGGGAAGGTATTATGTTTTGGTATGAAAGTAAGACGGTATTATTATTATTATTATTATTATTATTACCACGGGCTACTCCAGGAGTCCTTAGACTCATCGAGGGAGGCCCTAAACATCATGTTCACACAACTGTTCAACATTCTCACAATATCTATCATACCTTGCCTTGAACTCGCTCACTGTCATAGCACCCACAACAGACTCTGGCAGCTTATTCCATTCATTTATCACTCTAAAAGCAAAGAACCCAGCTCTAACACCCCTGCTAACCAAGCTCTTGCCCAGCTTCCATGGGTGTCCCCTAGTTCTCCCACCACCAGTCCTGATCTCAAAAATATCATCTGAATTAATCCTATAGAATCCTTTTAGCAATTTGAATGTCTCAATCATATCTCCCCTCTTCCGCCTATCAACTAGTTTCTGCAACCCACAAATCCTCAACCTGTTCTCATATGGTTCATTCCATAGACCTGCTATCATCTTAGTCACTTGCCTCTGGATCCTCTCCACCTCCTCCCCATCAAGAAGGAACCGAGGTGACCAAATCTGGGCACAGTAGTCGAGATGAGGTCTTATCAAGGCTCGGTACAGAGGTACAATAACTTGCTTGTCCCTGCTCGTCAAGGTATTTTTCAACAACCAAGAGAGTTGATGAGCTGATTTAGCTACTTTTGCAATGTGCCCCCTAAACTTCATCTCCCTATCCACCAACACTCCCAAGTCCCTGGCCTCATCAATCTCTTGGAGTACAGTTCCACCAATGTGGTATACTGCTGCTAATTTTTTCACTCCAAAATGCATAACCTTACATTTTGTCACATTAAATTGACATCCATTCTCCTTAGTCCAGAACTCCAATCTATCTAAGTCATCTTGCAAGACTTTGACATCTTCTGCGTTCACTATCGCCCTACCCAACTTTGCATCATCAGCGAACAAATGAACTGTCCCACTTAGACCCTTCCCTATATCGTTAATGAACAGATTAAACAGCAGTGGTCCAAGAACAGAACCCTGTGGCACACCACTAGTCACAGGCCGTCTTTCGGACTCTACCCCTGAATAAACTACTCTTTGATATCTCTCCATCAACCACCCAGCTATCCATCTCACCAACCCTATATCCATTCCCATATGTTGTAGTTTGCGGATGAGAATTCCATGTGGTATCCTGTCAAACGCCTTTGCCAGGTCCAGCAGTATCACTGTAAACCCATTTCCCTTATCCAGTTCAGCCGTCACCTTGTTATAAAACTTGAGCAAGTTACTGAGGCATGATCTACCCTTCACAAAGCCATGCTGTCCTCTGTACAGTATCTCATTTTCATCAATCCATTCCTGTATTTTTCCCTTGACTACTTTCTCCAAGACCTTGACAACGACTCCTGATATGCTGATCGGTCGGTAATTTGCAACCATAGTCTTGGATCCTCCTTTATGCAGTGAAACTATTTTCCCCTCTTTCCACTCCTTTGGGACTAAGCCAGACTCGAGACTCAGATTAAACAACATGGTGAAGGGCACTGATAATTCATTAGCCGCTTCATGCAAGACCCGTGCCGGTATACCATCCAATCCCACAGATGTATTCACATTAAGGTTCTGTAATAGACTTTTCACATCCCCTTCATTCATCACAATTCCCGTATAAACTAATGGTTCCTTCATTTTTTCAACGTCACCACCTGGATGATATACTTTTGCATTAGTTATATTAGTATGTAAAAGTAAAAAGCATGAATAACAAAAGAAATGGAATTCGAGCTAGACACATAGAAAATAAGAATGGAGAAATCATAACTGAAGAAGATAAAATCCTAATGAGATGGAAGAAATATACTGAAGATCTACATAACAAGGAAAATAGACCAAATGAGTTGCCATTAGAAGATATAAAGAAGGTAGATCAAGGTGATCTAGGCCCAGAGATTTTTGAAGACAGAAGTAGAAATGGCCATTAAAGAACTAAAATGTGGAAAGGCAGAAGGAATAGATGAAATACCTGCAGAATTCCTGAAACAACTTCAGAAGAAAAGAACTGAAGAAATAACCAAAATTAATAAATTTAATTTATAACAAAGGAGAATTACCAAAAGATTTTATGACCTTAATATTTATACCTATCAAAGAAAAGTAATGCAATGAACTGCAAGGATTTTAGAACAACAAGCCTCATTTCCCATACATCAAAAATACTTATGAGAATCTTAACATGAAGAATTGCATCTAAGGTGGAAGAATTTCTTGGAGAAGATCAGTTTGGTTTCAGGAAGGGTAGGAGAACAAGAGATGCGATTGGACTGTTAAGAATAGTAAGTGAATAAAGGAGTTAATATCTGTTATGTAGATTTTGAAAAAGCTCTGTAAAATGGGATAAGATGGTAGAAGTAATGGAAAAGATTGGTATAGATTGGAAAGACAGAAGGCTAATTATTTCACTATATATGGGACAAACTGCCATGGTGAGAGACATATATAGTACAACAGAACTAGGTATCATTGGACGAAGAGTAAGACAAGGCTATTCTCTGTCACCAGTTTTGTTTAACATGTATTCTGAAGCAATGTGAAAAGAAGCAAGAATTCAGAAGAAGGAATAAAGATTGGAAGTAGACAAATATTTGCAATAAGATATGCAGATGACAAGGCATTATTATCAAATACTGAAACAGGCCTTTAACATCTATTGAACAGATTACTGGAATCCTGTATCAATTATGGAATGAAAATTAACATAAGAAAAACAAAGGTAATAAACATATCAAGGAAAGAGGCAAATATGGATATCAAAATAAATGTGAAAAAAAATTGAATCAAGTAAAAACATTTAAATATCTAGGAAGTGTGATTAGGAGTGATGGAAGATGTAAAAGTGACATAAAAGCAAGAATAGTAATGGGAAGAGATGCCTTTAATGAAAACGAATTTATTCAGAAGTAAAATGGATAGAAATCTAAAGAAAAGTCTAATAAAATGTTATCTGTGGAGTGTTGCCCTCTATGCAGCTGAAACTTGGACATTGAAGAAGAAAGAAATTATTAAGATTTTGGAAAGCTTTGAGATGTGGATTTGGAGAAGGATGGAAAATATCAAATGGACAGATAAAATAACTAATGAAGAGGTCTTAAAAAGAGTAGAAATCTGTTAAGGAGGATAAAAAGAAGAAAGGGAAACTGGATCGGACATATTCTGAGAGGGAATGGAATCATCAGAGATGCCATCGAAGGAAAAATAGACGGAAAAGACCCAGAGGAAGAGTAAGGAAAACAATGCTAGATGACATGCTAAATGGAGACAGGTACACAACCTTGAAAGAGAAGGCTCAGAACAAAAGAGAGTGGAAGGAAAGTTTTTGCTACTAAGAGAAAAACCTGCTCAATTGCAGAATACTCAAGAAGAAGACTATATTAGTGAGCTAAGGATTAGATAATCAGGAATCTGCTCTAGACAACAATCATGGTTTTTCATGCTATTTCAGGTCTCCAATAAGTCAGGATGGTAGTAGCCTCACACCAGATGATGAAGTTCATTTACCTCCCAGACATTAAACAAACATCAATGCTTCTAGTTGAATCTGAATTCAGTGAGTGGGTATGCTATCCACTTGATCAACTATGCCTGGCACAAATATATGTTTGCATACATTTCTGCCAGCATAGTTGACCAATCTGTAAATCACAAATTTGTTCCCCACCCATCAACTCTTTCACTCTATATTTGTATACTTATATCTATATTTTACACCAGAAAGCAGGAAAACTGTTCACTTTAAAGAGAAAATAAGTGAATAGTCTTTACACTTATTTTCTCTTTACACTGTGCTATTTATTTAGATCCTGCTCAAAACCAGACAATAATCACTACTTCAACAACCTTTGCAAATTCTCGTATCTTGGACCAAACTAAAACATTACTATAAGCTATGATGTAACTTAAGTTTCCTGTATGTTCTCTACAAATGAACTTATGTGTATTTTTGTACTACTAAAACATGGGACCATAAATTTTTACTATAAAAAAACTCATAAGGATACAGGAATAGTTATTGTGGACTGCTACAGTGAATTCATTTTAGCACAGCACTGTACCTATGTTATTGACAATGTATGTTAATGAAAGTAGAATGTATCAATAATGACTAATACATGTCAAGAGCAGAAATGCATCATATATTTGGCATTACTATTAGGTCTGTCTTTTCCCCTTCCACATTTCTTATCGTACTACAAGAAAATTTTTCTTTATTTTTTTTTGTCAAGAACTCTTTCTAATGACTAAAAGAATTTTTTTTTTTAAATTTTCCACTTGAAGTAAGTTACATAATGCTTCTTAAAACTGTGCAAGAAATCATTTTATATTAATTATTTAGAAGGATTTCACCTATTTTTCTCCTCTTTATCTTGGTAACACCAATTATTTCCATATGGTATTTCTGTAGCTCTGCTAGCTTTACTATTTTTTTTCCACTGATGCTCTATATGTTGATAGTGATTCATTTTCAGTAAACTTAATTGTTCTAGTAGATGATTTATAACTCATTTGTTATAGCAAGAGTCTTGTTTAATCAGGTAATGTGACATTTGTCATTACATGACCTTTGATTATGTTGTACTATCATAACATATGCATTATTTAGGCCAATGTATAATACAATTGATCAGTTAAGTTTCAAACTGTAAGCTCATTATCATTCATCCAGTATTTAACCTGCTCCCATTTCAACCACTTACATATCTTTACATGTATCCTTATTTTTTGAATTCTTTATTTCACTGATATTTTCTGGGTAATTAATGTTAAAATCAGTCACAAATGAGAAAATAAATCTGGGCAATAAAGAAGTCAATGACACAACTTTTCTAAAATGTATGCAGATTTGCAATATTTATATATGTGGAATAATACCATGTAGATATTATTTTTAACATCTATACCTTCTTCTTCTATAACTATTTTTTATGAAGCAGTTTATGAATGATACCTTATTTCTTAGAATGATGGTAAAAGTGATCTTATATGGGTAGATTTTCTGTAAATTCAGGAAAATAAATTTACCTGATTTCAGTGAATTAGCATATCAAGGAAAAAACAAACAACTAAGATTGTCTGTTTTTATTGATAAATTTTACTCTTAAGCTCTGCTCAGGTTCAGGACTAGAATGAAATTTTTTGGAGCAGGAAAATTTCACTGCTTATATATATATATATATATATGAAATGAATGATTATCATTATAATGTTTCTTTCCTAGAAGAGGAATGATACAGAATAGAGATGCAACACTCTGTACACTGCAAAGTGGCATATTTTTTTGAAGACCAGAGCTAATTTATGTTAATTACTGATCTGAAAAGGTACTAGTTATGTCATGATACAAAACAACATTGTCCCCTTTTTGGTTTCCACAAAAATGGGGGATCCTTTTACACATCCAAGTTTATGAGAAAAATCATTCTATGATTCAGCTGCAGCAACTTTCCCCTATCAGCAAGTAGAGAAATTAAAATGATTTCAATGTTGCATGTATGACCTCTTCACCATATGCACAATACCAGCTGAAGAAAATAATAACTACACCTATTCACAGACTGCATGCACAATCCACTGCAAACTCATTTTCTGAACAATGACAGTTTCAGCATTAATGACAAGACCATTTTAATATTTAATGGCATTAGTTAACAACACTATAAGAATAATGAAATAAATGAACAACATTTCAACAACTATTCAAAAATAACTTTATTTGTTTTTATTGTATTACAAATAAATATGATTACATATTAAGATTGCTTGAGCATCAAAGCTATATAACTAGGAGGAGGAGACCACCACCACCATGCAGGGAACTAGGGCAAACAGTGAAAAGTCATCAACTGGAATAAACACAATGGCAGAAGAACTGAAGATAGGAGCCATCAGCATAAGAAGCATCAATGGAAAGGAAACTAAACTTGCAGAAGTGGAAAAGTACCACAAGGACATAATTAGTGTTTCCATTGAAAGAAAGAAGACTATAACAGGTGAGATCCTACTAAATAATACATCATCACCACCATCATCATCATCAGCCATTATCAATCCACTGCTAGATAAAGGCCTTTCCAAGATCATTCCAAGACTGTTTGTCCATGTCTCTCTTTTCCCATGTCACTCCTACAAATCTGATGATATCATCAATCCACTATGATGTAGGTCAGAGTCGTTTTTTACTCTCGTGGAATCCAATCCATTACTTCTTTTGTCAATCACTGATCTTGTCTTCAAGCAATATGTCCAGCCCACTTCAGATGTTTCACTCTTCCTATGACATCAGAGAGTTTGGTTTCTTATCCATGTATTCCTTTTGTGATCCAGTCTTGTGTACCAAGCACACATCTTTCTACACTAAATTGTGTTGTTCTTAATTTTTGAATTTCCTTTGCCTTTAGGGTCCATGTTTCACAGCCATATGTCAATATAGGAAGAATACACTGGTTAAAAACTTTTCTCTTCAGGCATAATGGTAGTTGGCTTTTGAATACTGAATGTAGTTTTCCCAAATGCTTTCCATCCAAGAATTGTGCACCTTTTAATTTTGTCCATGATATTTTGTTCCATTGATATCTGTTGTCCTAAGTATATGTAATGATCCAATTATTTAATTTCATCATTATTGATTTTTATTATTTCTGGTTGGACATAACTTGGTCTTCTTTAGATTTATCCTCAGGCCAGCTGTTTTGCTAGCAATTTGAAGTTCATGGATATGGGTCTGTAAATCATGAGCAGTTGAAGTAGTGTAAACTTTTCCTTCATCCTCATTGCCCAAATATAACATTCTATATGTATTATTTGAAGTATTTATTTACTTCAACTACTTCAAATAATACATACAGAATGTTATATTCAGGCAATGAGGATGAAGGAAAAGTAGCAAGAGCATTCAACACCAGACATGAAGATAAACTTCTAGACTGGAAGCAATTTCAAGAAGAGTTATGTGGGCAAACTTCAAGATGAGAAAATGGTCAAGAAAACTTATTTGTGCCTCTGGTCCCACAGAAGGATCTCTTAAGAAAAAAATGGAGGCAATTTTTTTTGAGTCATTAGAGCAGGCAGTTGGCATAGAGAAGATGGAAAAAAGTCTGTAAACACATTATTACTGACGTGTTTACAGACTTTAATCATCAGAATGTTAAAGTTTCAAATCATTGTCAATAGTTTTTTTATTGCAATTATTTAGTAAATGATATTGGAAGTCGACTTCTGTATAACAGATCAAGTTTTCCCACTTAATCATTGAAAACTTTAGTGAATAAAACTACATCAAAGCAATTGCCATGCAGGAGTAAATAATATTATCTCAAGAAGCATTTTTTCATTAAGGTTATGGTCTTCAGTTAAATTAAATGTTTTCTGCAATGTTAATATAGAAATAACAACCTTCAAAATATAAAAGTCGCATTACAAACATTTTATTAAACAGCTTACCTCCTTCTTGTCTATAAACTGTAACCATTACAGTATTAACACTTGCCACCATATTGTGCAATGTAATACTTTGCTATATATAAGGAAAAATCAGCTTCATAAATAAAATTTACAATAAAAAAATTTTTTTAATCTAATTCTATTTAATCAATGGTTTATATCATTAAAGTTTTTATATTCTCTACTGGACTAAAAGAAAAAATTAAATGAGGTTTTAATTAAAGGATGTTAATTTGACACATGTGCAAAAAAATTTTTAAGGTAAAGATGATAAATAACTTCAAGACTGATCAGATCTGAGATGGTATATAATTAGAGGTGGCTAGTATAAAATACTGATAATGGAGTGTAGAAATACATTCATATAGTCAAAAAACATGAAAAAAACCAATAACAACAACAAAAAAAATCAATATTGATAAAATGAATAATGCAAACTATGAATTTAAAAGAACTGAAAATAAAGAAAAATGTATTAAAAAAAACTTTTATATACACAATAAGCTAGCCACATGATGGGTGCTGGCTGATTTGTTTAAAATGTCATCAGATGAAAACAGTAGAAAAATAACTGTGAGCTAGCCATGTGGCATTTTATGAAACAAGTTGGTTCATACAAGTATGTCCATTTTGGTTCTGTACAATATTTAGTAGTCAATTCTGTGTGTCAGGTTAACTTTTCTGCTCTTGAATTATGGAGATGATGAATATTTATAGCATGTTTGGCATACTCTCATAAGGTAGTGATCCACAAAGAAAGACAGAGGATTGTTAATTAGGTACTTGCCTTTTCTGAACAGCATCAAGGTATTTTTAGATTTTTGGCGCAATGCTCCAAAAGTAGAACAATCTTCTGATATTGGATAGTTAAGATATTTGTAAAAATTTAGCAACTAGACAAATGACATGTTAAACAGAAGAGAATACCAAGTTTTCATTTTTTCTCTTGGCACCTTGTTGTTAAATCTTGAATGAAAGAGATAATAATGATAACTAATAATTAAGGAATTGACAGCGTACACTAGAAATATAAATTAAAACAACTTTAATATATGCTTTCCGATATTTCAGCAACGTCACATTGCCATCTTCTATGGGAACTTAAAATAAAGAACAAGTGCACGCAAGTACTACATAACAGCAAATGAGAAACAAAGCTAGGAAGTTTTCCTAAAGTCCTGATGGTGCCCCCTGGTGGGCTATATTGGTAGTTATTGACCTTTGGGCTGAAGTTCTTCTGAACTATGTTTCCCAAATTTGGGGCAGTCTTATGCACCAAATTTTTCAGATTGAACGTGGGATTCGCCACCTTCCAAACCACATCGCCAACGATATTAGATTGGATGTAGCCTGTGTTCTCACAAAAGCAAAATCACCAAAAACCAACATATCCATTAGTGAATACAAGTCACTATGAGAATTGAAGAAAAACAAAGAAATAGTTATCACCAAAGCAGACAAGGGGAATGCAACTGTGGTACTCAATCATAATGACTACACAGGTAAGCTTAAGATCGAGGTACTTACCTCCCCATTGCATACAATCCCACCAACTCACAAATTAGAAAACTCCAACGGCGCCTTAAAAAGGTCACTTCTTGGCCTGTGGAGATTATTAACAGACTAAAACCATATAACTCTAAATCCCCCATATATATGGGCTAACAAAAATACAGAAAGAAAATGTGCCATTACGTCCCATGGTGGATGGCATTGATTCTCCCACTTACAAACTAGCTAAGTATTTAGCCAAAGCGCTCTCCCACTATACTGGCAATACACCATCATACATAAAAAACTCAGCCCACTTGAAAGCCAGTATAGAAAACCTTACAATCCAACATAATGACATAATGGTCAGTTTTGACGTCTCCTCCTTATTCACAAATGTCCCCCTCAAAGAAACCTTAGAGCTAATCCAAGCTAAATTTCCTCCTAATATCTCAGCCCTATTTCAG
Source organism: Typopeltis vanoorti (assembly GCF_054136105.1). NCBI lineage: Eukaryota > Metazoa > Arthropoda > Arachnida > Uropygi > Thelyphonidae > Typopeltis > Typopeltis vanoorti. The sequence continues at coordinate 14,545,178 of NC_143554.1, forward strand.
TTCACAATGAAATGGTGAACTGAAATAGGGCCGAGATGGCATTGATTCTCCCACTTACAAACTAGCTAAGTATTTAGCCAAAGCGCTCTCACACTATACTGGCACTACACCATCACACATTTTCAGAGAAAGGAAGTTCCAGTGATGTCAGGGTGAGATGAATGAGAGCAGCAATGCAGCCAAGTAGAATGCTAATGTGCGCATGGGTCTCGGCATAGCAGAAAGTCAGCGTAGGCTGAGAAGGAAATGCGGAACCTTGTGGACCAACATCGGCAGCAGTGCTTCGTAAACATTGTAGGCACTAAATCGTGATTATTTGCACATCTACCTAATGTTGGTGGCGCAGCATGAACAAATAAATTTTCTGAAATTTGAAACGGGTTAACACTATTATTCTAACAAAGAAATTGGCTCTAGCCAGAGGCATTTCCTTTGTCTATAGAGTGGGCAATAGACTAACAGCAGCCAAGGGTTAGAGGTAATAATAATGGTAGAATGTGTAGGAATTGTATGGGCCAAAATTTTAGAGTTGAAGAAATAACAAGGAAAAAAAAAAATACAACATAAGCCAAGATTTAAGGAAAGGATATAATCAACAAATAAATTATATATACTCATTATACATCATAAATAAATATATAAAAAAAATTTACATTGTCTTATTTCTCTTCCAGATTTACAACTCGTAAATAGAGGTGCTTGTTATATTCTCCACAATTCCTCAACTATTTGTCATAAGTGAAAATCTAAATCTGATGATGACAACCTGTATTTGGACTGAAACCAGCTCATCCTTCTTTCAAGTTTTCCTTCGATAATTTTCTTTAGCCTCTTCTCAAGTATGCTTCATATATCTTACCTGTGTAGTGCAATTGGAAGAACAGTAATAAAGTTTATCATCCTACATCCAGGCAAATCAGCCATGAGAGAACAGACAATTTACAAACAGTATGTATCAACATACAGTGTCATGTAGTTAGAGGATTAAGTAAGGGAGATAGTGAGTTATAGTGGAGTACCCTCTGTGATGAGCCCTTGAACTCCTTGGAGGTGTCACATGATAATAATAATAATGATAATTTTATTATCATTATTATTATCACGACACCTCCAGGAAGTCCAAGGACTCATCGTGGGAGGGCATACTACTCTACATCGCTAAATACATCTCATCCTCCACTACCACCATCAATGCCATCTATCACCCATCCTCACCAACAACAGTATTTTTTTGTCTGTAAATTGCATGTGTTCTGAAGGCCAATTTGTCAGTACACAGGTGAAAAACCCGAGGTTCCGGGATAAAAAACCCTGCTACCACCGTACGAGATTGGCTAACTCACCTTCAACTGAAAAAGCCCACATAAGGATTCTCCTCATTATGTTGGAGGTTTAATGGATTTTTTACAACACTCAAAAAGAATTAAATTAGAATTTAATACTTCCTATATTTCGTCCTAGTCACTAGGACATCTACGGAGATTACAAAAACAATTAATGTAACATGCACACAAAAACTTACAATACTAAGCCCAACCACGTGGGTGACACTAAAGTCCTATCTAGGTGGAGCACCCTCTAAGGGCGGTAGTAGGTGGCCTGGAATGTAAGGTGGGACCTCTGGTGATGAGTGTTTCCCAAATCTTCGGAAGCTTAATGCAACCGTATTTATTAAGATTTGGTTGGTTTCTGAGAGCTGCTGCTGCTTCTAAGAAAAGTCTCTCTTTCTTGAATTTGCTGTGGTGGAGCATGGTGGTTTTCTTCCATGATACTCTGTGGGTGGTGTCCAAAACATGGTCAGCCAAGCCTGAATGGCCATAGTTGTGTTTAACGATGTACGACTTGTGTTACTCCAGGCGGATGGATGCTGATCTGCCTGTCTGTCCAAAGGACGCAAGCTTACAGGAACAGGGTACTTTGTAAACTCCAGGCAGAGAGAGAGAGGAAGGAGCTGATCTTTCTTAGAATCGAACCCAGGTCTTTTCCAATCGAAGGGCGCAATGTTCCGCTATTCTTCCAAACTGCGCTACGGTGGCTACAGAAAAACACTAAGTAAGAAGATAGAATTATTAGGTCTTACATCACCTTTAACCTTTCAGGAAAATGAATTTCACATTCCCACTATGATGTAATATTTCTGGAGTCTTCCGTTTATTGACTAGTTATTATTTTTGTATTCAGTTCATTCCCTTTTTATAAATAGATATAGGCGAGCTCTTCTGCAATCATCTGGAACTCAGCCTTCTGAACAGGTCTCAATTATGGTGTAGCCACTGTAAAATATTTATACTCCCATATTTTGGCATTTCTGGTTGAATTTACTCCAGCTGCCTTTCCACTCTTCAGGTTTTTGATGGCTTTTTCTACCTCAAGTACTGAAATGTACTCCCAATTGCATTCCTCTTGAATATATTTTACCACTGTTCTTACTTCTTGGTTCATTTAGCAATCTCAAAAAAGTAACTCCTCCAATCATCTAGAATATCCCTATTACAAAACAAATATACATAAGAGTGGGACCAACTATAAGCAAATAAATTACTACTAACTATTATAATAACGGAATTAACTCACGTCAATTATTCTTTATTCGTAGAATTTTCACCTGAGTATCACAAGCATCATCAGTACAGGTACAAGGCTAATTAAACGATAACTGTTGATGTTTAATTTAACAAGGCTAATTAAACAGTTATTGTTTAATTAGCCTTGTACCTGTACTGATGATGCCTGTGATACTCAGGTGAAAATTCTACGAATAAAGAATAATTGACGTGAGTTAATTCCGTTATTATAATAGTTAGTAATATGTCCACTCACGGTATTTCCTTACTGAAACAAATAAATTACAGAAGCCAATTACATTGGAAATAAGTAATATAAGCAGAATTTTGTCTCTTTAACTGTATGCACTGAAAATGTCTACAGGTACAAGGTCCTTATGAACATGTACAGGGTGGCCATAATTAAAGAGGAGGTGTTCAGAACCCTGTAGCAAAAAATCTATTGGACAAAATTCAACCAAACTTGATGTAAGTACACTCTGGAACATGGGATTTTGATTTACAGAAGATAAAAAAATAGCACAAAATTCTGCCACCAGGGAACATTTGGTGCTATAAGCACATGGTTTAGGATTAATTAAACAGTAATGGCTGGAAGAGACACAAAAAATCAATTTTGGTGTTCATATAACTTACAGATGTGGTTGAATATGTCCTCCTTTCAGTTCTAAGAACTGCATTCTGTGAATGATATTTTCTACGGTGGAATGCAACAGACCTCACATACTGCATTAATCTATTTTTCAAGGTTTATTAAATCAGGAACATATCCCTCATACATCATGGATTTCAAATGGTCCCACAACCAAAAGTCACAGGGGTTGAGAACAGGCAAACAAAGTGGCCATGCTGTGGAAAATGCACGACTAATCACTCTGTGTTCTGTGAAGGGTTTTTGTAACATTTGCTGTACCAGCAATCCAACGTGATGTGCTGCTCCATCCTGCATGAATATGGTAGAGTCAAGGCAACTTCGCTGCTGCAGTTGTGGAACAAGTTGCAGTGCATCTTTTGATACCTAACAGCACAGATGGTACAAGTCACTGGCCCTGTCAGGCAAAGATCTCCAAAAAACTACAGACTGATAATAAATGATACAGTGAAACCACTATACTGTAACTTTTCAATGAGTGTAAAGGGATCTGATGGAACACATGAGGATTATTTGCAGCCCAAATGCAGCAACTGTGTGAGTTAACACTTCCATTTAGATAAAAATGTAGCTCATCACTACACAAGATCGTCAAGGTCATGCATCATCCACCTCCATTCGAGCTAAGAACATCAAAGCACTTCAGTCAAGTTTTGGCATCTCCATGAAGCAAAGCTTGAGTATGGGAAATCTTTTAGCGGGGGAAAAACCTCAGCATTTGTCACAGGATTATGCACACAGTTGAGTACGGCATTTCCAGTTGCTTTGATATTGCCTGAGCACTGCTGGATCCTTGTGTGTTATTCATTCCGTGTTCCACGATGGCAGTTGCAACTTTTGTCACCTTGTTCAGAAATAATCTGTTTGTGCCTTCATCCTGGTCTCAATGCTAAAGATCTGCTATTTTCAAATGACAAAATGATTTGAAAATAGATATGAAATAGATATGAAATATGAAATGAAAATAGATATGAAAAGGTCTAATGACAATAACGAATCTAAGATTCGTTATTGTCAGACCTTGTCTCTGACCTTTCCTTCAAATGCTGGAATTCTCAAGGCATGGCATTAGCATTACTTCATTGTTGATAGTAAAGCTTGACTAGCAACGCACGTTCCAGTAAGGTGAGAACCATAGCACTTCAGTCTTATCAGAATGATGTGAATCCATTTCGGTCTTCCTTATATCCATCAACTTCTCAGTAGAAACAGCAATATTATGCAAATATCACGTGATACTAGTGCAAACTCTCCACAAGCGGTAAAATTTTGAATTTTTTTTTCTTTTTGTCTGCAAATCAAAACCCCACGTCTCAGAGTGTACTTACACCAAATTTGTTTGAATTTCATCCAATATATTTTTTGCTAGAGAGCTCTAAACACCTCCTCTTTAATTATGGCTACACTGTATAATACTATGCATTATGGGATGGGCCACTACCCAGACTAGTTTCAACCTTCATTGAAGTCTCAATCAGTGGTAGCCAGACTCAAAAGAGATACCAAGGTTGAAGTAATGCAGATGTCATATATTTCCAATATACAAGTAGTCAAAAAGGTATTACCCCTTATTACGAAAATACTCTGGATTGGAGATAGATGTTGAAAAATTTTTCACTTGGTTATACTATAAATTAAAATGCCAAGTAATTATATTCTTGATTTGTATATTCTTCATAAACCAAGTATCTTCATGACTGGGCAACTGTATAACAGGCAAGCAAGTGACTTTACCAAATTGCCTGCCTCGCTCCCACTGATGAGACCTCAATAAAGATCGAAACTGGTATGGGTAGTGACCCTTCCCATAATGTATAGCATTATACATGTCTGTAAGGTTATGTGCCTTAGTGAATTTTAGTGAATCATATGAAAGCAATAATTATTGGCATTAGTGAGACCTTGGCTAATAGAGGAGGGCATCTTAACAGGAATAGAATGCGATGAATATTATTCAGGGATGACAGACAAAGAAAGAAAAGATAAAAAAAAAAGAAAGAAAGAAAGGGAGGGGAGATCACTAATGATTGCAAAAAAATTAAATCCGGTCAGAGTAGAGATTCTAAATGGTGGTGGAAGTATAGTCTAGTATAGCTTATGTTCACATATTTGAATCACCTTATGGATGATTCAAATATGTGAACATAGACTAGATGGAAGGGGGGGGGAGATACAGTTACTGAGCAATTGCTACCTTAGACAGTACATGATGGAAGGGATTTGTGTTTCAAATCCCTTCCATCGTGCACTGTTTAAGGAAGAGATTCATGTCACAAGAATATTAGATTGAGAAATACCATCTGAGAACATGTATATCAATAAGGAAACTGTTTTGTTCCCAACTGGAGAAAGTGTCAATGTGGTTTTAACTTGGAAGGTGGCATATCATATGAGAGTTTTGAATTAAAAAATATGGAACTATAAAAGGCAAATAATTATATCCTGAGAAGGCAGCTTGAAGCAGAGCCTCATATGAAAAACTGAATGGTAGAGCAATCAATGCATGCAAAACCATCAAAGCATATAAAGAAAGCTGGAAATGACTGTGTCTATAAAGTCAGGAAAATCGACTGCATAAGAATTCAATAGATGAATATGACTGTGAAGGAAGAGTTGACTAAAAATAAAATGTTGTGTATCCAGTGCCAGGAGAAAAGTGATGAACAAGCCAGGAGCAGTATAAAAAGGAGATCAGGACAGAGTTATGGTGAGGAAGGTGAAATAAGGCTATGAAAAACAGTTAGCTAAATGGAAAGAAAATTCAAGAGAATTTTTCACAATGTAACAAGGAAAAGAGACCATGGAAGAATAACCTTAGTGAATGCAAAAGGAATGTGATGTATTGAAGATTCAACAAGCTGAAGTTTAAAGCAAGAGGAGGAAGAAGAAGAAGGAGGAGGAGAAGAATGCAAAAGGTATGAAAGTGTCAATTTCTAAAGAAATTACAGCGTTAAATGACAGCTTTAGTAAGTACAAACCCAGGCAGATTGTTTATTTGGATGGGGAGGGGGGAACAAATAATATGATGGAGATGGACGAGTTGAAGGTACTGAAGCTATTGAAAGAGCCTGATTTTAAATCAGTCTTTTTCAATAACTTTAATACTTCCAGCTTGCGTTGAAACTGGTGCAATTCATAATGAGTTGCTTTTCAAATTTCTTTATACAGTAACAAAGTTAGAGGAGGTGCTGGTACTCATTCATTACTAGCATGAAAAATTGAAAATTAAAAAGATATGAAAGAAAGCAAAAATTATTTACTGATATTTTCACTTCATGATGAGATAATGTTTTTGGAATAGCAGCATATAAATATATAACACCCAGTATATTAAGCATAAAATTTATTGTGCAAGTAAATAAAAATAAGTAAAACGTATATGACAATTTTCAATAAAAATTTTAAACAGCAAATATAAAAAAAAAAGTTTTATAAGTGAATATCTTAACAATAGACATAGTGAAAAATGTAAATTTATTAAATAAACCTAGGTAAACATGCAAAAACTTACTGAACATTACAGCTTTCTAAATATAATGCATCATTATGTCACATATCACTATTGCCCATGCATTACTATGGCATGCAGTAAAAAAAAAGCATTGCTGATAAGTATCTCTGGAGGTGTCATTACATTTTTGATGAGATTAATTAAGAACTGCATCCAGAAGTGGTTAGATAGAATCTTGATTCCTTATGACAACCTAACTTTATTTTAATAAAGGTAGGTCCTTTCTTTAGCAATTTGCTAATGCCTTATAAGAGGTAACTACAGAATTTGACAAGGATAATGGATATACATAATAATTTTGGATTTTGAAAAGTCATTTAATAGGATTTTACATTAGAAACTTGATGAAATGATGGATGTGGATGAAGTGGAGGTATTCAAGTTATTATAAGAGCCCGATTTGATCAAAGGCAGAAATGTATGGGATTGATGCAATCATATAAGTCTCAACACAAGCATGATAAGAAAGGATATGGATAGGGAGTAGTATAAAGAACCTTACTGAAAGTATAAAACACTTTCAGTAAGGTTCTGAATCTAAGAGAAGGAAATTGACTGGTAGTATACCACACAGTTCTATACTTGGGTCAACATTGTTTAACTTACATGTTTATACCATTGGAAATGGTATGAATAGCAATGTACAGAATTATTTGCCAACGATCCTGACAAGTCCTGGCAGGTTGATCTGAACAAACTGGTTCAATGGGTAAATGACAATCACTATTCTATGTCTAATTTCAAGTTTATACATTTTGGTCAAGGATATTGCAGGAAGAATATTAAAGTAATGGTAATTTGTGCAACTGAATGATGGAGACTTAGAGATCTGAGGTTGAAAGCACACAAATAGTTCAAATTTGTGGATTACAATGAGAAGTGGTTAAGTAACCCCATCAGGTCACTGTAATGTTAAAGATGGCAATAACTTTAAGCAAGAAGGAAGTTATTTTTCCACTGCACGATGTTTGATCTAGACCACATCTTGACTACAGTGTTCACGTGGGTTCAGCAAAGTTTAGGAAACAAGTGAAAAGATCTAGCAGAGGGTAACTAAGATGACATCTTACCTATGGAAATGTGCATATGAAAACAGACCAAGTGTATGAGATCTTCTAAGTCTGAATAATAAACAAGAAAGGATATATGATAGAAACATGTTAAATTACTAAAGAAGGGCTCTTCCAGTAGAGATTCAAATGAAATGTTGCAGGTTATGGAAGGTGTGTGGTGGGTGGGGGAGAACTGGAGGTCATCCCTGAAAATTAAGTAAAGACATGGTTAGGAAGCATGTGAGATCCTGAGATGAAAACACATTTGCCACATCATGGGATGTGGCAAGTGTGTGATATGATTTCTTCTTTTCCTTCACTGCCTCTTTAACTTCCTGTGTCCACCATGGAGTCCTGATTTTTCTATCTTTGCAGACAACTTCACCACATGCCTCTCTGGCTGAATCAATCAGGGTTTTCTTCAAAGCTTGCCATTGAATCTCCAAGGTTTGGTTCCTGTTCTCAAACTCTTTCATTTTTCCTTCAATAATCTTTGTGTATTTTAGTCTACAGTTCACATCTGAGAGCTGCTCAACTTTTATTCGCTTTAAAACTTTCTTACATGTTATTCTTTTCAATACGAAATTCAATTTTATCCTGCTCAAGACTAAATAGTGATCACTTCCAATTTCAAATCCTCTATACACTCTGGTGTCCTGCACCAGGGAGAAAACATCACTATCAACAATAACATAGTCAATGAGATTTTTCTTATTCCTTGCCTCTTCTCCCCATGTGAATTCATGTACATTTTTATGTTGGAACATGGTGTTAGTAATAACCAGTCCATGTCCTGAGCAGAAATCCAACAGGTATTTGCCATTATTATTAGCTTTGCTCTTTTCTCCAAATTTTCCCAAAATATGTTTGTATGTCTGACAATCATTTCTTACTCTGCTATTCAGATCCCCAACAAGGACCAACTTTTCCTTTTTCATTGTGTCAGTTGCTTTTTCTAAAGCCTCAAAAAATTCCTCCACTTCTACCATAGTAGAACTTTCTTTGGGACCAAAGGCACAAATAAGTCTCATTGTCCAATTCCCCATTCTGATTTTTGCCCACATCACTCTACTTGAGATTGCCTGCCATTCAAGAAGATTAGCCTCGTATTTTGTGTTGAATACTATGGCTACTCCTTCTTTTCCTTGATTGTCATTGCCTGAATATAACATTTTGTATTTATTGCTCAGAAAGATTTCATCAGTTTTTGTCTTTTTTGTTTCAGTTATCCCTATTATGTTGATCTGGTACGTATCCAATTCCTCAGCTAGATCCATTTCTTTACCATTGAGGCTTCTTATGTTGATAGTACCGATCTTTAACTCTGGTGATGTTGAGTTGGGGTGTATTTTCAGATTTGTTCCAGTAGCTGACTTTTCGCTGTTCGCCCTGGTTCTCTGGCGAAAACAACGGGGGTCTTGTTTAACCAGGCGACGCCCCAGCCAGCATGAAATTTTGTCATGTTGTACCATCATTTTTTATTTTGGTTTAACCAATAAGAATACAATTTGGTCGTCTAAATCCCAAATTGCCAGCCCAGCCTCATTCGTTCAGTATCTAGGTAGATAACCAACAGGATGCACCACGAGAAGGTGAGAATTGGATATTAGGTCAGAAGCCCTGGTCGGTTCTCCGCATTCCTTTGAAGGCTATGTGGAGGTCTCCTCTCAGTTATATAGCTTTGATCCTTAAGCACCCCACATAAATATAAAAGCATATGTAATCATAAGAAAACTGATACAAACAGTATTACAAATTCATTGGAAGTTTTTCCACTTGATATACTATAAATTAAAGTTGCCAAGAAATTATATTCTTGGTTTAACCCTTTATCCAAGCATAAGCAAACAAAGTCTGTGCCTTAAGTATTTTCAGGACTGGGCAACTTGTATATAGAGGCTAATGAGTTCACATCACTTGCCTTGGCATCCCATAATTCAAAAGCACATATCCTTACAGACATGCATAATGCTATGTATTATGGGAAGAGTCACTACCCAAGCCAGTTTAGACCTCTACTGATGTCTCATCAGTGGGAGCAGACCCAGAGGTGATACAAGACAATTGACAGTTGACATTTATGTCGCTTTTCATATTCCCTGATATCTGTTGAAGTTACAATGAGGGTAGAATTTATGAGCAGTTTGCTCGCCCTGGATGGGCATGGAGATTATGCGTCGCTGCAGGAAGTTAGAATGACTTTAGGTCTTTTGTATTTGAACATATCTGTAGCCTCGTATGGTAAAGCTTGCTGCACTATATCATTGGGGTGTATGGATGTCTTTAGGAAGAACTTAGTTGCTAAAGATTGTAAGAAAGAGAATATATAAGGAATATTTGTATCTCTATGAAGTTGATTGTTTCTAACATACCATGGGGCATTCAGAATCATTCTCAAGCACTTGTTCTGTACTCGTATTTTGATAATGTTAGTATTAGAGGTGTGGCTCCAGGCTGGAGAGTCATAGGTGATGATAGGACGAATTGTCATCTGGTATAGCTGCAATTTGATTCTGTTACTTAGCTTGCTATTTCTATTTATTAGCATATAGATCTGAGCGATGGCTTTTGATGCCTTTGCGCACATAGACTTAATGTGTTGGTTGAAAGTTAGCTTTTTGTCAAACATTACACCCAGGCATTTTGTTTCTGTCTGCCAGGGAATTTTAGTATTGAATAGTAATACGTCTCCTGCAGGAGATATTGGCATTTTCGAGAAAAGAATGGCTGAGCTTTTTTGGGGGGTTGACTTCCAATCTCCATTTGGAGAACCAACCCTCCAACTTTAGAAGGTTTTCTTGAAGCTTTCTGGTAATGAAAGGTGGTCAGAGAGATCTGGTTAGTATTGCTGTATCGTACGCATACAGGGCCAGGGTGGAAGACATTGGATTGTGCGAGATGTCCGACATGTATATAGAAAACAACAATGGAGCCAGTAGGGATCCCTGCGGCACTCCCGCCAAGATATGGTGGCACTGGGATGAGGTAGAACCATTGATTCTTGTATTAATCTATTCTGAAGATATGATCGGATTAGATGAACCATTTTTAGTGAGATACCAGCTGAGATAAGTTTGTGTAGCAGTTCGAAATGCCATATTTTGTCAAATGCTTTGGTTAGGTCTAGAAAAACAGCCCCTGTGCACTGGTGCCAGTTAAAGCTGGTGGTGATGTATTCCACAATTCTATGGATTTGTAAGGTAGTACTATGGTGCTGCCAAAAGCTGAACTGCTCTTTAGGAATGATGTCTAATTTGTTTACAGAGACTTGAAGTCGAGAGAGGATGACCTTCTCCACAACCTTACCCAGATTGGAGATGAGACTGATTGGACAATAATTGTGGTGGGGAGAGAAGTGCGGGTCCTTACCTGGTTTATGAATTGGGATTACATCAGGCTGTTTCCAGATGGAAGGAAAATAGTGAAACCTTAAGATGGCATTGATGATTAGTCAAGTGCACTACAGCTTTACAGGGCAGTAGTTTGATCACCCTATTTGAGATACCATCTGGCCCAGGAGCTTTATTGTTCTTTAGTTTTTTAATAATATCATATATTTCAACAGGTGATGTGGGTGCAATATGGTCAGCACTGGTATCTGGGAGTTTTAATACTTGTCTGACCTGTCTGTGGATTTTATATAAGTGATTGAAATCTAAGTTGTCATATGAAGGTTTGGGGGATCTGTTTTTATTTCTGATCTCAGAAATATTATAATTCTCAGTAATCTCCAGATATAGTGATCAATAGGTGAGATAGAGGCTAACTTTTCATCCCAAACTTGGTTTCTATGAGTTTTAAGTGCATCTCTCATGCCCCATTCAATCTATTAAGAACTGTTTTATCCTGAGGTGCCGAGTGTTACGAAATCTCTTCCTAGCTCTGTTCTTCTCTCTCTGATCAGGTCCATAATATCTTCGAGCAAACGACCAGGCTTGGGGGCAGATTTGTAGACGGTGGCAACTGTTATAGCAGACTTAATTTGTTGGGCGAGGCTAGTCACTGCAGATTCCACATCTTCTTCTTCTGTGCATATGTGAGGGACAGGTCCAATTTGATCTCTAAGTGCTTTAGACACTTAGGGATCAAATCAGTCCCACGATATGCATGAGCGAGAAGGAGGAGACAGGTATTCTTGTTCTCCCAGTTGTAGTAGAATTGGGTTGTGATCCAATGACAGCTCATTTAGTGATTATAGGCTGTACTGAAGTTTAATGTCTTGCAGAATAGCTATATCCAGGATGTCAGCAGTAGCAAACGTAATGAGATGAGTTGGTTTGGTAGGTCCAGCCACAACAGCATAGTGTGATCCTATGTAGTTGGAAAGGATGCAGCCATTCTTGTTGGTGGTTCTACAATTCCAACCAAGGTGTTTGGAATTTAAATCCCCAGCAATAATGATGGATACTCTAACTCCTAAAATGGCATTCAGATCAGTGTGCAGTAGAGTTTTTAATGGTGGATTGTAAGCTGAATAGATTTTCAATCTGCTGGCAGAGCTGGTGAAAACTTCCACGCCTGTAATTTTAAGGTTAGTGGTTGGTGGGTTGTTCACAGAATGGTGCTTAATATAATTTTTAATGAAGATGGAAGTGCTACCGCCTCTGTAGTTGGATCTGTCATTTCTGTACATGAGATAACCCCATATTTTGGGGCTGTCTGAAGGTCTAAGGTGAGTTTCACTGATTAGTATAATATCTGGTTGGTATCTGTAGGTGAAATCTTGTAGCTCCAGAATTTTTTTCCTTAAGCCGTTTGCATTTCATGCAATGATCTGAAAGGAGGGTGGAATGAGTTTGTTTTTATTCGTTTATGATTGCTGTGAGGATGGCCTGAGTTTCCCATAGGAATCTTTCAGTGGAGGTTGCTGAAGGATTTGACAGGCTAAAATCTTGTAGCATGTTAGCTAGAGAGGCCGTAATAACTGCTGTCAGATTAGTATGTGCTGTTGGCTGATTTTGTTCCGATGTTGGTTTGTTTGTGTGGGCCACATCAGCATAACTTCTTGTTTGCCTTTGGCTTCCACTGTCTTTGAAGGTCACTGACTGTTGCTGCCGAATCTCAGGCTGTGGAGCAGGGGGGGGGGGCCTCAGGTGTTCTTTTACTAGAGGAAGAGGGCGGTTTAGCTGTTTCCATCAATCTGTTATTTGGGTGCTGAGTACATCCCTTGTAGTTCGCTGGATGAGGGCTACCACAGTTGGCACATTCAGCCAAGGTAGCTTTTGGCTTTGTGCAAGTTTTTATGGGGTGGTTCTTAGCACATTTCAGGCATTTGTACTCTGCCTTGCAAAGCCTTTGAGCATGGCCAAATTTTTGGCATCTATGGCACTGACCAGAGATGCCCTTTTACGGAGTGGCTCTGGGGTGATCCCGAGTCCAAAGACTGATGTTAAATCATAGATATTCTTATAGGCTTTGTGGATTTCAACTAAGCCCAGAGGCATAGGGGGTTTTGTCTGCTTTAGTCATTCTACTGATCTTAATAGGTGGCAGGTCCTGGTGGTGGAGATCCACCTCAATTTCATCTGTAGTTATATCCTCTGCGACACCCCGCAGTACCACCTTCAGATTTTTCTCCGAACCAAGAGAATAGGTGTGGTATTGAATATTGCTAGAGTCTAACGCTTTGGTTAGTTTCCTGTAGTCTGTCACAGTAGCCGGCTGAATTTTTATACCATCATCTGTGTTCTTGGCCGAGAGATACTGTATCTGTGAGTTTACAATGGTGGACCTTAAGTGTATCCATCTTTTCTTTTCCCGGAGGACTATCAATGAAACCTTCTCTTTTTCGTGGCAGTCGAGGGATTGGAACTGGGAGTATCCTCATCCATACCAAAATCTATGGGAGGTTCTGTGTCAGAGGGTTTGTGCTTCTTGCACACACGTACATCTTCAAAGTCTGGGGGAGACTGCAACTGAGTAATGAGCTCCTCACTTGTATCATCCGAGTTATCTTCTGTGACTGCAGAGAGTGGGAATGAGTCAAAAAGTTTAACTTCTCCCAGTCAGCCATCACTCAGAAGTTTTCCCAATCTGAGGAATTCATTATAAACTTTCTCGAAAATGGTCTCGTTTAGAGGTTTTGCCATGGTAGTGAAGCGTTCACAGTCAGGTGTCTACCATCAGTGTGGTATATAATTTAGTAGGCCCTGTGATTAGGCTTAGAAGATGTTTTCCGATAGAACTAAAGATTTGGAAATTAAAGTATTTACTCACCTGCAACTTACAAAAACTTTTCATAATCAAAATGCTTGATCAACACATGTGAATATAATACTCGTCACTATAGCATAAATCGCTACAAACATTATCAATCAGATTCCCAATTCACCATCAATAATACATGAAACTAACATGCAAGCCACCATCTTTTTCACTCACACTCAAACTCGGCGTGATACAAAGTTGAAGTAATGTAGAAGTCATGTTTTCATATACGAGTAGCTAAAAGGTGTCACACCTTATTATTAAAATACTCTGGATTAGAGATAGTTGTTGGAAGTTTTTGCACTTGTTTATACAATAAATTAAAGATGCCAAGAAATTATATTCTTGGTTTAATCCTTTATCCAAACGTAAGCAAACATAGTTTGCACTTGAAGTAAGGCAAGTGATGTGAAGTCATTAGCTTCTATATATGAGTTGCCCAGTCCTGAAAATACTTCAGGCGTAAACTTTGTTTGCTTACAATTGGATAAAGAATTAAACCAAGAATATAATTTCTTGGCATCTTTAATTTATAGTATTACATATTTCTATGGAATATGTAATACATACAGTATTACATAATCCATATGTAATACTGGGAGGAAAAACTGGCAAGCAGGTTTTTCCTCCCAGAAACTTGGGGGTTTCATCCCGTAAACTCAAAAAAACGACCGTAGAATCCACTTTATTTCAGACATTAAATACGAGTGTTAGGGACTACGAGATGGCGGCACTTGTTGAGCCGTCTCTCTTCACTGTGTGCCACTTAATTAGTGATAACCTTGGGCCAGCTATCTCTTATTGGGTACCAGTGGAGATTGAACTGCCCACTCAGTCTCCAAAAGTTAGATAGGGCTAAAAATGGCCTCGCCTACTCCCTGTATATGGGAATAAAAAGCCGTTAGCTGATTTTTATTTTATTTTATTTTTTTTTTTTTATCCACTCTAGTTTGACTATCAATTTATCATGCAGTAATCTATCAAAAGCCTTTGCAAAATCTAAGTATACTACTCTGTATCCATCCCAATGCAGCTGTTAGCTTATTGTATTAATTTGTAATAATTTGTAGTAATTGTAATTTGCCAGCCTATCCAATGAAGCCGTCACCTTATTGTAATAAGTAAGTAGATTAACTAAAACATGACCTCCCTTCAGCAAATCCATGAGGTCCATAAAAGTTAATATCATTGTCAACCCAATTCTGAATTCTGGTTCTCACCAGCCTCTTCAACATTTTATCCACAACTGACAAACAGATAGGCCTATTATTTGTTTGCTTGAGTTCTGTCACCTCCTTTATGAAGTGGCACAATCTTGCCTTCCCTCAACTCCTTTGGAACTTGACCCAGTGCAAGATTCATATTAAACAAATATGTCAGGCAGATGCCAAATCCCTGGTACATTCCTTCAAAAGACATGGTGATATATTATCAAGTCCCACAGCTTTATTAACATCGAGTTTGCTCAATTCCCCATATACCTCGTGCTCACTTAAAATCATCTTACCTCATCATCCAATGCTCTAAAACTTTCGATGATGTCACATGCACAAGAATGAAAGACCTTTATGAAATGCTCATTAAATATCTCATCTCTATCTTCTATCTATCACCTATCACTTCTGCAGAGGTGATAGATGATATCAACTCTGCAGAAGTTGTTCTTATACCATTTTCTCCAATCAATGCCACCCTTCCATAATAATTTTTCTTTGTGGGCTACATATCAAAAGAACTCCCTAGAATTCTTTGGGCTTCACTAGCTAACTGTTGCTCATACTTTATTTTTGCTACCCTTACTAACCAAGTCATCCCTCCTTGCCTTAAAGTCCTTTTACATTTATATACAATGTACTTCAAATTATACTTATGTATTAATTATAAATAAGTAAAAATTGCCAATTTAAATGCACATAACTGTCAGTAAAAAGAACCTCAGCATAGTAAAGACAATCAAATCTTATTAATTTTTTTTTCATAGCAAAGTGAAAGGTGGGATTTCAGAACCTTTCTAAATTAGAATCTGCTTGATATGGAATATTGTGTCACACCCAAGTTTTACTTGATTAAATACACATAACATGCATTTCAATAAAATATAAACTTATATTTATATATAAATATATATATAAACTTATATTTATATATTTTATATATAAATATATATTTATATATAAAATATATATATATATATTTTATGTTAAAGATACCAAGCTATTTTAAACTTGGTTTTACTCCATTTCCCAAGTAAGCAAACAGACAAACAAGTCAAGTTTGCACCTGCAAGTGTTGCAAGTCTAGCTGATCCTACAGGCAGTGCAAGACCAAGGCAACTCATGGTAAAAGCAGAATAAGCTCTGATCACTAATCTTAATATTTACCCTTAATGCAAAGCACATCTCCTAGAGGAGATGTATGATGTTTTGTGTTAAAGGCAAGGGGGCCACTACCCAGACCGGTTTCGACCTTTATTGAGGTCTCATCAGTGGGAGCCAGGCTAGAAATACCAAGATTTTAGTAATACAGAGCTTATAAGTATTTTACCAGAACAAGTTACCATAAGGTGTTTTAACCTTATTAAATAAAAATCTCAGGAGGAGATATAAATGTAGAAAGTATTTTACCTTGGGTATAATAAATGTTAAAGATACCAGGCTATTTTAAACCTGGTTTTACTCCATTTCCCAAGTAAGCAAACAGACAAACAAGTCAAGTTTGCGCCTGAGAGCATATTCTACTTTTACCATGAGTTGCCTTGGTCTTGCACTACCTGTAGGATCAGCTAGACTTGAACACTTGCAGGTGCAAACTTGACTTGTCTGTTTGCTTACTTGGGAAATGGAGTAAAACCAGATTTAAAATAGCTTGGTATCTTTAACATTTATTATACCCAAGGTAAAATACTTTCTACATATTTATTTTATATATATATATATATATATAAAAAAGCTTATATTTTAATGAAATAAATAATTTATTTAATTTCAAAATTAACAATATAATCTTTTACTAATCTAAGTTATCGATGAATCCCAAATATTTCAAGTTAACACTTTTATTATTCCAAAGTTCAAATGTAAAATGCTAACTTCTGTAAAATAAATTTCATCTCCCACCTCAT
This sequence comes from Typopeltis vanoorti, assembly GCF_054136105.1. Taxonomy (NCBI): domain Eukaryota; kingdom Metazoa; phylum Arthropoda; class Arachnida; order Uropygi; family Thelyphonidae; genus Typopeltis; species Typopeltis vanoorti. The sequence goes on from NC_143554.1 coordinate 14,562,285, forward strand.
TTAAGATAAAAACAAGAATATAAGAAAAATGTAAATTTACCTTTTTAGTCTCATAAAGGGACACAATGATAGAACCAAGTGATATTAAAAAAATGCAAGTGGCGTAGTAGTAATAGTTATCACTGATCCAGAGTATAATGCTAGCAACTTGGAAAATATAGAATGGATTCAGAACCTAAAAAGATGACAGTATACTTCATTACTACAATTTTCTAGTATTTTATACATTGTACAACAACTTAACTTACCTGTTCTTTATTGCATGTTATATAAAATTTACATAATACTGGTTTCCTATGAACAAAGGCAGGCTTTGTCAAACAAAGAGAGACAAGAACATTATGCACTGTTCTCCAACTTACTGGCAAGAGCAACCTATACACAGAAGACTGGAAGCTGTTTTCAGTTAGGGAGACTGTGACCTAAGAAAAGTGTTTATAAAGTACTTCATATGTACATTTTCAAAATGATGGTTCATTTTACTGTTACCTTCAGTACCACCTAAACATGCCTTTTCTCTTGCAAAAGTATATCTCAATTGATCTATCCTTACCTACAGTAATACAAAAATCACCAGATAGAATTAGATCTCTCTCTCTCTCCTGCCATGAAAATTGCATCAGTCACTAGACATTCTTTTATGTTTGATCAAAATGCTATTTTTAACTCATCCAGCTAATAACTTTATACAAATTCAAAATCCATCCATCAACAGAATACTTCTCATGTGTTTGGGGGTCTCATGTGCTCTGCAGGTACTGTTTGTCCATGGTTACTGTTCCAGTGAAATGGCAGCTGCCATTCCTCCACTTTCTTTTGGGCTTGTTAAAATAAGAGTACTAGCTGCCTAGCATCCCCTTTTCAGTGCAACTGAAAACACACCAAGCCTACTTCTCCTTCTCTTTTATTCTATCTACCTCTGTCCTCAGGAATGGTCTTCCTCACAGAGCATCCCAAAGAACTACAATCTGCAACTATTCAAGAAAAATGTCAATAAACCTCTTTCCAAATCCTAAACTGCACCCTCACTCCACACACACACACACACACACACACACACACACACACACACACACACACACACACACACAGCATTAGGGTGCTTATAGGTTCTTCTGCCTCTCATGTATGAGACCAATTAAAAAAAAGATATTGAAGAAACTACTGATGCCATGTTAATGGCAGGAGAGACAGAAGGTAAATGCCAGTCAAAACAGAGAAAGAGAGATCTAATCTTGTCTGGTGACTTCTATATTACTGAAGCTAAGGTGAGCTGAGATATCCCTTTTGCAAGAGAAAAGCCTTATTTTGGTGTCACTGAAGGGGATCATACTGTCCTCACCCTCACTGATGGATGATATGGAGATTAACATGTAAGGCACTAGTTGAAGATGATCTTCAAGGCTGTAATGTCCATAGTTTTTCAAATGAATAGGATCAATGGAACATACTGTCATCAAGAAAGTAGTGAATACGATTAGTAGTGATTGATAGCAGGTCATTTATTTATAGAAGAAAGAGGGAAGGTGTTAAAACAAGAGGCAGTCCTGCACTGCTAGTGAAGCTTGAAGCGAGGAAGTCACCCATCACAAATGAAGTGAAAGAGAGAAAGCTGGCTGTCCAATTATAAAGGGTGGCAGGTAGGGCACAGGATGGTCATATACTTTAGCAAACCTCAATGCCAAATATGATTAAAAGTTCTGGAAACATCAAGAGTAACTGAATGTTTCTCCGCACCTTTTCATGGCATATGTCCGAGTAGGTGATGTAGACTAAAAGGTTAGTCGACCATGGACCTTGAATGTCATAATCCATACTGGTAGTCAATGATTAAATGGTGGGCCTTTAGATAATGGAGAAGTTGACTGACTGATGACTCTACATCATTTTGGAGAGGACAGAGTGATGATGATGACTGATCACTAGTTTAATGGTACACTTCTATCTCCCTTTTCTGGAATAGGCTGGATATATGCTAGTTTTCCAACTTGGGTTAAGTGCAACATAATTATTGAGGATTGAAGAGACAATATAGGATAGGTGTTAGCTAAGAAGCAGAATGTTTGAGTACAGTTAGAGATCTCTTTGTCATAATTAATTCAAATATCTCACAAGCAGTTTGTTTCTGCTTTATACTTTTTCTACAACTGCTTCTTCAATGGGCACTGTCTCAATGAAATGACATCTGGCAATTGTCCAGCCTTCACTAATTATGTACAATAGCATCAGCAGTAGCTTCCCAACATCCATTTATAGTATAACTACTAACACCAAATCAGGATTTCCTATTCCTCTTTTCCTCTGTCTACCTTTATTCCAAATTTCATATTCCAAACTAAATTATTTATTAAGAATTTATAAATTATTTATTATTTATTTATATTTATTTTAAATGCCATCACAAGATCACCAGCAAGTAATGTATTTGGAGATCTAAAATAGCAGGACTGAAATATTCTGAACTGATGTAAAGACATTATTAATGATTATTAATATTCGTTAAAACTTTGACGAATATTAATAATCATTAATAATGTCTTTACAGGGGATTACTTTGAAGAGCTCAGCCAGCTCTACTCCAATTAATATATGTACATATTAATTACTACAGTAATCCCTCAATTATTCAACCACTGTAGGAAAACAATTAGCCAACTGGATAACTGGGCTACATAATCGAAGATTCAATTACATGCTGCAGTACCAGATGCTGGTGGATGCACTAACACATTCAAAGGTTGGTTTAATTGAAGATTCATTGTTCTGAAGATTGGATAAGTGAGAAATCACTGTAGATTTATTCAATCACCTCTTATACAAATGTAACAAAGATTCTCATATCAAAATTTAAAATGGGTCTATAATCCATATAAATTTAATTACCTCATGAATAAACAATCTCAAATATGATTTCACTTCTATATAAATTCCATTTGGTCCATACAGCTGCTGCCTATGAAAGAGTTTATTTATATAGTTATTTGTCAATTAAATGGCACATTCACAAAGGTCTTGCATAATGTGTATAAATCATTAAAGAAAATTTTACAAACGTTTATATATATAAACTGGAACAACAAGCTCCAACTCAACATCTAGAAGAAGAAGAATAAACCCAACATCAGAAGAACTGAAGACAGAAACCATCAATATAAGGAGTATTAATGGAAAGGAAACTCAACATACAGAAGAATTCAATAAGTATCACATGAACATAAATGGCATTACTGAGACAAAAACAAGTGAGATCTTACTAAATAATAAGTATAGGATGCTATTTTCAGATAATAATGATCAAGGAAAGGAAGAAGTAGCAATAGCATTCAACACCAAACATGAAGATAAACTTCTTGATTGCAAAGTAGTTTCAAGTAGAGTTATGTGGGCAAACTTCAAAATGGGGAAATGGACAATGAAACTTATTTGTGCCTATGGTCCCACAGAAGGTTCTTCTAAGAAGTGGAGTAATTTTTTAAATGATTAAAACAGGCAGTTGACATAAATTTGAATGATATCTTAATATCATTCAAATTTATGTCAGCTTCCCCCCCCCCCCAAACATCACACATCTCTACTCTTTGGCTATCTATATAGCAGGGGTGGGAAACCCCTTGCCCATGAGCGAAATTTCGCCCGCGAGTCTATTTCAATTCGCCCCTTTGCTGATGTACTAGTATGTACATGTAAATAAAATTTTATAATAATTTAAATTTATTTAAATTCAAATAATTAAATATACAAAACCAAAAATAGCTATGTTAAATATAATATGATCATCATACGTCTGGTAAGATATATATTGCACACTACATACACTATATATAAGAGTTAAAATTTACCAGTCACCTGCAGAAGTTTTTAAAATAGCAATTTTTGCCCTTGATACTAAAAAGGTTCCCCAACCCTGCTATATAGGTTACTTCTAGTGGAAAAACAAAAACATGTAAGGATATTGGTTATTCCCTTCTCATCCTCCCCCTGCAAATTTTTACATATAGGGTTTTGATAAGCATGTTCTTGATCCCATTTAATCCCATTTAAGCCTTTATCTAGCTGAAGCATATCAATGAGGTGCTTTTAATTTGGCCTCATGGACTAGACAGATTATTCCTTTTATGACTGAACAGTCGACATCAAAGAAAAATATAAATTAAAGATACCAAGAAATTATATACTTGGTTTAATGCTTTATCCAAGTGTAAGCAAACTAAGTCTTCACCTGAACTATTTTCAGGACTGGGACAACTCGTATATTGAAGCTAATGACTTCATATCACTTGCCTTAGTATCCCATAATGCAAGGCACATATCTTGCAGACATGTATAGTGCTATGCATTATTGGAAGGGTCACTACCCAGACCAATTTTGACCTTTACTGAGGCCTCATCACTGGGAGCCAGAACCAGAAGTGATACCAAGGTTGAAGTAATGCAGAAGTCATATTTCCACATACAAGTAGTCAAAAGGTGTCATATCTTATTAATAAAGTACTCTGGATTAGGGACAGATGTTAAAAGTTTTTTTCACTTGGTTATACTATAAATCAAAGATGCCAAGATACTAAGGCAATTAATGTGAAGTCATTAGCTTCTATATACGAGTTGCCCAGTCCTGAAAATACTTCAGGCACAAACTTTGTTTGCTTACACTCGGATAAAGGATTAAACCAACAACATAATTTCTTGGCATCTTTAATTTCTATTATAACCAAGAGGGAAAACTTCCAACAAAAGTGCTATTTATACCATACCATTGTAGTGTTTTAATAAATTTTCTCTTGGGACCTTATGGCTGTTCAGATCTACAAAACTTAGATACAGTTCCTTGTAATACTTCCATGATTTATCAACTATCTGAAAGTGAAACTCTGATCCTTCCTTCGTTCCTTACTGTGTGATGGTACAGTAGCCGTGAGTCCCCCTTTTACGGGGGGGGGGGGGATACACACCATCTAGTCCCCCGAAATTTTACCTGGGCTCTGGAACCGGCACAGGCTGACGAATCAGGCCTATGGCTGGGTCAGTATTTCTGGCTGTATTCCATGTGTGTGTTCACGAGGCCGGTTTGCCTGCTTGCTGGATGAAAAACCCCAGATAAACTGGTGGAAAAAACCCTGTTGCCCACACCCAAGACCAGCTAACTTGGCTATGGCTGGGGAAAATCCTTAAGTTCCTCGCATCATCGATGGGAATCAAACTAGGACACTCCTTCCCCAGGCATATGGTTGTAAAATGCAAAGCCACTAGGCTAACCGTGCAGACACTCTGATCCTGATCATTCCTAATATGATCTGAACCTAGCTTGTTTTTTTCAAAGTTTCTCATCGATAATTTTTCTTACACTATTCTCAAATATGCTTTGCATAAATCTTACATTGAATGCTCAATAGAGAAATTCCACTGCAATTCTCACATTCCATTTTATTTCCCTTTTCATAGATGAGTACTGTCCGCACGGTTAGCCTAGTGGCCGTGCACTTCGATACCATATGCCTGGGGAAGGAGTGTCCTAGGTTCAATTCCCGTTGGAGACGTGAGGAGCTTTAAGGATCTTCCTCAGCCATAGCAAGCTAGTTGGTATTGGGCATGGACAGCAGGGTTTTTTCCCCAGTTTATCCTGGGGTTTTTCATCCCACAAACAGGCAAACCAGACCTGTGAACATACAGGATACAGCCATAGGACATATAGACGAAGACAAAAAAGGAGATGGGCACCATCTGTCTTAATTCATCGCCCATTAGACATTCATGGCTCAGCCATGAGTGACCCAACAGTCCATTAAGGACTATGCAAGAGAATAGGATAGATGATTACTATGAGAGCTGTACTCTTATCATATGGAATTCGAATATCACATTGCCTCCTGAATTATGTAGTTGGAATAGCTTAAGAAAGCATCTCCACTAAACACTGATGGTTTTTTTCTCCTTAAGTATTGATAAATACTTCTAATTGCATTCCACTTGAATAATTTTACAACTGTTCTGCTACTTCTTGTTTCATTTAATAGTCTCTCAAAATAATTACTCCAAATCTTTAGGATATCTTTATCTTCAGTTTTCACATTACATCTATTTATGATTTCTTTTACAGTACTCTTTCCTTCATTTCTAATCTTTTTCAATAGTCAACAACTTGCCACTGTCTTGATATTTATGTTCTATATTGTTACCAAAGTCTCACCCAGAATTTTTTTTAGTTTTTTGCATACTCTAAATGTTCATGTTCATTATGAACTTTTGAAATAACTCTGAACCAATTTTTCCCCAACTCTTTTATTCTCTCTCTCTCTCTCTGTTTTTTTTGGAAATGCCTTTCTCACACCATTTTACCAAAAGTCTACAATTTACAGCTATTCAAGAAAAACACATTAACAAATTCCCTCTTTTTCTCTAACTACTTGTACACACGTGATACTCTTGTGTTAAAGGTTATGTCATCTTTCATGAGGGACATAATATTACTATCATCATCGGAGACCTGTAGTTTTTTTTTTTATTTAATTATTTAATCTAAGATATGTATTAATAATAGAAAGGACTTTGTATAAAAATAACATTCAGATCGTTTTAATTATTCCTATATTAATAGTAGAAGAATTTGTGTCCATCATATTTAATTATATATTATTTGAATTGAAAAATATCCTTTTATTTTATTTCTGTATGTAAAGGTGTAATGTTATGTAATGCTTATGCTTATGTACTGCTCTAATTATTGTCATGGAGACGAAGTTAAAAATAGAAAGCGTGAGCATAGTAGTGCGTGAGTTATGGATGTGAGATGGAATTGATATGAGCTAGACGGTGAGAACAAGTTTTGGCGGGAAAAACGGAGTGAAAATATATAAACAGAAAGAGAGAGTAAACAAGAGCAGTGAGTAGCAGTTGGGCAGCAGAGTCAGCACTAGAACTAGGGAACTAGGGACTGAGTACAATTAGAGCACTCAGACAGTAATGGCACCGAGAACAGTACAATAGAGATGAGGAAATAATTTATTGGCAGCACGGAGTTAAATAAGAGGCTGTAGTACAAAGAATTAAGTGCTGTGATCAGATTACAAAGGATCAAAATGTAAATTGACAACTCAGAATATTGATATGGACTTTTGAAGTTAATGTTGTATTCCAGAGCTTTCAAGGAAGATTAGTAGAAAGCTGATTCTATTGTAAAGTAGTATATGGGGAATAAGTAGATTTTCTAGTGCAAGTGTGTCTGCCTATGTGATGTGCAGAAATTAAAGATTAAGTTAATTTAAAGAAGATTACTTTTGAAATGTGTAGCTCCAGTGTAATAATTGACTAAATTTTTAAGTGTGCCTCAGTCAATAATTTGTGCAAAGATTTATTCCGGTAAGAACAATTGTACTTTATAGCATTTTAGAGTGAAGTTATAAGAGTTATCTCCTTCTGTTAAATCCTAACATTAACTGTGGTGTTTATGCTAAAATTAGCCGAAGCTAGAAGATTAACAGTCTTCCCTCCTTAAAGTGATAGCTATCTCTTGACTGAGCTATGTGATAGATAAAGAATACTATTGTAAAAATATTTGCTGTGAATTTCAGTGGTAAAGAACTTTAGAACTATCTTTGCCTATTAAGGAGAAATTAGATTTTGAAGCTCAGTGTTTAATACAAAGAGTTGAGTGAATGTTATGTGTGGTTGAACTGAGTTATTTTTGCAATATCTTGTATCCAAAGTATGTTTATGTATATATTATATAACCTTGCATTAAATGTTATGTTTTATTGATTTCAATTTGTTGTTAGCCTGATTCTTTTCCACTGCACCGTTCATAAAATTATCACACCTAGCGGGAACCTAAAATGTTAATGTAAAATTCGACCTATATATAAACAATAGACTGCTAAAGTTAATTAATATTTGATTACACTATTTTGCATAGAAGATTCTGAATATAGGGTGGTGCAGTATAATAGAAATTTCCCTAGATTAGTAATCAACACACAATTAATTAACCTTAATAAGAACAACGTTAAAACAAGATGGTGGATCAAAAGACAGGAAGGACGATCCAACAATGGCATGAAGGGAAATTTAAGGAAGCCTGTGAGATCATTATCAAGCACCCCAATCTGAACAATAATGATGGTCTATAAATCCCAAACATATGGAAGGCATATATTTGACCCATGAAACCTTCCTCACTAAGAACAACTATAAACAGGACTGTAGAAAATCCAGTATCTTAAATAACAATTGTAATACTGAAAATAGGACATCATTGTTTCTAAAAGAAAAGCATCTGTAAGAAAGAATGTTTAATCCTGTCATCATAAATAGAATTTAGCTTGATGTAATTTATAAATATATATTTTTTTTTTCCACAGAGGTCATGCCAGTAGAATAACTTTGGATCAAATCATTGTTTCTCTAGCTTACAGTTAATAATGTAACTCAGCTTGTCTTGTATATTTATGTAAGATCCAGATGATGATCTTGATATGAAGATCGAAACGTCGGGATAATAAAAAAGTTTTTTTTAACACAGTTGTAAATTCCATAAAATTTTTAGATGAATAATACATGTATATATCCAAATATTTAAACTCTTAACTTTTCATAACCAAAATAAAAATCTTTAATTTACAAATAACAAATATATGCAACATCAAATCAACTACTTAACTATGGAAGTGCAATGTATTCTTCACATCACAACTCCAAACAATATGAAAAATATTTTAATTACACAGCTTTCCTTCAGTTTTCATAAGTTACAGTTATCATCTTGTATGGACAAAACTTTTTAAATTTCGGTTTCTTGCTTCCTACAGAAACTTTCGTTCTTTCTTGAAATTACATAAGAGAATGATTAACAGAAAATTGTTCTTATGACAGCAACTTAAGTCAGTTAAATTCTCTTACATCTTAAAATCACAGAACACTGAAGAAAACATGTCCTGGCTGCATCGAATGCACTTTGGTAACTTCACTTTCATACAGAAAGTAGCAGTAAGGTCCATTAAATCAACTACTGAAATCCTTGTCAACAGTTTTATCACTTCGGAACAACTCTGCCTTCTATTAGAAAGCTCCTGAAGAAATAATTAAAGCCATATCAGCAGCTTCAATAATTCTTAAGACTGAGAATCCCAAATAAAACAAAAACTTTACTGTACTCATTTCTATATTAACCAGGAAAAGTTTCGAACTCAATAAATTCTATATGGATTAATGACTACAATAAACTCCACATTATGAAACAGCCAGAATTTATAACAGTTCTTCGTTACATAAGGTTTATGTACTGATGTATATTCATTTAATCACTCTGATGATATATTGGTGACTTTCACTTCTCTCATAACTAACATTGCTGTAAATACAGTATTTGTCTAGATTACCAACAACACTCATTACAAAATTTTTGAAGGCTCATACAAAATTAAGATTAGGCAGTAATATCTAATTTTAATAAATTTATTTCACATCTAAGCAAGACTTCAGGATCCAAAAACAACATCTGAAAGTGTGTTGCTCAAGACATACAAATATAAATGTTTAACTAACAAATTTTATGCAATAATACCTTATTACTAATTTCTTAACTTTAAATTTATTCTTGCTTATATTTTTAACTTGTGGGATAAGTGAATTTTAATACAGATATCCTACAATTAACTGTTTTTTAAAATATAATACAAATCATTTATAACACTTAATTGGCAGGCTGCCAATTAAGTGTTACAAATGATAAAAATTAATTTCCTTGTCCATGAACAGTTAATTTTAGTTCATTCATCTGAATGGGGAGGAGGGGGTTCGAGTTTTTGTAATAGCATCATCAATTTCCTAATCATTTAGATAATCTAGAAACAGAGAACTCTAGACACTTTGATTTGGCACCTATTACAGGTAGATATTATCCAGTATCTACCTGTAATAGGTGTATAAGGGGTGTTCAGGATTCTATGATAGCACTACATGATTAAATTTACATTATTATAATTAATCTCCTATCAACAATTTTCCCCCAAATTAGTCCATTACTTGACAGCATATGATATGATATAAATGTTAGATATGACAATATCATCATATGTAACATTTCATTTTTCTAAAGCACTTCTGACTGAATCAATCTACCTAGACATTGTCTTGCTCTGTGCTTCTTTCCTGCCATCTTGGCATCGAACACTTGTTTTGTTTATATTTCCTCACCCGTTATATTTAAATAGCCATACCACCTTAGATTAGCTCTGCTCACGAATGCTAACAATGTCAAGTCACTGAAGGGTCAAAACCAATAACTGGGAGGAGACCTCCACATTGCCTTTAAGGGATGCAGTGAACCGACTGGGGCTTCTGACCTAATGTCCAATCCTCACCTTCAAGTGCATCTCCCCAACAGAAGGTATTTGCTGGGTACAGAACAAACTGTTCTCTCTACTGGGTTAAACCACAAATACATATGATGGTGCAACATGAGGTTTTTTAATATATTTCTTACATTAACCATTCATGTTCTTTGCAAGGACTGAAAAAATTTAATAAAAATACAATATAAAATATAGAATAAACATACAAAGCAATGATAGCAAATAAAAAAGAATAACTCACTTTTCCTCTTGTTCTGTTGCAAGCATTCCATGAAAATTTTCATGAAAATCTGCGCATCTTACTCCTACATCATATCCTCTAAAGACCAAAATATTGATATACATATTTATTAATATGATATATATATAAAATATTGATATACATCATATATATTAGATATACATCGAAGAAAGCTGAATGAAGAATATAAAAATAATAAATTCTAAGTTAAAGGATAAGCAAGTAGTCTACAAATTATATGTAGTTCATATTAATGTGGTTTTCTAAGACCGAATATATATAAATAAACACACAGGCAAATACATACAGATGCCTACATCACACAGGCAGATACATTCATAAACTTTCTGATCATCAACAACAATATGGTGTCATAAAAACACTAACTCATAGAAGCTTATAACCTTTGTTACAATGAGACCTCTTCTGCTGTTTAACTCAATTATATATGCCATACTTTTTTATCCAATGGCTACAGTTCCCACACTATCAAAAAAATAATCAATCCTTCCCACAATAACCAACCTTCTCATTGGAAATATTTTAATAATGCTATCACCATCCCCTATGTCTGAGGCACATAAAAAATTAGCCAGAATCTTAAAGAAATACAATTTTTATCACTTTCAAGCCCTACTTAAAACTAACTACCCTTATCCACTCTACTAAAGACAAACCCACCTCCTCCTCCTTCAGCTCCAGATGTATACAGAGTTCCTTGTTCCTGCAATTTGACCTACTATGGACACATAGGAAGATCAGCTACCATTACATGGGAGAACATGAAAAAAAAAACATCTGCAGTCACAACTATGGTCCATCACAGTAAATTTAGAAGAGAAAGACTGTTTTTAGAATCTGCTGCTGCTCTTATGGTTGCATAAAACTTCGCAAAATATGGGAAACACTAATATTTCGAGATCCCAGTTTACATCCTAGATAGAAGGCTGCCGACAGGTGTCCATAGAGGGCATCCCAACTAGTCTTTTAGTTTTGTGCTGTCTTGTGTGTATTACAAGTCTGATATTGTACTTCCTGACAATGTCTCTGCAACTGAGATGAAATATTGGAAAAATTAAATACTATTTTTAATCCTTTCCTAGTGCTGTTTCACTCCATTAAATCTTTAACATAGGACTGAAGACAGTGTTCAATTAATTCTATATATCTGATGGAAATAGTTCTTCAAGAAAAGAAATAGATTCTTCAGATGGCATGTTTAGATATTATAACCAAGTTTGCTAAATTATCAGATTGTTTTGAATGGTTGATATTTTTTTTCTATAAAATATGAGGAATTTTTATAAAAGTCAGAATAGCCAATGTACTTTTTAAAATAGTTAAATATTTCAAATGGAGATAAGTGGAGAATTCGTTCATGCAATTTTAGGTAGTACGTATCATCTAGGAGTAATAGAATGGTAATACTTAAGTTGTTTCTGTAAATTCTCAGAAAAAAGCGTGTGGATGAACAATAAGATCATTCGTGTTTTTGTGAGCGGTAGCAATTTTGGCATCATAATCAATGGTTAACACCATTGATTATGATGCCAAACTGCTTTTTGCTTTGCTTTTAGGATGATGTCTTTATTACATTTTTTAAGTATACCTTTCATTATAAACATCCTATCATCCTGCTGTTTTTAGATGAATATCCACAGCATCATCTTGAGATAAGTATTATGTTTCTTTTACACATTAGCTACAGTATCAATTTTTGTCAACAGGTATTATTGCAAATCCACAACCATTACTTAGAATTGAAGTTTTTGAGATTCAGATGGATGGAGAGTTTTTGTAAGGCAGATGTTTTCTTTATATCATTATCATTAAATTTTTAAGGTAATGATCATTAGTCTTTTTTTATATATGAGAAATTTTACTGGAAGACATTTTATCAGTGTGGTTCAAAATTTTTGGAGTCAATGAGTTTATTAAGAAACTGTGGATATTTTCTCAGCGTAAGATTATTCAAATATGGCAGTCTGAGTTTGCTCAGAGAGTAGGGCAAAATTTGCCTTTTTTAAGAATTACTTAGGCTATTCTGAAACCTATGACCTGAGAGGTGAGAAGTGTTGTATGAGGGAGGATGTGAAAGAGTTGTTGAAAGAAGTGAAAACAAAGAGTGAGAGGGTGAAGTGTGCGAGTCTGCTACCACGATATGATAGAGGTGAACTGAGATGGAGAGCAATGATAGCTAATGAATCAAAACAAAGGTTGTGCAGAAAGAATGCTACAGAGTTTGTGGACTTATGGCCTGAATTTGAAGGACAGAAAGATTTATACAATGTGACTGCACTTAAATGGATTTGGAATAAGATGGCTGGAGAAAGGTTTGTTCACTGAGAGCGTTGAAGTGCAAAATCAGGAAAACTAAATCAATTAGGGTGGATGTAGATGAGAATATGAATGAACAAAAAATGCAGAATCTAGTCTCTCAGGTGACAATATTGAATAGGGTGGTCAATTCAGGAAGTAAAGGTGAGTGGGAGCCTAAAGGGAAGCTGCAGTTTCTATATACTAATGCTAAGAAGTATCAGGAACAAGAGGGAGGAGTTTTTAGCATTGGTTAGTGCAACTTCCCCAAAAATAACAGGCATCAGTGAGACTTGGCTAACAGAAGATGACATAGTTAAGGGATAGAATGTGATAGATTTAGTATTTTCAGAGAGGATAGAGTAGACAAGACGTGGAGTGAAGTAATGCTGATGATGGCAGATGAATTGCAGCCTACAAGACAGACAGACGGCAGTTCTTATGAGTCAACCTGGTGTGAGATTGAGGTCAATAGGACAAAATATAAAATTGGTTGTTGCTATAGGTTGGGGGCAGGGATGATGTAGAAGACATGCATCAGCAGATCAGTACAATGAGGGCAAATCGAGTAATTATTATGGAGACTTGAACTGAGAAGACATAGATTGACAGGAGGAAAGATCACATAGTAGGAAAGAAATAGAATTTATACATTACTGACAGATAATTACTTGAAGCAGAATGTGAGAGACAGGAACTTTGTGTACGAGAGTGTTATATCTTGTTATAAGATCAGATGAACTCTCCATAACTAAGGTGGATATATTGCCAACAATTGGGGGAAAGTGATCACAAGGTCTTGATTTGGTAGGTAGAAAACATGAAAATTCCAATTAACAAAAGGGTATATGTGGAACTATAAGGAAGATGATTATGATACACTTAGGAAACAGCTTGAAACAGCACCATTACAAAGTTCTGCAAGGGAAAGATGTTTGCAGTGCATGAGGGATAGTAAAGAGATATCTGGAGGAAACAATATCAAACTGAGGTCAGGAGGGTAAATCAGGTAGAAGTTTATGCATGAGCTGCAGAAAAAGAAAATGTTGTGGAGGATATATACGGAGAAAGGTGATCAGCTAAGTCATGAACAGTACTAGGATCAAGCAAGAAAGGTCACCAGCATGGTAAGGAAGGCAAAATCAGATTATAAAAAGAAATTAGCTGAAGCGGTGAAAGGAAATCTGAAAGAGTTTTGTCGTCATGTGGCAAGTAAGAGGAAAAATAACTATGGAAGGTTAACTTTAATGAGTGCTGATGGTAGAGAGGTAACAGAGGCAGATGAAATTATTGAACTACTGAGTGTCCATTTGCCAAGGGTATAACATCCAAGTCAAGATACTGCTATGGCAGAGATGACAGGGATTGATATGAGAACAGGGGTCAGTGAATTAGAGGTACTTAGGATATTGCGGAATCCGAATGCTGCAATAGAGCTGTAGAATTGAATTGGATATTAGCTCACATTTTACAATAATGTGCAAGGGAACTTGCACATTATTGTAAAATGCACATTATTGCCAATGCCTTTGACGAGGCTGTTTAATTAAAGTCTCTGCTCTGGCAAAGTCCCAAGAGAATGGAAGGTGAGGAAAATGATTCCTTTGCATAAAGGGGAACCTAAGTTTGTGGTAGCAAATATAGACCAAGCAGTATCTTGGGAGTTGTAGTAAAAGTACTGGAAAAGTTGGTCAAAAAGAGAATTCAAGAATGGGTGGATAAGAATATGTTACTCTATCAGGTGCAGCATGGCTTTGTGAAGGGAAGGTCATGTCTTAGTAATCCAATAAATTTTTATAATAGGGTGACAGTTGAGTTGGATAAAGGGAATGGCTACATGATGACGATGATGATGATAATGCTAGATTTCGCAAAGCCGTTTGTCAGGATACCACATGGAACTCTGTTATGCAAACTGCAAAAAAATGGGGATGGATAGGAAACTCTTGATATGGATAGAAAGGTGGTTGATGGACAGATACCAAAAAGCAGTATATGAATCCAGGAAAAGGCAGATGACTAGCAGTGTGCTGCAGAGCTCTGTGAGTGGATCACTGCTGTTTAATTTGTATATAAATGATATAAGAAATAATTTGAAGGGAGATATTCAGTGGTTTGGTGATGATCCAAAGTTGGGTGGGTAATAGTTAATCAAAGTGATGTAGAGAGCTTGTAGGATGATTTGAATGGATGTCAATTGAATGTGGAAAAGTATAAAGTTATGCATTTTGAGATGCAAAGATTACAAGCTATGAACCACACTGAGGGAAATCTACTCCAGGAAACTTAGGATGACAGGGATTTGGGGGGGGGGGTAATAGTAGTAGACAGAGTTTAAGTTTAGAGGGCATATTGCTAAAGCAGCCAGAGCAGCACACAGGATTACTTGGTTATTGAAGAGCACACTAACAAACAGAGATAAGGGAGTCATTACCCTTCTTCATAAAACTTGAATGCAGCCACATCTGGATTATTACACTCAGGTCTGGTCGCCTGGGTTTCTTGGGGGATGAGGAAAGGATCCAAAGGCAAGTGACAAAGATGATGAGTGGTCTATGGAATGCTCAAAGTTATGCATTTTGAGATGCAAAGATTACAAGCTATGAACCACACTGAGGGAAATCTACTCCAGGAAACTTAGGATGATGGGGATTTGGGGGAGGGTAATAGTAGTAGACAGAGTTTAAGTTTAGAGGGCATATTGCTAAAGCAGCCAGAGCAGCACACAGGATTACTTGGTTATTGAAGAGCACACTAACAAACAGAGATAAGGGAGTCATTATTCTTCTTCATAAAACTTGAATGCAGCCACATCTGGATTATTACACTCAGGTCTGGTCACCTGGGTTTCTTGGGGGATGAGAAAAGGATCCAAAGGCAAGTGACAAAGATGATGAGTGGTCTGTGGAATGCTCTCTATAAAGATATATAGATTGAGGGTTTGCAAATTGCATTGCAAAAGTTGGTTGATAGGAAAAAAAATGGGGGAAATTATAGACACATTTAAGTTCTTTAAAACATTTTATAGGATAGGATTAATACTGTGGAAATAAATGAGTCAGGGAAACTAGATCATCATGGGAGGAATGAGAAAAATGTGTGTGAAAGTTCAGTTATGGTATGCAAATGTGATAGATATTTTTGTCTTCGAACATGGTTATGGATGTCGAAGGGACGGAAAAATATTCTTTGGGTTCGGACATTTTGAGAATGTCTGGTGAGGGAAAAGAGAAAGTTCTAGAACAAGACCAAATAGATTGCATATCTTATTATAAGAATAGGCTAGGTGGTAATTTATGTCTATACACAAATCCCAGAAGCATCAGAAACAAAGAGGTTGAGTTCGTTACTTTAATGAATATGATGTTGCCTAAGATTGTTCGCATTAGCGAAACCTGTCTATCAGAATTGTATATAGTAACTGGGACTGAAGTGTGATGAGAGTATAATATTTTTAGGAATGACAGAAGAGATAAGAGAGGAGGAGTACTACTAATGATATCAGATGTCTTAAGTCCAGTTAGGGTAGAAATGAAAGAAAATAATGATAACACTGTTCCATGTAGCGGTGAGTTTCAGTCTATCTGGTGTGAAGTGGAGGCTAACAGAATCAATATATGGTGGGGGTGGTGCTACAAACCTGGTGGCTCAGTTGCAGGGGACAAAGAAATGCATTGCCAATTTAGCCTTATGGGTGCCAAATGAGTGATCATTATGGGTGACTTTAATTTTCCAAATATTGATTGGGTAGAAGACAAATCTCATGATAAGAAAGAAGAGTAATTTATTGAATTGTTGCGAGACAACTATCTCGAGCAGCATATGAAAGAAGGAACTTGAAGTCAAAGAGTGTTGGATTTGCTCATAGCGTAAGAAGGGGTCTCTGTTAAGAATATGGTTATTTTACCACCAGTTGGTGACAGTGATCATGCTGTACTTTCTTGGGAAGTATCTAATTGCATTGATGCTCCACTTAGAAAAGGTTATATGCAAACTAAAGCTGGAAATTATGATCGACTTATGAGAATACTATCTTTGGTCCAATGGTATCAGTTACTGAATGGGAAAAATGTCAGCAATGGATGGGAATCTTTGAAAAGGTGGTGAAATGAAGTATCTGAATGTATCCCTAGTGTTCAAAGAATACATAAGTTGGGATTGAAATAGATGTGCAGCCTTATTAAGCAAGAGATCCACAAGAATATGATGATACTGAAAGAATATCATGAGAATAAGAGTGAAAGGAGTTATGAAATATATAAAGCTCAGGCCAGAAAAATAACAAGAACTGTGGAAAGCCTAAATGAGTATGAAAAGAAATTGGGCAATCTAAAATAATTTTATTGTTATACGGCAAGCAAAAAAAAAAAAATAAATAAATAAATGTGAAAGAATAACTTTATTGAATGCAAATGGTAGTCAAGTGTCGGAAGCTAATGAGATTGTTCAATTAATTAGTGCTCACTTCGCGAAGATATATCAACCAGGTGTATGTAACATGGTGCACAGTGCTACTGCTACATTGAATCAAGAGGTTAATGAGAAAGAAATTGAATAGCTGTTGCATAACCTGGATAAGAATTTTGTCTATAGGGACAGATGGAATATCAGCCTGTATGCTAAAGGAATGTTCAGTTGAACTGGGTAGGCCTTTCACATGATCGTATAACTTAAGTCTCAGCTCAGGAATGATACCACAGGATGTGTGATAGTTCCATTGTACAAGGGTGGTATAAAAACTGATGTCTAACTACCAACCTATCAGTATATTTGGTGTGGCATTTTAGTGAATATTTTAGAGAAGTTGGTAAGAACTTGCATACAGAAATGGATAGACAAACAAGCTATACTCAAGGAGCAGCACAGGTTTACTAAAGGAAGGTCATTTTAGCAATTTGCTCATATTTTATAACAATGTTATGGCCAAGTTGGATAAAGGGAATGGATACACTATGATAATGTTGGAATTTTCTAAGGCATTTGATGGGATACTATAGCAAAGGCTGTTGCATAAACTGGAGAATATGGGATTGGCTTGGATCAGGGAATGGTTGAAAGACAGATATCAACATGTGATATACAGCGGGTGTGAGTCTACCAGATTTAAGGTGATAAGTGGTATACCTCCGGGTTCAGTCCTTGGGCCATTATTGTTCAATCTATACATTAATAACATCAGGCAGGGTCTAACATCAAATGCGCAATTGTTTGCCAATGATGCAAAGATAGGCAGGGATGCTACTGCTATTCAGCACTTACAAAATGATTTGAATAGGCTGGGAATGTGGATAAATGAAAATGGCTATCAGTTAATGTTAGTAAGTGCAAAGTTATACACTTTAGCATGATGAGATTTGCAGCAGCATATTATATTAGTAGGGTTATGCTACAAGAAACTGAGGAAGCAAGGGATCTGCAAAGATCTTGTATATTAATGATATCGGCAAAGATTTGAATGGAGATATTCAGTTGTTTGTAGATGATGCAAAGTTAGGACGAATCATAAAGAGTAGTGAAGATGTTGTGGCCTTGCAAGAAGACTTGAATAAATTGAGTGATTGGGCAAGCAAATGGGGATGTGAGTTCAAGGTTGCAAAATGTAAGATTTTAAAATTTGGAAAACAAAGATGGGATGCAGAATTTATGCTTGGTGAGAATATACTATTAGAAGTAGAGGAAATAAGAGATCGGGTGATAGTGGATAAGGATCTAAAATTTAGGGGACACATCGCCAAAATTGTGAAGACAACACAAAGACTTCTGGGAATGATGCGGAGGACACTGACGTGTAGAAGTAGGGAGATTCTTGTTCCATTGTTAAAGGCTTTGATTAGGCCACACATGGACTATTGTGCCCAGATTTGGTCACCTGGTTTTCAGAAGGATGAAGAGATGTTGGAAAGGGTCCAAAGGAGACTGACTAAGGTAGTTTCTGGCCTCTGGAATGTCGAGTATGAGGAAAGATTGAAAAGACGTAATTTGCAGAGTCTAGTGGAGAGAAGGAAGAGGGGAGATATGATAGAGACCTACAAGTTGGTAAGGGGTTGTTATAGGATCAATGGTGGAGAAGGTCTACAGAGAATAGTGGGAGATCAGGGGAGAACCAGAGGTCATCCCTGGAAACTGTATAAAGAGGGTGTGAGTAGGGGAGTGAGAGGCAGGTTTTTTTCGTGCAGAGTTGTGAGTGATTGGAATGCCTTGCCTGAGAGTGTGGTGTCTGCAAAGAGTTTGAATGAGTTTAAGACACGGTATGATGAAATGTATGTGAGATGAAAGGACCTCCTAGATGAGTCTTTGACTCCATGAGGTCTTGTTTAATAATAATAATATTGGTACATGGGAATTTGAAGTTCAGAGGTCACATAGCGAAAGTTGCAAATACAACTCAGTGGATGAGTCATTTTGCAACTTTATTATTAATATTATATTTGATCACAAAAGAAATGAAGAAATTATGAAAGAATTAAACCAAGAACCAGTAACAGAAAAAATTAAAAAATATAAACATAAATGGACGGAACAAGTTCAAAGAATGAAAACAGAAAGATTACCAAAACAAGCCTTAAAGTACAAGTCATTAGGAAAAAGAAAACCAGGACATCCTCTTAAACGATTCAACGATGACTTCTAAGGCCAGAACAGGCCATGCTGGGCCTAAATCCTTGATATGCATGATGATGATGATGATTAATATTAACTTATAATTTCAATAATAAATTAATATATAAGATTAATATTAATTATAAGACACCCGTATAATATTATTATATTATAATATCTCTATTATCATTATTGTGAGCAGATTTTTGTCTCCCAGATTCCAAGGAGATAAAGAAGCCATGGAAAAGGTGCAAAGAAGAGTTACAAAGATTATATCTGAATTATTGGATTTAGATTATGTAGATAGATTGCAAATATGTGGATTACTGACCCTGGTTAACAGGAGAAAGAGGAGTGATATGATAAAGGTCTATAAACATTTGAATGGGATAGCACAGAGTCTGATGAAATTTCTTGTTATATGAAAGATAGGAAGAGAACATGGAGAATCCATGGTAGTGAAGTTTGTTCACAGTCAAGAAAGGGATAAGAGCTAGGTTTTTCTTTCACAGAGCAGTGAGTGAGTGTGGAATAGTTTGCTTTTAGGGGTAGTGAGTACATCTAGTGTGAATGAATTTAAGGGAAGTTATGACAGCTGGTTTGGTTTTGATTTATAGCCACCCTCGATCAGTTTTTATATGTAAGTTTAAGTTTTTATATGAGTTTTAAGTTTTTATATGCATCTTTAATTACTCTGCAAGGAGGAATTGTGAAGTTAATAATTGATCTATGTCCATTACCAGTGACATATGTTCCACGTTGCAACAGGAATGCTAAGTTCAGTTTGTTTTGTATGGTATTTAATATTTCCTTAGAATTGAATTCAGCTGGGAAAATCAGAGAATGAAAGAATTTTCTTTGAGCTCATACAGAGTAATTCTAGAATGACCATACAGTTATTCTCATTGGTTGTCGCTTGTACTTCCATCTTTTCATGTGGCGAGATAATTTGAAAGTTAGATATACAGAATATTTGAATTTACTAATTGCAATTACCCATAGAGAATGTTAGATCTCTTAGAGAGAGATAATGAAGTACTTAATATACAGAATTTGTATTTGTTGTATAAATTTATATATTTGCAGCAAATATTTAATAATTTTTATAATTGAGCTTCATTTATTAGAATACACATGTTGATCCTTGAATTCAATGCACAATCACAGATACGACCCAGATACATTCTTATCAACAAAAATTAAACTATATATATATATAATATGTCTGCGCGGTTAGCCTAGTGGCTATGCGTTTCACAACCATATGCCTGGGGAAGGAGTGTCCTAGGTTCGATTCCCGTTGACAACATGAGGAACTTAAGGATCTTCCTCAGCCATAGCCTTGGGCGTGGACAGCAGGGTTTTTCCCACCAGTTTATCTGGGGTTTTTCATCCCACAAGCAGGCAAACCGGCCCTATGAACACACAGGCTACAGTCATAGGATATTAGTATGGCAAGGAAGGCAACAGGCAACCACCTTGCTCATAATCATTTCCCTAGATGGTGGCATATATAGCTACCCACAGACAGCCGTAAGGCTAAATACTATCACATCACATATATAATACATTGTTATCTTACTCCACCACTGACTATTGATATATAGGTTGGATATAGGTGAGGAAATTGGAGCTATCAAAATTCAAATATAACATCATCATCATCAACAGCTTTCTTCACTCCACTGCTAGACCAATGCATCTCCATGCTTCTTCCATTTTGGCTGATCATGTTCATCTCTCCACCACAACTACCCATAACATCTTGTTATCATATCATCCCATCTTATCACTGGTCTACCTATTTTCTGATAATCAGTTCTTGGTGTCCATTCTGTTGCTCTCTTTGTCCATCTGTTCTCAGGAATTCATATCACGTCTTGTCCAGCCATTTGTTGCCTTTTAATACTAATGCTATGTCCATTACCTTTGTTTGCTTCTCTATCCAAGTATTCATTTTTATTTAACTGAGTTATTCCCAAAATCAGAGCGGTTAGCCTAGTAGCTGTGCACTTCGCAACCATATGCCTGGGGAAGGAGTGTCCTAGGTTCAATTCCCGTCGGAGACATGAGGAGCTTAAGGAACTTCCTCAGGTTTTCCACCCCCAGTTTAATCAGGGGTTTTTCATCTCGCAAACAGGCAAACTGGATCCATGAACACACAGGATACAGCCATAGGACATAGCACGGCAAGAAAGGCAACGGGAAACCACCTTGGTCATAGTCACTTCCCTAGTATGGTAGCATAGCTGCCCCTACCATCCATATGGATGAAAGGAAATTGCTCCATTCCATTCTCAAAATGGTTCTTTCCAAGTTTGATTGTGTTGTTTTCGGTTTCTCTAAGTGGTCCATAACATCTTTTTATCACATCATCCCACCTTATCACTGGTCTACTTGGTGTCCATTCTGTTGCTCTCTTTGTCCATCTGTTCTCAGGCACTCATATCAAGTCTTGCCCAACACCATTTGTTGCCTTTTAATATTAATGCTATGTCCATTACCTTTGTTTGCTTCGATATCCAAGTAAAATCCTTTTATATCTAACTGTGTTATTCCCAAAATGGCTCTTTCCAAGTTTCATTGTGTTGATTTGGGTTTCTCTAGGTTTGTTTTTTTTAGTTAGGCTGCAGGTTTCAATTACAATAGGTCACTGTTGGAAGTACACACTAAATGTAGATCTTTCTTTTTAGGCAGTTTGGTAAATTGCTTTTAAATATATCTCTATAATGGTTAAAACTTTCCATCTTGCTGTTATTATCTACAGGATATTTAATGCAAACCACCTCATACTGGCAAAAGATAATATTATAATTATTATTAACAGACCTCTATGGAGTCCAGAGAATCATCATGGGAGGTCCCATTCTCACAGGAACAGCTCACCACACCTTGACTTAAATGCATTCATTGTCCCTGCACTCACACTCTCAGATAATGAATTCCTCACCCACCACTCTATGCAAAAAATTTGCTCTTCACCTCCTTGCTCACACTCATCTTATAGAGCTTTGAGGGATGGCCTCTCATCCCTCCCCGTCTCCAGATATTTGCTCTATGAAAGCTCTCATCCATGTTAATCTGGTAATTACACCTTACCAACTTACATGGCTCGTCCATACCTCCCCTCTTCCTTCTATCCATTATGCACTGTAATTTGCATTCCCTCAATCTGTCCTCATATTCCATTCCAAGAAACAAGAAACCAACTTAATGAAATGTCTCTGAAGTGCACCAAAAACGGGAGAGATAGAGAATGCACCAAGCATTTTTAGGTCGGTTTTGGGGCATTGTCCTACATGTGAGAACAGTAGTGGCAGCTACACATATAAACAAGTAATGTCTTGGGTAGATAAAACAAAGCATTTTCAGAGACTAAAAAAGTGAAGATTGGTGAGATTTAAGTCAACTGAAAAAGATAGGGTTTTTTTTTTTTTTTTTTTTTTGAGACACAGGTGTACCAAAGGTCACTGAAAGTGATGGCAAAATCATTCTTGCAAGAAATAAGAAAGGACCGTGTTTTGATCAATTGAAGTTGACCTAGGGTATATCAAAGGTCACTGGAAGTGATGGCAAAATTGTTCTTGCAAGAAATAAAATGTGTTATGTTATGGTCAACTGAAGTTGACCTCCCTTGTTGTCACTATTACTTAATGACAGCCAAGCATAAAATTAAAATATAATGGCTAGATTATATTCAAGGTGTACTAAATTAACCATAATACAGGTTCATGCACCCACAAATGGTAAAGATCTTTAAAAAAATTAGATCTTTTATAAATTACAGAAATGTATAGAACAAGTACTAAACATGACATGATTATTCTTATTCTTATGTGTGTGATAGTAACAACAAAGTTGGCCAAAGAAATGCTGAAGATGGATGAGCTGTAGATAATGAAGAATGTGGTTGAAGAAATAAGAATGATGACTTACTGATAACATTTTGTGAAATTAATTACCATCTGAGAGGAGGAAGTTTATTTAAACAAAAAGGCAATATAAAATTACCTGGGTATCACCAGATATCATAAACAAACTTATCAAGGTGATCAATGGTAATTTCAAGAACTTGCTCGTAGTTCTTAAAGTATAAGGTGAGGAGTTGACATAAGATCTAATCATCACTTAGTGATGACCAAACTTAAGACTATACAGGAATAAAAGAAAATTTTAAATGAATTAAATAAAGGAAAATTGTTCTGTTATGATTAAAAAAAAAAAAAAAATCAATTTCAAATTTGGAAAATGAGAAGCTAGAAAATGAGAAAGAAGAAATCCCAAAAGGCATGATAGAAAAGAAATTAAAAAAAAAATGATAATATATAATAAGGTGGCAAGAAACTGGTTACTAAGAAAGGATAGAAAAAGGAATAAAAATAGGTTATCAAACGAGATCTGGAAACTTATGGAGAAAAGGCATAAAATTAAAATTCTATTTTCAAATGCTTAATCTCAGAGAATTAAAAAAAAGTTTTTCCCCCCTTTTTAATGTTGTTCCTACCCACAAAAGATTATATGCAAACCTATAATGCATTTCTAGTGTGGGTGGGGTTAAGGATGTGTTTTTTTTCCCACTTATTTATTTACATAGTCTGGAAACACTGCTCTAGAGACCAAACATGTAATTTATTCAAGCCACTTCAGGCATCCAATAAGTGGGACAATGGTCTCACAACAGGCGATGAAATTCATTCACCACCTAAAGAAAATTAACAATTATCCATGCCCATGGTGGGATTCAAATCCACAACCTGTTGGTTGGAGAGTGGATATGCTAACCACTCAGCCAACCAGGCCAGCAGTAATTTCAGCAATTACAGAGAAAAGGATAAGTTAGTTGAAAGGTCTATAATGTGGAGAGCACAGCAGAAGAACAACAACAAAAGGCTGCAGCATGAGAACACATCAAAAAATGGTATGAGGTAACAAAGAAAATATGTTCTGAAGAAAGGAAGCAAGTAAATGCTATAAGGGATAAAAATGGCTTTCTGCTAGCTGAAGTGGATAACACTGATGGAAGATGAAGAACACTTAGATGAGATTTTAAATGTAGAAAACAAAAACTGACATGATAAATAAATTCAATAATGGTATTATCACCTATAAGCAGAGGTTTAAATATTGCATTAAAACCAATATCTAAAATTGAAATAATAAATGTAACAGAGCAGATAAAAAGTGGAAAGGCATGATATGATAATAATATAATAATCTTATCTTAAATACTTAAAATAACTAAAGAAATTGCAATTCAACTTTAACAATGTGTTTGGAGACCAAAAAAGATAACCAGACAATGGAAAGAACAATGATAATTGTAATTCTAAAGAAAGGAGAACTCTTTAAATATGAAAACTGGAGGGGGATAAGTCTACTGCCAGTACAATCAGCAAAGGTTTTCTGAAAAATAGGATTAAAAGTGAAACAGAAAAATCATTAAGACATGAACAAGTTGGTTTTAGAACAGGTGAAGAAAGTATTGTGCATTGTTTTTAACTTGAGGAATTATACAGAACAAAATATGGAACACAATCTCATTATGCCAAAATTTTATAGATTTTACCAACATATCTGTCAGTACTGAAAGAGAAACATCATGGATGATTATTAGAAAGCGATGTAACTCCTGAAAAATATGTGGAAATAATAAAAGAAATGTATAAAGGAAATAAAGGCTACGTTATTACATAGCAAACATCAGAATGGTTTGAGATAAGACTAGCGTGAGGAAGAAGGTAAAATTTACAAGTAACAGAAGAGAAATTAAATGAAATCCTATCACAGCTGGAAGATGTAGGTTATGTAGACAATGCAGTTCTGAAATCATCAAAATATATTGACTATAAGAAAACTGCAAACATTGCATAAACCAGTTGAAAAAAGTTAGTCTTAAAAATGAATATGAATAAAACAAAAGTTCTTAAACTGAACAACAAATACCAGAAAGAAATTAAAATTTATAAAATGCAATAGAAGATTTTAAAATTTTACATATGAGAGCGGGTTGCTTAAGGGTCAAAGCTATATAACTGAGAGGAGACCTCCACATAGCCTTTAAAGGAATGCGGAGAACTGACCAGGGCTTCTGACCTAATGTCCATTTCTCACCGTCTCATTGCGCACCCTGTTGGGTATCTACCTGGATACTGAACGGACGAGGATGGGTAGGTAATTTTGCATTTAGCTGACCAAAATTGTATTCTTATTGGCTTAAACCAAAATATTAAATGGTACAACACGACAGAATTACATGCCAGCTCGGGTGTTGCCCGGTTAAACAAGGCCCCTGTTGTTTTTACCAGGGAACCTGTAAAAGCTGTATAACTGAGAGGAGAACTCCACATAGCCTTTAAAGGAATTCGGAGAACACAGCAAACAGCAAAAACTCAGCTAGTGAAACAAACGCTAAAACACAACACAACTCAATATCACCAGAGTTCAGGATCGGTACTATTAACATAAGAAGCCTGAATGGCAAAGAAATGGAGCTAGCTGAGGAATTGAATAAGTACCAGATCGATATAATAGGGG
Organism: Typopeltis vanoorti; assembly: GCF_054136105.1. Lineage (NCBI taxonomy): Eukaryota > Metazoa > Arthropoda > Arachnida > Uropygi > Thelyphonidae > Typopeltis > Typopeltis vanoorti. The sequence continues at coordinate 14,588,319 of NC_143554.1, forward strand.
TGACTGAAACAAAAAAGGCAAAAACTGGTGAGATCTTTCTGAGAATAAATACAAAATGTTATATTCAGGCAATGACAATCAAGGAAAAGAAGGAATAGCCATAGTATTCAACACCAAATATGAAGCTAATCTTCTTGAATGGCAGGCAGTCTCAAGTAGAGTGATGTGGGCAAAAATCAGAATGGGGAATTGGACAATGAGACTTATTTGTGCCTTTGGTCCCAAAGAAAGTTCTACTATAGTAGAAGTGGAGGAATTTTTTGAGGCTTTTAGAGAAAGCAACTGACACAATGAAAAAGGAAAAGTTGGTCCTTGTTGGGGATCTAAATAGCAGAGTAGGAAATCACTGTCAGACATACAAAACTATTTTGGGAAAATTTGGAGAAAAGAGCAAAGCTAATAATAATGAAAAATACCTGTTGGATTTCTGCTCAGGACATATCTAAATAGCAGAGTAGGAAATCACTGTCAGACATACAAAACTATTTTGGGAAAATTTGGAGAAAAGAGCAAAGCTAATAATAATGGCAAATACCTGTTGGATTTCTGCTCAGGACATGGACTGGTTATTACTAACACCATGTTCCAACATACAAATGTGAACATATTCACATGGTGAGAAGAGGCAAGGAATAAGAAAAGTCTCAATGACTATGTTATTGTTGATAGTGATGTTTTCTCCCTGGTGCAGGACACTAGAGTGTACAGAGGATTTGAAACTAGAAGTGATCACAATTTAGTCTTGAACAGGATAAAATTGAATTTCATATTAAAACGATTAACAGGTAAGAAAGTTTTAAAGCGAATAAAAGTTGAGCAGCTCTCAGATGTGAACTGTAGACAAAAATACACAAACATTATTGAAGAAAAAATGAAACAGTTTGAGAACAGGAACCAAACTTGGAGATTCAGTGGCAAGCCTTGAAGAAAACCCTCATTGATGATTCAGCCAGATAGGCATGTGGTGAGGTTGTCTGCAAGGATAGAAAAATCAGAATACCATGGTGAACACAGGAAGTTAAAGAGGCAGTGAAGGGGAAAAAAAAGCATATCAAAATTCCGGGCAAATAAGTCAGCTGGTGCTCTTAGAGAATACAGAGACAAATGCAAGAAAGCTAAATACTGTGTAAAACTAGCTAAACAAAAGTCATGGGAGGACTTGGCAAGAGCATAGAAAATAAATAACAAGAAGGTAGTAAGATATTCTGGAGGTTGTTGAAGAAGCTTAGAAATGGAGGAAAGAGTGCTGTAAAAGGAGTTAGAGATGATAAAGGTGACATGAAAACTGGATAAAAAGATATCCTTGAAGTATGGAGTAATTACTTCGAAAAATTGCTAAATGAAACAAGCAGTGATAGCACAGTGGTAAAAAAACACTCAACAGGCATACAGTCAGGAATACATATTCATATTTGAAGTAGAAATAGAGTGTTCCTAGTAAAATTTATGCAAGTATACTTGAGAAACGGTTCAGAAGAATTGCGGAAGAAAAGCTTGGTGAAGAACAAGTTGGATTCAGGCCAAATAGAGGCTGTCAGGATCAGATCTTCACTTTACGACAAATAGATGAGAAAACATGGTAATATAACAAAGATCTGTTTTTAAGTTTTGTCGATCTGGAAAAGGCATATGACAAGGTGCCAAAAGAGAAGCTATTCCAAATGCTACAGTTATATGGTGTTTATGGGGCATTATATAAAGCAACACTTAGTCTTTATTTGAGTTGTAAGTCACCGGTTAGAAATAGGGGAAGTACAGGAAGATGGTTTAATGTTAAATCTGGTGTGAGACAAGGATGTACATTATCTCCTCTGTTATTCATTATCTATATGGATCACATTATGAAGGAAAGTGGTATTAAACATGATATCAAAATTGGAGATGTTAATGTCAGCTCTTTGATTTATGCGGAGTTATATTCTAAATAAATCTAATAGTGTTCTGACTAATTTCTCTCTTATTCCATATGAATTTATTCAATTGACTTCCCACGATACCAGCTTTGCTGATTCTGTTGTCTATTTCTATATTTAGTTTACCATCTTCACTAAAAATTGTGCCTAAGTAGCTGAAATGTTTTACTTGTTCCACAGGTTCTCCATTCACAGCACAGTTGACATTTTCAATGATTCTGCCTATTTTCATTGTCTTTGTCTTTTTATTGCTGACCTTCATATCATATCTATTACAACAGTTATTCAATTTAGTCAGAGAATCTTGCAGGCTTATATCAGATTTATTTAGAAGTATAACATCATCAGCATAAAGAGCTGATATTAACATCTCCAATTTTGATATCATGTTTAATACCACTTTCCTTCATAATGTGATCCATATAGATAATGAATAACAAAGGGGATAATGTGCATCCTTGTCTGACACCATATTTAACATTAAACAATCTCCCTGTACTTCTTTCAATTCTAACTGCTGACTTACAACTCAAATAAAGACTAAGTATTGCTTGATATAATGCCCCATTGACACCATATAACTGTAGCATATTGAATAGCTTCTCTCTTGGCACCTTGTCATATGCCTTTTCCAAATCGACAAAACTTAAATATAGATCTTTGTTATATTCCCATGCTTTCTCCACTATTTGTTGTAAAGTGAAGATCTGATCCTGACAGCCTCTATTTGGCCTGAATCCAGCTCGTTCTTCAACAAGCTTTTCTTCCACAATTCTTCTCAACCGTTTCTCAAGTATACTTGCATAGATCTTGCCAGGAACACTCAGTAGGGAAATACCTCTGTAATTCTCATATTCAGTTTTATTTCCCTTTTTATATATGGGTACTATGAGAGCTCTATTGCAATCATCGGGAATTCGTCCCTCTGTCCAGGCTTTCTGAACTATGCAGTGCAGCCACTGTAAGACCTTTATACCACCATACTTCAGCATTTCTGGTCGAATATCATCTACTCCTGCTGCCTTTCCACATTTCAAGCCTTTGGTGGCTTTTTCTACTTCAAGTATGGATATGTATTCCTGACTGCATGGCTGGTCAGTGTTTCTTACCACAGTGTTGTCATCACTGCTTGTTTCATTTAGCAGTTTTTCAAAGTAAATACGCCATACTTCAAGGATATCTTTTTCTCCTGTTTTCATGTCACCTTTATCATCTCTAACTCCTTTTACAGCACTCTTCTACAGCCTCCATTCCTAAGCTTCTTCAACAACCTCGAGAATATTTTGCCACCTTCTTGATATTTATTTTTATTATTCTTGCCAAAGTCCTCCCATGACTTTTGTTTAGCTAGTTTTACACAGTGTTTAGCAATCTTGCATTTGTCTCTCTATTCTCTAAGAGCACAAGCTGAATTATTTGCCAGGAACTTTTGATAAGCTTTCTTCTTTTTCTTCACTGACTCTTTAACTTCCTGTGTCCACCATGGAGTTCTAATTTTTCTATCCTTACAGACAACTTCACCACATGCCTCTCTAACTGAATCAATCAGGGATTTCTTCAAGGCTTGCCACTGAATCTCCAAGGTTTGGTACCTGTTCTCAAACTCTTTCATTTTTTCTTCAATAATCTTTGTATATTTTAGTCTACACTTCACACCTATGAGCTGCTCAACTTTTATTCGCTTTAAAACTTTCTTACATGTTATTCTTTTCAATGTGAAATTCAATTTTATCCTGCTCAAGACTAAATAGTGATCACTTCCAATTTCAAATCCTCTGTACACTCTGGTGTCCTGCACCAGTGAGAAAACATCACTATTTACAATAACATAGTCAATGAGACTTTTCTTATTCCTTGCCTCTTCTCTCCATGTGAATATGTGCACATTTTGATGTTGGAACATGGTGTTAGTAATAACCAGTCCATGTCCTGAGCAGAAATCTAACAGGTATTTGCCATTATTATTAGCTTTGCTCTTTTCTCAAAATTTTCCCAAAATATTTTTGTATGTCTCACAATCACTTCCTACTCTGCTGTTTAGATCTCCAACAAGAACCAACTTTTCCTTTTTCATTGTGTCAGTAGCTTTCTCTAATGCCTCAAAAAATTCCTCCACTTCTAACTTAGTAGAACCTTCTGTTGGACCATAGGCACAAATAAGTCTCATTGTTCAATTCCACATTCTCATATTTGCCCAAATCACTCTACTTGAGATTGACTGCCATTCAAGAAGATTAGCCTCGTATTTTGTGTTGAATACTATGGCCACTCCTTCTTTTCCTTGAATGTCATTGCCTGAATATAAAATTTTGTATTTATTGCTCAGAAAGATCTCACCAGTTTTTGTCTTTTTTGTTTCAGTCACCCCTATTATGTTGATCTGGTACGTATCTAATTCCTCCGCTAGCTCCATTTATTTGCCATTCAGGCTTCTTATGTTGATAGTACCGATCTTTAACTCAGGTGATGTAAAGTTCGGGTGTGTTTTCAGATTTGTTCCGGTAGCTGACTTTCCGCTGTTCACCCTGGTTCCTTGGCAAAAACAACAGGGGCCTTGTTTAACCGGGCAACACCCCAGCCGGGATGAAATTTTGTCATGTTGTACCATCATTTTTTTTTTTTATATTGGTTTAACCAATAAGAATACAATTTGTTGGCTAAATCCTTAGTTGCCAGCACATCCTCGTTTGTTCAGTATCCAAGTAGATACTCAACAGGGTGCACCACGAGAAGGTGAGGATTGGACATTTGGTGAGAATCCCTGGTCGGTTCTCCGCATTCCTTTAAAGGCTATGTGGAGGTCTCCTCTCAGTTATACAGCTTTGACCCTTAAGCACCCCTTTTTTTCCCTTTTTTTTTGTTATATAAATTAGCTAGCTTTTATCAGACATGTTGGTAAGCAATTTTTTGGAAATAAGAATATGCTTGTGGATATTATCACTAGAGCAGGCCAGTTTCATTTTCAAGCATTTCAAAGATATATTGTTCTTTGATATTTACTTGTAATTAGCAATACTATCCCATTTGCAGATTAGCTGATCTCTGTTCATGAGCCTGAAAATGAATAAAAACAAACCCCTACACATTCAACTTCGTAATTGTTAATATAATGAACTTTCACTTTATTGAATTTGTAGGGACTCTTAATTACAGTTAACTTTCACTACTTCAAACTCCTGAGACCAAATAACTTGTTACAGTAAATACTTTGCTATAGTATATTTCTTTTAGCACTACATGGAACCTATGAAGATTTGGTCAAGATTTTTCAGCAGGTTGTTATAACTGTGTCAACTATAGTGAAAGTCAACTGCAGTTACAGTAGAAGTAGTGAATTATAACTGGAATAGCATTGATTCTGTGATTGGAACTGATCGCAGTTCTCTGGTCCAAGACCCACTTGTTACCTTGGTGGTGTTTTAATGAATGATCAAAGAGAGTGCTGAAGTGTTTTTTGCACCACCCAAACTTAAATCAGAATGACTGTGTTTCCATAGTCAAAAATTTAAAGAGAGTCTTGTCCTGATAAATGGCAAGCATTACCCCCCCCACCATTTATTTTTATTATATTTATTTCTTTTATCATTTCTTTCCATCTGTTGTACAGTGTCACTCTAGTCCATGGCCCATATTTGTTGAATGGAAAAACAATCCATTGTTGTTCCTCCACCTTTTGGCTGTTTGTGCAATGATGATAATCTGTTAGATTCAGAATGAAATATCCACATTCATAAATCATTGCTGATCTCTTATATCTACAAGTTTCTAGTGATCCATTACTATGTCACAAGTGCCATCAGTAACTCATATTACTTATATTTTATTCTGTTCTTGTTCATCAGTTTCCCATGTGAGTTCATTTTGACATGGAAGATGCAATGATTGAAATTGCAATAACATCTTTCCTTACACCCCCCTGCAATTTCTGCATTCAAATCTCCCTAAGTACTTTCTTAAGTGCTTCACTCTCATCCAAAAAAAAAAAAAAAAAAAAAAAAAAAAAGGTCACTGTAATCATGTTTGGTATTGAATATTAATACCTGTTTCTTCCTACCCCAATTCTTACTGGCTGAATAAATTATTTTTTTATAGAAATATCTCACTTGTTTAGTCAGTAACTCCAAATATGTGACATGATATCTCTCTAATTCCTCTGCTAGCACCACTTGTTTTACATGCTTCTTATGATAATGGATTTTGTTCAGGTTGAAGCTGTTCTAGTAACTAAGTAAATAATGGGCTAAGTACCAAACTGTTAGCCTATCCTTAAGTTGCCTGTCAGTTTTCCATATTACAAATAGTTTACATGGTGGTCTTCATCCAGTTATCCATCTATAATTCCCTTGGGTAATCTATGTTAGATACTCCTATGTGTTCTTATTCTCTTAGGTTTTCATATGCATTCTTAAGGGATCCATCCATCCTTAATTATCTTCATTGCTATTTTGCGAGTTGCCTTTTTTTTTTTTTTTTTGTATGAATTTCTTTCTCTCACTTCTAATTCAAGGTAAAGTTGATTATGTACTTACATAACATTCATCCTTTTCTTGATGACACAGAATAAGAAGTACTGCAGAACTGCAGGAAATGGAAACGTCTGATTACAGAAGTGCTTATACTAAATGTATCACTTTATTAACAACTATTTATCAAATACAATATCAGATCTACCAGAAAACTAGATACAGCTTTGCAGATGTAGTGAATACAATTCAGTTGCTTGATAAAACTATAAATAACAAAGCCATGTAGGAGGATAAAATAAAGCTACTTGACAAAGATTATATAAAAAAAGGGTAATAGTCTTATGAATAATTGTCAAGAAAAAATTCAACATGATGCCAATAGAAAAAGATTGGCAAAACATGTAGGAGGATAAAATAAAGCTACTTGATAAAGATTATATAAAAAAAGTGTAATAGTCTAACAAAGCCATTTCATTTCCAAAAACACAAATTACATTAATATGAAAATATTACTGTAATTTTTGAGCTATTATAATATTAAAATGTTATTAATGAAAGAAACTCACCTTAATCTTTTAAAACACTGAATATTTCTATCCCACACAAACTTGATACAATGATAGGTAAAATATTTGTAACACATCGGCTAAAAGGAAGCAAATTGCCATGTTTAAAATAAGTAATGAAAGATGTTTTACACATTCACAAATTTCAAAAATTTTTGAGACCTTTAAACATGTTCATGCCAGTAGGGATGAAATGGGTTATTATTGAACTTGTCTGTGGGATGGAACGAATGAATAAGCTACCTCCTGCTTTCTCTTTGCATTGGAGCAGGAGCCATGAACTGAATTCTGCATGTTTTTCATTAAAACTATAGAGGAGAAAGAACCTATTGGTTTAAGAATATAAAAATTATCAATAACAAAACAATTTCTATAACTTAGATGTTGTATTACATTAACAAAATAATGAAATGCATCACATTAATAATTTCAGTAATTGTAATATTTTAATAATGATTTTTTAATTCCTTGAAATAGGATAACCTTATAGGGATAACTCCTCAAATAAAAAAAAAATTAATTAAAACTATGGCATCCCCCACAAGACAATTATTAACAGATTTGTAAAAGTGAGCCAGAATAATGCAGAAGGGACATGAAATATAGTTGGAAATGAACTTCCAACATGACTCTATAAAGCAACCTGCATGAACATGTTAAGTTAGTCAAATATGAAATACATTGTTTTTTCAAGCAATAAAATTTTCAAATCTAGTGAGGAAATATGAAATCTTTTCTGAAAGGCTTATACTGCTTGATACAGCATTTATATCCATAATAACTTAAACAGTAGAAAAGTAAATGCAACAAACATATACATTATGGTGGTGATTATAATGGTAATTAAATAGTAGACTCATTAGAACTACCAAGATTTTGAGAATGTCCATGATAGAAATTAAGGCATCTTAATTTCTATCATGGACATTCTTAAACATGGACCATCAGCATCAGTTCTTTACAGGCATGTGGAAGTTCCCTTCATGTTACATACCTGTAGAGAACTGATGCTGATGACCCAATGTCTATTCTTCACCTTCTTGTGGTATCTTCAATTAGTTATCTGCATGGATTCCATACTGGCTTAAACCACAGACAAATATGACAGTACAACATGGTCAAATGTCACACACAGCAAGGCACTGCACAACTAAACAAAGCTTGCTCATTATGAATAATTAAGGAGACACATTGCCATGTGTATGAACTTAGTTTAATTAAATTAAAATAAAATTCAATGTTTCAAGCTTCGTATCAAGGTCATCTTCAGGAATACATATATACTAGATCACAAGTTATTCATACATACTATGGTAAGCCGAGACAACTGTTTGGTCAACCATTAACCATAGCATAACCTCTGGTGGAAAATAGATAAGTAAAAATAAAACAAAATATATACGAAATTATTTAATTTTACCTTGATTAATTTAATTTAATATATAAAAATAAAATAAAATACAAAATCTAGTTCTATTAGTAAAACTAGATCAGTAGTGATTTGTTTCTTATAGTCCTATAAGATATCTTCTTCAAATTCCTGTTTGCTATGTTCTCAGGCAATGTGTTGTTATCCAGTTGGATTTCTTTTCTTCTGGTGTTCACTACGTGGTTATTCTTCTCTTTCTGAATATTATGTGGGTAGCAGGTGAGTCAACCAGATCCTTGAGACTTTTAGGCCATCATTTTTGTTGAGATTTGGTTGGATGATGACCAACTTGGTTAGTCAACAAAATCTCAAAAAAAATGAAAGACTAGTTCATATATATGTGTGTGTCGGCGTATAGGCCGACCGAAGTATAAGATGAGGCCTAAAGTTTAGGCTATTTTTAGGTTTTAAGCTTATGTTGGTTGTATAAGACGACCTCCCAATTTCTTCATTCTTGTATTAGTGCAACATTAGGTATTGTTGTTATATCAGTTATTTTTATATCTATGCATATCTGTTATTTTTTTGCATAGCATAGATTTAGTATTTATGCAAATTACCCTAATTAAAAGTGATTAGCCCCAATTTTAATTAATTATTAATTTTGCATTTTTTAAAAATTTTTGGATTATTAAAATTGTAATCATTTAAAATCATGGAACCAGCGACAAAAACGAAGAAAGTATGAAGTAACTGTGCTGCTGCAAGAAAGTTTGACATAATTGAGAAGATGGTAAGAGAATAGAGGAAGAAAGAAGATATTTTAAAAAAAATACCAAAGAAAAAATGTGCGATGAGAATGGGGATCACCCGATGGCTGCAACTGGAAAATCACATTGCAGAATGGGTATTCGAATAGGCAGAATGGTTATCTTGTTACAAGAAATATGATTAGAGCATATGCACTAAAATAGTCAAGATTAAACCCAGATGAAAGTATAGAATTTCAAGCTACTTCAGGTTGGTGTAATCGTTTCATGAACAGACAAAATCTGGTAATACGACAAAAAACGAAAATTGCTCAAAAACTACCAGCAGATCTTGACCACAAACTGGCCAGTTTCCATAAATTTATTATTCAGTTGAGACAAGAACATAAATTTCTATTGTTACAAACTATAATCAACTGAATCCAATTATATTAGACAAAGAACAGAGCGCGTACAATACATGCATAGAATTCGGGGGCAGAAGTCCTCCTCTATATAAGGAATTGTGCTTCTATCCCACTCTACGATATGGTTTGTTCATGAGAAATTAAAAGCTAGATTTTTCTTCTCTGTTATTATTGATGTCACCAATGTCTTCTTTTTGCCTAATTTCAAGGCTCCTTGAAGTCTGGCCAATGTAATTCAAGCCGCAAGAGCAGGGTATGTTGTAAACTCCAGCATATTTGAAGAAAGGATGGCTATCTTTTGGAGATCTTAAGAATTGCCTAATTGTTTCTGTTTGTTTGAAGGCCACTCTTATTTTATGTGGTCTAAGGAGTCTTGCAATCTTATTCGAAACTGTCCCTAAGTATGGAATGACGATGGTAGAAATATAACGTATGTCATCTCGTTGTCTTTGTGGGGGGTCAGAGAAAAGTATCTTGTGGACGACTCATCAAGGAAATCCATTCATGGTAAGGTTATTAGATATCAGGGATAGTTCTTCCTGGAGGTTTTGTTGATCTGTTGTAAGGAGAGAGGCACGGTTCTTCAGTATGTGTGCAATGCTAAGTTTCTGAGAAATGTGGTGGGAGGAAGTGAAATGTATATAACATCCTGTATTGGTAGGTTTGCGGTAAACTGAGAGGTTGATATACCACCATTCGTTAATAACAGAAAAGAAAAAATCTGGGTTAGCTTTTCATTTCTCAAGAACGAACCATATTATAGAGTGGGATAGAAGCACAATTCCTTACATAGAGGACTTCTGCTCCCGAATTTTTAAAGAAGCCACAGCAGTTGCCCGCTGTATACAAAACCTTAACAGGAACCAAGGACTAATCTTGCCCGTGATCTGTAAGACCCTTATTAGATTTCTTAACTCACCAGAACTGAATTACAGTGCCAACTATAGAACATTCCTAAATAACAACAAGTGAGATCATGCATGCTCTGTTCGTTGTCTAATAAATTTCTATTGTCAAATATTGGAAATATTGATGAAACTCCTATGAGCTTTGATATGATAAGCAATAAAACAGTGGAGTCTAAAGGTAGTAAGAGTGTACTAGTTCGAAGTACAGGTCATGGTTTATGGTTTTGTTGTCATGTTTGGCTGATGGAAACAAGTTAAACCAGTGATCATCTTCAAATGTAAAACTAAACCTAAGATAAAATTTCCTTCAGGTGTTTTTGTACATTTTCACGAAAAAGGATGGATGGACGAAAATGGTGTGAAATTATGGATAAATAATGTGTGGAACATGCGACCAGGCGGTATAATGAAGAAATGCAGTTTATTAGTAAGAGATATGTTTCGTAGTCATTTAACTGAAAATACTATAAGTCTTCTAGAAAACAATAACACAAAAATTGCTGTTATATCAGGTTGTTTAACTTCTATATCGCAACCACTAGATGTCTGCTTGAACAAACCACTTAAAGATCACATGTGAGAAGAGTGGAATAATTGGATGTTGACTGATGAAAAATCATTTACAAATGGTGGATCTATGCGCACTACATCACTTGATATGTTGTGCAATTTGGTGATCAAAACATGGAATAAAGTAAAAGTAGAGAATGTAATAAAATCATTTAAAAAGTAAGGTATCTCTAATCTTATGGATGTTATGGAAGATGATCTGTTGTGGGAAACTGATGACGATGAAAACGAAATCAATTCACCGGATTCGAGGGATCCATATGATGATCATTTAAACAATGAATCTGAAGAACTATTTTCAACAAACGATGAAGAAAATTAACATGAAAATTGAGGTTAATAATTATTTGTTTTTTAAGACATACATCTATTGTAATATTTTAAATAAATTTATGGAACAAAAAATTAATCTGATTTGTTTATTATAAACACTGCCTATTTTCTTATATAATCATGTATTGTAACTACCTAAATGTTCATCCAAGAAATTAAGCTTCCCTTTTTATACTCGTCATATAAGACGACCCATGATTTCAAGGGGTTTTCGTAGTATTTGGGAGTATATATATCTTATGTATTAAATGCCGACATATACAGTATATACAGGGTGTTCGGGATAAATTTGACAGTTTCGTAAGGAAAAAGAAAATCTTCTTTGTATCTATTAAATTTAATGAATTGACAAAAAAACATTACAGGCAGAGTTAATTACAATACTATCAACAAGATTTACTCAAAATAACCACCATTAGCATCGATCACAGCTTCAATTCTGCTTCGGAACCTCGAACAAGCTGATGCTACAGTCTCCCTGGGAAGGGCCGCAAAAACTGTTTTAATTTTATCCATTAACTGGGCTTTTGTATTACTGGAAGTGCGATTGGTGTCTTTTTCAACTGCGCCCCATACAAAATAATCCATGGGGTTAAGGTCTGGGGAGTTTGGAGGCCAAACATTTGGACCGGTGAAGTCGTAGAAATTTTCAGACAACCATTTTTGACTTTTCCCAGAGGTGTGGCAAGGGGCCGAATCCTGCTGCCATACATACGGCCTACCATTGGCTACCCTTGTTATCCAGGGCTTGACTACAGTTAGCAACTCCACGAACAAAGCCCGAATTCCAATGCCAGGGTTCTTCAACACCTGTTCCTGCAGATTTGCGAGGAATTCTGCTGTACGAACGCAATCAGATCGTCTGCTAGGGATCTTTCTTCTTGCTACATCCTCGTAGTCACCATTGCAAGTCTCTAGTTCATGCCTGATTGTTTTTACTGTATTCAGGGAGCATTGGGCAGCAGTCGTAATATCCTTATTTTGATGGCGGGCACGAATCATCATGATACAAGTTATTCTCTTCCATGATTCAGGTGGGTTCCAGCTATCCATCCTTTCTGACATCTTGTATATGAATGAAGAAGGGTCCAAACTTTTAAATGAAGAGAAGTGTGTGTTAATACATGTAACTTACGGAAAAATATAATTAATTATAAATATGTCAAATTTATCCCGAACACCCTATATATATATAAGGAATTGGGTAGGTGAGAGAAGAGAGTCTTTGTGAAACTCCAGCATTTGTTATATACTTATATGATAAGTAACCATCCACCTAGCAGTCCAAATGATGGGAGTTTATTTAACAGGATTTTCTGCCAGACCCAATAAAAAGCCTTAGCATTATCAAGGAAAACCACTTGGGACTTTTTCCAAACTTTTTCATGGTATTTGTCCAGATGTGAATGACATAAGTGAGTAAATCACCTGTTGCTCAACAGTGACTGAATCCATACAAGCAGTCATTTATTAGCAGAGAGCCTTCAAGCATAGCAGTTGAAGCTTGACAGCTCTTTTCATTATTTTGGAAAGAACCAGAGTAAGAGAAATTGGATAGTGTGAGGGTATACATTTGTAATCCTTTTTATGATAGGGACTAGTTTCCAGACTGCAAGACAGATACAGTGTGTAAAACGTTAAGAGTGTAAAAAGATGACATAAAATGGGAGTCAACTCTGGAGCACAGACCTTTAGGACTATCGGAGGAATGCCATCAGGACCAGAAGACTTTCTGGTATCCAATTTTGGCAAAATTTTCCTGATCTTATTCTGATGAACTGGGCAGAAGTTGGGACCAATGGCCTGGCTAGAGACCAGAATGCATGGCTCCCATTTTGAGAGGATTCGAGTTTCCTGCTTTTAGCTTTCTTAAATTCTGGACATGTTGATAGTTTCCTTTCATCCATTCCAAGTTTTGGTATAAACAATGTAGGTGGATGGGGTTTTGGATGCAAGCCAGTTATGCTATGCGTGATTCTTCTCTTGTACAGCTTTGGCACACATGTGGGAGAATCACGACCAGGGGATGGAAACTTTGGGAATGGGAAATAAATTTTTTCAATGCCAATAAGAATTATTTTGGTGATACATTCATCATGCAGGTTTGGGCCAGATGGCTAGAAGCAATAATCCATCCAAAGAAATGTGGCAAGTAATTGCATAGATCATCCCACTTGGCTTTCTTGTAATGCTATACAATGCGTGGAGTGATTGTGTTTGTGTTCATCAGCATGAGACTGTGGTTTGAACTACCTTGAGAACAGACTACATTCACAATGTACTTGGATGGGTCACTAGAGAGGAAGAGGACCACAGTATTTGGAGAGTGGTTGGGGTTGTCTAGTATTCTAGTAGGCTTGTGTACTATTTGTGTAAGGTCTTTGATGATAGCAAATGACTTAGCCTCTCTACCTGCTTGATCTGTTCAGTTGGAATAGGAGAGCCAGCTGGTAATGAGAAAAGTAAAGTCTCCAAGGAAAATGACCTCATTGTTAGGAATGTTGGATTGAAGAATATAGACTTTTAAGGAAGGGAAAATTATAAAATAGGGATAGAGAATTATTAAAAAAACTTCTTTTTTTTATAATTCCCTATCCATGCACTGTCTCCACTCTGTCATTTTTCTTCTAGTTATTACCGTTATCTTCTACCTTGTTCCTGCTGCATACAAGTGAGATCTGGCTGAGCTCGTACATGTGACATGGCAAAGGTACCTTCTGAAATCTTGTTCACAGCATTCAATGGGGTATCACAAGTCCCTTTAACTAGGTGTGGGCAATTTGTTCTATTACTCCATGTGTTCATGGGACTAAAGCAGTGAAAATTGATGATTTTCCTAGGGTCAAATTTGCACTGTTCGGCAAGCTTTCAGATATCGTCGTTTAGCATCGAGTAGCTGTTTCTGAATGAAAGTTCAGTACAATGCTAGTATATTTTTTATTCTCTGCCTCCATAGTGTCTTGGACTGACATGGCGATGAGGGTACATTCACTGGAATTTTGGGAAGTAGGCACATTAATGTCTGGAAGTTGACTGTGAGTCTTTGGGCTTTTTTTTCTAATGCATCAATTTTATGCGAGAAAGTATTATCAAGCATAAGGCACTGTTCTAAGCTGTCCATGTGCTTTACAAGATTTAGAAATGGTTTAACGGAAAGATAAAACTCCTGACAAACCTTAGACAAAAGAATGGATAACTGAAGTTGGTCAGGAGTTCTATTGCCAATGCGTTAATATTTACACAATTAGCATGCATCAACTGGCAGCAAAAATATCACTAAAGGCACTTTTTCTTGTCTGTAACCTCCAGCTTGCAACTATGGCACTTCCAAAATTCAGCTGGCCTGTGAGATTTAGCAAGATTCATACCAATCTGTCAACACTTGGATTTGTCGTGGCCATCTTTGCTTCATGCTGAAAGTATAGTAAGTACATGGTGCACAAGTGTTTGCTTTAGCCAATATTAAAGTGGAAAAAATCTTTTTATTGAAGACCTCAGAGTACTTGAGTTCTTCAGCTCCTTTAGCTCTATTGCCATACCGTTATTTGGGATGGAGAACTGGGTAAAAAAAAAACACTTTAAATAGTGATAAAATTAAACAGCACAAAATCTACAGCACCACACCTTGGAATATTTTTATAATATGAGCCCAGCTGGAGTAAAACTGGGTTCTAGTTAGAGCTGAGGTTATCCACTGCACTTATTTTGGTACTGATGCATGGTATTCTGTAGTATCACTATGTCAAGCACATCAGGAAGTCCTGCCACATTGTAGTATGTGGGTTCTGGAAGCCCTATAATCATTATATTCCTGGGAACAGCAAAGTCGTTACGGGTTCTACCATTTCAATTTGAAGTTCTGCTGTTCCAGGGTTGTGCTTAGCATTCAGGTCTCCTGCTACTAGCACTGCTTGGTTTGTGTCTAGAATTTCAGTTAAGTCTGCTTCCAATAACAGTTTGTTTGGAGAGTTGTATACAGAATATATTTTCAAGGGACTTGCATTTACAGTTTGAACTTCCGTTCTCCATGATTTCTCTGTTGGTAGTGGTGGAATTTTCAATTTCATTGTATTCTTTACTAAGCTTGACAAACATGGTATGGCCACGTTTGTCAATGAGGAAGAGAACAAGGGGATCATCCCCCCCCCCTCAAAGAGTGTGGTAAGCAAGGGTATTAGGACTACATTTTTTTCTTGAAGGGTGGTGAATGAATGGAATAGGTTGCAAGTACTTCATTAGGGAGTGAATTTAGCTAAAGATATGGTAAGTATTGTGCAAACAGTGATTAGAGTGAATCTCCCACAATGAGTCTTTGATCCCATTGGTGATTTCCAAGAAGTAATAATAATGTAGTGAATTTTCGACAAAACAGTAATGAGGTTGCAAGGCATGGCTTGGAGTTCACTATAATGCTGTTTGCTACAGTGAGAAATAACTAATGCTACTAAATTCAGCAACACATATTTAAAAATATAAAACATATTTCAGTAGAAAAAAAAAAGACTTACAGATTCATAACCCATACATGACTGATTTTCAACCAAAATTTTGTGTGAAGGAACGTAGGTCAATTCATATGGCAAAGTAAAGGCAACGGGCTGAATAATAATTCTCTCCACAGTCTTCTGACCATGACAATCCTGGAATTTAAATACATTTTTATAAATTAATAAAAAAGAAATTTATTAATATTGCAATACATTTTTGGTCAACTATATAGAACTCATAACATCAGCTTATAACAGGATAATTCTATTATTCTGGAATTCAGATAGCCACTGTTCAAAAATGCACAGATCTGTGATTAGTTACTGTGCATATACTCTTTGATCACACATCAGTTATAGTTATGCTTAGTCTGTTCAATGCCACTTCTTTTGCTTAGGGTATGTGGCTGCAAAATTAACAGTTGCATGTCTTCAAATTTCAAGATAGTTTGTTTTTAATTTTTCCACCTTACCTTCTGTGTTAGGCTTAATAGCTAGTAATGGACAAGTAACTTGGTTTTCTGGCATAATTACTATGAGAACTAGACTTACAGAAATAAATAACTATAGGGTAAGACTCATTAACTGATAGAATTGTCACAAAAAGCAGTAGAGAAGATACAACATCTGAACACTTTACCAACCACTGTTTGTTTTTCTTAAAATGGAAACAACTGATAACAATATAGCTAGTAACACATCTTACTAGATATTTTGTTACTAGATACATCATGTGCATTATGGCTGTCACTGTGTATTGGTATAACAGAGGTCTTGCGAGTTCACATATAAGGCTCTGGTTTCTGTTCAATGAGTCATGTGAATAAATCACTTCAGAATACTTTTCTAGGAATAAACAACCTAGCAAAAATCTTCTCTTACAAGCATGCCATGGAAGCATACACTGAATCTAAATTATGATGTTTTCAGAAAGATGTGTGCAGTAAGACACTCATCACCTATATGTTCTTTCTTCTTATGAATTTCAAAACTTCTCCCTGTCTGATTGATGTAAACGTTGTGACATGAATATGAACTCTTATATAGCCGAGGACAGTGTTTTCGGAACTTTCAGTACCTATGTATCACTTTTAAAATCTTCATAACATAGTATACTCCCTCTCTGGCAAAGGCAATTTGGACAAAGTTATAATAATATTTCACCAAACATAAATAATTATTATAAAGGTATTAATTTTTTTTTTTTTTTTTTTTTTTTTTTTTTTTTTTTTTTTTAACGGGGTGCTTAAGGGTCAAAGCTGTATAACTGAGAGGAGACCTCCACATAGCCTTTAAAGGAATGCGGAGAACCGACCAGGGCTTCTGACCTAATGTCCAATCCTCACCTTCTCGTGGTGCACCCTGTTGGGTATCTACTTTGATACTGAACGAACGAGGATGGGCTGGCAATTTGGGATTTAGCCGACCAAATTGTATTCTTATTGGTTAAACCAAAATAAAAAATGATGGTACAACATGACAAAATTTCATGCCGGCTGGGGCGTCGCCCGGTTAAACAAGGCCCCCGTTGTTTTCGCCAGGGAACCAGGGCGAACAGCGAAAAGTCAGCTACTGGAACAAATCTGAAAACAAACCCCAACTCAACATCACCAGAGTTAAAGATCGGTACTATCAACGTAAGAAGCCTGAATGGCAAAGAAAGGGAGCTAGCTGAGGAATTAGATAAGTACCAGATCGACATAATAGGGGTGACTGAAACAAAAAAGACCAAAACTGGTGAGATCTTTCTGAGCAATAAATACAAAATGTTATATTCAGGCAATAACAATCAAGGAAAAGAAGGAGTAGCCATAGTATTCAACACAAAATACGAGGCTAATCTTCTTGAATGGCAGTCAGTCTCAAGTAGAGTAATGTGGGCAAATATGAGAATGGGGAACTGGACAATGAGACTTATTTGTGCCTATGGTCCCACAGAAGGTTCTACTAAGGTAGAAGTGGAGGAATTTTTTGATGCTTTAGAAAAAGCAACTGACACAATGAAAAAGGAAAAGTTGGTCCTTGTTGGGGATCTAAATAGTAGAGTAGGAAATGATTGTGAGACATACAAAAATATTTTGGGAAAATTTGGAGAAAAGAGCAAAGCTAATAATAATGGCAAAAATCTGTTGGATTTCTGCTCAGGACATGGACCGGTTATTACTAACACCATGTTCCAACATAAAAATGTGCACAAATTCACATGGAGAGAAGAGGCTAGGAATAAGAAAAGTCTCATTGACTATGTTATTGTTGATAGTGATGTTTTCTCCCTGGTGCAGGACACCAGAGTGTACAGAGGATTTGAAATTGGAAGTGATCACTATTTAGTCTTGAGCAGGATAAAATTGAATTTCACATTGAAAAGAATAACATGTAAGAAAGTTTTAAAGCGAATAAAAGTTGAGCAGCTCTCAGATGTAAACTGTAGACTAAAATACAGAAATATTATTGAAAAGAAAATGAAAGAGTTTGAGAACAGGAATCAAACCTTGGAGATTCAGTGGCAAACTCTGAAGGAAACATTGATTGATTCTGCCAGAGAGGCATGTGGTGAGGTTGTGTGCAAAGATAAAAAAATCAGAACTTCCTGGTGGACAAAGGAAGTTAAAGAGGCAGTGAAGGAAAAGAAGAAAGCATATCAAAAGTTCCTGGCAAATAAGTCAGCTTTTACTCTTACAGAATACAGAGACAAATGTAAGAAAGCTAAACAGTGTGTAAAACTAGCTAAACAAAAGTCATGGGAGGACTTTGGCAAGAATATAGAAAATAAATATCAAGAAGGTGGCAAAATATTCTGGAGGTTGTTGAAGAAGCTTAGGAATGGAGGAAAGAGTGCTGTAAAAGGAATTAGAGATGATAAAGGTGAAATGAAAACAGGAGAAAAAGATATCCTTGAAGTATGGAGTAATTACTTTGAAAAACTGCTAAATGAAACAAGCAGTGATGACAGCACAGTGATAAAAAACACTGACCAGGCATGCAGTCAGGAATACATATCCATACTTGAAGTAGAAAAAGCCATCAAAGGCTTGAAATGTGGAAAGGCAGCAGGAGTAGATGATATTCGACCAGAAATGCTGAAGTATGGTGGTATAAGAGTCTTACAGTGGCTGCACTGCATAGTTCAGAAAGCCTGGACAGAGGGACGAATTCCCGATGATTGGAGTAGAGCTCTCATAGTACCCATATATAAAAAGGGAAATAAAACTGAATGTGAGAATTACAGAGGTATTTCCCTACTGAGTGTTCCTGGCAAGATCTATGCAAGTATACTTGAGAAACGGTTGAGAAGAATTGTGGAAGAAAAGCTTGGTGAAGAACAAGCTGGATTCAGGCCAAATAGAGGCTGTCAGGATCAGATCTTCACTATACGACAAATAGTCGAGAAAGCATGGGAATATAACAAAGATCTGTATTTAAGTTTTGTCGATTTGGAAAAGGCATATGACAAGGTGCCAAGAGAGAAGCTATTCAATACGCTGCAGTTATATGGTGTCAATGGGGCATTATATCAAGCAATACTTAGTCTTTATTTGAGTTGTGAGTCAGCAGTTAGAATTGAAGGAAGTACAGGAAGATGGTTTAATGTTAAATCTGGTGTGAGACAAGGATGTACATTATCCCCTCTGTTATTCATTATCTATATGGATCACATTATGAAGGAATGTGGTATTAAACCTGATATCAAAATTGGAGATGTTAATGTCAGCTCTTTGCTTTATGCGGATGATGTTATACTTCTAAATAAATCCGCTACAAGTCTGCAAGATTCTCTGACTAAATTGAATAGCTGTTGTAATAGATATGGTATGAAGGTCAGCAATAAAAAGACAAAGACAATGAAAATAGGCAGAATCATTGAAAATGTCAACTGTGTTGTGAATGGAGAACCTGTGGAACAAGTAAAACATTTCAGCTACCTAGGCACAATTTTTACTGAAGATGGTAAACTAAATATAGAAATAGACAACAGAATCAGCAAAGCTGGTATCGTGGGAAGTCAATTGAATAAATTCATATGGAATAAGAAAGAAATTAGTCGGAACACTAAATTAGCTGTATACAAGACTGTGTTCAAACCAATTTTAACTTATGGATCTGAGAGCTGGGTCAGAAGTAAAACACTTGACCAAAGACTAGAGACCGCAGATATGAGAGTCCTGAGAAAAATTAGAGGCGTGAACAGATGGCATCAATGGCAATATCATATTAAAAATGAGGATATTAGGAAAGAACTTGACATTGTCAGCATCCAGGAATGCGTTAGCAGAGCTAATCTCAGATGGTATGGTCACTTAAATAGAATGGGAGAGGAAAGATTAGCAAAACAAGTGTTCTCTGCCAGGTTGGCAGGAAAACGACCCAGAGGAAGACCAAGATATAGGTGGATTGATACGGTACAAAGTGCCTTAGACGATAGAAATATAAGATCTGATAATGTTGGAGTCTTGACAAGTAACAGACTGATTTGGAGGAAAATTGTAGATAGGAAGTTAGTAATGATGTAATTTTTTCATGTAGTACTGTCATATCCTGTACACCCCTTGAGGGTACATGGCAGGAATTTGATGATGATGATGATGATGATAATTTTTTAACACTTGCATTATAATAAATTATAGACAGGTGAAACAATTTTTTAGTTTTTAAATACATATTTAATTATACGAATCAAACATACACATTGTAGAAACAAAAAATGCTTAATGAGATAAATGAAACTGCTTTTGTTAGGAAAAAGTTAGTCTGGTGAAATCTGGTCCTATATTTGTCATTTTTAGCCATAGGTGGGGGCTCCACATCAAGAAGAAGGCTTCTTCTTTCTTCCTTTTATGTCCACAAGCATAAAACATCCAACACTGCAAAGATGTGAACTAGGGAAGGACAGAAATCTTATGAAGCTTATGACTTTTTCTGAACGGGATATTGGTTATCGAGTTTGACCTTTTAATACAAATGGTTCAAACCACACAATTGGACAATCATACCATCAACCAGACAAGGCCCTAACAGAAGTCAGTTGATATAGGCCAAGACACACATTCTGTTTAAAAATTCCTTTAGATTTTTTAGGTATTAAAAAATTAATTATAGAATATGCCTGCACTTATCTGCAACAAATGTATGTAAAGGGAAACAAAATTTAAGAAAAGTGTCATGTACTCCCTAAAGATCTTTCATGTACCCATGAGGATACGTATACCACACTTCGGGAAATACTGCCCTAGGATATTTGATAGACACACTGTTTTTAGGCAAATGTAAGAAGTTTTGTAAGATGTGGGCTATCATTATTCAAAAGCTAAAAGAAGATTCCACGAACACTGGTAACAAAAAGGGTGCCCTTATAATTAATTCCTGGAAGCAAACGAGTTAGTTTATCTGAGGAACAAGAGTCGAAGTTTTGTTTCATCACTCTTAATCCTTAAAGCACAGATTTTTTTTTTTTTTTTTAAGTTGTTATGATGCCTAACTTTTGTTGAAGATGGCAAAATGAGTTGGCATATAGGTGAGGGCAATTTCTGATAAGGACATCTAAAAATAATTGATCATCCTTCTCAATTTTTGGCATAAACTTAATCTCGGAGGTGGTGATTATTCAGGAAACATACAAAGTATTCTAGGTATTTAACCTTCAGTGATGAGTTAAAAATATGTATCTCATCTTTAATGGTGTATAAATAACAAAAAAAAAAAAAAAAAGGAAGAAAGATTGCAGCACCTTCCTTGCAAACACTCAAACGCCAAAGTAAACTTACAGCTTAATTAAAGCTAAAATTTCACAGTATTGTATATATCACCATGTTTCACCATCAACAGAAAAATCAAAAACTATGGCCTTTAAAGGTCAAGATCCAGCAAGAACTAAAATAGTAATAGATAACAAGATCTTAGAACAGGTGAATTCATTTAACTACCGAGGATGTATGATCACATATGAAAATGAAAAAGATATAAACGTACAAACTGCAAAATATTTAAAAATAACAAGTGTAATTAACTATATATGTAAACCAAAACTAGTTCAAAAACAAACCAGACTAAAAGTATACAATATATTAGCCCTACCAGTCTTAATGTATGGAAGCGAAATCTAGAAAATAAAACAAAAAGACAAAGATTAATAACAGCAGAAATGAAGTTTATGAGAAAAACTGCAAGGAATATCCTATTTGATCACAAAAGAAACAAAGAAATTATGAAAGAATTAAACCAAGAACCAGTAATAGAAAACAATTAAAAAATATAAACATAAATGGATGGAACACGTTCAAAGAATGAAAACAGAAAGATTATCAAAACAAGCCTTAAAGTACAAGCCATTAGGAAAAAGAAAACCAGGACGTCCTCTTAAACGATTCAACGATGACTTCAAAGGCCAGAACAGGCCATGCTAGGCCTAAATCCTTGATATGCATGATGATGACCATGTTTCTATCCCAAAAACAACACATGTACACCGCATGGAAAGATGTTAACGGACACTATAGTAGGAGGAACAAACAGCCATGGTGCCTGCCTTAATAAGATGTAGGACTTCCTTTCGCTTCAGGACTGCAGCAATCCTATGGGGCATACTTTCCACAAAAGCTGGATAGCGATCAATAGAAAGTTTGGACCATTCTTCCTGTTGGCATGTAATGAGGTCCTGGACTATTGTTTATTACATTACATTATTATATATAATGCAAATATATTATTACGTGACACTTCAAGAGAGTCTAAGGGACTCATCGAGGGAGGACACCTATTTTACAACTCGTCTCCACCACTCAATCTACCAACTACAATGAACTGCAACTACCACATCATCTACACCAACGTCATCTATCACCGACCACAACCACTGGTATTTTCACATAAGACAGTGCATTGTCTTGCTGAAAGAGACAATGGTCAGCAAGACTGTGTGTCAACACTGTATCATAAGTCTGCTGCCATAACTGCCTGGTTTGTGGTCATGAACAAAAGTAATGAAGAGGTATCGGAACATTCAGTGTCCAGAATGTTCCGATACCTCTCGAAGTTCAATGTTCATGACACCACAAATAAAGGTCAGAGACCAAAACAGAACCATACTACCATCAAGTTGCCACCTCTGAATTTCATAGTTGGGGTTACACACTCTGATAAAAGATATTTACCAGGCATCTCCCATTCCCATCCACACCTCTGCTCAGTAGATGGTGTACTGTGATTCGTCACTCCATAACACAGTTTTCTGATCTTCCATGTCCCACTGCACAAGCTCTTTGCACCACTGAAAACTACACTGCATGTCGGGTCAGATAATGCAAGGCTTGCATACTACTGTCATGCCATGGAAACCCATGTTGTGAGGCTGAATGTTTTTGTGCAGATTTGTGTTCCAATTGATGCCCTGAACACTGCATTCAATGTGTCGGCTAATGCATGACGGTTTTTACATATTATCTTTTGTAACACCCTACAGTCATGTTCGGTGAGTGTGGTGAGTCATTCACTGTGGGTAGCACTTACAGTTGAATACCTGAGCTTCCATCTCAGTATGGTATCACTGATTGTTGACCTGAGATGGTCCAATTTTCCAAACAGATAGACCTGAAACATTGCATCCTATTACAATGACCCTTTCAAACTCCACCAGTTGCCATCTCACAGTCATTTCACCCAGACACAGTTGCACTGACTTAGGAGCATCATATTCCTCCAATTTATATCTGCTACAAATGCGTGACTTGTTATATGGCATGATACACCCTGCCCATGGGTGGGTGTCCATTGACTTCTTTCCAAACCGTGTATATATACATTCAAATTGCAGGGCTTGACAAATTAGGTAATATCCTACTCGCCATGCAAAAAAATGTACTTGCCTAAGACTCCTCCTTTCTTTTTAATGATATATATCAATAATTGACTTCCTACCATACCAGCTTTGCTGATTCTGTTGTCTATTTCTATATTTAATTTACCATCTTCAGTAAAAATCGTGCCTAAGTAGCTGAAATGTTTCACTTGTTCCACAGGTTCTCCATTCACAACACAGTTGACATTTTCAATGATTCTGCCTATTTTCATTGTCTTAGTCAGTAGGAGTTCATTAAACAGCTCAGAAGTGCTGCATCTGAGATTTTTAAAGTTAAATAAATTCTCTTTAAAAAGTTATTGTTCATTAAATAAAAAAATTATTTCTTGTCCAGCTGCTTCTACTCACCACAGGTTACTGGGCGAATGAATTTGTCAAGCAGTGCTTGACAAATTCATTCATATACAGTAATACATGTGCAAAGGTTTACACATCTTCTTCCCTGATTTATGACAACCTGTTTGTATGATGCTTTTAAAGGATAACCAATGATTCAACATAAGGTGTTGTTGTTTCCAGAGAAAAGAAGAAGACATGTAAATCTATTACACTGCATGTTTTTTATAATGGTAAGATTAAAATGATTAAATTTAGTAACAATGGTGTATCAAACTGAGAATTGAAGGAAGTACAGGAAGATGGTTTAATGTTAAATCTGATGTGATACAAGGATGTACATTATCACCTCTGTTATCCGTTATCTATATGGATCACATTATGAAGGAAAGTGGTATTAAACATGATATCAAAATTGGCGATGTTAATGTCAGCTCTTTGCTTTATGCGGATGATGTTATACTTCTAAATAAATCCGCTACAAGTCTGCAAGATTCTCTGACTAAATTGAATAGCTGTTGTAATAGATATGGTATGAGGGTCAGCAATAAAAAGACAAAGACAATGAAAATAGGCAGAATCATTGAAAATGTCAACTGTGTTGTGAATGGAGAACCTGTGGAACAAGTGAAACATTTCAGCTACTTAGGCACGATTTTTACTGAAGATGGTAAATTAAATATAGAAATAGACAACAGAATCAGCAAAGCTGGTATGGTAGGAAGTCAATTAAATAAATTCATATGGAATAAGAGAGAAATTAGTCGGAACACTAAATTAGCTGTATACAAGACAGTGTTCAAACCAGTTTTAACTTATGGATCTGAGTGCTGGGTCAGAAGTAAAACACTTGACCAGAGACCGCAGATAGGAGGGTCCTAAGAAAGATTAGAGGCATGAACAGATGGCATCAATGGCAATATCATATTAAACACGAGGATATTAGGAAAGAACTTGACATTTTCAGCATCCAGGAATGCGTTAGCAGAGCTAATCTCAGGTGGTATGGTCACTTAAACAGAATCGGCGAAGAAAGACTAGCAAAACAAGTGTTCTCTGCCAGGGTGGCAGGAAAACGACCCAGAGGAAGACCAAGATATAGGTGGATTGATAGGGTACAAAGTGCCTTAGACAATAGAAATATAAGATCTGATAATGTTGGAGTCTTGAGTAACAGACTAATTTTGGGGAAAATTGTAAATAGGAAGTTAGTAATGATGTAAATTTTTCATGAAGTACTATCATATCCTGTACACCCCTTGAGAGTACATGGCAGGAATTTAATGATGATGATGATATTAATTTTTATCCTATTTGAAACTAAGTGATGGTCATTTACAATTTCAAATTCTCTGTTAATTCTTATATTCTGAACCAGCATAAAGATACCACTGTTCACAATGACAGTCAATGAAACACTTTTCTTATTTCTTGTGTCTCCTCACCATGTGGACTTATGGACATCTTTATGTTGGGAGATGTTGTTAGTAATGACTAGTCTACATCCTGAGCCAACAGATACTTGCCTTTATTATTATTAGTCTTACACTTAACTCCAAAACCTTTCTATATACCTGGTGGGATTCATTTCCTACTCTGCTGCTTAGATCCACCAAGGACCACCTTTTTCATTTTCTTCATGTCAGCTGCCTGCTCAAAAAAACTGCTCCACTTCTTTCTTGGAAAAATCTTCTGTAGGACCATAGCCAAAAATAAATTTCATTGTCTATTTTCCCATTTTGAAGTTTTCCATAACTCTGCTTGAAGATAAATCTAGAAGTTTATCTTCATGTTTGATGTTGAATGCTATTGCTGCTCCTTCCTTTCCTTAATTGTTACTGCCCGAATATAACATCTTATACTTATTATTTAGTAAGATCTCACCTGTTCTAGTTTTCTTCTTTGTCTCAATAATGCTAATTATGTCTGTGTTATACTTTTTTTCAGTTATTCTGTAAGTTAGATTTCCTTTCCATTGATACTCTATATTGATGGTTCCTATTTTTAATTCTTCTGACATTGGATTTCTTCTTCTTCTTCTAGATGTTGAGATTTGGTTTGTTCCAGTAGCTGACTTTTCACTGTCTGTCCTAGCATCCTGATGCAAGCAACATGGAGTTTGTTGACCGAGCAACAACCCAGCTAGCATGAAATCTCATCATGTTGCACTATCACATGCAGTTGTACTTTAAACCAATCGAGAGTACAATTTGGCAGCTAAATCCAAATTCATGCACTGAGTCAACAAGGATGTCAGTCCATTCTCATTCATTCAGTATCCAGTGGATACCTACTAATGGGACACACCACATGAAGGTGAGGATTGGGCATTAGGTCAGAAGCCCTCAGTTTTCACATTCCTTAAAGGGATGTGGGAGTTTGATCCCAGTTGTTTAGCTTTGGATTACAGTAAAACGTGGTCACTTAAGGGTGACCACGTTTTTACTGTAATCCATATTATTTTTATTTTTAGGTGTAATTTTGTGCAGAATTTTATTGAGATGGTTTAAGAGTTTGCTCATTAAAGCAGACTGTTATAGTTATGTTTTTGAGGATGTTAATGAATCCAAGTTTTTGTGAAGAGTGGTGGTAAGAGTCAGCATGTATGTATTGGCTGGTATGTGTAGCCTTGTGGTAGACAGTGAAGGATAGATTGCCTAAGGGAAGACATTAGACAACTGTATTCAGAAAAGGAAGTTAGATTTAGTTTACAATTTCAATTTCATCTTTTTAAACTGCAGAAATCTGGCCTCTCTCAACACGGAATTGAAAATCCAAACCATAGGATCCATTGGGAAAAGGCTGAACTTTTACATAGATCTTTATTTAAACATGAACGTTTATACAAAGAAAGTTCTGAAGCCCTACTACACAGACCAAACTTAAACCGCAACGACGTTCTTACTATTCCTAAAGTATGGGAAATTGTCATACAAAATTGTGTTAAATAATTTATTTATTTATTTTTATTTAATTTTTTTTTTACTTCTGTAACACGTTACACACGTTTCATAAGATTCTAGCGTAATCATGTGCCCTAACGGTATGTTATTCCTATTATTATTTTAAACTACTGTACTGAAGATGTCCTAAGATACTTAGGATGAAATATTTACAATTAAATAATTTTCATTGTGGTTAATACGTGTGTTTCTTTTAATTATGATCCCACCACAGGTTTCGTTATTTAAAAATAAAAAAAAAATTCTAATGTTAAACTGTTGTTGTATGTTGTCTGTTCTGGTGGCTGAGGAAGATTTCAAGTTTAGCAGCCATGTGGCCAGGTAACAAAAACATTATCAACATGTCTTAATCAAACTGTAGGTTTTAAAGTAAAAGAATCTAGAATGAATATGTGAAAATGGCAGAAACATCAAAACTGGCTGAACATTATGTTAAGCTTCCAGATTTCTGATTATTTTTACATGTGAAGTGACCAGAACACAGTATGTGGACAAAGATAGTTGTAATAATGGGAGAAAATTTGTTCTGTAAAAGAAGAACTGTGTCAATGATTGGGACATATGTGAGAAGAGCAGAAACATAAAAAAAAAAAAAAAGAGTTGTTTTAAATTTTGTTTATGAAGTGTTGTGTGTTTTTTATTTAAGATGGGGAATAACTTGCTTGGAGTACTGGTACTAGTGTTTTGGCTATGCGATAATTAGGACTGTCTCTACCTTGAACTACTGACTGAAGAACATTATATTACATGCTAGCATCCGTGCTCCTCATAGTTGTATTGTATACGGTTCCTATGAATTCGGTATTTTTCAGTTATGCATTGATTCGTAATCTGAGCTCGTTTGTTTTAAGCTGTTTAGTAATTGTTTTACATTAATCCTGTTAGTTCGATTATAGTTCATAAGTTAATAAGTGGTGCTGTCAGAGACTAACTGACTTAATTGAATAAAGTAAGTTAGTTGATCTGTTTAAAATGACCATAGCATTAACCTTGTCAACCTATGTGATAACAATATCCTTATTAGCTTTTAATGACTTGACAGCTGCTAGTTCTGTTACGATGAGACTGCTACATATTGCTTTGGTATTATTCAATTAAAATGTTTGTACATTTTCTCAGCTATATTAGTTGGAAGAAATTTAATACCCCTTTCACAATATTGGTATATAACAATTGGTTTGTTAACAGTTCCAGGTGCTACCGTGAAGTTTATGCCTTTATTAAATAGTTCACAAATTTATTAAATAGTAATAAAAAGTTCACTGATATTAAGGGTGCGGCTGGACAAGTTGACCACATGACAGTTAATTGCAGGTGGTTGGTCACCCCTTATATCCCTTGTTTGTGGTTGGCTGATCCTAGAGTGATTCAATGGGGAAAAGATATCCTGATTGCTTATATTTGTGTGCTGGTCATTCAAATTTCCCCATTATTTTAATCTATGAAATTCAGCTAATAAGCTTTTCTTCATTAGTTTCCAGAATATGTTTAGCTCAGTTGCCTGATCTGTTCAAGTACATTCCTTAAGTTATCACTATAACAAGGTAGTTGTCTGAATAATTTATTAGACTGCAGCATTCAGTCTAATTTATTATTAGACTGAATGCTGCAAGTTTTCTGTAATGAGGAGAAGGATACATAAATCAGTTATAAATAAAACTATGAACTAAATTTGCAGTCAGTGGAGGATTAGTGGTGTACAGAAAATAAATAAGTAAAATAGAAGAATAAAGAGTATTCAAACTCTAAGGGAGTAAGAATCTAAGAGGACTGCAGGACAGGTTTAGAGTTTCTGGCGGTAAAGCTTATAATATGTTGGCTGTTCATAATGGTATTATTTAAGGATAGACAAATTACCATAATTAGAGAACAAAGAACAGACTAATATGTGCAAGCAAGCACTTCCTAAAGTGTGTGCATCCTGCTGGGCTAGAGTGGGTGTTCTTGGCTGTTGGGCCAATGTTCTGAAACAACACTAAGTACCATATAATTGCAAGATACTGTTTACTGGTATACCTTTCAGTTGTACTATGGCCAAACAGGCAAGAAAGCCAATCGCCGAGCACAAGGATTACATCTGGTTCCACCACTCTATGGCCACTCAAAATTTAATGACCACACTTTAAATGCTCACAACAGGATATGCTGAAAAAAGGCTACATAACTCTTCCATAGCAATATAAATATGATAATATTCCTTGAATCTGCCTCCACTTTAAGAAACTATCCAAACTGCCTCAAATTCAGAAAGCACTCATCGTTATAAAATCAACTTAACTGATCTTGCTCTTTTAAGTTTCATTACGTTGAACATTCCTGCACTAGTTCAAAGCAAGAACTGTGAATAAACTAATAAAAAAAATATTATGGAATGAGCTTCAAAGGTGATGAACAAGCTTCTTATGAATTTCTCTATGATTTTTGACTAGGGTAGGAGATCTGGATCATTAATTTGATGGCATAGATTTATCTCCAATTTTGGAGACAGGCTGGATACAAGCTGATTTCCAAGATATGCAGAGTATGTGCAAGTAAAAATAGAATGTAAGGGAAAACTCTGAACCAGTGGTCTGGAGCAGTGCTTCCCAAACTGTGGGCTGTGGCCCACTTGGAGCCATTAGTTTTTTGAGGGCAGTGAAATAATGAAAACAAATTTTAAATGTTTTAAGATTAAGTGTGCCATGTCAAATGGCACACTTAATGTGCTCAAGAATTGAGCACAGTTTCTGAAAAATTTGTGTGTTCTTGACATACGTCAAGAACACACAAACCTACACACATCAATAGATATCTCCATAGTCAGTCCCATCATTTTCCTCCTGAGAAACTTGGAATAATTTCTATTTTGGCACATAGAGCTCGCCCTGACAACCCTGATGAACTTCGTAAAGAAATCAATTTTCTTACATCTACCTTCAGACTGAATGGTTATGCTCAAAAAATTACTAAAAAATTCTTTTTTAATCCTCCTAGTCGCCATACTCAAGAAATGAATAATGTTAAAGGCAATATATCTATTCCATACATAAGCACACTTTATCAAAAATTAGCCAAGGTTCTCAAAAATATAACATTAGAACTTTATTTACTCCGCTTATACTGTGACATCCCTTACTTTGGCTAGACAGATAAGTCTATTTAATTGCATATGGAGGAGCACAGGAGAGACATCGCTTACAAGAGAACAAGTGCCAGTGCTTTATCCAGCCATGTCCTTTTTTTGGCCAATTCTGATGATGAAAACCATGGTCATACAATCCTTTGGGATAGTATGACCATTTTCTGTTGCCATGACGAATTGGAGAGAAAAATTGTAGAATCTAGAGAAATCATCCTCAACCCTGTACATTTAAATAATAATTTAAGCTATAACCTCCCAGACTGTCATTCAGCTGTGATCAAATACTGGCGCTCACGAGGTGCCATACACCCGCACTCACCCAACAATGCGGCCAACGAAGGAACTACTTTGAATACGTTTTCACGTTAAATATGTATAGTGACTTTCCTGTGCTATTCACAGTTTTTTATCTGCAATGTTTAAAGTTTTTTCTTTTATAAAAACACCTGAAGAAGGCTGTAAAAAAGCCGAAACTAGTCGTGTGATACTATTAAACCTTTTTCCTTTTTTCTCGGTTTTTGTCATTCAATTCTTTTTAAATATATATATATATATATATATAAAAAGGGGTGCTTAAATATTGAAGCTGTATAACTGGAAAGAGACCTCCAAATAAAAATAGAAGTTGTTATAAGTCTGAGAGACTATGTAATACCAATTCTTCTTCCATTTAATCCTATGTAGAGAAGCAACCAGGGGTATGGTCTGCCAACCCTGACTTCTCATATAGATGATCACTGATGCAAATAACCTTCACTCAGTGCATAAGTGATCTGAGGATGCCATGCCATTGAGATGGATGGTGGTGGTGGTCTGCTTGCTTATGGAAATACTTTCCTGTATGTGTAGGTTTCATGTAAACTGAAAAGGATAAAGAGCATGAAGTCATGTCACTAGTGTAATTTATTTTATTTTATTTTGACCAGACATCCAGACTGTATGTGGATGTCTGGTCAAAGAGGTGGTCAAAGAAAGAAATCTTCATTATTGACAATATCTTCAATAAACTAGTTTTGGAAGAATGGTGAGGACTGTCTGGTATTCTAGTTGGTGGTTTAACCTTCTGGCTGGAATTGTGTAGTTAGAGCAGGGTTTGTGTTATGAATTATAGTCTCATAGAAAGATAATCTCACAATTTTAGTAATAAGACTGCATGAAATAAGCATGTAGAGAAAAGCATTCAAAGAGGGCCGTATGAGCGTTCGAATTAGAAGAACATAAACGGCAGCAAATGAAAGCTATAAAGTGAAGTAAGGAAATACTGAACCAGTGTGGAGTGAAAGATTCCAAGCTCAATAATCTTTGGCAATAAAGTTTGATTTGACAAATGTTTATGTACCTTCCTTCCTTTTTTTATTGAAGGCATCATGCAGTCACGAATGAGATCAACTGAGGTTCATGGAATAGCAGATTGCATTCTGATGCCTGTACGTGTGGTGTATATCATTAATGTTTGTACTGATGCTGTAAAAATCTCACATAATTGTTTCGCATATTATGTTTTCATTTTTTACAGTTATATATACTAATTGCAAATTTCATTAATATGGAATTAATGAGAAATATGACTAAACAAACACACATAATAACCACAGCAATAAGTTTTAAATAAGTAAATATTTCATTCTAAGTATCAAAGGACGTCGTCAGTACAGCTAATTCAAACAATACTAGGAATAACATACAGTTAGGGTGCATGATTACAATGGAATTCCAATATGTGTGCAGTAGTGTGTTATAGAATTAAATTAAAATATATCTGGAGGGAAAAAAAATAGATTACATTAAAATAAGATAACATATATTACTTATTTACTTATTAAAACTTATTACTATGGTTATTAAGTGTGTTTATTCATGAATTTTCCACAGGTTTCATTGTACAATAATGAGAAATATGTTTTTTATATGATAGGATAATCTAAAAGTAGTTATCCTTTCCTTTAGTGTTATATGCCAACCACAAGCCAGTGATAACAACAACCAACCAGAAGCATGGGTCAATAGGAGCCACCAATTGCCTTCAGCAAACAGTCACGTAGTCAACCAATCTAACCACGTTTTAAACAATGATGAACTCGTGGTAATCAGCAAAGGTTTAAACTTTGCCGTGGCACCCAGAACGATTAACAAACTTGATTTTATTTATCATATAGAATGAAGATAAAGATTTATCCAAACCATCATAGCAGATAAAGTACTTCTGGGTCTGCCTTCCACTGACGAGACTTCAATAAAGGTTGGAACTGGTATAGGTAGTGGCCCTTACTTCAAGGGGTCTGCCGTCTCGTCAGTGGGTCTGCCTCCCATTTTTTTTGATAAATGGTCGAAACTGGTATGGGTAGTGGCCCTTACTTCAATGCATAGCATTATACATGTCTGCAAGGAGATGTGCTTTGCATTATGGGAGAATACTGAGACAAGGAGTGATGAGATCTTGGTCCACCTTTGTTATGAGTTGCCAAAGTGTTGTACCACCTTACCTAAGTCCTGAAGATATTTTCAGGTGCAAACTTTGTTTGCTTACACTTGGATAAAGGATTAAACTAAATTTATTATAATAATAATTTTCTTCCTTAGATTTATCATGTAGGTGAACTAAAATTGGAATTAACATGTTGAAGAAATGTTAATTCTGCCAGAAGTGATTTTGACAATTAAAAGCCAACTTAGAATGAATATAAAAAAGAATGTATGAAATTAAGAGTTAGAGGGAAAACACCAAAACAGGACAACAGATGATTTAGAAAAAAATAAAGTTAATCTAGAACAGTGTTCATGAAGAAAATATAACAGAGGATGGAAAGAAATTGAGAGGTATAATTCACCTAACCCAACAGATTTTCTTGGAACAGTTATTGAGATGATGGCTGGGAAATGATGGGGGAGGGGGAGGTATTGGGGGCACTAGTGAGGAAGCTAACACGTTGACAGGAACATGTATAATTTAACAATGATGATAGAAGGTTGTGTATTTAAGGTAAAATGGATTTTCAAATCCCCCCACCCAAATACACACACCTGGAAATATTTGGGAAAAAAATCTTGACTGGGCAGAACATTAAGTACAAAGAGAACTTTTTGAATGACCATAAAAGTGGAGAGTAAAAAAATTTAGACTGTATCTAAATGTGGTCATGGATCTATAAATCACTTAATGCAGTGGTTCTCAAACTTTATACCTCTGAGCCCCACCTGACAAAAGAAAACACTGTTCCCCCCGCCGGTTTTATTTATCAAAATAGAAGTCATACTAAGTTTGACGTTTTATTCAGTTTATTTTGTGTTTTCTACATACTATTTAACAGTTTTTAGGAGGTAAACAAATCAGCACAATTGTACTGAAACAAGCAACAATGAGATGTCATTAAGTTGCTGCTTTCAGCTGCGCGTGTATAGTGCTGCCTGGAAGAGGATGACGCCGCTGCCAAAATATCAGCACTGCCTCTGGCACATGCGTTTTATAAGTGTGAGTGAAGAAAATAATTATTAGTTATTTTGAAATTCATGATAATTAAAACCTGTATCATGAAAAGTTTTTCTTTCTGTATTTTTATTTGTTGTTATTTTTAAAACTGATTTAGGAGAGTTTTAATTTTTATCTGTAGGAAAGTATGCTGCATCCCCCTTTCAAGCTATTCATGCTCTTCCCCCTGGGGGGTCATGCCCCACAGTTTGAGAACCACTGACTTAATGCATTATCTATACTCAGTTTGGAATGGTGCACTTTCTGGCAGCTAGCCTTAGAAACTATTTTATTGGTTCCAAAGGCAAGACATCACTTGTAGCTATTACCTGTATTCTTGAATGATGAAGAGACTGTGACAATCCTGGTCCCTAATACGTTCATTAGGGACATCACTCATGTTTCATGGTATGGACAAGGAAAGGAAGGGAGGAATAGAGGGGGGGGGAAAGGATTCTGCTTTGTGTTCCAATAAGGTTTCACTAGCTTAGACCTTTCAAAAGCAAGATGGTAGATGATGATAGCATTTTGCAGTAATAATCTATCAGAGAGGTAATCTAGCTGATAATTCCTCTATCCTTTAGTGGAAAGAGACCATGTGCAAACAAATATTAAGAACAGAGCAGTGAAGTTTATATCCTGTACTTTTTGCATGGATCTGAACTAGTAATACTCAAGACGCAGGATAAAGATTTACATGTATTGTACATTACAAGAATTAATTTTACATGGTTTGGATATAAGCTTCCCACATCTGCAAACTAAGTTCTTCATGTGCTTCATCATCATCATCAAATTCCTGCCATGTACCCTCAAGGGGTGTACAGGATATGATAGTAATACATGAAAAATTTACATCATTACTAACTTACCATCTACAATTTTCCTCCAGATCAGTCTGTTACTTGTCAAGACTCCAATATTATCAGATCTTATATTTCTGTAGTCCCTATCAAACCACCTATATCTTGGTTTATCTCTGGGTCGTTTTCCTGCAAACCTGGCAGAGAACACTTGTTTTGCCAATCTTTCCTCGCCCATTCTGTTTAAATGACCATACCATCTGAGATTAGCTCTGCTAATGCATTCCTGGATGCCGACAATGCCAAATTCTTTACTAATATCCTCGTTTTTAATATGATATTGCCATTGATGCCATCTGTTCATGCCTCTAATCTTTCTCAGGACTCTCATATCTGCGGTCTCTAGTCTTTGATCAAGTGTTTTACTTCTGACCCAGCTCTCAGATCCATAAGTTAAAACTGGTTTGAACACTGTCTTGTATACTGCTAATTTAGTGTTGCGACTAATTTCTCTCTTATTCCATAAGAATTTATTTAATTGACTTCCTATCATACCAGCTTTGTTGATTCTGTTGTCTATTTCCATATTTAATTTAGCATCTTCAGTAAAAATCATGCCTAAGTAGGTGAAATGTTTTACTTGTTCCACAGGTTCTCCGTTCACAATGACGCAGTTGACATTTTCAACGATTCCGCCTATTTTCATAGTCTTTGTCTTTTTATTGCTGACCTTCATACCATATCTATTAGAACAGTTATTCAATTCAGTCAAGTAATCTTGCAGACTCGTAGTGGATTTATTGATAAGTATACATCGTCCGCAAAAAAGCAAAGAGCTGACATTAACATCTCCAATTTTGATATCATGTTTAATACCACTTTCCTTCATTATGTGATCCATATAGATAATGAATAACAGAGGGGATAATGTACATCCTTGTCTCACACCAGATTTAACATTAAACCATCTTCCTGTACTTATAACCAGTCCATGTCCTGAGCAGGAATCCAACAGATATTTGCCATTATTATTAGCTTTGCTCTTTTCTCCAAATTTTCCCAAAATATTTTCGTTTGTCTGACAATCATTTCCTACTCTGGTATTTAGATCCCCAACAAGGACCAACTTTTCCTTTTTCATTGTGTCAGATGCTTTCTCTAAAGCATTAAAAAATTCCTCCACTTCTACCTTAGTAGAACCTTCTGTGGGACCATAGGCACAAATAAGTCTCATTGTCCCGTTCCCCATTCTGATATTTGCCCACATCACTCTACTTGTGACTGCCTGCCATTCAAGAAGATTAACCTCGTATTTAGTGTTGAATACAATGGCTACTCCTTCTTTTCCTTGATTGTCATTGCCTGAATATAGCATTTTGTATTTATTGCTCAGAAAGATCTCACCAGTTTTTGTCTTTTTTGTTTCAGTCACCCCTATTATGTCGATCTGGTACTTATCTAATTCGTCAGCTAGCTCCATTTCTCTGCCATTCAGGCTTCTTATGTTGATAGTACTGATCTGTAACTCTGGTGATGTTGAGTTGGTGTGTTTTTTCAGATATTTTCCAGTAGCTGACTTTTCGCTGTTCACCCTGGTTCCCTGGTGAAAACAACAGGGGCCTTGTTTAACCGGGCGACACCCCAGCCGGCATGAAATTTTGTCATGTTGTATCATCATTTTATAATTTGGTTTAAGCCAATAAGAATTACAATTTGGTCGGCTAAATCCCAAATTGCCAGCCCATCCTCGTTCGTTCAGTATTCAGGTAGATACCCAACAGGGTGCACCACGAGAAGGTGAGGATTGGACATTAGGTCAGAAGCCCTGGTCAGTTCTCCGCATTCCTTTAAAGGCGATGTGGAGGTCTCCTCTCAGTTATACAGCTTTGACCCTTAAGCACCCATGTGCTTTGCTTGTTTAATTTTGATTTCCACAGGTTCCTCCAACTAATTTTTCTGTAGGTACCCCTGCTGAAATTCAGATTCCTAATTTTATTCAATCACTTCATATCAATTTTAATCTCAACACATAAGAATCTTTAATCTTAATACATAAGAATAAAGCAAAAAAAAAACTAGTTCTTAAAATATTATTTGAAAATATTACCTCCAGTATAACTGTTGTAGCTTGATTAAGATCACATTTAACACAAGTCAGGCTTATTTTCCATTCTGGCTTCCATTTTACAATTAGAAGAGGTAAACCCAAGGTAAATAATGTTAAGATATGAAATAATATCTTTTTCCACATACAATCCTTAAACCCAAACACAACCTATAGGAAAATGAAATTTTTTTTTTATTTGCTTAGAAATATAAATATGATAATATAGAAATGATAAATATAAATTAATATAAGGTTATACTACATAGGTATGTTTCAACATAGTTATACTATGTTGAAAGCTACTTCAACATAGTATAACTATGTTGGGGGGGGGGGGCTGGAAAGTTCTGATAAACGCCTAAAACAAAAATACAAAAATGATATTAAAACAATTGATATAACTACAAGAAACAAAGAATATGTGAGGATATAAGAATATAAGAACATAAGTTACTTTCAAAACTCTCCTACTAGTATGTTCTTTCTTGTGGTTATATCAGTTAATTTAATATAATTTGTCTTTATCAGAACTTTCCAGCCCCCCCACCTTTGTGTGTGTGGTGTTTTCATATTTACACATTTCATTCACTTAACTGAATATAAGTTAATAGCTTTAATAGCCCAAAACTCAGAAATAACTTTTTCATCGATCTCCTCATACTTGAGGACTCGTGACCTTGGCAACAATGTTTCTCCATCTACTTCTATCTCTTGCCATGGCAGTTACTGCCTCCAAGGAAAGTCTTGAGATCCTTTCGATTTAATTTGATCTATCCATCTTGCTCTTGGTCTTCCTTTTCTGAGTTTACCTACTACTTTTCCTTGCATGATTTCCTTCTCAATGTTATCATCATCTCGTTGTGATATATGACCAAAATATTGAAGTTTCTTCTTGTTGACTATGTCAACAAGAAGATACTTCAATACTTCAATCTCTTTTTGATATTTAATTGATTGAGAATACTGACATTGGTTATTTTATCCATCCATGAGGCATTCAACATCCTTCTCCAGCACCCACATTTCCAAACTGTCAAGTGACTCTTTGTCTCTTACCAAGTGTCCATGATTCTGCACCACTGAGAATGATTGAGAAAACAAGGGTATTCACTGGTTCATATTTGGTAGCATTAGAAATATTTTATCTTTCCATATATTTTTTTAATTGTGTCATGGCATTCCTTTCCATATAAATTCTTCTTTTTATTTCAGTATGATAACTGCCTTTATTATCTATCAGGGCTCAAAGATATATGAACTGTTCTACTTTTTCTAAGTGGATGTTATGAGTAGATGCTTCTTCTTTTCCTATCGTCATA
The DNA here is from genome assembly GCF_054136105.1 of Typopeltis vanoorti. Lineage (NCBI taxonomy): Eukaryota > Metazoa > Arthropoda > Arachnida > Uropygi > Thelyphonidae > Typopeltis > Typopeltis vanoorti. Next base: position 14,626,075 of record NC_143554.1, read on the forward strand.
TACTTGGTCTTATTTCTGTTAATTTTAAGTCCATATTTAAGACTTTCCCATTCTACTCTTTTAATAAGTGACATTAGTTCTCTTTCATTACTGGCTATAAGCATAGTATCATCTGCATATCTGAGGTTGTTTATTTTCTTACCAGCAATTGAGATACCACCTTTCCATCCATCAAGAGCTTTTCTCATTATGAATTCACTATAGAAGTTGAATAGGTCAAGAGATAGAAAATGGGCTTAGGCAGGGATGTATCCTATCTTAAACCATTCTGAGATATTTTGGCCTATCCTCACTGTTGCTGTGTTCCTGTCATATAACTGTTTTATTAAGTTCATTAGGCATGTTGGAATTCCTATTTTGTTCTGACATTTCCAGAGTTCTTCCCAACTGACACAGTCAAATGCCTTGGTGTAGTCCACAAAACAGAGATACATTGGGATACCAAACTCGTGTTTTTTTCTATTAGCTGCCTTATGTTTGAAATTTGAATCCTGGTAACTCTACCAGTCCTGAAACCAGCCTGCTCATTTGGGAGTTGTAGTTCAATGTAGTTTTTCAGTCTCTCTTTAATCACATACAGCAGAATTTTGCTTGCATGTGAAATTAGTGCAATGGTCCTATAGTTGTTGCAATCATTAATATTTCCTTTCTTGTGTAACAGTATGAACATAGATCTTACCCAATCTTCTGGCCAGATACCTGTTTCGCAAATTTTGTTGCATAGTCTAAGGATAATTTCTATTCCATTAGGCCCCAGGGTTGTGAGTAGTTCACTTGGTATTTGATCAAACCCTGGTGTTTTACCTTTCTTGAGTTTTCAAGGCCCATTCAATTTTGTCCTTTAAAATATTCAGTTCTTTTTCTATGAGTTCCTCTTGTCTTTCTTCAAAATGAGGTAGTAGTGTCTTTGTATAGATTTCCACAGTAGCTTTTCCATCTCTTGAGTACATCATTTGTGTCGGTTTTGATATGCTTACCAAATGGATTGTGTGTCTGCTCTCCAAGCAATATGCTGTGGGCTGGAATCCAACCCTGTGCATGGATGTCTGTCAGTGTCTTTAGGTGGCAAATAAATTTTATCACCAGCTGTGAGATTACAACCCGACATATCGAGACCTGAAATAGCTTGAAAAAGTTATAGAGCAAGGTTTCAATATTTTCTAACATTTAACTCGCCCACAATACTAATAGTAATGTACTATTAGAAACTACAGGGTTCACAACCATTCACGAATCTTAATCACATATTCAGTTATATTCAGGAATCCTTCACATGACAAGCTTTGAGAGGTTATGACATAAAACCAAGAAATGTGGGCTCTGATACATAAATGACATTTTCATCATATGACCAAAATTTCTTTTCAATAATTCCTGGGGAAAATTAGTAATTTTAAAATTCCTAATTTGTTAGGAATAACAGAAATATTTCCAGAGAAATTAGAGATTTTTTAAAATAATCTCATCCAATCTAAATATCCCCATTCTTGCCATGAAAGAAATGGGGTATTTCCCAAGTTCACCATAATACCAGTTCCTTCATATGTATCCAAGTATGTGAAATGTGAAACAATTAAATAATATTTATAATTACCCTTAACAATGAGTAAAAAGTACAAGGAATGTCTGCAGTATTTTAAGAAAGATGGCAAAAATTAGTTTATTGTGAAATGTGTTCTGAAACATTGCAATGCAAATCATTATCAACAAGTAGACTTCATCATCATCATCATCTCAAACATGGTGTAAAAAACTAAAACGTCACCTAAAGACTCAGTGAAAGGTTTCAATTTGTCTAATAGCACAGGCATGCCCGTGTAAACCAGCAGAAGCTGATGGAACTGCTATTAATACCATTATAAAGAACAATTTTATTTGAACAAATTTCTCTAAAAAGGCATGCATTACCAAACTGCATCATCTGTTATGACATAAATGATATAATTATACTGGATATCAAAATTTTACAAAAGTCAGGCCAGCCCATATTAGGTGAAGAACACAACTATGACAATGAAAATGCAAAATTGGCTATGGTTTGTGAGAGATCCACAATGGTTTCTTATATAATAGAGTAATACATACTTATCACATATACCAGTAAATGTTCGCTTCTATGTCCAAAATCACTTTGCCTGTCCTTTGTACAGCTGCTTAAGATCATCTCTAGCAAGTATACAACAATAGTAAGCGAACATGGAAGCAGATCACTTTCCCTGGTATTGTTTCTCCATCACTGCAATTTCATGATGGAAACATTCACCATGCTCATCACTAACCATGCCACAGTTGTTGGGGAAGAAATCCAAGTGGATTTCTTCCCCAACAAGTCCTCAACCAGTTCCTTGTAGTTTTCTGCCATGACATTTCTGAGGAAGTTAGTTGATACTAGACAAAACACGTCCCAAGCTTTTTTTCTCATCACCCCGTAGTAGATTGTCAAATGTCTCATCAATGAAGAGCTCTCGAATCTGATGACACACAAAAACTCCCTCTTAAATTTTTGCTTTGATGAGTCAAGGGAATTTGTTAGCCAGGTACTTGCAAGCTGATCCAGTCCATTCCATGGCTTTTACAAGACCAAGTTTGATGTTAGAGGTGGCAGCAGAATTTTGTCTGTTTTTGCTAGTGCTGGGTGTTGCAAATTCCATTGTAGAAGTCTTGAGCCCAGTAATTCTGCTTTGGCCTTGAACAGCTCCAGATTGCAAATATGATTGTTCAGTTCTTCGTGTGTAAGAATGTGTGGTGCAGATGAAGCACCATGGCTGACATATCGAACATCATTAGACGGCAAAGGCTCAGGAGAACCTGACATCAGTTCACATCCATCCTCTGAATTGATGGAAAATTCTTTAATAGGTTCGGAAACAGAAAGTCCTTTGCTGTGCGGAACGGATCGGAGAGCAGTTTTTGGAGGGAGCCAAAACATAGGAACAGCAAATGGCATCAACACTTGACCACCTTTCAGCCTCTTCGGAAGATTTCTAGCGCACACATACTGCAGCGTGTGTGTGGTGCCCAGGCCTTTTCCTGGTCTCCAATCTTACATCCAAAATAAAGCTGATATGCCATTCTCACTAATGGAGTGATGGCCTTTTTCTGGCTAGCAAATCACTTCCCTGAAAATGTAACAAAAGTTATTTACACTATTAACACAAGTATGAGGCATCACTACTAATGCTGGATTTACACTGCAGGAATTACTTGTTTAGTACAGTAATCCCTTGATTAGTGCGTCCCCTGATTAGTGTGTCGTTTTTTTTCGATACCCAAATTCGATTAGTGTGCCTCTAAAATTCGATTAGTGTGCCTATATACATCTTAAAAATAAATGTTACAGATTTTAAAAATTTTCCATCTACACATTTTTATGGCTAACTATTTTAAAAAATCACTCACTAGAATTAAATAATTTAGTTACCTATTAAAAACATTTTACAAAGTTATTTTTAATGGCCTACTACACTACTTACATGCACACTATGTATAATATGTTCCAAAATTTACCTCCAATATTTATGTCATCTGCTATAGTACGCCCACAGATTCGAGACCCTTCGACACTTCTGCGCATGTCACAAAAAGGAGAATCCATTCCGATAATAGGGTAATCAATCCGTCTTCTGGGATGAGTTGTTTATTATTACACGTCGGAAAATTAACTTCTCTTTTATGATCATTGTAGTTTTTAAAGTGGTAACTATTTTGCTTGTATAACAGTTGGGAAATTTTATCTATAAAGCACGTGATTTCGTGTGTTGGCAACCGATTCATACATCCTTCATTTCTTTCTCCCCCTTCAGCATGAATTGACTATTCTTGGCACCAAGACAAGCGAAGCTGTACAAAAGTGTGGGCGTACTATAATTACATAGCTTTGCAATGTTACATGAGTGTGTTTTCCTTACTTTTTTTTTATTTTAAAGTATTTTCCCAAGCTTTAATCATGAGTAAAAGAATTAGTGAGCAAAAAAGTGGATGTGTGAAAAAGATTCGATGATGAAAAGAGAAGCAGTAAAATTTGCAGAGGAGTAGAGGAGGCAATAGGGCCATACTGTCGGTTGTATGAAAAAAAGAAACAAAATGTCTGCCAAACTACGTTAGCTTAATTCTTTGTTAAGAAGTAGAATAATAAAATTTATGTCTTTCAGCTTCATGGTTTTCCTTTAACTAGGCCCTGAGACATACCTTAATTCTTTTATAAAAAAATTAAGGTTCAAAAAAGCAATTTGAGGAACAAATTATACTGTTTCCCATAGGTTATTACGTAATACACCTAAACCTCTTTTTACGCAATAGATACGTTCCTAAAAATTACGCGTAAATAGAATTCGCATAAAAAGAACTACTGACTCCATAGAAAAAGTGAAGATTGGTTCCAAACCTGAAATATAAGCAAAATAATGAAAAAAAATAAACATTAAATTTGTTAGGATCATAAGATTTTTATTTACATTTCATGGAAAACACGCATACATATAATGAATTTTAATAACTTAAAAATATATATATATATTCATTTCAGTTGTTTGCTAAGGATTCTATAAAAAAATTATGTTATTTGCTATCAGTTTCTGCAATAAACGCGAAAGCTTTCTTTTTCGTGAGACTGTATTAATGGTATTATCATCATCAACTTTCGCCTGAGCTTGTGGAATTCTTCTTGTCACGTCTTGAACAAAAGTACCACTGGTTGTTTCATTAGTTTTAGGCATGAACTCAGTTATTAATCGCTGTGTTGATGCTTTATATAAGTCGCGATATAACTCTCTCTATGAAGACATTAACAACTTAAGCTCACGTGAAAACTTCCCAGCACGTTCTTCATTTGGATCACGTCAGGCAAAATAATTGCCTAAATTACTGGCCAGTTTAAGACCTTTAATTATATCAGCAGTAAAAGTAGGATTATCTTGATCATTATTATTAACTTCTTCTCTTTCAGGAGTCTTAGAAACAATCTTCACTATTTCGTCTTCACTAAGAGGTTTATTAATTAACAATTCTTCGATATCTGCCGAAGTAAGATCATAGAATCCTTCTCCGCCAATTTCACATGCCAAACTTATTATATTGGGGAATTCTGCAATATGATTGAGGGGAACAGGAGCATTCTCTTTAACACATGTGGGCCAAATAGCTTTCCAGCATGCATTCATAGTTTCTGGTCTCAATTTAGATAACGATAATTGAACCTGATCAATACAATCCATAATTGAAATTTTTTTCCACACATCCATAACTGACAGTGTTTCTTCATTATTTAGCTTGTTCAAAACATACTGAAATGTTCGTCTGACATAATGTTTTAAAAGTCGCAATTATACCCTGAACTAGAGGTTGTAGCAATGATGTGGTATTGGGCGGCAGAAAAAATAAATTGCACATTTGGGTGTTCTATGGCAGGATGACCGGGTGCATTATCAAGAATCAAAAGCAATTTAAATTCGAGCCCCTTGTCATTCAAATAGTCATTCTAACTTCTGGCACAAAATGTTTGTGGAACCATTCAGTGAAAATATCAATGGTCACCCAAGCTTTTTTGTTGGTCATGCAATGAACTGGCAATTTTTGAAAAACTACGCCTTTCACTGGCCGTGGTCTTAATGATCGATTTATGAGCAGTGGTTTTAACATCCGATCTCCTAAAGCGTTCGAACAAAATAGGAGTGTTATGTGATCCTTTGCTGCTTTGAACCCACCAACAGTTTTTTGCATTTTTGATACGTAAGTTCTGTTTGGCATTTTTTCCAGAAAAGGCTGGTTTCATCCATATTGCAAATTTGTTCACGAGTGTAACCTCATCTTCAATTATTTTAGCAAGTTTTTGTGGAAATGCTTTAGCAGCTGTTTCATCAGCAGAAGCCGTTTCACCTTTAATTTTTATATTATGAAGGGCATGTCTTTTAATAAACTTAGCCAGCCAACCATTGCTTGCATGAAATTCATATTTTTTCCTCGATTAAGATGAAGTATCTAGCTGCAGTTTTTTAATCTGTTCATAAAATCTCAATGCTGATTGCTTGATGGAATTTCTGTCAACTGGCATTCTTTTTTTTTTTTTTGTACATTATCTTCCATCCACATCACTAAAGCTTTTTCGGCCTTTTCTAGAACAACATCTCTTGTGCATGATGATAATTTCGCACTCGATTTTGTACAAGAACATACCGCTTTTCTAAGAGCCTCTTCATTTTTCTTTATATATGTGACAGTTGATTCAGGGACTCCAAAATGCTTACCCACAGCCGTCCCACCTTTCCCAGTTTGAAGACAATCTAAAATTTGAATTTTTATATCCAAGGAAACGGCTTTCCTTTTTTTGGTTATCGGCAACATCATGTGAGGGCTGGATTAAAATCTTCAGTTAATGAAATATAAGTTTGAAAATTACATATAGCTTATCATTTATTATTTCTTGACAAAATTATTAATTTTATAATGCGATTTTTATTTTGATTTCACTTAAAAAATGCAAATGCAAAAAATGTGGACTGTGTTGTCTACTCAAACACCAAATTCAAACTGCTTTTTTTATGCGCAGTCAGTTATGTAATTCGGGGAATTCCCAATAAATGAAATTCATAAGAATTTGGAATTTTCTTAATTGAAACGAGAATGCAATTATACAAAATTTTCAGAATTTTCTTGAATTATGGATTTTTTCCTAACTTAGACTTTAGGTTGGTCACGTAAAAGTGAATAAAAATCGCATAAAAAAAAAATTATTTTTGATATTTCAATACGCGTAACTCGGAATTCGCGTAAAAAAATTCGCATAAAAAGAGGTTTAGGTGTATATATATATATTCGATTAGTGCATTTTCGATTAATGCGTCTGTTATAAGGAACGCATTAGGCACACATCGAGGGATTGTTGTACTTATGATGGAGAAGTAAATGTGAGCGTAACCCAGGAAGTCACACAAACACTTGATCACCTTATGAGACTTCACTTTATACTAATCATTGCATAATCTTACGACAGCAATGTCATGACTCGACTGTATTACATCAGACAATGATGCAATAGCTCCTGGGGGTGTTGTGTATGAGGCAGTATGATGCAATCAGGAGATTGAAATACAGCATTGCTAAATGATATCTATGTACACAATGTGGGCTGAGTCTCTCCTAAACAGGAGCCAATCGACATGTCAATTTTGTGTGCAGCACATTAGTAAAGAATCGCTATTTTCATTTCAGAGGCAAATTGTGTGATGTCCAGTGTTATTATGAAAAAATACAGCAAGTGTACACAAAAAAATTATTATTATTGTTATCATTGCACAGGTGCCTCCATGGAGTCATAAGACTCTAAATTAAAGATGTCCAGAAATTACATTCTTGGTTTAATCTTTTATCCAAGTGTAAACAAACAAAGTTTGTGCCTGAAGTAATTTCAGGACTGGGCGACTTGTATATAGAATCTCATGACTTCACATCACTTGCCTTAGTATTCCATAATGCAAAGCACATATTCTTACGGACATATATAATGCTATGCATTATGGGAAGGTCACTATCCAAATCAGTTTCGACCTTTATTGAGGTCTCATCGGTGGGAGCCAGACCCAGAAATGATACCGAGGTTGAAGTAATGCAGAAGTATATGGAAATATGACTTCTGCATTACTTTAACATTGGTGTCACTATTTTTTTTTTTTTACAATCATCAAACACACACTGTTTACAGCACATATCGTATATGATGTGATATCTATGAACTAATTACCACCACCATTAAGCACAAAAATGAGCCTCATCAAAATGCAAGATAGAGCATTTAAAGCAATGAAAATAAGGAGAACCAAGGAGACCTTACAGAAATTCCCAAAGAGGGTTAATTTTTGCAGTATACACTGTCACACTGAATAGCACTAGTCATCTTAGAGCAACATGTGAAAGTACTCCCTAACAAAGTGCTACAGTTTTTATGGTCACCCAAACTTCAACTGCACTGCACTGCTCTTGAAAAAAACTTGGAATGTATATTTACTGCACCTCTAGTATTTGTTTATGAGAGTGCAGCTGCTCAGAAGAAATCCATTTGGGAGAACATACTAAAGATATCTAGAAGAAGAGAGTATGCACATCAGGTCTTGCTTTCTGCAGGATGATAGCTAATGTCTTAATCAAATCATCTCTCTATACATCTTAAGGATATTAAAAATCCATCATCTTTTTTATAATCAAATAAATTAAGACCTCAAAGTTTTGAATTTTACCAGAAAGTTTTTAAGAATGCAATGTTCACCAAAGGTGCCTTAGCTTGCACCACTTAAAAGACATGGCCTCTGCCCAGGAGCACACATAATCACCTATATTAAATGGCAATATGTATGGTAACAAAATAAAGTTAAAATTAAATTAAATTTACTTATATTAGAAACAAGTTAATAATAATAATATGGCAAAATGTGTATGTTTTGCCTTTCACTAACCTTTCACTGAGTCTTTAGGTGACGTTTTAGTTTTTTACCATGTTTGAGATGATGATGAAGAAGTCTACTTGTTGATAATGCTTTGCATTGCAATGTTTTTTGCCATCTTTCTTAAAATACTGCAGACATTCCTTGTACTTTTTACTCATTGTTAAGGGTAATTATAAATATTATTTAATTGTTTCACATTTCACATACTTGGATACATATGAAGGAACTGGTATTATGGTGAACTTGGGAAATACCCCATTTCTTTCATGGCAAGAATGGGGATATTTAGATTGGATGAGATTATTTTAAAAAATCTCTAATTTCTCTGGAAATATTTCTGTTATTCCTAACAAATTAGGAATTTTAAAATTACTAATTTCCCCATTGGTCATATGATGAAAATGTCATTTATGTATCAGAGCCCACATTTCTTGGTTTTATGTCATAACCTCTCAAAGCTTGTCATGTGAAGGATTCCTGAATATAACTGAATATGTGATTAAGATCCGTGAATGGTTGTGAACCCTGTAGTTACTAATAGTACATTACTATTAGTATTGTGGGCGAGTTAAATGTTAGAAAATATTGAAACCTTGCTCTATAACTTTTTCAAGCTATCTGGTTGTAATCTCACAGCTGGTGATAAAATTCATTTGCCACCTAAAGACACTGACAAACATCCATGCACAGGGTTGGATTCCAGCCCACAGCATATTGCTTGGAGAGCAGACACACAATCCATTTAGTAAGCATATCAAAACCGACACAAATGATGTACTCAAGAGATGGAAAAGCTACTGTGGAAATCTATACAAAGACACTACTACCTCATTTTGAAGAAAGACAAAGAGGAACTCATAGAAAAAGAACTGAATATTTTAAAGGACGAAATTGAATGGGCCTTGAAAACTCAAGAAAGGTAAAACACCAGGGTTTGATCAAATACCAAGTGAACTACTCACAACCCTGGGGCCTAATGGAACAGAAATTATCCTTAGACTATGCAACAAAATTTGCAAAACAGGTATCTGGCCAGAAGATTGGGTAAGATCTATGTTCATACTGTTACACAAGAAAGGAAATATTAATGATTGCAACAACTATAGGACCACTGCACTGATTTCACATGCAAGCAAAATTCTGCTGTATGTGATTAAAGAGAGACTGAAAAACTACATTGAACTACAACTCCCAAATGAGCAGGCTGGTTTTAGGACTGGTAGAGGTACCAGGATTCAAATTTCAAACATAAGGCAGCTAATAGAAAAAATATAAACATGGTCAGCAAGGCCTGACTGACCATAGTCGTGGTTGAACAGAATTTAATACTTCCTATATTTATATTTCATCTCAGTCACTGAGACATCTTCAGGGATTACAAGTCATACATCTGCAACCACGACTATGGTCAGTCAGGCTTGCTGACCATGTCTTGGATACAACCCATAGGATCTCATGGAAAAAAACCACCATGATCCACCACAGCAAATTCAAAAAAGAGAGACTATTCTTAGAATCAGCAGCAGCTCTCAAAAATTAACCAAATCTTAATAAATATTGTTGCATTAAGCTTCCTAAGATTTGGGAAACACTTATCACCAGATCTCCCACCCTACATTCCAGGCCACCTACAGCTGCCGTTAGGGTGCTCCACTGTGTTAGGACTTTAGTGTCACCCACGTGGCTGGGCTTAGTATTGTTTGCTATTTGTGTTTATGTTACATTAGTTTTTTTGTAATTCCTGAAGAAATATAGGAAGTATTAAATTCTGTTTTAATCCTTTCTGAGTGTTGTAAAAAATCCATTAAGCCTCCAACATGACATTAGTATCATGTGTGGGCTAAGGATTCTTTTTTCAATTTCTCATTTATTTATTATTTTTGATTTATTTGTTTATATTGTATGTTTAATCGTGTTTACCTGGTCTGGAAACTTATCTAGAGACCAAACATGGAACTTTTTCAAGCCACTTCAGGCATCCAATAAGTGGGGCAATGGACTCATACCAGGCAATGAAATTCATTTATCAGCTAAAGACAATTATATACATCCATGCCCATGGCAAGTTCAAACCTACAGTCTACTGGTTAGAGAGGGAATATACTAACCTCTCAGCCAACCATGCTGGAAATTTGCTTTTATATAAAATTATCTTTCTGAGCAGTCAATTTCTTAATTCCTCAATTCCAAAATCGATGCCAATTAAAGCTAATTTAAAGCTAAATTAATCTCCTAATTTAGCTTTAAAGCTTTTAAGCCCACACCAGAAACTCTTCATCCTTGTTCCAGACACTTCTGCCATTATTATACAAGAACTGCAAAATCACAAGTACCGTTGAATCTTTTAATGAGCATCTCAATCGGAATTAAGACCTGAGAAACTGCATTCTGGATTCTAATCTTCTCAATCTTACATGCGCTTATTTCAAAGGAGCCCACACAAACATGGTAACTGTATCTTCCATAACAGCTTTAATTTTCATGATTTTACACATCCATTATTTACTAAAGAAACTTTCTCCACACGCCTAACTCAAAATCCATTCAAGTGCAATTCATCAGTCATCCAAGTCTTCTTGTCTATCAGATTCATTCCAAATGTATCTAAAAACTTTAGACTTAGTATTCATCCTATACAATATATGCAATGATCATTTCCAATTATGGCTTTTCTTCTCAATTCACTGCTATCATACCTTGGCAAGAGACTTACTAACTTCACTTCATTACCCTTCTTTTTCACTTCCTCCAGTAATTTTTTCAAATCCTCTTAACAATCCATTTTTGTAAACTTTTTCCACTTTATCATCCAGAGCATTTAAACATACGGTGATACACCTTTTTCCTTCTTGAATATGAAAAATATATGACTTCTGCATTGATTTAATCTTGGTATCTTCTGATGAGTAGCTCCCACTGATGAGACCTCAGTAAAGGTTAAACTGGTCTAGGTAGTGACCCTTCCAATAATGTTTTTACATTACAGAATATTAAAGTAACTGATGTGAAGTCAACACTATATACAATTAGACTAGTGAAATTACTTCATGCTTATGTTTGCACTTGGGTATAGGATTAAAGCAAGAATATAATTACTCATCAAGTATAATATTCCATCCATTTCACATTTTAAATCATTCATTATAGCCAAAATTAACTACTACTTTTTTTTATCTCTCCTTTTTTGAAATCTACTCACATTAGTTTTAATCTTTTCATCAGGAAAGCATGATTTAGTAATGTTCTCAAAAAGCATCCTCTCCTATCATAGAATTGCCAAAAATATTGTCTCCTCAGAATGTTTTTTTTTATTTGTAAATATTATCCTACTTTTCATTCCTACCTCTCCTTTTTTAATCTTCTCTGCCATACTGCTTGCATTTTTCTTCATCCTTCAAATCTAAGCTCACACTTCTACCTATAAAGGCATCTGCATAAGCATGCTGTCACTCATCATTGCTCCCTCACAATTCTCATGGGTTCACATCAGATGTCATTCTTCCCCAGGTTTCTCTTCTGTTTTTTTTAATCTCTTCTTAAGTACCAGGAATACTCAGAAGAAAAATTCTTTTGTAATTCTCACATTTAGCAACTTAAATCACCTAAAATTCAACTTGAACCTTCTGAATTATTTATAAGGTAGCCACTGTAAATTAGATTTCTAACAGCTTTTTTGCTGCCTCCACTACTGAAATGTACACATTCCTACATTCCACCTGAATATATTATATAAAGTGCTAAAACAGTACTACTTTCACATCAATGTTCATTTAACTTTTGAAAGTAATTACCAAAGAATCTTCATAACTAATGGATGAATTTGGAGAAATATTGTTGAGAGGACATTAGTAATGATGTAACTTTTTCATGTAATACTATCATAATAATCCATACCAAGAAGGTACATGTCAATAATTTGCTGATAATCTAATTATCCTTGTCTTCAATTTTTTATATCATCTTTATCATTTGTGATTAATTAATTTGACAGAATCATTTTCTCCAAATATTTCTAAACATTTTTCAATAGCCTAAAGAACCTTTTGCAATCTGTGATAGTTATCTTCTATAAAGACAAGAAATGTATAGGCAACTGGCTTAATGAGCAAGAGGAAATTGATTACAAGATTATTTTAATTATAGTAATGCAGACTGGAATATAGAGATAAGATCTTTGAAAAAGAATAATGAGTTTTTTGATTTCTCGAGGGATATATGTGAAACTACAATCCCAGTTATTATTGGGGGGGGGGGATGGGAGCTATAGTATGAAAAGAGAAACTGGACAAAAAGGAGACAAATACTCATGGGCATTAATCGAGAGCTACATGATAACAGTTGTGGTTTTATCAGTACAAGGACAGCAAAGGTTATACAATCTACTGAGAACAGCAATGTCTGAGTGGAATACCTCATGCAGGAATAAAATGGATGGATGAAGGGAATAAACTGCAATCTGAAAAAAGAAGGTTTTATGATGGTAGCACAGGATGAACAGGAGTAATAATCAGCTACATTAGGAGTAGTATAAATAGCAGGCCAGGAAGGTGATTCAATTGTAAGGACAACAAAAGTGCAGCATGAGCAGAAATGTGGCAAGTAAAGAAAGAATGATGTTAATAGATGAAAACGGTAAATTGGTAATTGCTGCAGAGGATATAGTAGAAGTATTCAATGAGCAGTCTAAGAGAATATTTTATCCTGAATGCGATATCATAAGGAACTTAAATATAGAAGGTATAATGGAGGACTGATAATGCAAGAGCACTAAATAAGACAGTAGGACTTGATGACATACCACCGTGAGCCTTAAAGGAATGTTCCAGGAAGTTAATAATACCTTGGCAGACCTGTTTAACAAGTCTTGCAACAGAGCAAGTCCCCATGGAGGGGAGTAAAATTGTTCCACTATATAAAACTCTCAGGTTGTGGTTAAAGTCATGGAAAGGAAGGTGAGGGTTAGGATTCAGAAATGGGTTGATAACAATGGTATTCTCTGTGATGCAGTATTCAATATTCTCTGTGATAGTCAGCATGGATTTGTTAAAGGGACGTCACGTTTTAACAATATGGTTATGTATAACATGGTGACAAACTCTTTGGACATGGTAATATAATTTTTCAAAGGACTTTAGAAAATCTAAGTACACTATAGCTGATAAATAAATGTGGAACTAAGACAGGTTGAACAATAGACTGTTCTGTTGCATACGTGACTCCATGTATGACTGACTGTCAAACAGGTAATAGGGATTGTTTATGGAGGAGTGGTATAGTGATAAAGGAAGGTCAGAGTTATAAAAAGTAACAAAGAGAAAAAATGAGTCAAAACATTAAACTAGCTTTATACAGATGTTTAAACAAATTTTAACTTATAATCTGAGAGCTGGGTTAAAAGTATAAAAAGTTGATCAAAGGCTAGAAACCACAGATAAGAGTAATGAAAAAAAAAAAAAAATGAAGAAGAAGAAAGGTGCAAACAGGTGCCCTCGATCGCAGAAATGAATGAAAAATGAAGATATCAGAAAGCAGCCTGATAATGTTAACGTTAAAAAAAATGTGCTAAAACAGAAATGGATAGTAAAGGTCAGTAAAACATGTATTTGATGCCAGGATGACAAGAAAAACACACAGCGGAAGATCAAAATCTTGATCGATTGATAAATTGCATTCAGAAGCTAAAATATCAGATCTGAAAATCCTAGAATCCTGACAAACACTGCTGATAGGAGATCGGTAATAATTTAAACTTGATCATCCAGTACCACTATAAGATACTGTACATCCCTAGATGATACATATCAAGAATTCAACGATATTGACATGTTAATGTTATTTATGCACATTTTCTTATTTATATTAAACATTCCATATTTAAAATATGCATTAGCTTAGAGGTTACAAAAAATTTTGCCTTTTATTTTGTTAACATAATTTTCTGGGGTTCTATTTATCTGCAAGATGCCAAATTTCAAAACACAGGTCTATGCCTAACTTAAATAAATTGATAACTATCTAATTAAATTGTTACTTTTTTTTTTTAAAGTCAAATTTTTACTTACTACTTGTTCATCATTTTCTTGTTCAATGACTGCAGAATGAGAAAAATCTGATTCCAATTTTGAGTAAAGTGTACTATGCATTGTCTTAAAAAAAAATAATAAATTGAACTAACTAATACAACAAATTTGTAACAATTCAATGAAATTATTTTAGTAACAGCATTATTTTTATAGAGTTTCAGAAAAGATTTAACCCCTCAAATAAACAACAAAGGAAATATTTGAACAGCAATATATGTGTAATATATATTATTAAACTAAGGAGTAAACTATAATAGAACTATATTTACTATATTTCTGATGTGGTGCAAATTAACCATGCAGTGTTTGCCAGTGCAGTGTACCTAGCTTAAGTAAACTAAAAAGTTAGAATTCTTGGAAACTCAGAACACATTAATTTAGGAGTATTACCATGGGACTACCAGGAGTTACATATGTTGGTAATAGTGATCTGCAGACCAGATAGTTTTTCCATGTTACTTCAGGTGTCCAATAAACAAGTTGTCATCTCACAATTAACACTGTCCACATATAGCACTGTGCATGTGTGTAAAGGAAATTAATAAAAAAGTTTGAGGATCATCACTATTTACAAACTTTCTTAAATAATGATGTTACATAGCAGGATTAGAAATCAACCATAGGTATCAAAATGGAGTTTACCAATGTGAATGGTTCTACCAAGACCAAAATTTTATCGTAATCAATTTTCTGATATATATACCCTTAGAGAGAATAAAGCTAATATAACAATACTGAATGATTGAGGTTGCATTATTACTAATCTCCTATCGACAATTTTCTCCAAATTAGGCTATTACTTGTCAGTACTCCAATATTGTCATATTCTAATATTTCAGTCTTCTAGGGCACTTCTGACTGAATCAATCAACCTAGAACTTGGTTTTTCTCTGAGTCTTTTTCCTGCCATCTTGCCATCCAAAAAGCTATTTTGCTAACCTCTCCTCTCAGATTCCATTTAAGCGACCATCACCTTAGATTAGCCCTGCTCACGCATTCTTGAATGCTAACAGTGTCAAGCTCCTTACTATAATATTTTCATTTTTAATTAATTTATTGCATTCTCAGCTGACAAAAGAAGCAGGCAAACGAATGAAGAACGCCACCCACTATTCAGCCAGATCACAATGCCCCAAAGACTAAGATCCTGACATAGCTTCCTAGCAACTGTTGAACCACCTAAAAACCCTCCAGAGACAAGACTTCAACAATGGCTCGCACTATACCCTGAGAATAATACGGGTATTCCAACAGCAGAACATCTTCCAGGTGGTGCCCACTTGGACTGGAATACTTGGAAAAGTGCCTCAACAGACTACAAACATCAGGACGCTGCAAACAAAACCTCATCAAATAGGGCCACCTCACTGGACCAGATAAGTGTGAGTGTGGGACAACCTAGTCCATGGAACACCTTCTTTCTCCCCCCCAACTTCAATCACCTTGCACAAAAGAGGACCTTATATCCTGCACAGAAAGAGTAGTTGATTGTGCAAGATACTGGAGGAACATCTGATCATATTTATTGTATATAACTTATGTATAGCTTTTTTTCCCTTCATATATTACTTATTATTCCCTGTATAATTTACCTACTAAATTTAAGCTGGTCTCATTTGTAATGTATCCTAATATGTTGTAAATAATGTTCTACCAATTGCTTACTACTGTACCACTTGTGTTTGGATACAAAATAATAAATTTATTTATTTAGCATTTGGTGGGGGAGGGATTACCAGAAATTGACAAATAAAACTATATAAATACTGAAAGCTCATTTAACCAATCAATGGCACTATCTGGAAATATATACAAGTTCCTGAGACTTCCAGGGAAGGAGTGGGGGGGGGGAGGGCAGTCATCAGTGATATTATGCATAGTCTACACAACACCACTAACATAAACACATAAACAGATAACTGTGAAATTTCCCACAAATGTAGTAAGTGGGAACAATGCCCTTGTCCAGTCCTGAATAATTAGCTGGTTCCAGAGATGTCAAGGTATATTGAAACCTGAAGATATGATAATTGAATATGTAATCACATACTTGTTTGAAATTTGATCCAGAGTCTTCTCAACCAGTCCTGGGGAACATCATCTGGTATTTCCACAAACTAAATGAGAGATCTGGAAGTGAGGTGGCAAGCTGAAGGTGGAGAGATATCTTGATGTATAGGAAGGTACATGTTATTTCTGATTTTATTTATTTCTTTGATGGTAGCTTCTTCTCTTCTGAAGCATGAAGGAGTGATATGGGAAGAACATGTACCCATAAGAGAGGAGTAGATCTCAAGGTACCAGAGATGGTCCTTGTTGTTATGATAAGCTGTGTGTGTCCACATAAACAGCTTATCATAACAACAAAAACCATCTCTTCGTTGTGGAGTATTGTTTGCCAGTTTGGATTCAATGTCAGACAATACACCATAATGAAGACTAGAGCCAGGGTTTGTCTTCTAAGAATTCAGGCATAACAACCCCAAGTTGTGCCTGCAAACTTGTTTATAATGTTATTCCTGACAGATATCTTTAAATTAGTTTCTTCCAAATGGTTTTGGTATGTTAGATTATGGTCAAGTGCAGTGGCATCTGGTGTAAGTTTAAGTGGGGGTGCTGTCTATACAAAATAATAATATATTTTTTATTTTGTATAGGCAGCACCCCCATTAAAAATTTCACGAACGAAACGAAAGTAACATGGGTTATTTTCCTGGATTAGTCATTCTGCAGAAGTTTACTTTAGTTTTCTATGAATATTCTGGTTATTTAGGTGGAAAGGTGAAACAACAGTTTTGCTGGGGTTAGTAGTCAGTCCCCTTCAAGGTAATTCTGCAGTGAGCTCAGATCTTTGCTCAGTTTTTCCTCAAGGAGGCCTTGAAAAGCTGTCTTGGGTGGTAATTGCTATGTTAATAGCATAGATAAACTTTCAACTAGCTGTCTGAGGGATGTCACTTGTGTACAGGTTGAATAGATCTGGGGCAAGGCCATATCCTTGCAGCAATCCATCCTGTAGGATAAATGCTCTTTTGTGAATTCAGATGGATTCAGGCAGCTAATTTTTCTCCTAACTCTCATATCTGTGGCCTCTAATCTTTGATCAAGTGTTTTATTTCTACCCAACTCACAGATCCATAACTTAAAAAAACCAATGCTAGTTTAGTGTTTTGGCTAATTCCTCTCTTATTCCATATAAATTTATTCAAGTATGGTTAAATGGTACGAGTAAATTTATTTATCTGCACCATTCAAGCTGTGCTTATTTTGTTGTCTATTTCCATAGTTAATTTGCCATATTCACTAAAACTGTGTATAATTAGCTGAAATATGTTCCTGCATGCTTTCATCATTTTTGTCTTTTTATTGCTGATTTTCATGCCAAATTTGTTATAGATGTTACTCAATTTGGTCAAAGAACCTTGCTTTGTTTAACAGTCTTTCAAAGTTATTACAAAGTTATATCTCCATAGTTCAACTGGAAGAACGATGATACATTTTGCCCTTCAATCGGAAAAGGCCTGAGTCTGATTCTCATCATCAAGAGAGGAATCTTTATATGGGTTTTTTTCAGTTGAAGGTTGAAGGTGAGTTAGCTGATCCCATAAAGAGGTAGCAGGGTTTTCTTCCAAAAACTCAGGTTTTTCATCCTGCATACAGACAAATCGGCCTTGAGAACACACACAATTTACAGACAAAAATACTAGTGGTGACAGTGGACAGTAGGACGATGCTGTAGATAATGATGATAGTGGCAGTTTGGTTTGGTTGGTAATCGTGGTGGAGACAGAGTCGTAGAAGTAGGTGCTCTCCCTTGATGAGTCCTTGGAGTCCTTGAGGTATCATATAATAATAATTACTCCAGGCATCTAGAATATCCTTATCTTTTTCATTTTACCTTTATTGACTTTACTTCCTTTTACAGTATTCTTTCTTCCACTTCTAAGCTTTATCAACAGCCTACAGAACATTTTGCCACCTTCCTGTTATTTATCTTCTACACATAACGACCACTGAATAAGAAAACTTTATGCAAATGCATGTAAAAGTTACTTACACAGCATATATACAAAATACCTGATAACATGCATCACATCACCTCATATTCTAGGCAACTATTTAGGAATGCTGCTGGTCAGTAATGTCAGCAGTAATGATCACAATGGGAAAAACAAAGGACCTTTCAGTAATGGATGAAGGGATAATTGTGGGTGCCCATCTGGCCAGAGTCATAATTTTGAAAACAGCAAAGCTTATCCTGGTTTCTCAATAGGCAAGATATCCAGTGGAAAAATATCCCACATCACTGGTCTGAGAGACATAACTGTGGTCCTAAGATAGTCTGTCAGGAACAAGATTGTCATTGTCTGAGAAGGTTCTTGCAGACAAACAAAAGTTCCTGTGTGTAGCATTTAATGAAGATTGTTCCCTATCCATAACTCACTAAATTACATGCAGGGAATTGAAGAGGTTCGGTATATTGGCAGTCCCATGTACCTATACAGAAACCACTGATTTCCAAAGAACCAGAAAGTTTGTCTACAGCGGTGTTGAGAACACCATGACTGGACACTAGAAGACTGAAAAAATGTCATCTGGTCTGAAAAGTCACAGTACACCTTATTCTGTTCTGATGGTAGACACAGAGTTTGGTGAGAACCCCATGAAGCAATGAACCCAGCTTGCCTTATAAACACAACTCAAGGTTCTGAAGATGATATCACAATGTGGGGTATGTTCTGTTAATATAGAACGGATCCTCTCATATTACCGAAAGCGTTTTCCAAGTAATATCTGAACATCGTTGCTGGTCAAATTCATCCTACAATATTCACTTTTTATCCAGCAGGAGATGTTTGTTTCATGGACAACAATGCTAATGTCCATTGTGCAAGAATTTTCAGCAGTTGTTTAGCAACTTCCACCATCTTCCTCGGCCACCACAAAGACCGGGTCTGAACCCCACTGAAAATGTATGGGACATTTTAGAAAAACAGATCCAGGAGCAAAGTCCTCTTCTGTCAAATCTTAGCTGATTACAGGACTGTCTGGTGAATGCCTGCTTTGTTGTAGATGTAATCCAATACCTTGCAGAATCTATGCCATACTGAATATGTGCTGTAATTTGAGCTAAAGGAGGTTCAATATGGTAGTAAATAAAAGTTTCTAATTCAGTAGCAGTATGTGTATATTCTTACCTAAGGCTTCCCTATGACTTTTGTTTAGCTAGTTTTACACATAGCTTAGCTCTCTCACATTTTTCACTATATTCTTCTAGTTCATCTGCAAGTTATTTGCTAGGAACTTTTGTATGCTTTCTTCTTTTCCAGATAAAAGTTATATTTATTACTCATTTATTTAAAAGAATACACAGAATTCAATAAGTGGCTCTGTCATCTGTCTCTTACAATAACAACTGTAGATGTAATTACACATAAATATAAAAAAATGGTTATATACATTTATTCTGTTATTAAAAATGCATGAATTACAACAGAACTAAAATTTTGAAATACGATAAATACTTCTTGGGATAGAGCTGACTACTACCAGGCGGAAAGAGGAAAGACCATCAGATATTGTGACTAGCTGCGAATGACCAATAAGCAGTCCCGGACCAGCAGTGGCAACACTACCAGGATGTGATGGGTCAGTGAGTAACATCATTGATCCTACAACAGTGTTGTGCAAAAGCAAGTACAAAGCTGCCTAAAGCTTGAGCAAAAATTGGAAAAAAATCGAAACTGATTTAGCTTATTTAATGGCAGGACCACTACCTAGTTCCTAAAAGTACCCTGCAGCATCTGCAACCGGTCAGGGGTGGCTGCAAAAGGCATCGATACCTCATATTAGAGGCAGCCTCTATCCACAGAGAGAAATAGTGCTCTCAGGTCTTCATCCTATAAGGAGCTATGCAGCAGAGGAATGGCAAGCTGGGTGCATTAATTACCTATAACCTCTATGGATACCAGAATAGAACAGACTAGAGACAACACCACCATGTCCAAGGAAGTGTGATTGCTTCAAGATCACAAGACGCAGTTGAGAAATTTGCTGTGTGGTCAGCACAAAATACATCTTATCTCCTAATTCTAAATATAAGAGTCCTAGCCAAAACAGGAGAACTCAAATTAATGGAGAAAGAATTGGAAAATATTAGCTAGATATTGTAGGTCTCTCTGAAACACACTGGCCAGGAGAAGGATCAATAAAAAAATTAAAAGAAATGGAATAATGTTTTACTCAAGAAGAGATGACAATATACATAGAGAGGGTGTTTCCATATTAATTAAAAACAACTTAATCAACTCCATAACATCTGTAGAACGACAAGGGCCAAGAATAATTGCCATAAGAATAAAAGGGAAAGAAAAAGGAGTCTAATACAAAATAATTCAGATATATGCCCCAGATTAATCACATGGAGGTGAAGATATAGAAAGCTTCTATCACCATCTAGAAGACCAAATTAACAAATCAAGTAGAAAAGACATTTTAATAGTGATGGGGGATTTCGATGCCAAGAATGGAATACACACCAGAGACATCATAGATGTAATGGGCAAATTTGATGTGGATGAAAGGAATGAAAGAGGAGAAAGACTCCTTGAATTTTGCAAACAAAATAACCTGTATGTCACCAACATCGTTTTCTTCCATAAACCTTCACATATGTTCACACGGACCTTACTAGATGGATTAACCAAAAACTGCAATGACTATATACTAATCAGAAAAAAATGAAATTATTTGTTCAAAATGTAAGAATATTGAAAAAAAAAAACAGATTTTGACTCTGATTATGAAATCTTAGCAGCAAAAATTAAATTAAAATTCAAGAACATTCCTAAGACCCATAAAAAAATAGACCTATACAAACTCAAAGACAAAGCTGCACAAAACAAATTTGAAAAAGCAACAGAACCTGAGATAAGCCAAGTGACCGATTGTTTGCCGATGCCTCAACTGTAATGAGAGTGAAATGGAAAGCTATTGTGTGTAAGAAAATGTAGAATTTAAAATATTAATTCTAGATAATGCTCCAGGTCACCCATCTTATATCGGTGATCTTCACCAAGTTCAAGGTCATGTTTCTCCCTCCAAACACTACTTCATTGATCCAACCGATTGATCAGGGATTCCTGCAGTGTTCAAGACTTATTATCTATGGAAAACTTTTTCACAAGCCATTTCTGCTACTGAAGGAAACGACCAGACTCTCATACAATTCTAAAAAGCATTCAATATTTATCATGCTATTAAAAAAATTGCTGTTTGGGACGAAATGATCTCTCAAAGTATGAATGGCATGTGGAAAAGACATTAAAAAGATTTGTGCACGATTTTGGACATTTTGAAAAAAAAATTAACACTTTTGTAAATTGAGTGAATAAATAATGGGCCTAGCAAACAATCTGAATCTTGAAGTGAATGATGACGATATAGTTCAACTCATAAAAAGTGCCCCTGGGAGTACAATGTGTGTGTTGCAAAAGAGGAAGGAAAAAACAAAGGTTACACCAGAAAAGCTACAGCCTGGTCCTTCGTATAGGGAAGATAGTGAAGATGTGATTGTGGAGGAAAATGTTGGTGATTCTTCTCATGTTACTGCCATTATAATGGCAGTAATGCACAGTACAGTTTTATAATAAGTTTTAAAAATTAAAACAACAGTATACTTATTACTGTTAAGTCCATAACTGATATAACTCTGTTGATTTAATGTATCGACTTACATCCTGCTGGATAGAATGGAACCCCGACATAAGTCGAGGGATGACTGGATAGGGGAGTAGACAAAGAAATGTGTGCAAAAGCTGGCATAATGATTCGGACGGTGCATAAATCAATTAAAGCAAAAATAACTCATTATATTCTTTCATTCTGGTATGTATAATAAGTATTTTTGCTTATTAAATAAAGCAAATTTAACAGTTATTGAAGTATGTGCCCTCAAAGAAGGAAAAGAAGAAGAAAATGATGACTTACAAACAGTTACAAGAAATAAATGAAAAATTAAATAAAACAAATAATATAATTATAGCTGGAGATCTTAATGCCAGAATAGGAAGGAAAAAATAATAATAACACAAAAAAATTTTGAGAACAGTGAACAAAAAATGGAAAATGATTCATTGATTATATAACATATAATAATTTAAAAATAATGAATACATTCTACAAACATAAAAATATACATCATGTGCAAGAGGACAAACATCACTAATAGACTACTTTATAGCAAATGAAGAAGTAGCAAACCTCTTCCTGGATGTTAAAGTCAGGAGAGAGCTAGAAATAGATACAGATCATTATTTAGTGCAGGCAAAATTAAGATTTCCAAACTGGTTACAAAAAATACGAAAAAATAAACAAACTAGAGAAACAAAATCTAATTACAAAGTAAGACTATTAAATGATTTAAGCATAAGAAATTTATACCAACAGAGGATTAATAACTACTTAAAAAAATACAAGAAAATTAAGATATTGAAAAAAAAAAAAAATGGAATAATATAAAATAAATTATTACATCAGCAGCATATAAAAGTCTAGGAATACACAAAAAAATATCATAAAAATAAAAAAATTACATATATGGGACAATGAAATAAAAACAATAATTGAATAAGAAAACTCTAAGATAGAAATCAAAGAGTTTCATGCCGAATATAGCAAACTATAAAAGTTCAGAGAGTCCAAGTGTGAGCAAACACTTGAGTGGTACAATACCAGGCAACTCGTTGTAAAGGTGGATAAAGTTATGATCGCTATTCTTAGTATTTGCCCTAATGTAAAACTTGTCCCCTAGACCAGGGGTGTTCAACCCGTCGATCACGATCGAGAGCGGAGTGATTTTTGGTCAATTTCTTGTGTATTTCTCCTTACTTACAAATTTAATTAAAACTGAAAACATCATATTTTATTTACCATTATTTTTAATTCACTTCAAGTGTATTGCTATTGTTTATTTATTTTTTGTTAAAATTGTCAAATCAGTAATTTTCTTATAAGTCCGGGTAAATGAATTAATTTGGATCATTGGAAGTCAAACAGCGAGCCGAGTGAATACGATTATAAGCAAAGTGTAAAAACTCGATTGTAGCTTAAATATTAAATATTCCAAAGCACATTACATCGATTTTTTACTTAGGTTAAGTCCCATGCTAATATTGTAAAAAAATAAACTTTGTCTCGGTATAGTTTTTATTAGATGTTTTTATAAATAACTCTTTTGAAGCTAACTGTATATACTGCTTTAATAAAAATATGTTAGAGTGTTAAAAACAAAGGCAATGTTTTTGTCGCCGAAGCTGTACATGGCACCATTAGAAAGATTTTATTGAAACTTGTATCAGAAAGGCTTGCAGGCTCTAAGTGTAAACATCTCCGAAGTCAGTCAGAAAGAGTTCAAACAACTTTCCAATGGCCGGCAACTTACAATCAAAAGAAAGCGGAGGGGAACAAAAGGTGTGCCGAACTTGAAACTTAAGATGAAAGACTCATACCGATTCTTTGGGGATTGTCAAACATTCATGCAAGGTCTCCGAGGAGGCCTAATAAAAAGGGACTGAAGCAAGTAGAAAGGGTCGCGGTTCCAGATTTGCTGTCAGAGAGGAGGTTGAAAATATTGCGAGGTCCAAACAGTGCCAAATTACACATTAACTTTTTTTTTTTTTTTTTTTTTTTTTTTTTAATCAGCCAGCATTTCCTGTAACTTGTGAGTTTGTAATCAATCTGTTATTTTTTCTAACTTTGGTTTTCCAAAATAGAGAAATAAATATTTTATTTCAATATATCTTTTTGTTGTATTAAAATATTTTGTATTAAAATAATTAAAAGTGATAAATAAATTTTTATATACACAAATAAAGTTTTCAGATGTGTATTTTTTTTAGTTATTTATTTGTGCGTAATTAGATATCAGGTGGGGGAACGTGATCTATATAAGATAGTAGATCGCCGAATAACTTTTTATAGAAAAGTAGCTTGCGTAGCAAAAAAGGTTGAACACCACTTCCCTAGGAGATGTATGTTGTTTTAGATTAAGGGAGCTAGGTCACTACCCAGCCCGGTTTCAACCATTATTAAGGTCTCATCAGTGAGTAGGCAGACCAAATAATATAGTGATAATAGCTTTAATACTTTATGGTACGAGTTGTCAAAAAGGTGCACAGAAATTGATGAAATAAAGAGCCAAAAGGCTTCATTTCGGCATTGTTAAAATTATTTAAATTAAGGTAATATTTTATCCCACATTACTTCAAACCCGAAAAAGAAAACTCTAAGATAGAAATCAGAGTTTCATTCCAAGGAAAGAGCACTTTGCAAGAATATATCATCCAGGTGGTGACACTGCAGAAATGAATGAACTAATAGATTATACGGGAATTGTGGTGAATGAAGTGGAGGTGAGTAGTCTATTGCAAAACCTCAAGGTTAATACATCTGTGGGATTGGATGATATACCAGCTCATGTCGTACGTGAAGCAGCTAAAGAATTGTCAGTACCCTTGACCATTTTGTTTAATTTGAGTCTCGGGTCTGGGTTAGTCCCGAAGGGGTGGAAAGAGGGGAAAATAGTTCCAATGCATAAAGGAGGTTACAAGACTGCTGTTGTAAATTACCGACCGATTAGCATATCAGGAATCTTTGTCAAGGTCTTGGAGAAATTAGTCAAGAAAAGAATACAGAATTGGATAGATGAAAATGGAATATTGTATGGGGGGACAACATGGTTTTGTGATGGGTAGATCATGCCTCAGTAACTTGCTCACGTTTTATAACACAGTGACAGCTGAACTGGATAAGGGTAATGGCTTTACAGTGATTCTACTGGACCATGCCAAGGCCTTTGACACGATACCACATGGAACTCTAATCAGTAAACTGGAGCAGATAGGGATGGATATAGGGTTGGTGAGATAGATAGGAGGGTGGCTGATGGAGAGATACCAGAGAGTGGTTTATTCACGAGTTGAGTCCAAAAGACGGCTTGTGAGTAGTGGTGGCCGCAGGCTTGTTTTTGGACCACTACTTTTCAGTTTG
Organism: Typopeltis vanoorti; assembly: GCF_054136105.1. Classification (NCBI taxonomy): domain Eukaryota; kingdom Metazoa; phylum Arthropoda; class Arachnida; order Uropygi; family Thelyphonidae; genus Typopeltis; species Typopeltis vanoorti. The sequence continues at coordinate 14,651,639 of NC_143554.1, forward strand.
TTCATCAGTGACATAGGAAAGGATCTGAGAGGAAGTGTTCACTTGTTTGCTGATGATGCAAAGTTGGGTAGAGCAATTGTGAGTGCACAGAATGTCAAAATTTTGCAGGATGATTTGGATAGTTTGGAGGACTGGGCTGGGGGAAAAATAGATGTCAATTTAATCTGGCAAAGTGTAAGGTAATGCATTTTGGGGTGAAAAGATTAGCAGCAGTATATCACATTGGTGGAATTGTACTCTAGGAGATTGATGAGGCCAAGGATTTGGGGGTGTTGGTGGATAGGGAATTGAAGTTTAGGGGGCACATTGCAAAAGTGGCTAAATCAGTTCATCAAATCACTTGGCTTCTGAAAAAAAAATACTTTAACAAGCAGAGACAAACAAGTTATTGTTCCTCTGTATCGAGCCTTGATAAGACCCCATCTAGAACTACGGTGTCCATATATGGGTGCCAGGGTTTCTTCTTGATGGGGAGGAGGTGGAGAGGATTTACAAATAAGCATGCGGAGTTTCATGCTTATTTGTAAAGGAGCGTAATTCTGATTTTGCATCACTCCTTGTTGACGATGCATGGTTATCAACACTATCCTATCTTTCCTCCATTTTTTCGAAATTAAATGAACTAAATCTCTTCCTTCAGGGAAATTCTTTAACTGTTCTTGATGCCTAGGACGAAATAAAGGCATTCGAGAAAAAACTGGTTTTATGGATTAATTATGTAAAAGACAGACAATCTGCACCTCTTCCAACATTGGAATCCTTTTTTGTGGAAAATGATATTTTTGTTCATTCTGAGTTTCTGGTAAGGGTTTATGACCATCTCAAAAATCTGAAACGGAATTTTGAAACACATTTTCCGAATAACTTTTATAAGAAATTGCTGTGGGCTTGCAGTCACAAGAGCGACCTTTCAATATTGAAAAAAGAACATTTAATTGAGCTTTCAAGTGACAGTGGACTTAAAATGAAATTCTGTGATCTTAGTTTTGCTCGATTTTGGATCTTGTCTTCAGTGAGAAGTGAATTTCCCAAATTATCTGAAGAAGCACTGAAAATCGTCATGCAGTTTTCTAAAATTATCCTTGTGAGAAAGGATTTTCATCGCTCCTTCAAATAACAACAAAATACAGAAATCATCTTAGTATGTGCCGATCTTCGACTGAAGTTGACCAATATTGAGCCAGATATCCAGCAACTCTTCACGGGCCGAGAAGCTCAGCCATCTCATCAAAAGTAAATATTAACATAATTATATCATATTATTTATTTGTTTAATAAAAATTAAAACTTTGTTCAATGATGATACACTTTTAATCGTTTACTTCCAATTTAATTAATTATGTTTCCATATGTATTCAAAATAGACTTTCAGATTTATTATGTTATAAATGGCACAGTTTTTCCAAAATGTTGGTAATTCCTACATAGGTTTTTAAAAAAAATTACAGAAAGTCAAAATGATGGAGAGAGAAATAAATTAAAACACTTTGTTTATTTTTGAAGTAAAACTTTAATTCCAGCATTCTAAAATGTTATGGTAAGATTTCTTAAACCCAAAAAAGTGCAGCCCGGGGCAGATCCCACCCCCTCCAGCTACGCCTCTATAACTTAGTGGTCCGTAGAATTATTTTAGGCATTTTACTGGTCCTTGGGCTTAGAAAGGTTGAGAAACGCTGTCTTAGATAATAGAAATATAAGATCTAATAATGTTGGAGTCTTGACAAGTAACAGGCTGATTTGGAGGAAGATTGTAGATAGGAAGTTAGTAATGATGTAAATTTTTCATGTAGTACTATCATATCCTGTACACCCCTTGAGGGTACATGGCAGGAATATGATGATGTTGATCTTTGAAAAGATAATACTAACACAAAAAAAATTACGCCAAAAACTTGCAAAATGCTTTAAATTATATAATAACAAAGAATTAAAGGGCAACCTAAATAAAATAAAAATGGTAAATCAGCAGGAGATGGGATCAACTTCAAACTATAAATTTGCTGGAAAAAATTTTTTTATCTGAGATTATTAAAATTTTTAAATAAAATATATACAAATGGACAAATATCAATATAATGGAATACAAGTATAATAACACCTATATTTAAAAAGGGGGAGATAAAAAAAAACTTGTTAATGACAGAGGTATTAGTTTATTGAATACATGCTACAAAATATATAGTAGAATACTTAATGAAAAATTCAAAATATACAGTGAAAAAATATTATTAGAATAATAAAATGGATTAAGAAAAGGATGCTCTGCAATGAACAGTTTTTTTTTTGTTTGTTTGTTTAAAACTACTTACAGAGAAAAGAAAATCATTTATTTTAGAAACTCAGCGTTTGTTAATAGATTATGAAAAAGCATTTGACAAAAGTAGAAAGATATATAATATTTGATATATTACAAAGAATAAATATATCTAATATTTTACTACTTGCAATATTGAATATATACAAAAATAATAAAATAAAAATAAATGAAAAAATGTCTGAAAAACAATCTATAACCAAGGAGTAAGACAGGGATGCCCTCTATCTCATATGAAACACTTTTTAATATTTATATTAATGAAATACAGTGGAACACCTTAAATAATTCAGGTATAGAAATTTCCTGGAATAACAAAATAAATACACTAGTATTTGCAGATCATCAGGTAATAATATCAGATGAGGAAGACAATCTACAAAGAGCAATATATAATTTAATTACAGTAGAACATTTTGGAATGAAAACATCCATAGACAAAACTAAAACAATGGCATTTTGTGGACAAACTCCAGTTAGAAGTAAAATAGTTATTAACAATTAAGTAAAACAGATAAATACTTTCAATTATCTTGGATGTGAAATATCATATGAAGGAGATAAAGACAAAAGTAAAAACTTCAAAATTTTTACAGATTATAGACCTGATAAATAGAACACTCAATCCAAATATTCCAGAAAAAGTAACACGCTTGAACATATACAATACTTTAGCAGTGCCAACATTATTATATGGCAGCGGAATTTGGGCAATAAACATACAACATAAAAAAAAATAAAAACAAGTGAAATGAGATTCGTGAGAAGAACTGCAAAATACACATTATTAGACAAAAAAAATGAACAAAGACATTTAAAAGAACTAAAAATAAAATCAATAAAAGAAAAACTAAAAAATTACAAACAAAATTGGATAGAACATGTAAACTGAATGGACAACACCCGATATCCAAAACAATTAATAAAATATAAACCAATTGGAAAGAGAAGGTCAGGTAGACCTCAAAAGAGGATATTAAATGGATAGATGAATCCACAGGAATGGATAGATGGAAATGGGATACTGTATGAGAGGGAGGACAGCATGGTTCTGTGAAGGTAGGTCATACCTCAGTAATTTCTTCACGTTTTATAATACAGTGACTGCTGAGTTGGATAAAGGTAATGGGTTTACAATGATACTGCTGGACTTTGCAAAGGCCTACGACAGGATACCACACTGAATAAACTGCAGCACATGGGGTTGGATATAGAGTTGGTGAGATGGATAGGAGGGTGGTTGATGGAGAGATATCAGAGAGTGGTCAGGAATAGAATCCAAAAGAAGGCCTGTGACTAGTGGCATGCTGCAAGGTTATGTTCTTGGACCTCTACTGTTTAATTTGGTCATTAACGATATAGGAAAGGATCTGAGAGGAACTGTTCAGTTATTTGCCGTTGATGCAAAGTTGGGTAGAGCAATATTTAATACACATGGTGTCAAAATTTTGCAGAATGATTTGGATAGATTGGAAGACTGGGCATAGGAAAATGGATGTCAGCTTAATGTGGCAAAGTGTAAGGTTATGCATTTTGGGGTGAAAAGACTACTTATTGTATACCACATTGGTGGAACTGAACTCCATGAAATTGACGAATCCAGACACTTGGGAGTGTTAGTGGACAGGGAGTTAAAGTTTTGGGGGGGGGGCATAGCAAAAGTAGCTAAAGCAGCTCATCAGATTACTTTGTTACTGAAGAATACTTTGACGAGCAGAGATAAGCATGTTATTGTTCCTCTTTATTGAGCCTTGATAAGAACCCATCTTGACTACTCTGTGCATATCTGGGCACCAAGGTTTCTTGGTGATAAGGAAGAGGTGAAGAGGATCCAGAGGCAAGTGACCAAGATGGTAGTAGGTCTATGGAATGAACCTTACGAGAACAGGTTGAAGATTTGTGGGTTAGAGAAACTGGTTGATAGGCAGAAAAGGGGTGATATGATTTAGACAAAAAAAATTACTGAGAGATTTTTACAAGAGTAATTCAGAGGAAATTGTTTAGAACAGGTGTGTTGGTGGGAGAACTAGCCACCGTCCATGGAAACTGAGTAAGAGCGTAGTTAGCAAGGGTGTTAGAACTAGGTTTCTTGCTTGGAGAGTGGTGAATGAGTGGAATAGATTGCCAGAGTCTGTTGTAGGAGCCATGACCGTGAATGAGTTCAAAGCAAAGTATGACAGATACTGCACAAATGTTGGATAGATCTTGACATGATGTTTAGGGCCTCCCTCGATGAGCCTAAGGACTCCTTGTAGTTGCCCATAATAATAAGATTGGAACAGACCAATATAGTTTATATCTGTAATTAGCATTATGATGATGATGAAAACCAAAATATTGCAGAATATTAATACTGCATTAAAATTTTATATAAATCAATACAATTTATTTCTGATAAATCTACGTACATGATATAATTTACTTATCTAATGTCTTTCTTTTAATGGTGTCAGCTCCTCACCAAATTGCACTGTTTATTGCCATCTGTTTAACAAGGAAAAATAAATAAACATAAGTATATATTAGTATAACTCACACCAAATGATACTAAATATGATTCAATTGCAAATCATAAAAACATTTTGTCAGTCCTATTTAATACAAAATAAAATTAAATAAAAAATAACACAGTAAAAGTAAGTATTGTGAATGAATTTAAAATGTGGTATGAATAGGAATGCTCCAGTTCCTGTTCATACATTTTAAATTCAAGTATAGTGCTTTCTCACCACACTCGGATAACAGTTATCCTCTTCATGCAAAAATTTATTCATCACTTCCTTGCAAGGACAGCTCTCATTCATTTATCCCATTCTATAAGAAAAATCTTCTTCCTAGCTATTTATTAAGTTCCTTGCCATAACTTGTCACAAACTGATTACCAATTTTTTCTCCTACCTACTAAACATTCTCTGCAGTTACACTCATTTATGTCAATCCATAAGTGAAGACATCAAATTTCCATCAGCAAATCTTAAAATACTATTAAATATGAAATACTGCTAATATCATTTCTGATCATTATATGTAAAGATGAGGTGTTAGCAGATGTTATGAGAGAAGAAAACTGGATGTTTTGGGCTTGAATGAGACAAAGTGTTAAAAACAAGAAAGGATAGCAAGTTTTATTTTGGAAAGGAGCTAATGACCAGTCAAAAATGGTTGGTTTTATCATCAGTAAAAGAGTAAATGACAGATAATGGAAAATAAATCACACATATTCTGGGTATATGCACCACAAGGTCTAGATATGGAGAAAAGACATTATTTGAGGAGCACGCAGAAGGAATCAATCAAAATCAGAGTTTAATAACCTCAGAAGATCTTAAGAATGCACAGGCTGGATAGGAGAAAATTTTGGGGCCATTTGGTTTTGGTCAAAGAAATCACGAAGGACAAAACTTATTAAATTTCTGATTAGAAATTATGACATTGGGATGGGGTTTAACTAGTGATATGCAGCTGTTTGCCGATGACGCAAAACTGGAAGGGAAAATGCAGAGTCAAGCAACCTTACAGGACTTGAATAGATTGCATGAATGGGCAAGTAAGTGGAACTATCAGTTCAATGTTACAAAGTGTAAATTTTGAAATTTGGTAAGCAAAGATGGGATGCAAAATATATATTGGTTGGAAAAACTTTAAAGGAGGTAGAGGAGATGACAGATCTGGGAGTGGTGATGGACAAGGACCTGAAATTCAGGAGCCACATTGCACAAGCTGTGAAGACATCACATCAGATAATGGCAATGATGAAGAGGACCCTAACATGCAGAAACAAAGATAATATGATGTTATTGTATAAGGTCCTTCAGTCCTCATATGGATTATTGTGCACAGATTTGGTCTTCGGGTTTTCATGGTGATGAAGATATGTTAGAAAGGGTCTAGAGAAGATTCACAAAGGTGCTCAGTGGTCTTTGAAATGTGTAGTACTAAGACAGATTGAGAGGATGTAAACAAGATATATGAATAGGGATAGGAATATGAAGAGGATGAATAGGAGGAAGAGGTAGGATATGATTGAAATATATAAGGTAGTCAGGAGTTATTATCAGGTTGACAAAGAGGAGATTTTTCACAGACTGCAAGCAGATGTAGAACAAGAGGTCATCACTGAAAATTACATAAGGAGGGTGTGAGCAGAGGAATGAGGAGCTGGTTCTTTGCATTGAAAGTGGTTGGTTAGTGGAATGCATCGCCTGAGTGTGTTGTGAACTGTAGACACATTGAATGAGCATTGTGGGTGATAGTGTGTACCTTCATAATAATAATAATAATCATCAAATTCCTGACATGTACCCTCAAGGGGTGTACAAGATATGATAGTACTACATGAAAAATTTATGTCATTACTAACTTCCTATCTACAATTTTCCTCCAAATCAGTCTGTTACTTGTCAAGACTCCAACATTATCAGATCTTATATTTCTATCATCTAAGACACTTTGAACCGTATCAATCCACCTATATCTTGGTCTTCCTCTGGATCGTTTTTCTGCCAACCTGGCAGAGAACACTTGTTTTGCTAATCTTTCCTCGCCCATTCTGTTTAAGTGACCATACCACCTGAGATTAGCTCTGCTAATGCATTCCTGGATGCTGACAATGTCAAGTTCTTTCCTAATATCCTCGTTTTTAATATGATATTGCCATTGATGCCATCTGTTCACGGCTCTAATCTTTCTCAAGACTCTCATATCTACGGTCTCTAGTCTTTGGTCAAGTGTTCTACTTCTGAGCCAGCTCTCAGATGCATAAGTTAAAACTGGTTTGAACACTGTCATGTATACAGCTAATTTAGTGTTTCGACTAATTTCTCACTTATTCCATATGAATTTATTCAATTGCCTGCCTACCACACCAGCTTTTTTGATTCTGTTGTCTATTTCCATATTTAAATTACCATCTTCACTAAAAACCATGTCTAAGTGGGTGAAATGTTTTACTTGTTCCACAGGTTCTACGTTCATAATGCAGTTGACATTTTCAACAATTGTACCTATTTTCATTGTCATTGTCTTGATGTTGTTGACCTTCATACCATATCTATTACAACAGTTATTCAATTAAGTGAAGGAATCTTGCAGACTTGTAGGGATTTATTTAAAAGTATAACATCATCCACATAAAGTAAAGAGCTGACATTAACATCTCTAATTCTGATATCATGTTTAATACCACTTTCCTTCATAATGTGATCCATACAGATAATAAATACCAGAGGGGATAATATGCATCCTTGTCTCACAGCAGATTTAATATTAAACCATCTTCCTGTACTTCCTTCAATTTAACTGCTGACTTACAACTCAAACAAAGACTAAGTATTACTTGATATAATGCCCGGTTGACACCATATAACTGTAGTGTATTGACAGCTTCTCTCTCTCTCTCTCTCTTGGTACCTTGTCATATGCCTTTTCCAGATCGACAAAACTTAAATACAGATCTTTGTTATATTCCCATGATTTCTCAACTATTTGTCGTAAAGTGAAGATCTGATCCTGACAGCCTCTATTTGGCCTGAATCCAGCTTGTTCTTCACCAAGCTTTTCTTCCACAATTCTTCTGAACCGTTTTTCAAGTATATTTGCATTTACCAGGTACACTGGGTAGAGAAATACCCCTGTAATTCTTACATCCAGTTTTATTTCTTTTATTATATATGAGTACTATGGGAGCTCTACTCCAATCAACAGGAATTCGTCCCTCTGTCCAGGCTTTCTGAACTATGCAGTGCAGCCTCTGTAAGACGTTTATACCACCATATTTCAGCATTTCTGGTCAAATATCATCTACTCCTGCTGCCTTTCCACATTTCAAGCGTTTGATGGCTTTTTCTACTTCAAGTATGGATATGTATTCCTGACTGTATGCTTGTTGAGTGTTTTTTACCACTGTGCTATCACTGCTTGTTTCATTTAGCAATTTTTTGAAGTAATTACTCCATACTTCAAGGATATCTTTTTCTCCTGTTTTCATGTCACCTTTATCATCTCTAACTCCTTTTACAGCACTCTTTCTTCCATTTCTAAGCTTCTTCAACAACCTCCAGAATATTATTATAATTACAGCTATTTTGCCTGCTTCAGTTTAGGAGTGCCCCTGTTTAAATGTCATTGGCTATTTACTCATCGATTCTTAGGGCATTGTAGATGTAAATTTACCAAAAAGTATATGTAGCATAAGAAATAGAAATTTACACATACCTTTTTCTGGGTGTTGCGGCTTTTCCTCTTTCTGCGATGTTGAAAAACTACTGAGTGTGTGGGGAGGGTAGGCAATTTGGGAGAATTAAGTTAGAAAAACCCAGGTTTTTTTTCGATATATATATATAAACTTATATATTATATTATATAGGGTGGGAAAAGGTGAAAGGGTTGATTTTTTTAAATAGGGAGGGGGAAGGGGAAAGGTGGTTGACGGGGTGCGGTCCATTTCGATTATTCTTGCTCGTCATCTGAACACATTGGGAAAGTGGATGTTATGTCAGGTTGGGTAGGTGCTTCTGCTTTTGAAGTGTTTGTGTTGTCGCCTATTGGTCGGGGTTGTGACCTCAATTTTATATTCTGAAGCTTCCAAACCTCGGAGATTATGTAGGGCCTGTGTACGTTGATAGAGTTCGTGTCACACTTTATAGCTATTGTTTCCGATATTTTGAGCATTGTTTCATTGTCTTGTCTGTCTATTATGATGGCCTTGTCGATCTGCAGGGTATGTTTTCGTTCAAGGGTGTGAACAGCTATTTCCGTTTTTCCTGTGCTTTGTATTCGATTTTTCTTTTTGATGTTAAGTTTTTTAGTGTTTAAATGTTCAGGAATAGGGATGTTACAGTCACAGAAGTGTTCTTGTAGTCTTGCCCATAAAGACCTGATGGTGGAACCTGTGTAGGTGATGTCACAGTCTTGTTGGCAGGGAAATTTATAGACTACATTGTGCTGTTCAAATATTTCTTTCTGTGTGTGGGGTTTGGTGGATTTTAGGAGGAGTGCCAGTTTTTGGTTTGTGGTGAATACCAGTTTGTAGTCAGTATGTTTGAAGATGTATTTATATGCTTTGTATGTGTTTTGGGTGTATGGTAGTTTGATAATTTTTTGTGTATTGAAGTTCGTTTTGGTACTTGGGTTGTTTTGGCAGTTTTTTGCCATCTTGTTTGCGTAGTTAATCAGTTGTGATTTAAGAAGATCTGTGTTAGTTTTTTTATTTCTGCATTTAGACTATTTTGATTGGTTGAAAAGACAATGAAACAATGCTCAGAATATCGGAAACAATAGCTATAAAGTATGACGCGAACTCTATCAACGTACACAGGCCCTACATAATCTCCGAGGTTTGGAAGCTTCACAATATAAAATTGAGGTCACAACCCCGACCAATAGGCGACAACACAAACGCTTCAAAAGCAGAAGCACCTACCCGACCTGACATAACATCCACTTTCCCAATGTGTTCAGATGACGAGCAAGAATAGTCAAAACGGACCGCACCCTGTCAACCACCTTTCCCCTTCCCCCTCCCTATTTTAAAAAATCAACCCTTTCACCTTTTCCCCACCCTATATAATATAATATATAAGTTTATATATATTACAAAAAAAAACCAGGGTTTTTCTAACTTAATTCTCCAAAATTGCCTCCCCCCCCCCCCCCCCGACACACATTCAGTAGTTTTTCAACATCGCAGAAAGAGGAAAAGCCGCAACACCCAGAAAAATTTATGTGTAAATTTCTATTTCTTATGCTACATATACTTTTTGGTAAATTTACATCTACAATGCCCTAAGAAACCATGAGTAAATAGCCAATGACATTTAAAGGGGGCACTCCTAAACTGAAGCAGGTAAAATAGCCGTAATTATAATAGTTTATTAAGAGGAGTAACATGGGAGTTTTCCCAGAAATAATATACATAACCTCCAGAATATTTTGCCACCTTCTTGATATTTATTTTTTAAGTTCTTGCCAAAGTCCGCCCATGACTTTTGTTTAGCTAGTTTTACACAGTGTTTCGCTTTCTTACATTTGTCTCTGTGTTCTCTAAGAGCAAAAGCTGACTTATTTGCCAGGAACTTTTGATATGCTTTCTTCTTTTCCTTTACTGCCTCTTTAACTTCCTGTGTCCACCATGGAGTTCTGATTTTTCTATCCATGCAGACAACCTCACCACATGCTTCTCTGGCTGAATCAATCAAGGTTTTCTTCAAGGCTTGCCACTGAATCTCCAAGGTTTGGTTCCTGTTCTCAAACTCTTTCATTTTTTCTTCAATAATCTTTGTGTATTTTAGTCTACAGTTCATATCTGAGAGCTGCTCAACTTTTATTCGCTTTAAAACTTTCTTACATGTTATTCTTTTCGACATGAAATTCAATTTTATCCTGCTCAAGACTAAATAGTGATCGTTTCCAATTTCAAATCCTCTGTACACTCTGGTGTCCTGCACCAGGGAGAAAGCATCACTATCAACAATAACATAGTCAATGAGACTTTTCTTATTCCTTGCCTCTTCTCTCCAGGTGAATTTGTGCACATTTTTATGTTGGAACATGGTGTTAGTAAAAACCAGTCCATGTCCTGGGCAGAAATCCAACAGATATTTGCCATTATTATTAGCTTTGCTCTTTTCTCCAAATTGTCCCAAAATATTTTTGTGTCTCACAATCATTTCCTACTCTGCTATTTAGATCCCCAACAAGGGCCAACTTTTCCTTTTTCATTGTGTCAGTTGCTTTTTCTAAAGCCTCAAAAAATTCCTCCACTTCTACCATAGTAGAACCTTCTGTGGGACCATAGGCACAAATAAGTCTCATTGTCCAATTCCCAATTCTGATATTTGCCCACATCACTCTACTTGTGACTGCCTGCCATTCAAGAAGATTAGCCTCGTATTTTGTGCTGAATACTATGGCTACTCCTTCTTTTCCTTGATTATCATTTCCTGAGTATAACATTTTGTATTTATTGCTCAGAAAGATCTCACCAGTTTTTGTCTTTTTTGTTTCAGTCACCCCTATTATGTCGATCTGGTACTTATCTAATTCTTCAGCTAGCTCCATTTCTTTGCCATTCAGGCTTCTTATGTTGATAGTACCGATCTTTGACTCTGATGATGTAAAGTTCGGGTGTGTTTTCAGATTTGTTCCAGTAGCTGACTTTTCGCTGTTTTCCCTGGTTCCCTGGTGAAAACAACGGGGGCCTTGTTTAACCGGGCAACGCCCCAGTCGGCATGAAATTTTGTCATGTTGTACCATCATTTTCTATATTTGTTTAAGCCAATAAGAATACAATTTGGTCGGCTAAGTCCCAAATTTTCAGCACATCCTTATTCGTTCAGTATCCAGCTAGATACCCAACAGGGTGCAGCACGAGAAGGTGAGGATTGGACATTAGGTCAGAAGCCCTGGTCAGTTCTCTGCCTTCCTTTAAAGGCGATGTGGAGGTCTCCTCTCAGTTATACAGCTTTGACCCTTAAGCACCCCTAATAATAATAAATTATCTGAAAATTGGAAACATCTGGTTAGTGGATGGTAAGCCAGAAATCAATAATAAATTACTTCCTCTTTGATAAAGAATGAAGTAGGGAATTCACAGACATTAAAATTTGTAATCTGTTGACTTGGAGATGAATGGCTTCTTATAGCCAACTTTAAGGTGTGTATGGAGTATAAATGTGTCAAGAAAGTAAAAAAAATGAAGAAATCTGAAGTTGTGGATGATGAAACAGATTGAGGTAAAATAAATTTGGGTCTCAGAACAGGTCCAGGGCCCAGTTTAAAAGTAAATTTTCAAATATAATGGCAGGACCAGAAGTTCATAAAGACTAGAACAAATGATAATAAAAGTATTTATAATGAAAGAAAAGCATGTAAAATAATAATAAATAAAATAACAATAAATAAAATAACAATAAAAATATAATAATAATAATAATTAAAGAGGAAAATATAAAAAGCTGGGATTGAATTTACACACAAGTTGGAGGAATATGTTAATGGAAACAAAAAAAAAATGCAATAGGGATTAATGAAGAATAAAAGATGCGATGAATAACCATATTTTTGTAATAAAGAGAGATGGAAAGTTTGCAACTAGTAGAAGAGAGATTAGATGATATAATAACATTATTTTTGAGACCTGTTAGATAAAAGCCATAGTAAATAAATTGGAATAAATATAGAGATGAGAGAAATAGAGAATCGAATGGCATAGACTGAGGAATCATTAAAGAAAATGATGAATGAAAAATCCCCTACAGATAATTTGCCTGCTGAAATGATTTGAGCTTCTGATAGATCTAAAGGAGGCTAAAGAAGGAAGTGTAGTAACTATAGAGGAATAACATTACTGTGTCACTCTGTGCAAAGAAGACTTATGGAAGGAAAATGGCAACAAGAATAAGGGATAAAACATAGGAAGGCTAAGAGAAGAGCAGTCTAATTTTAGAAAAAGGAGGTCAAATGATTTTATTTTTGCAGTAAAATAAATAATGGAGACATAGTAGGAATTTGATAAAAGCATATATGTGGCTTGGAAAAAGCTTTTGAATGGGTTCACCAAAAAAAAAAGTATGAAAAATTTGGACAAGATAGATATGGGAAAAGAAGAAATAATTATGATCCAGAATATGTTGTATGTTGAATGTAAGAGCTGTGTGAATAAAAAAAATCTGATATTCAGAGTGGTTAATGCTTAATAAGGGATTGTGACATGGAAGTGTGTCTCCATTGCTTTTTTGTGATGAAGAATAGAGTCCTAGATACAGTTAACAAACAGAAAGGAGAAACAGAAGCAGATCATATGGTGATCTGGGCACATTCAAAAAAAGAAACAGCACAAAAGAAAACCACATAGATGGAACAGCGTGAACGAAACTATGGTATATATATATAGTATATTTACATTATGAAGGATAATAGATTGATAATTGATAAGTCATTGGAAAGGATTTTGGATGTGACCTTTGGATGTGACCGATGAAGAGTTAGTGATTTTAATGATTAGGCGCACATTTTTCTTTTCTGAGGTGTTTAGTGTTTCTCACATTGCACTGGCTACTGTCCAACACGAAACCTACATTTCGAAATCCCCTCCCCCCCTGCACGAAAAGTGTATGAGGTCAAATGCCCATGTAGGCCCCACATACTATGAGAACCAGTGGTGGATTCTTGGTTTCTTAGGATGGTAGAAATTAGAGCTGGAGGCCAAACGAGTTCACGGCACTCTCTCACCAATGGCAAGTGTTTTTTAGATTGTGAAATTTCACTAATAGGCTTTAGTTTTCAGGAATTTTGCTAGTAAATCTTTTGGACTACAATAGTACTAGTCTCAATATAGAGAACTTTCCTTTTGATGAACTAGATTTTGAACAACTTTTTTCAATTTTCTGTCAAGTTGGAATCAACACCAAATGGCCTAGCAGAGTACAGCTCCACAAGATCCTGGCAGGTGTAGCAGAGGAAAACAACTCCTCTCACCCTCTCCCCAATACTGCCAAAATAGCACCAGTAGATGCATTTCAGCAACCAAAGTTCAGTCCTTGGATGATCCTGATGATTATCAGGTAGTCAGTAGAAAAAAGTGATGGAAGGAGACACCAGCCATAGAGCCTGAAGCACCAATGGACACTGTGGCACAAACTAAAGAACGTGTCCTGCCGGTAATTCTCAGAGCAAAAGAACAATGGTCAACAGTCATAGAGATCATGAAAAACTCTGAGATTAAATTCACATCGGTCAAAAACTCAGATGAAGGAGTCCACATTTAGGCTGAAAAGGCAAAGGACTACTGTCGGCTCACTAAACTTCTAGATGAATTGGAGATCCCATACCATATTTTCAAATTGAAGAGTGAAAAAAAAAACCTTCAAGTAGTTATTAGATTAATAGTTGAAACAATAACATCAGAAGAGGTAGCTAATGACCTAATGTCACAAGGTCATTTAAGTCTAGAGCCCATAAAGGGTTTCATGTACGTATCATGCTGACAAATGTCCCATGCCACTGGTTCATGAGGAAATCAGTAAAGACAGCGAGAGGTTTGCAATCTGAAAACTGTATGTAATCTAATGATAAAAACTGAACCACTTAGAAGAAAATCATCAGCAGGGCAATGTCACTGCTGCCAGAAGTATGGAGATGTGCAGAAACTCTGTGGAGTGAAGTACAGATGCGTCAAATATGGGGACAGGCACCCTTCTTACACGTGCTCCAAACCACATACTACTCCTTCCGAATGCTCAAATTGTGGTGGTCTGCACCTGGCGAACTACAAAGGCTGCACACTCCACCCAGCCAATATGTCTAAAACTAGAGCAGCAGTAAATCCACCAAAACAGAGGCGTGCATTGTGCAGCAGTAACCCTCTGTGGTTAACAATGCACAGCTCTTATGCTGCAGCGGTCGCTTTGCATACTAAATTGACAGAACCCATTCCAAGCAGTCAAAACTTTGCTGTTATACTAGCTATCTTAGGAGAGATGCTAACCACATTTAGCAAAACCAACCCCAAAAAGTGTGATACAAACAAGTTTCAAAAAAATACCCAAGCCCTATTCTCAAAGCTTAATAATGGATAACCCGACAATCTCAAATGATTCCATACAGATAGCATACTGGAATGCTAACGGTCTGTCTCAGTAACAAACTTCATAAGCTACAAGAATTTGCATCCCGCTTCAGAATTGACATCCTCTTAATTAATGAAACTCACCTTCGGCCCTGTGATAACCCCAAGCTCAGATATTATTCACTGCTCAGAAATGACAGGCTCAATGCCAGAGGAGGTGGCACAGCTATATTTGTTAAGAAAAACATTCGATACAATGAAATCAAAAAGTCCACAACCACAAATCTAGAAGAAACCGAAATTGAAATCCACACCAACAATTCAGGCAGCCTGAAATTATACTCAGTATACAATCCTCCTGACAAACCTCTCCTAACTTCGGATCTCTCTCAGTTCCTTGATATTAATGAAGTGATAATTATGGTGGGAGACCTGAACTCAAAGCATCCCTTATGGAACAGTAAAAGCTTTATTAATAATGGCATGAATCTCTACAACTATTCTATGTTAAGAAACAAACATTGTCATTGCAGGTCCAGTTGAACCAATGCACTATGGACTGCAAGGCAGGCCTGAGGTAGTGTACATAGTCATATTCAGAAACACCTCACATCAATTCCAGTTACAGGTGATAAATGATCTCAGTTCTAACCACAACCTGGTACTACTAAGCATAGGTGGGGACACGGAACTCATCCCCAGCCAGACCTGCACAAATTGTGGTCAGAACTGAGATCATTTATCACCTGTAACTGGAATTGATGTGAGGTGTTTCTGAATATGACTATGTACAGTACCTCAGGTCTGCCTTGCAGTCCATAGTGAAACTTTCTGCACTCTTATAGACTCCATACCAACTATCACCTCTCCCGAGGAAATAGAGGGACCGATCATTAATCTAGAAATACAATAATATGCTGGCTTGGCAGCAGCCTCCACCATTACAACTCCAGCACAGGCCAACTTGCTCCCGGATGAAATTTTAACTTAATATATGACAAAAACAAGATTCAATGGTGATATCACAAAACCTTATCTCCCCAGGATTGCCAAGACCTAAACAAAGCAACAAATCTAGTACATTATGAACTTAAGGATTACAGGAATCAACAATAGGAAAGAAAACTGCACTCCTTAAAAGTTGAGAATAAATCGCTGTGGAAGCTGGCTAAAGCCCTCCACATGGACCGCTCCAACATGCAACCAATTCACGGAGAAAGAGGCATAGTTTACAGGGACAGTGAAAAAGCATAAGCTTTTGCTGACGCCCTGGAGCTACAATGCAGGCCCTAACTATGTGCATGTGGACTTACCATTCATTGAAAAAATTCACTGGCACATTTGTTGCGCACTTCATCAATCCAGCAGCTGTGAAAATATATGTCATACTTCACCTAAGGAAGTGTATACTGTCATCAGGAAACTTAACAAAAAGACCCAGGACCTGACAAGATTTCCAACAAAGTTATAAAAGCACTCCCTCATAAAGCTGTCATGCATGCAGCAGCATTTATTAATGCAATGCTAAGGTTTAATTATTTCCCCACTCATTGGAAACTGGCAGATATAATCCTAGTTCAAAAATTGGGAAAAATGCTTTGCCAATATTTTCACTATTTTTTTTTTTTTTTTGAAGACTCTGCTTCTTCTTCATGTTTTGTTTTTTTTTAATACTTTCCTCTTTTTCTGCAACATTCTGTGCCTCTAAGTCCTACAAGGTTTTCATCTGAGAGTTCTAATTGTACAGCTTCCATCAAATGCTCAACATTTTTATTGTCAACCTCCAACTCTTTAGCTCCATCCATCTATTCTGGACATCATCAGAAACCATATGGTCACACAGTTGCTTAGAATGTGACACACTAGGCTTCGCCAAGTGTCCTGTTGTATACTTCTCTAGAGACTTTAATTATCTGAAGATCACTCACTCCAGACACATCAACCATCCATTTCACTGATGTCTACCCCCTCTTTTACCAGGATCTTTAACCTTTTACTGTTTTGAGAAGTCCTCCTTCCATCCTTTCAATGTGTCCAAAGTATTTCAACTTTCTTCTGTCAATATCCTTAAGAAGTCTTAAAGTTCTACTGATCCTTTCTAGCACCCATCCATTTGTCCACTATATGATATCCTCAACAGCCTTCTTTAATACCACATCTCAAAAGTGGCTATCCATCTCTATCAGACTTCTTTAGGTTCCAAATTGTGCATCAATATCCTCAACTTTGTTCCTGTGGAGATAGATCCATCCTTCCAGATTTTAAACAAATCTCTGACTTTTGTTTTTAGCCATCCCTAATCTTCTTCTGACATCTTCTGAACAGCAATTGTTCATATTAATAATGGATCCGTGATACTCAAACTTGCTGACTTCCTCAATTATTTCTCCATTAAATACACTAGTTTCTTAGGAGCTTCCTTGTCTGCATTTCCATAATCTTTGTCTTGCTAAGATTAAGCTGAAGTCCTTTGTTTTTAATGATCTCATTAACTATGTCAAGGATTTGTCCTAGTTTTTCCTTGTTATTAAAAAGGGGTATTGTACCATCAGCATACCTCATATTACTGATTAATTTTACCACCTACCCTAATTCCTATCTTAAGCTCATCCAATGCTATAAGCATAATATTGTAATATTTCATTTTCTTTCATATCAATCCTCGAATCTCTATATCAATCCGTTAAAAGTGATATCTCTTCTACGTGGGTCAAGTGGTGTCTTTATCACACAAAGAAATAGCCTCAGGGTAGAGCCAAAATTCAATGTGACAGAGTCCTCAAACCTTACCTCTCTTAAAATCCTAAGAAATTTATATTTTTAGACTGTGCCACTTAGAATTATTAGATTAAAGATAATAACTCAATCAAGAAGTAAGTTAGAAGATATACTCATGTGACCTAGGGTTGCAATCATGGCCTTAACCTTACTCAATTAAATTCCCGCTCAGATCCATAATAAGTTTCACAAGCGGTGCATCGAATCCTATACATAGACTAATATATTTAGTTAATTTCAAGCAAGGTTTATTATCTTCTGAAATTACAATTTACATACATGAACAATCATCACTCTAAATAAGACACATTCTAATCTAAAACAATTAATTAGCTTAACTTCAACAGGTATGATCTCTGAACATAATTTTCCTCAAGTAATTCACACACAAGTTAATAATTCTTTAACATCTAGATTACTACGAAATTCCATTAATTGATTTCTATACTAACAGCATTAACCATTCTTCAACATGCAAATATTCAGATTCACTTAGTTACTATTCACTCATAACTTCCTATAAAATACAATTCTTCTCAAATAATTCACACACAAGTTAATAATTCTCTAACATCTAAATTGTTACTAAATTCCATTAATTAAATTCCATACTAACAACTGGTAACTTTAAGCATTCTTCAACATACAAATATTCAGATTCACTTAGTCACTATTCACTCATGACTTCCTATAAAATACAATTTTTCTCAAATAATTCACACACAAAAGTTAATAATTCTCTAACATCTAAATTGCTACTAAATTCCATTAATTAATTTCCATACTAACAACTGGTAATTTTAAGCATTCTTCAACATACAAATATTCAGATTCACTTAGTTACTATTCACTCATGACTTACTATAAAATACATGTGCTATAGTCCTGACCTATAACTGTATCTAAGTCCTTCAATAATAAAGGTTCACATATCATTACACATTCAGATTACATTCATATAAATAACAAACTTTACTTATCTCCACTCGATGGTACCTCTATTTTTCTGCATCTGTTTCAGTCTATCTTCTGTTTCATTAGGACAATTCTTTGTTTCCTTCAATCTACCCCGGATTAAGCTTCATAGCAACTGCCAGCCTAGATATCGGGTGCATGCTTCTGCTGACTTCTTAATGGCATGGTCTGCCGTTACCTTCCGGGGATCTAGGACAGGGTTACCCGCTGTAACATTGTCCTTGTTCGGCCATCCCCAAACCAGCACCAGGCTAAACCTTCACTACTCGAGGAAATCCAGAACTCCACACGACGAAAAAACCAAGAGAGTCCATCGGGGGGGGGGGGTTCCTAACCCTTTTATATGTTCACCCTATCGGGAAAAAAAAAAAGGTACTGTTCATCCAGCACCCCGATTTCTTGTCACATGACCTCACAACGTCCGTTCTCTCCTACTTGTTTACCCCATGTGCCAAACATGCAACCGCTTGGGGCAACAGACTGCTCCTCCTCCCCCGAACTTCAAGCTCATTTTTATGTTTCTTTTACAAGTTATTTTTACATTGAATTTAATATCAACACAAAACCATAACTCTCTTAATTTACACTTTATCTCTGGCAACTTTGCTTTATACATATTTATCTAAATTCCCCTTTTTTTTTTATTATAAAATCCTCCTTGAGCTGATTAATTATCTCTTTCTTCTTAAATTAATGTATTCAATATTTTCTAAATTTCACAATGATACCTACTTAGAAACCAGCATGTTTACTTAATTATTTTCCAGGGTTTTTACTTCTTTGCTCGTTATACCATGATAAGTGGAAATTTAACATTCTTAACTTATCGGGGTATAACAATATCCTCCGCATAGATACTAAACAGGTGAGGAGAAAGTAAGCATCCTTGCTTAACTCCTTTTCCAACCAGAAGCCAATCAGTTAATCCAACACCTCTTCTTACCGTGGTTTCTTGCTCACTCTACGAGTTAGCTATCAACCTGATAATGTGTGGAGGAAAACCCATTCTTTTCATTACTTCCCACAGTTTCACATGCTATACACAGTCAAAAGCTTCAGAGAACTCTGTGGAACACATTACCATAGAGAGTCTAAATTCCTTATACTTTTTGACGTCTAAGGCAAAGATCTGATCTATGGTACTCTTATCTTTCTAAACACTTGCTATCCATTCCTTAATCTTATTTAGATTATCTTTAATAAAAATCTTGCTTGCCAAAGAGATTAAATTGACAGTTCTACATTTCTTGAAATCCTTCATATCTGCCTTCTTGTGTAGTGGTATAAAAATGGCCTAGAGATAAGAAGTGAGTGGTACCAACTTCTTCCTGTTTATGGGCCCTGATCTGGTCTCCCATATCAATCTATGAAAAAATATTATCCCTGCATGCACTGTGGCCTTAATTTATTCTGCCAGGATTCCATCTCCACCTAGGGCCTTATTGTTGTTATGTTGTTTCAACCTCATGTTTAAGTGAAGGAGGATCCAAATCAAAATTTTCATACTGGGAGGACTGCTCCAATTTTTCTCATCTTCTCTGCTGTACATCAGAGTATTCTTTCCATCTGTTTTTGATTTCCTGTTCTTCTGTGAGTACTGATCCATTCCTGTCTTTAATGACATTCAATTTGTGTTTAAACTAGTCTAGTCTAGTCACAAACTAAACGAAACATCCTTTATAATTGTAGCTCCTCATATGGAACTCTCTCTCTTCCATTTATTACATGAAAATTTTCCCTGTCCTACCTGATGGCTCTTCTGAATTCTCTATTCTCTAATCTCTTATATTCTTCAGTCCCTACGTCTCTTTGTTTCTCCAACCAGCATCTTTTGATTAGATCCCATACTGAATCTGCTATCCATGGGTCTCTTCATCTTCTAACTGGACCTAGATACTTCTTGGCTGTATGCAGTATTATAACTTTGATTCTTTTCCAGATCATTTCAGGTGAGTTCTCCTTACTAGTCTCTAAAAGATCATTCAATTGAGTTGATGTTTCTTCTGTGAACCCAAAAGGATTACTCTAACATCTGGTCTAGTCAATTCTTTAGCAAGCAGCAGTATTACTATTGTTATCGGACACTTCCAAGAAGTGTAAGAACTCATTGTAAGAACGCCTCTACTGCATTATGCAGTACTCACAGTTCATCATCAAATTCCTGACATGTACCCTCAAGGGGTGTGCAGGATATTATGATAGTACTACATTAAAGACTTACATTATTAAGAGTACTTAAGGGTCAAAGCTGTATAACTGAGAGGAGACCTTCACATAACCTTTAAAGGAATGCGGAGAACTGACCAGAGCTTCTGACCTAATATCCAATCCTCACCTTCTTGTAGTGCACCCTGTTAGGCATCCATCTGGATAATGAATGAATGAGGATGGGCTGGCAATTTGGGATTTAGCCAACCAAATTGTATTCTTATTAGCTTAAACTATTATATCTCATAGTTTCTCCTATTTAATTCTCCAACTACACAATGATAACACTACCATCAACATGCAATACCATCTACTGCCAACCACTAACAACAACAACAACAGCATTTTTTGTCTCTGTAAATTGCATATGTTCTCATGGCTGATTTACCAGTATGCAGGATAGAAAACCCAAGTTTCTGAGAGAAAAACTCTTGCTACCTGTTATGAGATTGGCTAACTCACCTTCATTTGAAAAAGTCCATCATGACAAGTCCGAATTTAAGACTGTATCTTCTATCTGTATACCAACTATTACATACTTTTCAGATAACACAAATAAATATGGTTAATAATAATAAATCAAAAGTTTGTTAAATAACTAATCATCACTATCAATATTTAACAAGAAGCTATACTTATTTCTGTGTTACAAATATTGTAAAATTAAGTCTGTGGTTTATAATTTTAATATAGTAATTTTCCTTTCCCAGCTCAATACCTCATTTCCACTATTTTACGTTAAGATCTGAACAAACTTACAGCACTGAACAAACGTGTCAGTATTTAAAAGCATCTATTACAAAAACAACGGGTACAATTTAGAGAAATGGGTTTAAAAGGGGTACTCAAGTGGGGAAAAGTCTTTTCCAATTGAAGGGTGCAATGACTCGTTTTTCCAACTGCACTACAGAGGCACTTACCTTGTCACCAATCTCTTGTAAGGCACTGTCTTTGTGAAATCCTGTGAATGTAAGAAGATATATTTTCAGCAGCTTCTTCCATCTACATTCTTTGTCCAATGCAAGATATATTTCTTCCAAAAGTCTTTGAGTATTTTCTCACACTCAGTAACAGCAATGGAATGATCAAAGTGTTTCTTAAATAAAAAAATAATAAACTCATGGACATGAATGTTATTTCAAGACAGCAATAACATCCTGGTTCATGAATTGTATGAGTGAAGTGGTATTCAGAATGTATCAATGGAATGGAATGGACATCACAGGTCATCATCACATGCTATAAATTGAAGGTTGACTGCATTTCAGGAACTTTCAAATGATGGAAGGGTTTAGATCAAGAGATATTCAGGAGGATTTCGCTGGAACAAAGCTTTTCAGTGCTATAAGTGGTATACTGAAACAATGAAATCCCACTAACTGTAAGCTTTTGATTAACAGGAGTTAATTTCTAACCATTGTCTTATGCAACAAAGATGGAGACTACCAAAAAAGAGACATAAGCAGAACAAAACCAATGGAAAGTTTTTCGTGAGGACAATGTCTGCAAAAAAAAAAATTAAAATAAGAAATAAGGATATTAATAATGTTTTTGGATTACAAAGTCTTGAAGAAATGACAGTGCACTCCTGTTTGAAGTGGTTTGGACATAAGAATGCTGAGAAGTATGCATGAAATGAAAACTGATGGGAAAAGGCTAAGAAGACCAATAAAAATGTGGAGATACCACATGAAAGAAAAATTAGAAAAAAAAAGCAACTTTAGAACTGTGTTCATGAAGAAAGAATATGGGATAATAGAAAGAAATGCCTTGCTGTGATCCACCCAACAGTTTTTATTGAAGCAGAAGTTGATTAAGATTATTTCTGCTTCTCACTGCTGGACTTTTCAGTTTCTATCTTCTCTGAAATCCAGGAGATCAAATCCATGCATCTCAGGTACTGCCTTTTATGCTGATGGTGCCAAACTAGATCTCCGCTGATGTCGAGTTGAGATTTGTTCCACTAGCTGACTTTTTGCTGTTTGCCCTGATTCCCTAACAATTGGGGGGGGGGGACTTTTAATTGGGCAACACCCTGGCCAGCATGAAATTCTGTCATGTTGTACCATCATTTTTCATTAAGGTTAAGGCCAATAAGAATACAATTTAGTTGGCTAAATCCCAAATTGCCAGCCCATCCTCATTCATTCAGTATCCAGGTAGAGATAACTAACAGAATATCCCATGAGAAGAGATTGGACATTAGAACAGAAGCCCTGGTCAATTTTCCACATTTCTTAAAACGTCATGTGGAGCTGTCTTCCCAGTTATCCAGCTATAACCTTTAAGCAACCTCTTGATGATTGTCTCCACACTCATTTAGAGAGAGACAGAGAGTTCAATATTCTATATACCAGGGGTGTTCAACCTGTCGATCGCAGAGTCATTTTTGGTCGATCTCTTGTGTATTCCTCCTTACTTACAAATTTAATTAAAACTGAAAACATAATATTTTATTTATTATTATTTTGTATTATTTTTAATTCACTTTAAGTGTATTGCTATTGTTTATTTATTTTTTGTTAAAATTGCCAAATCTGTAATTTCTTATAAGTCCAGGTAAATGAATTAATTGGATCAGTGGAAGTCAAACATCATTCCATTATAAAAAAAACAGATCACTAAAACTTTCTACTTTTTAATAAAGAATCTTATTCCCATTCACCTTATGTTATGGAAAAAAATTGCTGAACCTGAATAAAAGTCAAACACAAATCTGAGAAGTGACTGCTGTTTTTCATGCTCAACATTGAGGCACCAGTCAGGTGAATATGAGTATTCCTCAAAAAAGAAGTGCTGAACTGAACAGAGAATTTCTTCTATGTTTATGTTTGGTTTAGCAATGCAACATCTAATTATCACTTATCCTGGTCAATGGATCACTGCTTTCAATGTTTGACAACTTTTAACCTCTTCACTATTGGTTTAACATTGTCAAACATTTTCCTTTTTCACTGCAAGACAATAAAAACTCTTAATCATATTTATTCTTCCAGAAAGACGAGTTTGGTTATGAATGAAATTATAGCTGAAGCAACTAAGGCTATAAGGCCAATGTAATTATGTCTATTATGGGGTCAGGAAGACCAAATAATTCTACTTCCATACAAGACCAGCTCATCTTGAGTTAAAATGTCCTTATAAAAGAACTTTTAAATGAAGGATTCAGATTTGACCAAAGCAGACCATTTTTGAATCCTGTCAGGATTCAAACCAACGTCATTTCCAACCAAAGAAAAAATGTCACAACATCCTTACTGCAACAGATACATCAGAAAGTTGGCCCAAAACTAACAAACATAATAGGTTTAGATTTTTTGAGTAACGTTCATCAAATGCAATTTTAAGAAGAGTAGATAAAAATTCAAACATTTTTGAATTTTTGAATGGAACCTCATGTTGTAGGGCATTAGTGAGACCTGGTAATCAGAAGCAAACATACTAACTGGTATCTAGTGGAAAGGTGCAGTATTTTTAGGAAGGACAGACAGGATAGGAGAGGAGCATGTGTGAGTAACAGTTTTTTATGTGACAGTGAGTTTAAAGCCATCTGGTGTGAGGTGGAGTCTTACAAAATAAAATACATAGTGGGGTATTGTTACAGACCTGGTGGATTGGTTGCTAATGATGACGAAATGCATCACCAAATAAATAGATTGGTGTGAAAAGTGTAATCATAATAGGAGACTATAATTATCCAAACATTGTCTAGGTAGCTGTGAAATCACGAGAAGAATAAAACTAAATTTATTGAGCTGTTGCAAGACAACTTCCTCAAGCAGCATGTGACAGATGGAACTCATGATCAAAGAGTATTAGATCTGATTATAGTGTCAGAGGGGGTTTCAGTTAAAGAAGTAACTATTCTGCCTCCAGTTCATGACAGTGATCGTGAGGTACTCACTTAGGAAGCAGCTAAGTGCATTAATGTTCCATTCAAAAAAGATTACAGGAAATTATTACCACCTGAGAAGTATGCTAGGTTCTGTGCCATGGTATCAATAATAGGATGGGGAAAATATCAACATTAGAAGAAACACACGTATAAACCACAGTGAAAATTATTTAATTGTAAATATTTCATCCTAAGTATCTTAGGACATCATCAGTACAGCATTTAAACAAAAATTAGGAATAACATACAGTTATGGCGCATGATTACAATAGAATCTCATGAAAACGTTAATAACCTGCTAAAGTAGTACAAAAAAAAAAAAAAAAAACGTTAATTATTTAACACAGTTTTGTATGATAATTTCCCATACTTTAGGAATAGTAAGAACGTCGTTGCGGTTTAGGTTTTGTCTGTGTAGTAGGGGTTCAAAAGTGAAAAAATATTCACTTTTGAACCCAAACCAAAAATTTGGCTAAGATATGTCGATGACGTATTTGCAGTATGGAATCATCCCGAACCTGAATTACAACTGTTTCTAGATAAAATTAACCTTCTTCATCATCACATCAACTTTACGTTAGAAAAAGAATCTCCACAGGGTATCTCTTTTTTGGATTTACACATCAAAAGAAAAGAAGACGGTTCCATCACCACTTCCGTCTTTCGCAAGCCTACATTCTCAGGTCGCTACATTCACAATTCTTCTGCTCATCATCCATCTCAGAAATCTGGCATTATTAAATCACTAGTTTCCAGAACACACAAATTCTGCTCCTCTGAAGAATCTTTAAACCAGGAATTAGAAGTTATCAAAAATACAGCCATCCTAAATGGATCCCAAAACAACTCAAAAAATCATCAGTCACTTCTGCATACATCAAACCAGACAGGAAGAAGTGCACAGGATTCCCATACCTTACGTTAAAGGCATCTCAGAACGTCTTTCTAAAATTATGAAGAAATACAATTTTGCCACTACTTACAAATCTATCAACCAAATTTACAACTTATTACCTTCTCCTAAGGACAAATTCTCACCCTTGATGTTACCTGGTGTTTATGAGATTCCATGCTCATGCAAATTATCTTACTTTGGACAGACAGGTAGGTCTGTTCAGAAACGCATCTCGGAACATCAAGACCGCATTCGTCTTCTTAAACCGCAGAAATCTGGCCTCTCTCAACACGGAATTGAAAATCCAAACCATAGGATCCATTGGGAAAAGGCTAAACTTTTACATAGATCTTTATTTAAACATGAACATTTATACAAAGAAAGTTCTGAAGCCCTACTACACAGACCAAACCTAAACCGCAACGACGTTCTTACTATTCCTAAAGTATGGGAAATTATCATACAAAACTGTGTTAAATAATTAACGTTTTTTTTTTTTTTTTTTTGTACTACTTTAGCAGGTTATGCACGTTTTCATGAGATTCTACTGTAATCATGCACCATAACTGTATGTTATTCCTAATTTTTGTTTAAATACTGTACTGATGATGTCCTAAGATACTTAGGATGAAATATTTACAATTAAATAATTTTCACTGTGGCTTATACGTGTGTTTCTTCTAATTATGAACGCACCACAGGTTTCGTTATTTAAAAAAAATATCAACAGTGTGTGGGAAATGTTTAAAAATTTATTATTTATTGTATGGCAATCTACATACAGTTATAAAAGTGCATGTACATATCATCATCATCAGCAGCCATTGTCGATCCATTGCTGGATGAAGGCCTTGCCAAGATTACTCCAACACTCTCTGTCCATGGCTCTCCTTTTCCATGTCACTCCTGCAAATCTGATGATATCATCAATCCACAGTGATTTAGGTCGCCGTCGTGGTCTTTTTCCTCTCATGGAATCCAATCCAGTACTTCTTTTGTCCATCGCTGATCTTTTCTTCGAGCAATATGCCCAGCCCATTGCCACTTCAGATGTTTCACTCTTCCTATGATGTCAGAGACATCATAGGAAGAGTTTGATTTCTTATCCATATATTCCTTTTGTGATCTAATCTTGTGATACCAAGCATACTTCTTTCCATACTAAATTGGGTTGTTCTTAATTTTTGAATTTCATTTGAATTCAGTGTCCATGTTTCACAGCCATATGTCAGTATAGGAAGAATACACTGGTTAAAAACTTTTCTCTTCATGCATAATGGTAGCCATAGCATTGAATATTGAATGTAATTTTCCAAATGCTTTCCAACTAAGCATCATATGCCTTTTAATTTCATCCATGATATTTTGTTCCATTGATATCTGTTGTCCTAAGTATATGTAATGATCTACTTGTTTAATTTCCTCATTATTGATTTTTATTATTTCTGGTTGGACATAACTACTGAACATAACTTGGGTCTTCTTTAAGTTTATCTTTAGGCCTGCTGTTCTGCTAGCAATTTGGAGCTCATGGATTCGAGTCCGCAATTCATATGCAGTTGAAACAGAGATAATTATGTCATCTACAAAGCGTAAATGGCTTAAATATCTTCCATTTATCTTCAGACCTTTCCCTTCCCAATCAAAGAAGTTTGGATATTTCTTCTAGGCACGCGGTGAATAATTTTAGAGATATTGTGTCACCCTGTATTATACCTCTCTGTATTCCCACAGTAGAGATGTTTCCACTGAAATGAATTGCTGCTGTTGCATTAGTGTATGCTGATGTAGGACTCCTCCACTTGTTGGTTTCGTAATGCTTTGAGTATTGAACAAGTTTTAAGTGAATAAAAGGATTTCTCATAGTCAATAAAACCAAGACATACTGGTAATTGATATTCATTACACCGTTCAATAATCTGCTGTACAACTTGAATATGGTCCATTGTACTAAAGCCCCTTCGAAAGCCTGCCTGTTCTTTTGGTTGTGCCAGGTCCAGATTTGCACAAAGCCTATGAGCTAAGACTTTTGTAAACACTTTGTAGACCACTGATAGTAGACTGATAGGTCGGTAATTCATCGAGTCTTCTATCTCACCTTTTTTATGTATCAGAATTAGGGTGGCATTCTTCCATGTTGTTGGTACATCATTTTTCTTCAGGCATATAGTAAATAGTTTTGCTAAGAGTGTATAAATTATTTCTCCACCTGTTTTTAGAAGTTCAGCTATAACTCCATCCTCATCTGCAGCTTTCCCATTTTGGAAGCTTTGGATGCTCTGCATAACTTCTTCTGGTAGAATCTGTGGTACTTCAGCTGTGTCGTAGTTGTCTTCTTCATTTAATTCATCATCCTGATATAATATTGAATAGAATTCTCCAATTCTTTTTGCTATAGCATATCTATCTCTGGTGGTCTCGTCTTGTATTTTGACTGCAACCATCTGCTTGCTGTTCATCAATTGCTGTTTGGCTTTTTTGAGACTACGGTTGTTTTCAATTGTTTGTTGTATGAATTTACAATTGAATTTTCTTATTTCTTCTGTAATATGTTTTCTGATTGTTTTGCACAATTCCATGTATTCAATTTTATTCTGTAAGTTAATTGCTTGTTTCATTTCTCTTTGTTTCTTCAGAGATTTTGTCTTATTTCTGTTCTGTGGTACCAGCTATTTCAAGTGAGCATTGTAAAAGGTTTTGGATAATAATGTCATTACTTTCTGATAGATCAGTATTGTCATCTATAATAATATGTTTAAATCTATTGTTTAGTTCGTGTTGGAATATATCTTTTTTAATGTTGAGTTTGTGTACATCTATATTTTGTTTTGATCTCCGAAACATTTTCTTCTTTCTTTTTGGCAGTTTATTTGGATTTTACTGTGTACCATACGATGGTCACTTCCAACATTGAAGGTGTTTATAACAGAGCAGGCTTGAAAGACGTTTTTCTTATTGCTGAGGATAAAGTCAATTTCACTGGTTTTTCCTTTTGGACTTTTCCATGTCCACTTTCTATGTGTTTTTTTCTTGAAAAAGGAATTCGTGATATGCAGGTTTTCTTTTTCTGCAAATTCTATTAACCTTGCTCCTCTGTCATCTCTCATGCCATATCCAAAATTTCCCATTGAGCTTTCATCTGAATGTTGAATACCAATTCTAGCATTAAAGTCTCCCATTACAATTCTGAAATGATGTTTTCCTTTATTGTAGAGTTGGGATACATCATGATAGAAGGCTTGAATTTCTTCGTCAGTATGACTTATTGTTGGTGCATAGACTTGGATGATCTTAAGAGTGTATCTCTTCGAGATTTGAACAACAATACTTGCTATTCGATCGGATACACTGTCAAATTCTATTATGTTGTACTTCAGTTTTTTTGTTGATCAAGAATCCAACTCCATGGTTTCTTTCCTTATCTTGACCTCTATGATATAATGTTTCCATTTTTTATTCAAAGAATTTCTTCACCATTACATCTGACTTCGCACAGTCCAAGAATGTCCCATTTTAGTCGCTTTAGTTCTTCATTAAGTTCAGTTAGCCATGCTTCACTGCTCAGAGTCCTACAGTTTAACGTTCCAAGGTCTAGTTTCCAATGTCAGCATGATCTGGTTACCCGGGGATTCTTAGCACCTTCTGCCTTCATGTTTAACTGCCTGCTGCCATTGGTAGTAACAATCCGGCCTCCGGGGAATGAGGGCCATTTTGTTTCTGTCAGATTCATTGCATGTACATATATCGGTACAAATATGTAAAAGGTAAATAAAAAATGTAAATGACAAACGATTAAAGTAAAACATAGGCAGTGAGTTTTAAATGTTTAAAAAATAGTTAAATGATGTGATATCAGAATGTGTCCCCTATACAAAGAATAAATAGAGTAGGAGTAAAATGAATGTGTAATGTAATCAAGCAAGAGATTCATAAGAAAAGGATGATGTGGAAGGAATACTATTATTATTATTATTATAACGATGTCTCCATGGAGTCAAAAGACTCTTCGCGGGAGACCACCACATTGACACACTAACTATTATTTACACAATACCTATCATACTTTTCCTTAAATTCATTCACAACCACCTCTGGCAATGCATTTCACTCCTTCAACCCACCAAGTAAAAAATCTAGTCCTAACACCCTTGTTAACCACACTCTTAAATAATCATCAGGAATGGCCCCTCGTTCTCTCACCTTCCTGAACTGGTCTTAAAAATGTCATCAGCATCAATCCTGTAAAATCCCTTTAATAATTTATATGCTTCTATCATCATATATCCTCTCCTATGTCTATCAGCTAGTTTTTGGAGCCAACAGATCTATCTATCCTGGTAGGGAACATCCCACAGACCTGCAACAATCTTTGTAACTTGCCTCTGAATCCTCTCTACCATTTCTTCATCACCAAGAAATCCAGGTGACCAGATCTGTGCAAAATAGTCCAAATGCAATCTTATTAATGCCTAATAAAGCAGAACAATAATTTCCTTGTCCCTGCTTGTTAGTGTACTCTTCAACAACCATGTAATTTGATGTCATGTTTTGGCTATCTTTACAATATGCCCTTTAAACTTAAGTTCTCTGTCCACAATAACTCCCAAGTCTCTTGCGCTGTCAACTTCTTGCAGTTCAGTTCCATTAATATAGTAAACAGCATGTGATCTCATCCTCCCAAAGTGCATCACCTTACGCTTAGCCACATTAAACTGCCAGCATTTACTTTAGTCCATACTGCCAGCCTATTCAAGTCATTCTGCAAGATGTCTAGATCATCTGAATTGACCATCGCTCTTCCCAATTTTGCATCATCAGCAAACAAGTGGACATTTCCCTTCAAAGTATTCCCAATATCATTGATGAACAAATTAAACAAAAGAGGACCAAGCTATGAGCCTTGAGGTACACCACTAGTCACTTGCCTTCTCCTGGACTCAGCTTCTCCGTAAGCTACTCTTTGATATCTATCGACCAGCCATCCTCTAATCCATATAACCAGCTTTGGATCCATACCCATTTGCTCTAATTTATGCAACAGAGTTCCATGTGGAATCTTGTCAAATGCCTTTGCAAAATCCAGCAGTATCACTGAGTAAGGGTTTCCTTTATCCAACTCTATTATTACTTTATCATAGAAAGTAAGCAAGTTACTGAGGCAAGACCTACCTTTCACAAAACCATGTTGTCCCTTATAAAGTATCATATTGTTGTCCACCCAGTCCTGAATTCTAATTTTTACCCATTTCTCCAAAACCTTAACCACCACTCCAGATATATTGATTGGTCTATAATTTGCAACCTCAGTCTTGGAGCCTCCCTTGTGCAGTGGAATTATTTTCCCCACTTTC
Organism: Typopeltis vanoorti; assembly: GCF_054136105.1. Taxonomy (NCBI): domain Eukaryota; kingdom Metazoa; phylum Arthropoda; class Arachnida; order Uropygi; family Thelyphonidae; genus Typopeltis; species Typopeltis vanoorti. Next base: position 14,682,620 of record NC_143554.1, read on the forward strand.
CACTCTATTGGTGCTTTACCAGAACTGAGGCTTAAATTAAACAGCCTGGTTAGAGAAGGCGCTAATTCTCTTGCACATTCTCGTAACACATGGGCCGATATGCCATCTAACCCAATTGCAGTGTTAGCATTAAGGTTCTGTAATATATTAAGCACCTCTATTTCATCTATCTCTAGACTCTCATCAGTCAATGACACATTTGACACTGCACTATCACAACCAAGATGGTACACTTCTGCAAAATGATCACTAAGCAACTCAACTATTTGATTTGCTTCTGTTATTTCTCTACCATCAACACTTTTTAAAGTAATCTTTCCATGGTTATTCTTCCTTTTACTTGCACACATAATGAAAGAACTCCTTAGGGTTTCTTTTGGATTCATCAGCTAGCTTCCTCTCATAATTAGCTTTGGCTTTCCTTACCTCTTTTTGCTTGTACCTTGTACTGCTCACAGGAATGTCAGCATCTTTTTCTTTATACTTTCTCTACAACCTTTACTTTATCTGCAACTCTTGCTTAATAATATTATTTATCCATCTTACTCCTACTTGATTTCTCCTTCTGACTCTGGGAACACACTCTGATACAGCTTTCTTTAAATACTCCTTGAGAATCTCTCCCACGCATCATCAACATCTCTCCCTTTCAAATTCTCATGCCATAGCATTGCTGAAAGCTGACTTCTCAGCTTGTCATAATCACCAGCCTTGTAATTCCACATATACCCTTTCTTAACAGAATATTCAGCACATCTTACAATCTCCCGGGTCAAGACCACTTGACCTCAGAGATTGTATTCTGAAGTGGAAACTGTATTCTGAAGGAATGTGCCAGAGGGTTTGACAACACCTGCCTTGACATATTTTTTTAATACAAGTCTTGCACTTGGTCAAGTTCCTAAAGAGTGGAAGGAGGGCAAGATTGTGCCATTTCATAAAGGAGGTGATCGAACTCAAGCATCAAACTATAGGCTTTTCTCTGTGTCAGGTGTTGTGGTTAAGTTGCTGGAGAAGCTTGTGAGAACTAGGATCCAGAGTTGGGTTGACAACAATGGTATAATCTTTGATGGACAGCATGGATTTGCTAAAGGGAGGTCATGTTTCAGTAATCTACTTACTTATTACAATAAAGTGACTGCTTCCTTGGACAGAGGAGAAGGATACACAGTAATATACTTGGATTTCGCAAAAGCTTTTGATAGAGCACCTCATGATAAGTTGACAGTCAAACTAGAGCAGATGGGGTTGGATATTAGATTAGTGCATTGGATTGGAGACTGGCTATCTGATAGGTATCAACAAGCTGTGTATGGGGGTGCGATATCCAGGAAAAGGAAAGTTACTAGTGGAGTGCCTCAGGGGTCTGTTTTAGGCCATTGCTATTTAACTATTTAACTTATTTAACCAACGATGAGTCTTTTGACTCCATGGAGGCCTGAATAATAATAATAACTTGTATATTAATGATATTGGCAAAGATTTGGATGGAGATATTCAGTTGTTTGTAGATGATGCAAAGTTGGGACGAACCATAAAGAGTAGTGAAGATGTCGTGGCCTTGCCAAGAAGACTTGAATAAATCGAGTGATTGGGCAAGCAAATGGGGATGTGGGTTCAATGTTGCAAAATGTAAGATTTTAAAATTTAGAAAACAAAGATGGGATGCAGAATTTATGCTTGGTGAGAATATATTGTTGGAGGTAGAGGAAATAAGAGATCTGGGGGTGATAGTGGATAAGGATCTAAAATTAAGGGGACACATCGTCAAAATTGTGAAGACAACACAAAGACTTCTGGGAATGATGAGAAGGACACTAACGTGTAGAAGTAGGGAGATTCTTGTTCCATTGTATAAGGCTTTGATTAGGCCACACATGGACTATTGTGCCCGGATTTGGTCACCGGGTTTTCAGAAGGATGAAGAGATGTTGGAAAGGGTCCAAAGGAGACTGACTAAGGTAGTTTCTGACCTCTGGAATGTGGAGTATGAGGCAAGATTGGGAAGATGTAATTTGCAGTCTGGTGGAGAGAAAGAAGAGGGGGAGATATGATAGAGACCCACAAGTTAGCAAGGGGTTGTTATAGGATCAATGGTGGAGAAGTTCTACAGAGAATAGTGGGAGATCAGGGGAGAACCAGAGGTCATCCCTGGAAACTATATAAAGAGGGTGTGAGTAGGGGAGTGAGAGGCAGGTTTTTTTCGTGCAGAGTTGTGAATGATTGGAATGCCTTGCCTGAGAGTGTGGTGTCTACAAGGAGTTTGAGTGTGTTTAAGACACGGTATGATGAGATGTGTGTGACAAAAGGACCTCCCAGATGAGTCTTTGACTCCACGAGGTCTTGGGTAGTAATAATAATAATAAGACCACATGATCGCTTTCCCCAAGTGGAGACAGTGTAACTAAATTACTTATTGATATGTTCTCTGATGTTATGTCCAGATCTAACACTCTAGAATCTCTTATCCCTTCCATTACATGCTGCCTCAGATAGTTATCTCTTAACAACTGTATAAACTCCATTTCCTTTGTTCCTTGTGACCATTCCTTCTCCCAATCTATGTCCTCAAAGTTAAAATCTCCCATAATAATTACTCGACCTTCACTCAATGTGCTAATTTGCCAATACATACTATCTACATTCTCCCTTATGCCCCTTGAATTATAGCAACAATCGATTACATATTTCACCTTGTTGATCTCCATCTCACACCAAACAGCCTTGAATGAACTGCCCTCTACATATCTGGCACCTTGAGGCACTTCTACCTTTTTTGGCTTTAATACTCCGTCTGTCATTAGTAAAACCCCTCCTCCCATTCTGTCATTTCTGTCCTGCCTGAAAATAATGTACCCCTTACATTCAATCCCTATAACTATATCATTCTTAGTTAACCAAGTTTCACTAATTCCTATAATTTTTGGCCAAGTCGTACTAAATAATGACAAAAATTCTTCCCACTTATTCTGAATACTTCGAGTATTAGTATACATAAACTGCAATACTCCCTTCCTCCCATAATCTCCCTGTGTGTGAATTAGCCCACTCTGTATACTGTTAATTTTCTGCAAACAATTAATCCCAAATTCACAACGATTAATGACCTTAGTACTATTTACAGCTGACTCTATCATCTGCCTCTCTAGCAAATCCCATTTCCCTGTTTTTGACCATTTACTCTATCCTTTGTCATGTTGTACATCATTTTTTATTTTGAAAAGAATAACGTAAGAAAGTTTTAAAGTGAATAAAAGTTGAGCAGCTCTTAGATGTGAACTGTAGACTGTGAAATACACAAAGATTATTGAAGAAAAAATGAAAGAGTTTGAGAACAGGAATCAAACCTTGGAGATTCAGTGGCAAACTCTGAAGAAAACATTGACTGATTCTGCCAGAGAAGCATGTGGTTAGGTTGTTTGCAAGGATAAAAAAATCAGAACTCCCTGGTGGACACAGGAAGTTAAAGAGGCAGTGAAGGAAAAGAAAAAAGCATATCAAAAACTCCTGTCAAATAAGTCAGCTTGTGCTCTTAGAGAATACAGAGACAAATGTAGGAATGCTAAACACTGTGTAAAACTAGCTAAACAAAAGTCATGGGAAGACTTTGGCAAGAATACAGAAAATAAATATCAAGAAGGTGGCAAAATATTTTGGAGGTTGTTGAAGAAGCTTAGGAATGGAGGAAAGAGTGCTGTAAAAGGAATTAGAGATGATAGAGGTGACATGAAAACAGGAGAAAAAGATATCCTTGAAGTATGGAGTAATTACTTTGAAAAACTGCTAAATGAAACAAGCAGTGATGACAGCACAGTGGTAAAAAACACTGACCAGACATGCAATCAGGAATACATATCCATACTTAAAGTAGAAAAAGCCATCAAAGGCTTGAAATGTGGAAAGGCAGCAGGAGTAGATGATATTCGACCAGAAATGCTGAAGTATGGTGGTATAAGAGTCTTACAGTGGCTGCACTGCATAGTTCAGAAAGCTTGGACAGAGGGACGAATTCCCGATGATTGGAGTAGAGCTCTCATAGTACCCATATATAAAAAGGGAAATAAAACTGCATGTGAGAATTACAGAGGTATTTCCCTACTGAGTGTTCCTGGCAAGATCTATGAAAGTATACTTGACAAACAGTTGAGAAGAATTGTGGAAGAAAAGCTTGGTGAAGAACAAGCTGGATTCAGGCCAAATAGAGGCTGTCAAGATCAGATCTTCACTTTACGACAAATAGTCGAGAAAGCATGGGAATATAACAAAGATCTGTATTTAAGTTTTGTCGATTTGGAAAAGGCATATGACAAGGTGCCAAGAGAGAAGCTATTCAATACGCTGCAGTTATATGGTGTCAATGGGCATTATATCAAGCAACATTTAGTCTTTATTTGAGTTGTAAGTCAGCAGTTAGAATTGAAGTATAGGAAGATGGTTTAATGTTAAATCTGGTGTGAGACAAGGATGTACATTATCCTCTTTGTTATTCATTATCTATATGGATCACATTATGAAGGAAAGTGGTATTAAACAGGATATCAAAATTGGCGATGTTAATGTCAGCTCTTTGCTTTATGCAGATGATGTTATACTTCTAAATAAATCCGCTACAAGTCTGCAAGATTCTCTGACTACATTGAATAACTGTTGTAATAGATATGGTATGAAGCTCAGCAATAAAAAGACAAAGACAATGAAAACAGGCAGAGTCATTGAAAATGTCAACTGTGTTGTGAATGGAGAACCTGTGGAACAAGTAAAACATTTCAGCTATTTAGGCACGATTTTTACTGAAGATTGTAAATTAAATATAGAAATAGACAACAGAATCAGCAAAGCTGGTATGGTGGGAAGTCAATTGAATAAATTTATATGGAATAAGAGAGAAATTAGTCGCAACACTAAATTATCTGTATACAAGACAGTGTTCAAACCAGTTTTAACTTATGGATCTGAGAGCTGGGTCAGAAGTTAAACACTTGACCAAAGACTAGAGACCACAGATATGAGAGTCCTGAAAAAGATTACAGGCGTGAATAGATGGCATCAATGGCAATATCATATTAAAAACGAGGATATTAGGAAAGAACTTGACATTGCCAGCATCCAGGAATGCGTTAGCAGAGCTAATCTCAGGTGGTATGGTCACTTAAACAGAATGGGCGAGGAAAGATTAGCAAAACAAGTGTTCTCTGCCAGGTTGGCAGCAAAACGACCCAGAGGAAGACCAAGATATAGGTGGATTGATACAGTACAAAGTGCCTTAGACGATAGAAATATAACGTCTGATAATGTTGGAATCTTGACATGTAACAGACTGATTTGGAGGAAAATTGTAGATAGGAAATTAATAATGATGTAATTTTTTTCATGTAGTACTATCATATCCTGTACACCCCTTGAGGGTCCATAGCAGGAATTTGATGATGATGATACTCTATCCTTTATGAATAAATGTTCTAAATGCCAAGCATTTAGAACATTTATTAAAACTAAAACCCAATCCATTTAGGTGCAAACCATCTCTCTTAAAATACTCCTTCCTTTTATCAAACTCATCCCAGACATTCATAAAATGAATATTCAGTTTCAAAAAAAAAAAAAAAAAAAAATCAGCTAACGCCTTTTTATTCCCGTATTCGGGGAGTAGGCGAAGCCATTTAGCCCTATCTAACTTTTGGAGACTGAGTGGGCAGTTCAATCTCCACTGGTACCAATCAGAGATAGATGGCCCAAGGCTATCACTAATTAAGCGGTACTCAGTGAAGAGAGACGGCTCAAATGTGCCGCCATCTCGTGGTCCCTAACCTTAACAGAATATATTTAATGTCTGAAAAATAATGTGGGTTCTACGGTCGATTTTCTTGAGTTTACAGGACGAAAAACCCGAGTTTCCGGGAGGAAAAACCTGCTTGCCCGTGCCAGAGATCGACTAACTCGGGAACCGGTCGAAAAAAGGCTTAGAAAAATTTCCTCTCGTCGCCGACTAGACTCGAAACCAAGTCTTCCTTCGTGCAGCCAAGCGCCGTGGTTGGCAAACGCCACATCCACTGAGCTACACAGGCTCTCTATTCAGTTTCATTTCTTCGCAAAAGCTTTTACACAATCTTGACCATTTACTATAATTGCTCTTCTGTTTAATTCATCACTGTCAAATCTCAGTGGCACACTCATGATCTTTCCACTCATGCTCTTTGCATTCATTGCTATCATTAAATCCTTCAAATTCTGTCTCACAGAAAATCTTTCACTACCTAGATCATTCGTCCCTATAACTGCAATAATCACACTCGCTCTATCTTTCTGCAATTTCACAGCCTCAGTTATATCCTTAATCTTTGACCCTGGATAACACGCTTTAATTACTTTACCATCCTTCACACCCTTAATTATAGAATCCCCATACAGCACAATATCTTTTCTGCTCCTTAACTTGACATCCTTTACCCCCACTGATGCTTGTTTTTGTCCCTCATCTTCTCCCACATATGCATCATCCTTATGCACATACTATGGTCAAAAGGATGGTGTTAGTTATGATAATTATAAGCAGCATGCCAGAAGGTCACAAGTATTGTATGGAAAGCTAAGTCTGAATATGAAAAGAAATTTACTCTGCAATTAAAGAAAACCCAAAAGAAGTCTATTGTTATACAGCTAATAAAAGAAAGACTGAATTTGAAAGAATATCTCTACTGAATGTAGAAGTGATTGTTCAACTACTGAGAAGCCATTTTGTTAAAAGCAATCAACTTAGCACATACAATTGAACTCACCATTATCTCTTTACTGTACGAGGGAAATTTGTGTATGAGGAAGTACTAGAGCTGTTGCACAAACTGAATAAGAATTCTGCAATAGGAACTTATGGGATATCAGCATGGATGCTAAACGAGTGTTCAGCTGAACTGACTATTCCTTTGACCAGGCTACATAACTTGAGTCTCAGAAAAGGTAAGATTCAATAAGAGTGGAAAGAATGTATGGTAATCCTATTATAGAAAGGTGGTACAAAGACTCATGTATGTAACTATCAACCAATCAGTATCTCAGGAGTGGTGGTGAAGATTTTGGAAAAGTTGATTAGGTCCGCATTCAAAAATGGGTTGACAGAGAATCTCTAATTTTCAACGAACAGCATGGGTTTACTAAGGGAAGGTCATGTTTTAGCAACTTGCTCACATTCTATAATAATGTTATCGCTGAGTTGGAAAAGGGGGAATAGATATAACATGATACTTTTGGATTTTGCTAAGGCTTTTGATAGAATACAGCATGGAATATTGTTGCATAAATTGAAGAATATGGGATTAGATTATAAACTGTTGGCATGGATAAGAGGATGGCTGGCTGAAAGATATCAAAAAGTTGGTATATGGGGCATGTGAATTTGCACGATTCAAAGTAACCAATGTGCCTCAAGGAGCAGTCCTTGGCCTACTGTTATTCAATGTATGTTAATGACTTTGGAAAGGATTTGACATGTGACACAGCTATTTGCTGATGATGCAAAGACGGGTAGGGTAATCAGAAGTGCTGCTGATAAGTACTGCTTATCAGAAGTGCTGCTGATAAGCAGTACTTGCAGAATGATTTGAAAAGGCTGGAATTGTGGCCATGTGAAAATGGTTGTCATTTCAATGTTGATAAATGTAAAGTCATGCACTTTGATGTGATTAGGCCTTGAAGAAACTGATGAAGCTAGGGAACTTAGAGTTTTAGTAGATAAGAAGTTGAAGTTCAAGGGTCATATAGCAAAAATTATGAATACAATCAGAGAATAATGGATGTTGAAACGAATCTTGACATGTAAAGATAAGGAAGCCATCTTGCCTCTTTACAAGGCCTTGATAAGACCTCACTTGGACTAATATGTGCAGGTCTGGTCTCCTGGTGATTCTGATACAGTGGAGAAAGTGCAAAGGAGGGTGTCAAAAATGATATCAGGATTGTGGAATACTGATTATGAAGACAGACTAAGAATTTGTAGGCTGCAGAATTTCAGTAAATGGAATTTTTCATTTTATCAAGGGTGGGGAAATGATGTGAGGGCATCCTTGTCAGTTGAGAATGAATGAATGCTGTCAAGAATGGTTGGGGGTTGGATTTTTCCCATCATAGAGTAGCATGCGAGTGGAATGGACTGCCACTGGGTGTCACATGTGCAAGTAGCGTGAATGAAGTCAAGAACAGGTATGACAGGTGGTGCGAATAGTATGGCTTCCCTCGATGAGTTCCTGATCCCTGGAGGTCTCTCTTAATTATTATGATTAGTATTATGTGACACCTCCAGGGAGTCCAAAAACTCATCGAGGGAGAGTGTGCCAACAGCATCGAACGATCGAAACCCTTCCAACTACTAACCACACTCAAACTTGCTTAACTTTTTGCTGGGCCATTAGTAGCAGAGGCTCTACCAATCAACCAATAATAATTATAATAATTTATATAATAATTTTTGTTCGTTTATGTCCATCATGGTCATGAAATATTGAAATCATAAAACCTATAAAATATTTTAATACCACAGGTAGGTGAAGAATGAGATACTCTGGAAACCCTACTCTTGGGGACTAAAAAATTAAACCTTGTGAAATCAAATTCTGTTAAACTGGAAAAATTCTGAAATTCAATCAAACTCTGGAAATTGCTCCGCAGAATAAAAGATGAATTCTTTTTCAAGTGATTTGAAATTTTAAATAAGGAGAAAGGCTGTTTCATAACAGATCGAAATTCTCTACTACCTAAAGCCTTTCACAAACACTGATGCAACAGTGGGATTCGAACCCACACCATATTTAGTTGGAGAAGAGATATTATTTGCTCAGCCAATCAAGTCAACAATTAGTCATAACAGTTTGTAAACTGCAGGCTTACCGTTATTTATGTAAGTAAAATACTACCTACAGGTTTCACTACCTAAATATATTGTAGATTCATCATAGTTAGTGAAAATAGTAATAAAATATAACACATTCAAATAAGACAGATATAAATGGAGAAACCATAAAAGTGCCATTAGTAATATAAACTACAGAAAATTATTCAAGTCTTGGACTGCAAATGTTATACTTGGTATCAGCCTTTTTTCATTGTTTTTTTAGTGGCTGTTGGAAAAATTGAGGTCTTGAGGTACTTCATGATCTAAGAAATAACTTCCTCCATACACTGTGCACCTTCAATTCCTTTATGAGTTCTATGCAAACAAACCACCTCACTAGATACCTTAATAATATGTATTAAAAAAAAAGTCTTCCAAATAAGTTGGTAAGTTGATAAGCTGGTGTACAAGCCACAAAGGATGGGAATAGAGAGTATACTGGTTAGATGGATCAGAGATTGGCTCTCTGAATGATATCAGCAGGTTGTGTGTGATGGAGCAGTGTCTCAAAAATGAAGGGTGACCAGTGACGTGCTCCAGGGTTCTTCTTGGGCCCCTGTTTAACTCGTTTGTAAACGATATATCATGTGGACTGACTGGGGATCTTCAGTTATTTGCTGATGATGCAAAATTAGGAAGTAGAAATTCTGATGCTGAATCCCTTCAGGAAGATTTGAATAAACTTTTTACTTGGACAAAAGAGTGAATAAGTGCAAGGTGTTGCATTTTGGAGTGCAGAAATATAAGGCTGTGTACTATATCGATGGTGCCATACTGCAGGAAGTGGATGAGATTAGAGATTTGGGGGTGATGGTTGACAGTAGACTGAAGTTTAGAGGGCATATTGCTAGGGTTGCATGCCATAGTGCTGCTATGATACGAAGTAATCTAACATGCAAGAATAAGAAAGTGGTTGTGCCACTATAAGGCACTGGTCAGACCACACTTGGATTATTGTGCTCAGATCTAGTCACCTGGTTTTCAATGTGATGTGTTGACATTGGAGAGGGCCCAGAGGCAAGTGACTAACACAATATCGGGACTTTGGAATGCTGACTATGGACAGATGTGGATTGCAGAGTCGTGGATAGGAGGAAGAAAGGTGATGTGATACGATAAGACGTTTAGGTTAGTGAGAGGATTTTATCAGATTAATCCAGAGGGGATTATAAAGAGAGTAGAAGGTGAGAGAGGAAGAACTAGAGGTCATTCCTGGAAGTTATGTAAAAGTGTAGTGAAGAAGGGTATGAGGAGTAGATTTTTTACATGAAGAATTGTCAGTGAATGGAATGCATTACCAGAATGTGTTGTTAATGCAAGGAGTGTCAAGGACTTTAAGATTCTAGATGATAAATATGTTGTCAGTTGAATGAATCTCCCACAATGAGTGTTGATTCCATGGAAGGTGTAATAATAATAATATGTACGAGGGTGGTCTGAAAAATTCTCGGCCTAACAATGAAAAAACGAATTTATAATTTCAAAATTATTTTTATTTTTCAACATAATCTCCCTTACTTAAGAGTAATACTTTTATTCCAGCGATGCTCCAGCACCATTATCCCGTCCCTGTAATGGTTCTCAGTAAGATCTGCAAAATAGCCCTCTACAGCTGCAATCAAACTCTTGATTTGAAGAAAAATGCTGACCAGTAAGGAAGAGATTTAGTTTTGGAAAGAGATAGAAGTCAGGGAGAGACAAATCTCAGGAATAGGGTGGATGTTCCAACAATTCATAGTGCAGATCACTTAATTTTCCCATTACCAAAACACTTTTGTGGGCGGGTGCATTGTCTGATGAAAGATGATTTTTTCTTCTGCAAACTGGATCTTTTCTCATGAATTTTTTCACCTAGTCTGGTTAAAAGATCGGAATAATATTCCTCGGTTATTGTTTTACCCTTTTCAAGATAATTAATAAACAAAACGCCTTTAGCATCCCAAACCACCGATGCCATGACCATTCCTGATGATGGAACCGATTTTGTCTTCTTTGGCACTGAACAACCGGCTTCTGTAAACTGTTTTGACTGCTGTTTGGATTCTGGTGGGTAATGGTGAATCCAAGTCTCATCCATAGTAATAAATCGATGCACATAATCAGTTTTATTCTTGTTAAAATGCTCCAAACACTGTTCAGAGATTTTCATGCATGTGTGTTTTTGATCTGCTGTGAGCAAGTGTGGCACCCATCTTGAGCAAAGCTTTTTCATATGCAATTCTTCATGCAAAATATATCCTACATTCTTTTGAAATGCTTATAGTCTCAGCAATTTCACACACTTTGACTCGCCGGTCATCCAATACCATATCGTGCACTCAATCAGTGATTTCTGGTGTTGGTACACTTTTTGGACATCCTTCACATGGATCATCTTCGAGGCTGGTACGGCCACGTTTTAAACCCGGCAGCCCATTTCTTAATTGTTGAAAACGAAGGAGAAGAGTGCCCATACACTTTTAAGTGTATGGGCACTTCAAGTGAATTTCTTTTGGCATTAAACTTTCTTTTACAAAGAAATTTATAACTGCACAATACTCAATTTTATCTATTTCAAGGGATACAGACAACACTTTTGCTTTAGAGCGCAAACTTTGTTTGCTTACACTCGGATAAAGGATTAAACTAAATTTATTATAGTCTAACCAAGTGCAAAATAAACTTCCAACATCTTTCTCTAAATCCAGAGTAATTAATAATAATGCAGTACACCGGTTGGCAACTCGTATAGATAAATATGACCTCTCCATTGCTTCTGCCTTAGTATCACCACTCTGGGTCTGTCTCCCACTGACGAGACCTCAATAAAGGTCAAAACCAGTCTGGGTAGTGGCCCTTCCCTTAATGCATAGCAGTATACATGTCCGCAAGGAGATGTGCTTTGCTTTATGGGAGATACTGTGAAAAGGAGTGAGGGGATCTTGGTCCAACTTTGCTCCGAGTTGCAGGGGATGTACCACCTTACCTCAGTCCTGAAGATATTTTCAGGCACAAACTTTGTTTGCTTACACTTGGATAAAGGATTAAACTAAATTTATTATGAAGAGAATCGAAATTATGACTTAAGAGTGTATTCAACAGAATTGCTGTAGCAAGCATGCATGAGGAAGGAGAAAAGCAGCTTTGGTGTGTTTGAAGTGGGGCTGTGCAGTCTCATGTTGGAGACTGCACAGCCCCACAGCGGCTACTAATGTTTTAACAGGTTTATTTGGAAAGCAGAGGAATGCAACATGCAAGCTCCATGAAGCTGCTCAGTGGAAGTAATAAGTGGATAAGGCAGGGAGCTCAAATGAACTGTGTGTGAGAAAGTGGGTGAACTGGATCAGTAAAAGAGGGATAATGATCAGTCTGAATATATTCATCAGTATATTCTCAAGAATATGTATGAAGGGAAATTAATGCTCTTCTCCCAAATGTGAGAATAGTGTTTAAAGGATAAATCTACGATTTGTCTTTTGAATACGGTTTTTGGAGGCTGAGAAGGTAAATGACAATACATTCATGTCAAAAAAAATCTGCATGTGTCAAATATTAGTCTGAAAAACAAAAGATCTAATTGTATCTGGCAAATTTGTGCAACAAGTGTATATATATTAAAAAAAAAAAAAGCAAAGCTGTATTATGGCAGAACTAATGATGACAATGTAATCCTCATCCCAACTGAGAATAGCATGAATTATATTTAAGATATCAGGTTGTTGAAACTGGAGATTTTTTGGGCACTACAAGATTTGTCAAATGAGAAAGAATGAAGTGTACTATCATCAGCAAAACTAAGGTTCGGTTTACTAGTCAATGAAAAAAGATCATTCATGTATGAGGTGCGACTATTAAATAACAAGACTGGTTGCAAAAATGTGGTTTATTATTACAATTGTACAACTTAATTGTTATCCCCCCTTCAACATACTCCCTCCTCTATCTATACACCATTGTACACGAATTTTCCATTGTTGGAAGCAGTGCTGCAAGTCATCAGGTGTTATCTGCTTCAGTAGCGCTGCCATTTTCAGAAACAAATTTACACTGACATCATGATCTCAGTGCAAATTGCAGGAGAAGATCATCACATGTAATGAGACATGGATTTTCCAGCACAATCCGGAAATGAAGAGACAATCGATGTACTGGAAAACTCTCACATCACCGAGAATGAAAAAAGCATGAATGAGCAAGTCAAAACTGAAGGCAATGCTGATTGTTCTTTTTTTTTATATATGAATGGTGTGGTAATGGTTGAATGGGTACCAGAGGGTCAGACAGTTAACCAACATTATTACCTTGAGGTTCTAACCAAGCTGAGAGAACGAGTGAGGAAGAAGAGACCCGATCTGTGGAAGAACAACACTTGGATTCTCCATCAGCACAACGCTCCAGCTCACAGTGCACTGCTTATAAAGCAGCATCTGGCTGATAAGAAGATGCCAGTGTTGGACCATCCACCTTACTTGCCGGACTTAGCTCCATGCGACTTTTACCTTTTTCCAAAGTTGTAATCCGCATTGAAGGGCACCCATTTTCAGTCAGTGGATGAGGTAAAGGAGAAAACAGGCACTACTTAAGCAGATAACACCTGATGACTTGCAGCACTGCTTCCAACAATGGAAAATTCGTATGTAACAGTGTGTAGATAGAGGAGGGGAGTATGTTGAAGGGGATAACAATTAAGTTGTACAATTGTAATAATAAACCACATTTTTGCAACCAGTCTTGTTATTTAATAGCCACACCTTGTATGTTGAAAAGAAAGAAATGAGTGACAAAACAGCAACCAGGGACACTGATACATGTGAGAAAATTTGAAAGGAGAAAACCATTCACCATCATGTGATTTCAGTGAGTGAAAACTGACTATCCAATTGCAGGGTGGATAGAAAACCAAAATATGGCAATTTGTTTAAGAAGGCAAATATGGCATGGTATTTTTGTTGAGAGTTTTTACACTTGCTTATAAATTAAATTAGAGTTGTGCTTTAATTTATTTATTAATTCATTGAAATTATATTCTCATTTCAAAATATAATTCTGAAATGAGAATACAAACCAACAGACTAAACATTAAAAACTATGAAATCATAAGACAAGATAGGCCTAAGGACCAAAATGGAGGAGGGCTTCTGACACTAATCCGAATCTTAGCATCAGAAGGAAGTGAAATGCAAGGAATCCAAATACTGGAACCAAGTAAAAAGCCATTAAACATATTCAATTGTTATCATCCTCCTGACAAATCTGGACCAAATCTTTCCAACCCATCTCATTGAAATTAACATTATTGCAGTCAGAGCAAAAAGGAAATTAAATATCATGAAAAGTATCTCGGGTAAAGAGTGGGGAGCCGATGCTAAAACCTTAAAAGTGACATATACCTCTATTATCCATCCCATAATGGAATATGCTATGCCTATCTGGATGCAAACATCACAAACCAGTTTAGACAAACTTATAAAAATTCAGAAAAATGCGGCTAATATCATATGTGGATGAAGGAATACAACTCCTGGAAAAATAGCAGAATTCGAATCCAACCTTGTTCCTTTAAAAATTAGGTGGCAAGAAAACCTAACCGAATTTGTAGAAAAAAGAACCAACCTTGTACATCATAGAACAAGTGAACTTTTTAAATACTGGAAACCGACAAACAGAATAAAGAAAAAATCAACAATGCATGAAATCATAGAAAATAAAATTCTCTTGGATTGTCCAAATAAAATAGCCGACTTCCCAGCATTTCCTCCAAATGAAGGAAAGAGTGGAAAAATATAGTTATCAACTCTGAAATAGAGAAACACGAAAAAAAAAGCCTAGAAAACCCTGAAATCTTGAGATCATTAGCCCTTTCAAAAATAATGGAATATGGACCTGACTCAATAAAGATCTATACAGATGGCTCCAAAAATCCAAATGGCAATTCTAGGAGTGGCGTACTCATCTATGGCTCTCATAATATAGAACTAAAAACAACTAACAGTATCGGATGCAACTCATACCATGCAGAATTAATAGCCATTAACGCAGCACTGCAATATTTGGACAAACAAACCCCAAAGGAGTTTATATTTTTCACAGATTCCTTAGCAGTCCTTCAAGCTATTAAGAAATACTTAGAGACATAGCAAAAAACATAAACAAACTACATAAGGATTCCAAAATAATCTTCCAATGGATCCCATCCCATGTGGGATTAAAGGGAAACGAAACTGCAGATGAAGTAGCAAAAATGGCCGCAACATCAAGTGATACCACAGATTTCGATCTTTTTAAAACCACCCAAAAAGAAAACATAAAAAGAACAATTCTTCAGGACATGACTCACCACTGCTACTCAGCAGAAAATCCAGGAGCTACCATAGACTCCAAGTTTAATACCATGATCTCTCGCCTCAAGAATATTTCCAAATGTTTCCTCAAGAATGATTGAATATTTTCAAATGTGAACTCTATAACAACCCAGAAAAGGTGCTGTATAAAATACATGAACTTAACCTCTATGATCTGGTGTAATAATACCATTGGATAATAAAAAAATTTAAAAAAATATTCTCATTTAATCCTTTATCCAAGTGTAAGCCAACAAAGTTTGCAAGTGAAGTATCTTCACGACTAGGCTATTTGTATATAGAGGCTAATGACTTCACATTACTTGCCTCAATATCCCATAATGCAAAACAAACATCTTCTCAGGTGTGTATAATGCTATGCATTATGGGAAAGGGCACTACCCAGTTTTGCCCTTTATTGAGGTCAGATCAGTGGGTGCTAGATTAAAAAGATAGCAAAAAATAAATAACCTTTTAACAACTAGCTCTAATCCAGAGTATTTTAGTAACAAGGTCTTACACCTTTTCATTAGTTGTATATGGGAAATATATGACGTCTGCATTACTTCAAGTTTGGTATGTCTTCTAGGTCTGGATCTCACCGATGAGACAACAATGAAGGTCAAAAACAGTCTGGATAATGGTCCTTCCCATAACATAACACATTGAAATCCGAAAGGATGGATTTTATATTATGGGATAATGACGTGATAAATGAAAAGTCGTTAGTGTCTATATGCAAGTGTGCTAGTCATGAAGATACTCCACATGAAAAGTAAAGAATTAAATGAAAATATAATTTCTTGGCTTCTTTAATTTAATAGCATGGTATTGCCATGCTGGTCAGGGTATCATGTCAATCAGTCAATCAAATGTTTCAGAAATGGTTAACAGTAACTGCTGTGAAGCTGAAGTGGCATATCCAAACTGGTAGTCACTGAGTGAGTGGCAGGTCTCCAGGTAGTAAAGATGTTGACTTGGGTGACTTTATCAATCATTTTAGAAAGAACTGAGGTGAGGATAATGAGCCAAGTCGGCAGGCGTTTATCTAACTTTTTTTTTTCAATGTGTTGAATATTTTCCATGAACTGGGAAAGATGCAGCAGAATATAAAAGAGCAGAGATTACAGAAGATAGGTATAAATTCAGGAACTCAATATTAAGTGTGAGATACCATCATAACAAGAGGGTGTGTTGGTATCAAAGTTATTTAAGCTTGGCCATTTATTAGTGATCCACAAATTTTGGTGGTTGTTCTAGACTCATACAGAGGTAAAGAAATGCTTAGAAATGCTTCATCGTGAAATTTTCTTGTTGATATGAATTAAAGCTACCAAGAAATTATATACTTGGTTTAATCCTTTATCCAAGTGTAAGCAAACAAGTTTGTGCCTGAAAATAGTTCAGGCACAAACTTATCTGCTTACACTTGGATAAAGGATTAAACCAAGTATATAATTTCTTGGTAGCTTTAATTTATAGTATAACCAAGTGGAAAAACTTTCAACAACTATTTCTTGTTGATGTTTCCATGAATGATCTTATCTATTTTAAGACTTATACTTAAATACTGCAGAGCAAACTTTTCTAGATATAAACTATATATAAACAAATAACTAACTACATGCCAAGAGTTACGAGAATTAATTAACTGGGAATTAAATGGATGATGAGTTACAGCATTAAGCAGAAGTTAAAAAGAAAGAGAAGACTAGGAAAGAGATTCATAGATAGCGATAACCAGCAAGCCCTTGGGCAGCATAAAACACAGGCCAGAAGATTGAATAGAAGAAATAGAAGAAATAAGTGGAAGGAGGGTAATTATTATGGGTGATTTCAATTATGGTAACATTGACTGGAAGGAGGAGAGGGCACATGGGAGGAAGGAATTGGATTTTATGCGATTATTAAGGGACAACTATCTGCGACAGCATGTAGTGGAAAATACTAGGGGGCAGAGAGTGCTTGACCTAGTAACTGCATCTGAGAATGTGGCCGTAATGATCATGACCATGTTGCCACCAATTGGTGAGAGTGACCATAAAGTCATGACTTGGGAGGTGGCTAAAGGAGTGGAATTTACAATTAAGACAGGGTACATGTGGAATTACCGGGCTAGTATGTATGACAAGCTGAGTATGCTTGGTTCAGTGCCATGGCAAGTAAAACTGCAAGGGCTGGATGTTGATAGTACATGGGAGGTGGTTAAGAAGTGTTTGCAGGAGGCAATGGTTGACTGTATACCAAGAGTCCAAATAATAAATCAAGTAGGGATTAAATGAGTGAATAAAACTATTAAGCTTGAGCTGCAAAAAAGGAAACAATTGTGGAGGGAATTTAAGGAGAAAGGTGACCAGCAGGTGCAGGAACAGTATAAAGCTCAGGCCAGGAAGGTAACAAGGGTGGTAAGAAAAGCAAAAGTGGATTATGAAAAAAAATTGGCCATACAGGCTAAAGAGAATCCCAAACAGTTTTTTCAATATGTTGCAAGTAAAAGGAAAAATGTTCATGGCAGAATGATTTTAAAAAATGCTGAGGGTAGGGAGGTAACCGAATCAGTCGATATAGTGGAATTACTGAGCGAGCACTTTGCAAGAGTATATCATCCAGGTGGTGACACTGCAGGAATGGAAGAACCAACAGCTTATACTGGAATTGTGATGAATGAAGTAGAAGTAAATAGTCTATTACAAAACCTCAATGTCAATACATCTGTGGGATTGGATGGTATACCAGCTCGTGTCGTACATGAAGCGGCTAAAGAAATGTCTGTGCCCTTGACCATTTTGTTTAATTTGAGCCTCGAGTCTGGGTCAGTCCCAAGGGGGGGAGGAGGTAAAAAAAAAAAAATAGTTCTGCTGCATAAAGGTGGTTCCAAGGCTGCTGCCGGCCAATCAGCATAACAGGAATTGTTATCAAGGTCTTGGAGAAAATAGTCAAGAGGAAAATACAAAATATTTTCCTCTTGACTATTTTCTCCAAGACCTTGATAACAATTCCTGTTATGCTGATTGGCCGGCAGCAGCCTTGGAACCACCTTTATGCAGCGGAACTTTTTTTTTTTTTACCTCCCCCCCCCCAGTTCAGCCGTCACTGTGTTATAATACGTGAGCAAGATTTGATTGATGAAAATTGGATACTGTATCAGGGACAGCATAGTTTTGTGAAGGGTAGGTCATGCCTCAGTAACTTGCTCACGTATTATAACATAGTGACGGCTGAACTGGGGGGGGGAGGTAAAAAAAAAAATAGTTCCGCTGCATAAAGGTGGTTCCAAGGCTGCTGCCGGCCAATCAGCATAACAGGAATTGTTATCAAGGTCTTGGAGAAAATAGTCAAGAGGAAAATACAAGATTTGATTGATGAAAATGAGATACTGTATCAGGGACAGCATAGTTTTGTGAAGGGTAGGTCATGCCTCAGTAACTTGCTAACGTATTATAACACAGTGACGGCTGAACTGGATAAGGGTAATGGGTTTACAGTGATTCTATTGGACCTTGCTAAGGCCTTTGACATGATACCACATGGAATTTTAATCAGTAAAATGCAGCATATGGGGATGGATATAGGGTTGGTGAGATGGATAGGAGGGTGGTTGACAGAGAGATATCAGAGAGTGGTTTATTCAGGAGTAGAGTCCACAAGATGGCCTGTGACTAGTGGTGTGCCACAAGGATCTGTTCTTGGCCCACTGCTGTTTAATTTGTTCATTAATGATATAGGAAAGGATCTGAGAGGAACAGTTCATTTGTTTGCGGATGATGCAAAGTTGGGTAGGGCAATAGTGAATGCAGATGATGTCAAAAATTTGCAGGATGATTTGGATAGATTGGAGGTCTGGGCTAAGGAGAATGGATGTCATTAATGTGGCAAAATGTAAGGTTATACATTTTGGGATGAAAAGATTAGCAGTAGTTTACTACATTGGTGGAACTGTACTCCAGGAAATTAATGAGCACGAGATTTAGGAGTGTTGGTGAATAAGGAGTTAAAGTTTAGGGGGCACATTGCAAAAGTGGCCAAATCAGCTCATCAAATCACTTGGTTGCTGAAGAATATATGTTGACAAGCAGAGACAAGCATGTTATTGTTCTTCTGTATCGAGCCTTGATAAGACCCCATCTCGACTAATGTGTCTCCAATTTGGTCACTTAGGTTTCTTCTTGATGGGGAGGATGTTGAGAGGATCCAGAGGCGAGTGACCAAGATGATAGCAGGTCTGTGGAATGAATCTTATAAGAACAGGTTGAGGATTTGTGGGTTGCAAAAATTGGTTGATAGGCAGAGGAGATTAGACATGACTGAGACATTCAAATTACTGAAGGGTTTCTATAAAATTAATTCAGAAGATATTTTTGAGAACAGGGCTGGTTGTGGGAGGCCTAAGGGACATCCATGGAAGCTGGGCAAAAGTGTGGTTAGTAAGGGTGTTAGAGCTGGGTTCTTTACTTTTAGAGTGGTGAATGAGTGGAATGGGCTGCCAGAGTCTGTGGTGGATGCTGTGACAGTGAACGAGTTTAAGGCGAGGTATGATAGATACTGTATGAATGTCGAATAGTTGTGATGAACATGATTTGGGGCCTCCCTCGATGAGATGAGTCTCGATGAAGGACTCCCTGAAGTTGCCCATAATAATAATAATAAGGAAGGCAAAATCAGAATATGAGAAGCCATCAGCTGAAAAAGCCAAGAGTAATCTGAAAGGGTTCTTTCAATATGTGGCGAACAAAAGAAAGAATGACCACCGTAGAATGATTTTGAAGAATGCAGATAATAGGGAAGTGAATGAAGCAGATGGAATAGTTTACTTATGAGTGATCATTTCGTAAGTGTATTATCCAAGTGAAGATATTACAATAATAGATATGACAGAGATTAATGTGGAAGCAAGGATCCAGGAAGTCAAAGTACATAGGATATTACAGAATCTGGATGTCAATACTGCTATGGATTTGGACAGGACTGTAGCTCATGTATTATGAGAATGCGATTGGGAATTGGTAGTCCCTAGCTGAGACTCAGAGTAAACTACATTGTTTACTCTGAGTTTAAGCTCAGATATAGTCCCAAGGGATTAGCAGAATGTAAAAATTGTTTCACTGCATAAAGGTGGTTCCAAAACCAAAGTAGCTAATTATAGATCAATTAGCATTTCAGAAGTGGTAGTACTTTCTATATGGTGACAGCTAAGTTAGATAAAAGTAATGGCTACATGACAATGCTGCTGGAATTTGCAAAAGCATTTGATAGGATACCTCATGAAATTCTGATAAATAAATTGTATCAAATGGTTATAGACATGAAACTGATGTGGATAAGAGGGTGATTCTTAGCAAGATACCACACAAAATTTATACAGGTGCAAATCCTGCAGAAGGCCTGTAACTAGTGGCATGCCACCAGGCTCTGCACTTGAGCCATTACTATTTAATTTGTTCATTAATGATGTAGGAAATAATCTGTGTGGAAATCTTCAGTTGTTTGCAGATGATGCAAAATTAGGTAAAGCAATAGTCAATAAAAATGATGTTCACATTTTACAGGATGATTTAAACTGAGTGGCAGTATCGATAAAGGAGAACAGATGCCAATTTAATGCAACAAAGTGTAGGTTATGCATTCTGTAGTGAAAAGATTAACATCTGTGCACCATGTTGTTGAGACTATATCTCAGGAACCTCTTGATGAGGCCAGAGATAACAGGGTGCTGGTGAATAAGGAGTTAAAATTCAGAGGGCATATGGCAAAAGTGGCTAAAACAGCTCATAGGTTTACCTGGTTACTGAAAATATACTCTAACATGCAGAGATAAGGTTATTATTCCTCTTTATAAGGCCTCATTTGGATTACTGCACATAGATCACGCGGGTTTCTTGGAGATGTGGATGAGGTGGAGCAGATTTAGAGGCGGATGACTAAGATGGGGGTAGGACTGTACGATGCTCCATATGAGAAGTGATTGAAGATTTCTTGGTTACAGAAACTGGTTAATCAACGAATAAGGGGGAATATGGTAGAGACATAAGTTGCTTGGTTGGATGGGGTTAGGATAGACGTGGAAGAAATATTTCAGTCTATGTATAATGTGAAAAAAACTAGAGGTCATCCATGGAAACTGACTAAGAGTGTGGCTAAAAATGGAATGAGGACTACATTTTTTGCTAGAGAACAGTAAATAAGTGGAACAGATTGCCAGACTCATTTATGTATGCTTTGTAGGTGGATGGTTTCAAATCATAATATAACCGATATCACAGAGGTATCGATATTAATGTTTCCGAAATGGACTCCATGGAGGTGCCTGTATGTAATAATAACTTTTTAATATACTGCTAATTGAAATCCTAAGAAAATATCTGTATTGGTTTGTAGAAAATTAATAAGGCCAGGGACTTGGGGATAATGGTGGACAAAGAGTTAATGTTCAAAGGGCATATTGCAAAAGTTGGCAAATCAGCTCAATGAATTATTTGGATGTTAAAAAACATGCTAACAAGTAAAGATATGGAAGTTATTAACCTCTTGATAAGGCTATGATTCAGTCACATCTTGACTACTGTGCATCTGATCACCTGGATTTCTTGGGACCAGGAGGTAATCAAAAACATTCGAAACGAGTAAGCAAGATAACAACAAGTCTGCTGGATATTTCTACAAGGATAGGTTAAAGGTTTATGTATTAAAGTAATAAAGTTTAATTAATAAGTGGAAAATAGGGAACATGATAGAAACTTTTAAGATATTAAAAGGATTTTATAAAACTGATGCAAGTGAAATTTTTCAATATATGACAAATAGTCAGAGAACTAGGGGCCATCCGTGCAAGTTGTGTAAGAGTGTGGTTAATATGGGTTCATAAGGCCCAGATTGTTTTGCGTGGAGAGTGGTGAGTGAGTGGAATGGATTGCCAGAATTACGAGTTTCCTGATGGTGAACAGGTTCAAGGAGACGTATGACAGGATTTGTGTGTATGATGGTTGATTTGGTTCTCCCGCGATGAGTCTCCGGAATCCATGAAGTTGCCGTAAATAATAATAATATCGAGTAACGAATGGATTTATTCATTCGCATAAGATGAAAAACCTGGGAATTAAATTAACACTAACCTAAATACAGCAGAACAAGCTTTCCTTTTATATACATTTCACACAATTTACTCGAATATTCGTAACTTCGTTTCACTTACAGAGTGTACTTAAAAGTATAGGTAAAAATCAGGCCTCTGATTGAAAATAAAACCTACAAAACTCACTTGTGAATTTCTTTAACAAACCAATTCCTCTTATATGATTCATTCTTTCACGCGTTACTTAACATTTAGGGAATTCTTCATTAAGCAATACCACAACAAAACACAACACGAGTATACCGGAAATGAACTTTGTTTAGCAACACATTAAAGTACATGCTTTACACGTGAGAGTAACCACCTGATAAGGAAAGTCACATGTTTTCAGAAAAGAAAAGGATTGCATCAGTAGTTCATATCAAACTAAAAGTGCATATTTCAAAACTTTCTACAAGGGAGAATTTCAGCTGGTGTGAACAGTTATAATAATAATATTAAAGACAGCCAATTTTATACATAAAAATACAATAATGCTTAAACCCACTAATTAACTTATTTGAAATTTAGATATTATTATTAGTAGTAGTAATAAAAAAAAAATCAGCTAACGCCTTTTTATTCCCGTATACGGGAGTAGGCGAGGCCATTTAGCCCTATCTAACTTTTGGAGACTGAGTGGGCAGTTCAATCTCCACTGGTACCCAATCAGAGACAGATGGCCCAAGGCTATCACTAATTAAGCGGTACGCAGTGAAGAGAGACGGCTCAAATGTGCCACCATCTCGTGGTCCCTAACCCTAACACAATATATTTAATGTCTGAAATAATGTGGGTTCTACGGTCGATTTTCTTGAGTTTACAGGACGAAAAACCCGAGTTTCCGGGAGGAAAAACCTGGAGTCTTTTGACTCCATGGAGTCAAAAGACACACTAACCATTATTTACACAATACTTGTCATACCTCTCTTTAAATTCATTCACAGTTGAAGCATTCACAACCAGTTCTGGCAAAGCATTCCACCCATTCACAACCCTCCAAGTAAAAAATCTAGTCCTAACACCCTTGTTAACACAATCTCTTACACAATCTCCAGGGATAGCCCCTCGTTCTCTCACATCCTGCACTGGTCTTAAGAATATCATCATTATCAATCCTGTAAAATCCCTTTAACAATTTAAATACCTCTATCATGTCTCCTCTCCTACGTCTATCAGCTAGTTTTTAGAGCCCACAGATCATCAATCTATCCTCATAGGGAACATCCCACAGACCTGCAACAATCTTTGTAACCCGCCTCTGAATCCTCTCTACCACTTCCGCATCACCAAGAAATCCTGGCGACCAGATCTGTGCACAATAGTCCAAATGCGGCCTTGTTAATGCCTTATAGAGTGGAACAATACCTTCCCTATCCCTGCTTGTTAGTTTGTTCCTCAACAACCATGTAATTTGATGTGATGTGTTTGGCAATCTTTGCAATATGCCCTTTAAACTTAAGTTCTCTGTCCACAATAACTCCCAAGTCTCTTGTCTCATCAACTTCCTGCAGTTCAGTTCCATTAATATAGTAAACAGCATGCGATGTCATCCTCCCGAAGTGCATCACCTTACACTTAGCCACGTTGAACCGACAGCCATTTACCTCAGTCCATACCGTCAGCCTATTTAAGTCATCCTGTAAAATATCCACATCATTTGAATTGATTATCGCTCTTCCTAATTTTGCATCATCAGAAAACAAGTGGATATTTCCATTCAAGGTATTTCCAATATCACTGATGTACAAATTAAACAATAGAGGACCAAGACTGAGCCCGGAGGTACACCACTAGTCACTTGCCTTTTCCTGGATTTAGCTCCTCCATAAACCACTCTTTGATATCTGTCCGCCAGCCATCCTTTAATCCAAATCACCATCTTCGGATCCAAACCCATTTCCTCTAATTTATGTAACAGAGTTCCATGTGGGTATATGGGTTGGCCAGCCCACCAAAACTTGAACCCAAGCTTATATTTGAGAGGTATCGAAGAGACCGTACTGAACACAAATGCCGCCATCTCAAGATCCTACATCTAAACAATCCGACTGTCGTCTGAAATAAGTTGAGTTTTATAGTCGATTTATCTGATATGCGAGGTTACAAGCCAGAGATTCAGAGATGGTAAAAAACACTAATTTCCTCTATTAGACATAGGCAAACTCAAGAAATGGCTTAAAAGAGCCTGAAAAAAACTCTTAAATACTTCGAATGAAATTAAAAATCACTATCCTCTAGTTAGCCAGATTAACAAACAAGATAATTTAAATCTGTAAAACGCACATTTATTTTTCCTATTGGTATATATCCCAATCGTACTAACGCATAGGCTAAACTACAAGTTTTGACCTTACAGTTTAAAAAGCCTCACCCTCAGTAAAAGAAGGCCATAAAGTCCTTATATAAACAAAAAGATTATATGAGGCCATTAATAATCTTGGGTCGGCATTTCTGTGATGGACTAAGGGAAAAGCATATCTGACGGCTAGTTTTCAAAAATTAGTTAGGAGTAAATAGATATGTGCCTTTTCTATTACAGTACAGAAAAAAAATTAATATATAAATAATAACCATCAGGAAAATACTATTTTGAGTCCCATGCTATCAGTAACTGATACCATGGGGAAAATGTCAGCAGTGTATGGGAATCTTTGAAAAAATTATATGAGGCACTATCTGAGGTGGTATCCGTAGTGTTCCAAGAATGAATAGGCTGGGATTGAAATTGATGTGCAACCTTATTAAGCAAGAGATCCAGAAGAAGATGATGAGGATCGTGAGTATAAAGCATCTAAGACACTAAGTACTGTTACTAAGACGCTGTTTCAACAACGCATATCGTAATAACAGAAAAACATATCGCATGACTGGAACAAACACAACCAGGCGTTATTACGTCTGGTTGTGTTTAATATAATAATTTGTATGGAACTGCAGTGAGGGGGTATCTTATACCCACATTACTCAACAATATTAACATATACGGAAAACATCTGAACAATTCTAGAACATTCAAAGTCGAACTGTGGAAATTGTATCAGCATACGTAGAACTGCAACAGTTGCGTTACATTTCACATAAAACTTATTAACCACAGTAACAAACGTTAATAAAAATAAGAAAGTTTAGTTAATCGTTAATTCCACTGGCTTCAGAAAAGCTTACTCAAGCTTCGATGTCAGTCGATTACTTTGCTTCATCATCATTTTACTGCAAATGTTAGCATATAAATCATTTTCATGAATATATAAAAATTTCCATTCCTTACATCACATTATCCTATATGCATGTAATCTTATCCAAAATTCTTATTATTGGAGCAAAGTCGAGAGAACTCCTTTTCATCGATGTACAAGTATCATTTCTACTCCTTTACTTTACGTAAGATATAAGCGCGTGCGCACGCACACACACACACACACACACACACACACACACACACACACACACACACACTGAAATATACTTAATTATTTAAATAATGTTCTTAATCTTTTAAAAACCTTATTGTAAAAGAAACAAAAAAAACCGAAGTATTAATTGCATAAAACATATTTAAATTAATAATAATATTAAAATTACTAAATGTAATGTAATAATATTATTATGTAAAAATATGACTATTACTATGTACCGTGTAATAATGTAACAATCTTAATATATAATATATCAATATTACTATGCATATGTAACATAAGAAAATATAATGTATAAAAATATTAAAATTACTAAAACAAGCATGTAAATGGATTTATTTCGCACTTATGATTGTACAAGATAGGAAACATATTTCAATTGTATATTTGTAAATACTGTGCACTAGCACTTTCACAAGCACTTTCATTTTAGCCGGCCTGGAGGACCCACCATAAATAAATACATAAACAAACCTATACACGACATTTTGTAGAACACGAAAGGTTAAAATATATATATACATAAGCGAATGAAAAACATATTGTACACTTTTTCATTAAGCTGTATAACCAATTGTACATTCATAGCTTTATACTATATAAGTTGTATTTTTGTGCATAATATTGGTCAACTATAGAGGTTGTAGTTTAGTTTTATGTATCAAATATACCAATGACAGTCTATATAGTGGAAGAGTGTGACAGCACTCTACTGATTCGCTGGGTAATCTCAGCTCTCTGCCAAAATGTAACCCTCTCTTTTATGTTAAAGCAACACTGCATATGTATATACAGAGTTGCAATCCAAAAGAGAGAATAATGACGGAATAAACCATGTAATGGTGTACTGCAAAAACAAATTTTAAAGTAATTATATGTAAAGAATATGTGTGATATGTAAAGTAATTACCCAAAGAATGATGAAGTAGTCTAGGTGGAAATAGACACTGAGCATGTCATAGTGTTGTATATGAAAATAAAATATCAATGTAAAACCATTGTACATAGAAAAAACATCGTATATATACAAATAGCTATTTATTTCCTTAGATAAGATAATAGCATTGTATCAAATCAATATGTAACTTATGCTGTATAAAGAGAAATGACTGCTCAAAGAAATGAAAAGGACTTTAGGTGGAAATAGACTCTGAGCATGTTATAATGTTGTACATGAAAATTAAATACCAATGTGAAATTGCATAGGGAAGCGATCATCGTATGTATGTAGATAGCAACTTATTTCTTAAAATAAGATAATAGTATTGTATTAAATCAATGTGTAATTTATGCTATATGACAAAAAAATGACTGCTCAAAGAAATGAAAAGGACTTCTGAGCTTGCCATAATGTTGTACATGAAAACGAAATATTAATATTAAACAATTGTATATGGAAACAAACATCGCATATATATATGTAAATAGCAACTTACTTCTATATATAAGTAATAGCATTGTATCGAATCAATATGTAACTTATGCTGTATAAGGAGAAATGACTGCGCAAAGTATTGTAAAGGACTTTAGGCAGAAATATCCTCTGAGGATGTTATAGTGTTGTACATGAAAATGACATATCAGTGTAAAACGTTTCCTTTGAAAAGCATGCTGTGTACATATTGTATATATATTTATTCTGAATGAATATAGATGCTTTAGATTAATAAATATTAGCCGAGTAGTTAACGTGTCAACTCTCCAGCCAAAAGGCCGTGGGTTCGAATCCCGCCAAGGGCATGGGTGTTTATGATTGTCCTACAAACTTTGTGTGGAAAGGGAATCTGCGATCCTACCACTAATTCTAGCAGAAGACATCATTGCCAAAACCATATGAGGTATGGCAGTGACCACACGGCGTCTACTGACGTCAAATGTGGAAAGAAAAAAGCACTTTCACAAATTTTTAATGGCCGAAAAAGTGAACTGCCAACATATACAATTAACTTATGTAACTGCAAATGATAAAAAAAATCATCTTATGCATTCTTATTCCCTAATATGGAGTAGGCGAGGCCATTTTAGCCCTATGTAACTTTGGGAGACTGATTAGGCAGTTCATTCTTCACTGATAGCCAATCAGAGATAGCTGGCACATGGCTGTTTTTTCTGGAACCAGTCTACCGTGTAAATGGAGAATTTGGTGTATTTTTTGATATCTGAAATAGTGTGGATTCTACGGTCGATTTTCTTGTGTTTACGGGAGACGAAAAACCCGAGTTTTCGAGAGAAAAAAACCCACTTGCCCATGCCCGAGATCGACTATCTCGGGAACTGGTCGAAAGAAAGCTCAGAAAAAGTTCCTCTAGTCGGCGACTAGAATGGAACCACAATGGTCATTCTTCGGGCAATTTAGCCCTGAGAAGTGCAAACAACGCATGTACCCAGTAAAGTTTAAAATTATTGCAGAGAAGGGCATGAAGATGAAGCATTGGAAGGTATTATTAAGCTGTCTCCACAAATCAGCAAAGATCAAGTAATATTGGAATTTGCTTCGAACTTTGATGCATTAAAGTTATTGCTTAATGATGGTGAGAATATGGATTCCAGTTGCAACAAGTGTAACATTGTAGCACTTGCCCATCATGTGTACTAAAAATACTTGCATCTAACAGACTTCATGACAAGTCATCTGATAACCTTTATGAACTTTATAAAGTCATCAGCACACTATCAGTTACTTAAGTCCAATGTGAAAGGACATTTTCAAAGGTAATGATCAAAAAGAGAAGGCTAAGAAATTCACTGTCTGAAGAGAACTTGGAATCATACCTATTGAAAAGGAATTGTTAGATGAATTATTGAGAGATTCTCAAAATCATCTAGTGAATTCAATCGATTTCTCTTAATATAGTGGACTGCATGAAATATGCTTTTGAACTACCCTGTTAATGTGTAAAATGTTCAGTGCAAGCAAACTATTTAAAAATATCCACCATTTGTTTAAAATTTAAAAAAAATAAAAATTCAATTAAAACAATCTGTATTTACATTTATTGTCTACTTCATACTGCCAGTAATATGTCTAATATATGTACACTGTAATTACTAAAAAATGTACATTTATTTCCCAAAAGGTTTAAATGCACCTTTTTTCCACTTATGCATTTTTTGAAAATTGTATTTATTTATTATAAAAATTGAATGATAGCTGTATAGTTGTGGATGGGCCCTCTTTGTCTCCTGGCAACCAATGTTTTTAGACCCAGTCTGCTTCTGTCTGCTACATTGTGATTATTATTCACAAAGTTTATATTCAAGTCATATGATTATCAGATATTTTGAATTAATATTAAAAATCAGCTAAAGTCTTTTATTTCTCCTTAAACGGAGTATGCGAGAGATCCCTTTTTTGCAGTGTCTAATATTTGGAGACTGAGTGGGCAATTCAATCTCCACCGGTAGTCAATCAGCGATAGCTGATCTAAGACGATCACTAATTTTACGTGGCATCCAGTGAAGAAACTGACAAACAAGTTTCCATCTCATGGTCCTGAACCTTAATACAATATGTTGTCAGAAAATATGTGGGTTATATGGTCTATTTCCATGAGTTTATGAGCTGAGCATAGGTTGACTAACTAGTACCTGTCGTAGAAAGGTGTAGAAAAAGTTCCTCTAGTCAGCGACAAAATCGAACTTAATTCCTTCTTCAGCGATTTAACTCTTTGGATGCAACGACACTTCCACTGAGCTACACAGGTCCAATTTATCGTATCATCATCATCATCATCACTGTTCTGTCTCTCTTTTAATAGTTTTCTAATTTTCAATTTTAATAGTTTTCCAATTAAAAATGTTCGTTGTTTTAGCCAACAAATATATTATTGGTAAATTTGGACCACCTAAAATAAATATTTTTAAGAGCTTAGCTAAATTATCATAAAAAGATTTATCAAGACATCTAAAGACTTACCGATATTAGAACAAGAACTACAGAAGTGGTTCCAGTAGAATTAGCACATTACACACCCAAAGGTACTACAGAGTCAGTTATCTAGAAAAAAGAATAATCCCACTGTCTTAAGAAAAGCTTAATCTACTTCAGAAAACAGTGAGATTACAACGCCGCATTATAACCCCATAACACAATTAACATCCAGATCATATTACCTTAATGAACGTCATTTACAGAACATCATCACTATACTGATCTTAATTATATTATTTATTTTCATGAAAATGAGATTCATCCTTGGTTATGAACTTCTACGATGAAATATTGCTTCCTACTATATGTTCACTGGTTTTTATGTTATTAACAAACCTGACCTGGAATGTTCCATAATTTCAAATAACATTTGTATCCAGACAATTGTTGGTGGATATAGGTATACTTATTTCACATTATAATGTAATATAATGTATATTTCTTATATTTATTGGTGGTATAAATATAACTCTCTCTCTCTCTCTCTCTCTCTCTCTCTCTCTCTCGATGAGTCTTCGACTCATGGAGAGTTACTGTACTACTACTACTACTACTACTAATAATAATAATAATAATAATAAGAAGAAGAAGAAGAAGAAGAAAAAGAAGAAGAAAAAAACCAAAATTGCCAGTTACTTGGATTTCGCCACTACTAGCATATAATGTAATGCATTTTCTCCAGAGGCAACAGTCTTATGCAGTATTTAATAGAGCGTAGTGAGGATCACGAGTCTTTGATCTGATCATATCATCAGTGGATATCTTCTCTCGAGTTTGTGGAAGTAATCATGGAGTGAATGCCTTGGCAGTGGCTAGCCATATGACTGCAATGCGAAAAGATATACGTGAAACTACAAGGCCAGTGATAATAAACAGGTTAGGAGGAATCTAGGAGCTATGGCATGGGATGAAAATTTATGTAGGAAGGACCTAAATGCTGCTTGGGTTGCGATCAAGAGTATTGGGCGGCATAAATATGTGAATACTTTCTGAGAACTATTCTCGAGAATAAGTGTAAAGTCGAAGGAAGAATGACTACTGCATGACAATATTCATCATCATCATCATCATTCTCTTCTAGGATTTAGGTCTATTATGGCTAGTTCTAGCTTCAGAAGCCATCAGTTAGTCACTACAAGGATGACTTGGTCTACATTTACTCTAATCTTCTTTAATGAACAACACTTTCAGTAATCTTGTAATTGTCAACGTTTAACACGTTCCCTCTAGTTGTATTTACATGGTTTTTTTTTTAATTTTTTCTATTATTGGTTGCTGTTTTATTCTTTCATTTTGTCTTCATTTATTTAACTGCCAAATACGGCATATTTTGCTCCTACCATCATAAATTTAATTTCAGTTGCTATTAACCTTTTCTTATCCTTTTAGTTTATTGTCCAAAGTTCACTTTAGTGTAATAGAGTTGGTAAATATAGCATTTTATAAACTTTTAGTGGAGTCCCTTTTTTTTTTTTCGTAGAAGGTTTTAAGCACAAAATTTATCATCAGTGGAAACAAGATAAGCTCAATTCCAGAGGGGTTCTAGGAAATTTCGCAGTAAACATTTTCGCCATAGGAAAATTCGCCGCAAACATTTTCGCAGTAAATATTTACCCCGTAAGACATTTTGCATTAATTTTTGTAAATAATCAATGGTTGATAAAGGGTATTATAAAATCATTAAAAAAGACAACCCTTTATTAAGGTGAATGTCAGTGATGCATAACATAATAAAATCGTTTAAAAATTGTGCAAATTGAAAGAGATGCTGCGTAAATAATCAAATTTTTGCTGCGGATCTTCAGTTCAACAAATCCATCAATATAACATCGCTCATTGGAAGAAATGCTAATGCTGTGAGAATTGAAGGGGCCCTGGTCCCCCAAAGAAAAAGGAAAAAAACACTCGAAAAATTTCCAAAAATATTTTCATAATTAAAATTCATTTTTTTCATTTAGGTTGTGTCGTGTCTTCTATTTCTATACTACTTATAAATTAGCAATCATTGCAGATACTCAGCCACTGGGTCGTATGGATGCGAAAATGTGTATTCTTAAATCGTCTACTCAACCCCCCCCCCACCACCACCAACTTTAAATCCTGAGTGCGCTACTGATAGTGTGAAGCATTTAATTTTCGTGTTGAATTTAGCGTCTGTTTGATAGCGTAACTTCGAACCAATGACAACAATTTTGCGAGAACGATTTTCTGCCATATGAAATAAACAACTGTTATAGTTGTTGATGTAAATATGTTAGAAAAACCGTTGATAGTTGCTTTCTCGAAGTCAACCATTAATGTTTAGGGATCAAATGATGAACGTAAGCCTGAATAATCTGCTGTAAGTTAATTCTGATTTGCCAGGAAGCAATGCAATAAGCAGTCATGGAATCCTTAGGTTCTCATGCCAGTCTCAATCTTGGATAGAGGAGGAGGATCGGTCAGATGAGTGTCGATGCTCTGACCGTAAAGAAAATACACGATTGCTATCTGATGCCTATACATGAACAGCTACAATATTCCGGCTCGGACGCCGCCCGGATCAACAAGGTCGTGATACCAATCGAGCGATTCCGTATCATACTCATTACCTGGTGGCGATATCTGCTTCAATTCTTCAGTCAGTTTCCCAACGTTATCTAAATCTAGTTTTTTTTTTTTTTTTCATTTAACTCACTACAGTATCTTGTTCATCACTGTTCAATTTTCTCTTTATTCATCAATACTTTTACTTTTTGGTCTTTAACTTTGGTCTGTTTTGGTTGACACCTTCTATTAATGTTCTAATCATTTTGTACACCTCCCTAGTTTTATGCTCTCCACAGTGTTCTATATTATTTCACTGGGTTTCTAACCATTTCACCTTATCCGCCGACTGCATGCTTTTTTTCACCTCATTACACTTTCTTCTATATTTCTCCTCTATTTGTTCTGATGTATCCCTTCTTATCTTCAACATTCTTTTCTCCTGTACTAACTTCAGTGTTTCTTGTCTAATCCATTTCTTTTTGATCTTGTCTTCTTCTGGTACTGTTTCTTCAACTGGATCTTCTATCGCCTTCATTACACCTTTCACTCGATTTTTTTTCTTTGTTCTCGCTTTTAAGATTCTCATCTAACACTTTTCTGTACCTTCTTCCTATCTGCTTCAATAACTCTTACTCTCTTTATTTCTAAAGGTCGAATTTATATTTTATTTTTAATTTTAACTTGATGTTTGCAATCACTAAACTATGATCTGAATTTATATCCGCTCCTTGAAAAGTTCGAGTACTGATGTTGTCCATCTTCTTTTAATCATAATCATATCAATGTGCTTGGTTTTCCCATCATTTGATCTCCAAGTCCATTTTCTACACCCCTTTTGTTGGAATCTTGTGCTACAGACCATTATCTCGTGTGCATAGCAAATTCTAACATTTATTCGCCTCGTTCATTTCTTTCTCCGAAACCATATCTTCTCATGACTCTTTCCTAACTATCATTATATATTCCGACTTTGGCATTCCAATCTCCCTCAATAATTAGTACATCTTGCTTTGGTATTGTTTTTATTGTCTCTGCCAGATCTCTGTAAAATAAGTCAATATCCCCATCTTTGCTGTCAGATGTAGATGCATATATTTGGACTATTTATATATTAAATGGTTTTGCTTGAAATCTTGCTGCAATGATTCGTTCATTGACTGGTTTGTAGTTGCCTAACAGCTACAAACCAGTCATTTCTAGCTTTTTTTTTTTTTTTTTTTGTTAAGAAGGAAACGATCTCCTGCTTCATGCCTGGTGTCATGCCATGACCATATGACTTCACATCTATTTATCTTTCTTGCTGATGTCCATCACAAATCCGCTAGTCATAGTATATCACACCGATATCTCTTCATTTTCTTCCTGACAAACTAGAATTACTTATTCTAGTTTGTCAGGCAAACTAGAATAAGTAATTCTAGTTTGCCTGACATCCAAAGTGTCCGTACATTCCATATTCCTACTGATAATAGTTCTGTTAGTTTCAGTTTCTATTTCCCTTCGGTATCCCACTTTCCGATCCAGCCCCCGATCGCTCGATTGGTATCGCGGACTTTGTTGATCCGGGCGACGTCCGAGCAGGCATATTGTAGCTGTTCATCGTGTAGGCATCAGATAGTAATCGTGTTCTTTCTTTACGACCAGAGCATCGACACTCATCTTACCGATCCTCCTCCTTTATCCAGGATTGGGACTGGCATGAGACCCTAAGGATTCCATGACTGCTTGTTGCTTTTCTTCCTGGCAAATCAGAGTTAACTTACAAGAGATTATTCAGTGCCTTATAGGGCTTACGTTTATCATTAGATCCCGAAATATTAATGGTCGACTTCGAGAAAGCAACTATCAACGCTTTATCTAACATATTTACATCAACAACTATAACAGGTTGTTTATTTCATATGGTATAAAATCTATATCGAAAAATTGTTGCTATTGATTTGATGTTACGCTATCAAACAGATGCTGAATTCAACACGAAAATTAAATGCTTCGCAGCATTAGTATTTCTATCAATGAGCGATGTTACTGATGGATTTGTTGAATTGACGATCCGGAGAAAAAAGTTAATTATTTATGCAGAATCTCTTTCAATTTGCACAATTTTTAAATGCTTTCATTATGTTATGTATCACTGACATTCACCTTAATAAAGATTTGTCTTTTTAATGATTTTATAATACCCTTTACCATCCATTGATTATGTACAAAAATTAATGCAAAATATCTTACGACGAAAATGTTTTACACCGTAAATGTTTACGGCGAATATTCCAGCCACGGAAATTATGGCGTGGCTTGATAGGCAAAAATTTCCTTCTTCTCTCGTGTAAAGTGCTGGAACTCCACCAGAATATGACAAACAGTAAGACACATCTTGCATTTTTCACACATGGGAAGGTTATCAGTCTTCAGTAAATAAGAATGTGTAAGATAACTGCGATCTATGCGGAGCATAGATCGCAGTTATCTTATTTACATTCTCATTATAGGTCGCGGTTATCTTATTTCCCCCCTCTCTCTCCTAACCTAACCTGGATTTGTCGGATAACTTTCTGTTCTGCTATCGAGCAGATACAGTCCGGCATATGTACTCGGAATGCCCCGTTAACACCAAAATAATCAGTTCGTCTCGGGAAACGGCAGCCTTAACCTGCGGTGTCTCCATACAAAACAGGAATATCTCATTCTTGTGCATCCGGAGTCATAAAATCATTCGATCTGCAATTACCTTGTCATCACCGCAAAGGGAGTAATAGTTTCTATCTTCAACGCACAAGACCAGATAGCACAACAGTTGCACTGAGAGAAAGAGAGAGAGAGAGAGAGGCGGCTGACCATCTCACTGCAGCCTTAAAAGGTGATAAGTCGTATCCTATATTAGCATTGTCATCGTTACCAAAGATGACAATACCCTAAACCTTTTCCACCAAGACTGGAATCTACGGAATCAATTCCTGGCTAAGCAAAGTGGCAGCATTATAATCCACTTTTCAATGGAGAAGTAACACCACTGCTCCCGCTCCAAAAAAGTGAGAAGAAAGAGGTTCTCGTAGTATTAAATATTGTTTATAGCAACTGTTATTTCGTCTAAGTCATAGGTTCCCAAAGTGGGCAGTACCTCCCCCCAGTGGGCGCTGAAGCCTTCTAGGGCTATAGTGGGATCAGAAGCATTTGGGGCGTTCAGGCGGTCTAAGTGGTTCTTTATAGAAGAAATTAATAATGTATATTTAAAAATTAATAATTTTCGTGATTTTGCGATTAGATAATCATTTAAAACTTAAATATTGCATTTTAATTCATCTTATGCCCGTCTTACATGATCAATTTTTTTTATCAATTTTCTATTTCAATTATTTAATCATTTGAAAATTTACCATGTCTGATAGAAATAGATGTCAATTTTCTATGTCAATGAGAAAATAGAGCATGTATATATGTGTGTATAATAGGGGGGCGGGGCGTTACAAAATTTATGTCTTGCAAAGTGGGCGGTGGTCTAAGTTATAGAATCATGTTATAATACTGTTATTGGTAAGAAAAGCGTAACACCATCTTATAACAACTGTTATTCTTATGTAACTTGTAATATTATCTTATCTCAACCATCAATGTGCATGTAAACTCTCTGCCTGACTGAAGAGAACCAAAGTCGGTTAATCCTTGTACATAAGATTTTTACTGTTATAGAAAAAAAAAAAAAATCTATCTATCTATCCAGACTCTGATGAATATCATTTCGTAGAAGCCACCACATGTTCGCATATAAATCACCCTGCAAAAGGAGTCCTAATACGAGTACGACCCAGGCACAAAAACTTCACAGAAACAAAATATTTCTTTTCACCGGATGCTTTGCAATACTATAAAAACTTACAGTTACTAACAAGACACCCATCGATGCCACTAGTATAATGTTCTCTGATATGAAAATACTCTCACCAGCGATGTAGCATAAGACAGACCCTCCCATCATGCTACATGATTTGACAACTTCCTGTACGTCGTTACCAAAAAATAAATCTTCCGGCATAGACGGGCTTATTATTGAATTTTACCAGTCCTGGGAACAGTTTGGACCTCTTTTCTTCAGAATATATGTCTAAGCCACTACAAAAGGCTTGCCACCCAATATGACAATATATGTTATGAAGCTAATCCCCAAGAAAGGAGACCTTGAAAAATTAGTAAACTAGTGACCCGTCTCCATTATAAACGCTGACTATAAGATAATATCAAAAGCCATTCTCAACAGACTTAAGTCCGCTCTGAAGGAAATAATAGATAGGCACCAGGCTACTCTCTTGAAGGATGATCCATCCATGAAAACTTACACCTTGTAACGGATTTGATAAGCATGGTTAACAACATTAATGAAACTATGGGTCTTGCATCACTGGACTAAGAAAAGGATTTTGACCGCACTGAATATCCCTACCTTTTCATTTGTTTAGAAGCCTCGATTTCGGTCCTGGCATCATTCACGCCAATAATGTGCTATACATTAACGTGCACTTCTGCATGAAGCCATAGGCCCTTTTAATGAGTCGATTAAACATGTTGATTAGACTACCTCTTTCTAATCTCTCTCGTACCAAGCTATAACCTTGAGAGTATATACTGATGATGTTACTGTTATAACCAACCATGATAAGGATTTCGTTTACGTCATCTGTTTACAAGATCAGTCGTCTATGTGTCAGTACCTAGAGCAATGTTTGCATCATGCGATACAAACTACTGTACATATTATACGTATTACTAACCCTAGATATCAAAAAGGAAAAGATAATGTGAAAAAGAAATTTCTCTCTATTTACAGGTATACTGATTCATACATTACATTACATTACATTATCCAGGCGCTATCAGCCAGGGGGGACTTTTGGTCTCAAGCACCACATGTAGCCACTGGGCACGGTCCTCTGCGACTGTCCACCACGTTCTGGTCTCCAACCCGACAGCCTGCAGGTTTTCCTTCTCCTGATCCGCCCATCTCCTTCTCGGTCTCCCTGATCGGGGTCGGGCTTCCCACACTTGTCTCACAGTCCTTTCGCGGCCCATACGATACAAATGCCCCATCCACTGAAGACGCCTGACTCGCAGCTCCATCAAGACATCTGCCGAGTTGCATAAAGCGTGTATGGCAGCATTGGACTGCCTCCTCCAGACTCCGTCTGCCATGACCCCTCCATAGAACATGTTGTTCTCGAATAGTCTCAGGAGATCGGCTTGTCTCGCCGTGAAAGTCCACGCTTCAGCACCATAGAGGAGAACAGGCCTGATCAAAGTCTTGTATAGTCCCACCTTTGTAGTCCAAGACAGCAAGCGGGAGGCAAAAAGGGGACGCACCTGATAATAGGCCACATTTGCAGCATTTATCCGAATCTGGACATCAGCCTCAACTTTGTTGTCTTCAGTCACGAAAGAACCCAAGTACCTAAATACCTTCATCCTCTCAAACTGTTCAGCTCCCTCTGGATCTTGAACAGCATGGCTACTCATAAAAGAGTGTTTTATCTTTTCGGCGTTTATCTTCAGGCCAACTTCTGCAGCTTCTTCAATAGCAGTAACCAATGCCACTGCGTCGTCCCACTGATGCGCCATGACGCTCAGGTCGTCCGCGTAGCCAAGAATCCTAACTTCCACCCCATGTTGACTCCACCTGCCACTTGCTGTGTGTTTCTAACTACTTTTTCCAACACTAGATCGAAGAGAATCGGAGAAAGCCCATCACCCTGCTTCACACTGGTCTGTACTTGAAACGGGTTCGACAGGTCACCTTCTACTTTCACTTTTGCTCTCGATACATCTACGCACACCTGCACCCTTTTTCGGGGTTTTCAAGGAATTCCGACTCTTCTAACACCTGTCATATTTTTGGGCATATTATTGAGTCATAGGCTTTAGAAAAGTCTATGAAAATATTATGAACTTCCCGGTTATATTCCCAGCCCTTTTCAAAAATTTGGCGCAGCATGAAGAGTTGGCCTATTGTAGAAAGGTTCCTCCTGAAATCCGCCTGGTAGTCACCAAGGCACTCTTCTGAATATGGTGTGAGGCACATTAGCACGATGTTTGACAGCATCTTGTAGCCAGTTGACAGCAGCGAGATGCCTCTATAGTTGCCGCATTGAGCCATATCTCCTTTTTTATATACTGGGGTGATCAGCGATTCCTTCCACTCGTCCAGAAACCGTTCTTCTCACCAGATCATCAAGATGAGCCGGTGCAGCTATTCCAGCAGGACGTCCCCACCATTCTTCAGGAGCTCCGCCGGTATGCAGTCCACTCCTGGAGCTTTATTAGTTTTCAGCATGCGATAGCAAGAGTAATCGCACTAAATGTCGGCACTTCAATAACTGGTTCAGCAGTTGTTATAAGGAGTATAATCCTCCGATATTGACGTTCCAGCATTGACATTCAGGAAGTTTGCGAAAAATATCTATACCATTGAGCGAGAGCATCTTTTGGGTTTCTTAATAGATTTCCACTCTCATCTCTTATGGTTGCTGCTTGTGTCTGGATACCTCGCATGGCTTTGATCGTCCGGTACATCTCCCCTCCATTATTCGTCACCCTATTTCTCTCTATACTAGCCACTTTCTCATTAAGATACTTCCGCTTTTCCCTGCGTAGACGTGTATTCACCACTCCTCACCCTCTCATATGCCTCATATGCAGCTTTCTTCCTGCTATCCGCTAGGTAGTTCAATAGTGCTTCTCTTCGTTTCGCTACAGCTTCTTCACACTCTCTATTAAACCATACTTTTCTCCTCTTCTTTCTCTTTCCCACAGTTCTCGAGGCAGCTAACGCGACCGTATTTTTGATGGTGTCCCACATCCCATCCGGATCATCCTCTTTCTCCTGTAACTCTACAAAACGATTCTGCAACTCTAACTGGAAATCCCGCTTGCCTTCCGCTGTTTTCAACTTGTCCAGGTCCCATACCGATCGTATGGTAAGACACGCGGGCTTCTGAACTGCAATTCCATGCCTGAAATCGTAGGCTACCAGATAGTTGTTGCTATCTCCATCTGCTCCTCTGAAACTTCTCACATCCGAGATGGAGCAATACACTAGTACATGGTCTATTTGGCTAGCTGTTCTACCGTCCGGCGATCTCCAGGTCTGCTTGTGGACGTCTTTATGCGCAAGCATAGTGCTCTTTACAAAACATCCTGTAGCGGCGGCGGCAAAACTCGCAAGTCGGATCCCGTTATCATTGCACTCCTCATGTAGGCTCTCGCTACTAACGAAAGGGCACCACACACGCTCTCTCCCCAGCTTCGAGTTGAAATCTTCCACTACTAGCTTGACGTCATAGGGCGGTAGCTTAGCATAAGTACGCTCAAGCACTTCGTAGAAACAATCTTTAGCTTCCTCCGAGCTCTCTTCCGTAGGCGCATAACAGTTCACAATAGACACATTTTGAAAACGTCTCTTAATTCTAATATTGCACAGCCGATTGTTCACAGGTTTAAAATCTAAAATATTAAACAAAAATTTATCACTAACTAAAAACGCAGTTACAAGTAGTTTTCGTGTTCTGTCGTCACCACTGATTCATGCATTGATAACGAAGAAGCAGCAATATGATTGCTTTAAGGTAGCGTAGTGTAATCAATAAGATTGCTTCACGGTAGACTAGCCTATTCACTAATGAATAAATCGTTATAAACTTTGTATTTTATGGTAATTAATTAAATTTAACTGATTATTTAATAACAGTTAATTTTATGCAGTTATGATTTAATACGGCATCTTTACGTTTGTTTAAATTTCCCTCGACTGCGAATGGCGCCATGGACGATCTGTAAGTTCGCAAATTTTAATAAATTTTAACATTTTATAATGGATTTGTATGTATTTTATGGTAGTAAGTGATAATATAAACTAGGATGAATGTATTAAATACATTCATCCATGACATAATTAACTTGTTCTTAGTTTTTTCCATATCTTTAGGTTTTCCGGTTCGCCTGCGAGGTTTATTTATTTATTTATTTATTATTATTATTTTTTTTTTTTCAAATTGTCGCAAATCACCAAAACATTTTCCAAGCATATATATATACCTAAACCTCTTTTTATGCGAATTTTTTTTACCCGAATTGGGATATCAAAAATATTTTTTTACGCGATTTTTATTCACTTTTACGCCATCAACCTAAAATCTAAGTTTGGAAAAAATCCGTAATTCAAGAAAATTCTGAGAATTTTGAAGAATTGCATTCTCGTTTCAATTAAGAAAATTCTAAACTCTTACGAATTTCATTTATTGGGAATTCCCCGAATTACATAACTGACTGCGCATAAAAAAGCAGTTTGAATTTGGTGTTTGAGTAGACAACACAATTACCGCATTTTTTGCATTTTTTAAGTGAAATCAAAATAAAAATCGCGTTACGAAATTAATAATTTTGCCAAGAAATAATAAATGATAAGCTATATGTAATTTTCAGACTTTCATTTCATTAACCGAAGATTTTAATTCAGCCCTCACATACATGATGTTGCCGATAACCAAAAAAAAAAAAAAAGGAAAGCCGTTTCCTTGTATATAAAAATTCAAATTTTAGATAGTCTTCAAACTGGTGAAGGTACGACGGCTGTGGGTAAGAATTTAGGAGTCCGTGAATCAACTGTCAGATCTATAAAGAAAAATGAAGAGTCTATCAGAAAAGCGGTATGTTCTGGTTCGAAATTATCATGATATACAAGAGATGTTGTTTTAGAAAAGGCCGAAAATGCTTTAGTGATGTGGATAGAAGATAATGTACAAAAAAGAATGCCAGTTGACAGAAATTCCAACAAGCAATCAGCATTGAGATTTTATGAACAGATTAAAAAACTGCAGCCAGATACTTCATCTCAATCGAGGAAAATATATGAATTTCATGCAAGCAATGGTTGGCTGGCTAAGTTTATTAAAAGACGTGCTCTTCATAATATAAAAATCAAAGGTGAAACGGCTTCTGCTGATGAAACAGCTGCTATAGCATTTCCACAAAAACTTGCTAAAATAATTGAAGATGGAGGTTACACTCGTGAACAAGTTTGGAATATGGATGAAACCGGCCTTTTCTGGAAAAAAAAAATGCCAAACAGAACTTACGTATCAAAAATGCAAAAAACTGTTGGTGGGTTCAAAGCAGCAAAGGATGGCATAATAACACTCCTATTTTGTATGAACGCTTTAGGAGATCGGATGTTAAAACCACTGCTCAAAAATCGATCATTAAGACCACGGCCAATGAAAGGAGTAGATTTTCAAAAATTTCCAGTTCATTGGAACTAGCAATTTTTGAAACAAAACCAACAAAAAAGCTTGAGTGACCATTGATAGTTTCACTGAGTGGTTCCACAAACAGTTTGTGCAAGAAGTTAGACGCTATTTGAATGACAAGGGTCTCGAATTTAACGTGCTTTTGATTCTTGATTATGCACCCGGTCATCCTGCCATAGAACACCCAAATGTGCATTTTTTTTTTTTCTGCCGCCCAATACCACATCATTGCTAGAACCGCTAGTTCAGGGTATAATTGCGACTTTTAAAACATTATGTAAGACGAACATTTCAGTGCGTTTTTGAACAAGCTAAATGATGATGAAACACTGTCAGTTATGAATGTGCGGAAAAAAATTTCAATTATGGATTGTATTGATCAGGTTCAATCATCGTTATCTGAATTGAGACCAGAAACTATGAATGCATGCTGGAAAGCTATTTGGCCCGCATGTGTTAAAGAGAACGCTCCTGTTCCCCTCAATCATACTGCAGAATTCCCCAATATAATAAGTTTGGCATGTGAAATTGGCGGAAAAGGATTCGATGATCTTACTTCGGCAGATATCGAAGAATTGTTAATTGATAAACCTCTTAGTGAAGACGAAATAGTGAAGATTGTTTCTAAGACTCCTGAAAGAGAAGTTAATAATAATGATCAAGATAATCCTACTTTTGCTGCTGACATAATTAAAGGTCTTAAACTGGCCAGTAATTTAGGCAATTATTTTGCCTGACATGATCCAAATGAAGAACGTGCTGGGAAGTTTTCACGTGAGCTTAAATTGTTAATGTCTTCATAGAGAGAGTTATATCGCGACTTATATAAAGCATCAACACAGCGATTAATAACTGAGTTCATGACTAAAACTACTGAAACAACCAGCGGTACTTTTGTTCAAGACATGACAAGAATAATTCCACAAGTTGAGCCGGAAGTCGATGACGATAATACCATCTCACGAAAACGAAAGCTTTCGCGTTTATTGTCAGAAACTGAAACTGATAGCGAATAACATATTTTTTTTATATACAATCCTTAGCAAACAACTGAAATGAATATGTTTTCTTTTAAGTTATTAAAATTCATTATATGTATGTATGTGTGTTTTCCATGAAATGTAAAAAAAATCTTATGATCCTAACAAATTTGATGTTTTTTTTTTTTTTTTTTCATTATTTTGCTTATATTTCAGGTTTGGAACCAATCTTCACTTTTTCTATGGAGTTAGTAGTTCTTTTTACGTGAATTCTATTTACGCTTAATTTTTAGGAACATATCTATCGCATAAAAATGGGTTTAGGTGTATACACACAGAGCTTTTTTTTCAGCCGGAACGTTCCGGAAAATTTTTCCGGACCGTTCCAGCTGAAAAAAAGCCCTGTATATATATATATACGTGTATATATATATATATACGTGTATATATATATATATATATATATATATATATATATATATATATATATATATATATATATATATATATATATATATATATATATATATATATATATACGTATATATATATATATATAGGGTGTTCGGGATAAATTTGACAGTTTCGTAAGGAAAAAGAAAATCTTCTTTGTATCTATTAAATTTAATGAATTGACAAAAAAACATTACAGGCAGAGTTAATTACAATACTATCAACAAGATTTACTCAAAATAACCACCATTAGCATCGATCACAGCTTCAATTCTGCTTCGGAACCTCGAACAAGCTGATGCTACAGTCTCCCTGGGAAGGGCCGCAAAAACTGTTTTAATTTTATCCATTAACTGGGCTTTTGTATTACTGGAAGTGCGATTGGTGTCTTTTTCAACTGCGCCCCATACAAAATAATCCATGGGGTTAAGGTCTGGGGAGTTTGGAGGCCAAACATTTGGACTGGTGAAGTCGTAGAAATTTTCAGACAACCATTTTTGACTTTTCCCAGAGGTGTGGCAAGGGGCCGAATCCTGCTGCCATACATACGGCCTACCATTGGCTACCCTTGTTATCCAGGGCTTGACTACAGTTAGCAACTCCACGAACAAAGCCCGAATTCCAATGCCAGGGTTCTTCAACACCTGTTCCTGCAGATTTGCGAGGAATTCTGCTGTACGAACGCAATCAGATCGTCTGCTAGG
Organism: Typopeltis vanoorti; assembly: GCF_054136105.1. Lineage (NCBI taxonomy): Eukaryota > Metazoa > Arthropoda > Arachnida > Uropygi > Thelyphonidae > Typopeltis > Typopeltis vanoorti. The sequence continues at coordinate 14,726,235 of NC_143554.1, forward strand.
GATCTTTCTTCTTGCTACATCCTCGTAGTCACCATTGCAAGTCTCTAGTTCATGCCTGATTGTTTTTACTGTATTCAGGGAGCATTGGGCAGCAGTCGTAATATCCTTATTTTGATGGCGGGCACGAATCATCATGATACAAGTTATTCTCTTCCATGATTCAGGTGGGTTCCAGCTATCCATCCTTTCTGACATCTTGTATATGAATGAAGAAGGGTCCAAACTTTTAAATGAAGAGAAGTGTGTGTTAATACATGTAACTTACGGAAAAATATAATTAATTATAAATATGTCAAATTTATCCCGAACACCCTGTATATATATATATATATATATATATATATATATATATATATATATATATATATATATATATATATATATATATATATATATATATATATATATATATATATATAGCTGCAACTCTTGGGGATATCCACTGGTAGCGAATGAGAGATATCTGGTCCCAGGCAATTACCAATTTAATCGACACGCGGTGAAGTGACATATGTCGCCATCTCGTGGTCCCTTAACCTAACACAATTGTTTTAATGTCTGAGAATAGTGTGCGTTCGACAGTCGATTTTCTTGAGTTTATGTGACGAAAAATCCATAAATAAGATTTTCTTATGTTTTTTTTTAAGCAAGCGGGTTTTTTTTCGGAGCTACCGGGAGAAACCCTCCCCCCCCCCCCCCTTGCCAGTGCCAGAAATCGACTAACTCGGGAACCGGCAGTAAAAAGGCTTAGAAAATGTTCCTCTATTCGGCGACTAGATTTTATTAAACAAAAATATCTGTATAACCTTCATTCTAAATATTAGAAAAATAATTGTTGTAAATACATAATAGATAAACAAACACAGTTATTATTATTATTTTTAAATTGAAAATATTATGTAGAAATTAAATCATATATGCAGCGCTTAATGCTGAACTTCATAAAATATCATGTTGAAATGTCACTCAAGGTGGTAATTGTATACATGTAAATATTTTAAAGATCAATAAAAATATTATATAGAAATAATTCAGCTAACGCTTCTTATTGCCTTATACGAAGTAGGAGAGGTCTTTTTAGCGCCGTCTAACTTTTGGAAACTGAGAGGGGGCAGTTCAATCTCCTTTGATAGCCAATGAAAGATAGCTGGGCGAAAATTTCCGCTAATTTTAAGCAGTATATTATTACAATATCCAGTGAAGAGATGAAATCAAGTGCCTCTCTCTATCTTAGGGTCCCTTACCGTAACACGATATGCTATTCTTTGAAGTAGTGTGGTTTCTACCTTCGAGTTTCTTGAGTTCACTGGAAGAAAAATCAGAGTTTTCGGGGAAAAAAAAAACGCTTTCCTGGACTATCTCGGGAACCTCTAGTAAAGAGATTTAGAAAACGTTCGTCTAGTCGGAGACAGGAATTGAACTTAAATCTTTCTGTGGGCGGAAGTAGTATGGGTGGCACTTCTGACAAGATCAAGATCAAGATAAGATAAGGAATCGTGACGTGATTGGATGATGACGTCATTGTGTGCATGGCTTCATGGGTGTGGAATGTTTGGAATTTCCGTGTGGGCAAGGGTGTCACTGGCTTCAGCTCTTGTGTTTTGGTTCGCGTATGGGATTATGGGTGATGGTAGAGATAAGGATTCGTGTTGTGATTGGTGGTGCAGTTCTGACAAGATGAAGATCAAGATAAGATAAGGAATGGTGAGGTGGGTGTGTGTTGTTTTCAGATGTAGATAAGTGACGTCATTTGTTATTTGTAAATAAATGTCGTCATTTGTTATTTGTAAATAAGTGACGTTGTTGTTTTGAATGGAAAGGATGATATTAGTGGATAAGAAATCGTGTCGTGATTGGTGCTCACTTCTGACAAGATCAAGATCAAGATAAGATAAGGAATCGTGTCGTGGGTGTGTGTTGTTTTCAGATGTAGATAAGTGACGTCATTTGTTAGTTGTAAATAAATGTCGTCATTTGTAAATAAGTGACGTTGTTGTTTTGAATGGAAAGGATGATATTAGTGGATAAGAAATCGTATCGTGATTGGTGGGACACTTTAAACCAGATCAAGATCAAGATAAGATAAGGAAATGTGACGTGAATATTTGTTGTTAGTTGTAAATAAGTGACGTTATTGTTTTGAATGGGAAGGATGATTTTAGTGGTTAAGTAATCGTCTCGTGATTGGTGGGACACTTCTGACAAGATCAAGATCAAGATAACATTAGGATTCGTGACGTGAATGTTTGTTGTTATTGAGTTTGGAATGATAATTTAATTTAACTATATTCTATGTCACACAAACATACAGTTTTTTTTTCTTCTCTAGATGGTTGTACTAATTTTCCAATACATTTTGGGTATTTCTTTCCTGTTAAAGTGTGGGAATTCTTAGAGAAAGTCGTGATGGCTCTCGTGTTTCGATCTTTTCTGAATAATTAATTATATACTTAAAGTACCTGTCCTTAAACACACACACACACATACACATTAGACATAAAAAATCGCTAATGTGTCCATGTTGATACTCTAATATATAACCTATGATTATTCTTATGGAAAAAAAAAAACTATTCAGTATTAGAATTACGCTTACCAAACAACATGCGATCAGTTATGTTTAAGTAAAAAAAGTACTTACAGCTTTCCAGATGACTCTTCGAAATTCGATTATTCCAAAATAGTTCAATTTTATATCCACAACACAACACAAACACAAAAACCACAAAGAATGAAATTTCTGTAAATACTGTAACCTGAACTAGTTACTTCGTCCTTTAGATTACGGAGCATAGATGGTGAGGTTTCGTCATTGCAATATCCCCCAGCGAGCACTTTTCTTCAAAGGGGGATGACATGAGTCACATCCGTAAATTGGGAATTTATTTTCCAACACTGAATATTTCTCATTAAGTCTTTTACAGTAGGTTTTCTGAATATTGCAATTGTTGATTAACATGTATTCACAGAACACAAACACAAATCTGAAAAGAACATTTCACTTTTTCATTATAGCTTACTTTGGCTAACATATATTCACACCACAAAACACACAAAACATAGGAGTTGATAGATATTTCTGTAAATAACCAGAAAAGCTAGTGGACTACTTAATTTACTTTAGTATCCGTTTGGTTCTCTGTATTAATCTTTCCCACGGGTGTCCATCCTCGGTAGGAAGCTCTATGCGCTGTTTTGTTTAGGGTAAGTGTTATTTCCGGTTTCGAATTCCGATTGCTGTTAGAGTATGGAATTCAGACAAGTGAAATTATTATTTTTTTTTTTTTTTCAAATTGATTGGTTATTTTCTGTATTTTACTTTTACAGTTCATATTCTAACAGAATAACTGAGCAGAATTAATAAATATATAAAGTATATGAGACTTAGTTGAATATTTAATTTAGATTACTATCCGATTGGTTCGTTCTCTGTTTAATTCCTTCCCACAGTTGCTCATGCTATGTTTCCTAAGCTTGGTAGGAAAGTCTATGCGCCTTTTTGTTTAGGGTAAGTGTAATTTCCTGTTTCGAATTCCGAGTGCTGTTAAGGTTTGGAATTCTGACAAGTGAAATTATTATTTTTTTTTTTTTCAAATTGAATGGCTATTTTCTGTATTTTACTTTTAAAAATCAGTTTAATTACATATTCTAACAGAATAAGTGAGCAAAATTAACGAATAAATAAAATGTGAATTTATTTTCCAACACTGTAGATTTCTCACGAATTTCAGATTTCAGAAGTAGATTTAGTAGAAGTAGACGTAGATTTCAGAAGTCGTATCTTAAAGATATCTCTCTCTTATCCGGTCGCCAACTTGTTGTACCTAGGTGAAAAATAGTGTGTGTGTGTGTGTGTGTGTAGTAACGTGTTGGTTTAAAATATCTAATGGCTCTGTAAAATAACCAAATTCTAGCAGTATTGTAATTTCAGGTGAAATCTTCTGCACTAAAATTCTGGTTATTAAAATAATACTCGATTTTTTTTTTTTTTTTTTTTTTTTGCTTCCATGAGTTGACAGATTCTTGATATATTTGAGGGCTTGCATGAACAAATAAGAATTTTAACTCACTGAGTCAAAAAAAATAAATAAATAAAATAAAATAACAAAAATCTAGTTAGTTTGTGGCATTAAATTTTACAAGGAGAAAAAAAAAAAAAAATGTTGTGGTCTTACTTAACTTTGTATTTTGACTGTTGTCCTCTCAGTCCGACTTTTTTTTTTTTCTTCACAGTAGGGATATTTATATATTTTAACACAATTATTATATTAGATATTCTTTCCAACACAAATAAATAATTATGTATTCTTATTTCAAATAAATATTAGCTCAGAAAGAAAGAAAGAAAATTGTAAAGAAAAAAAAAAAAAAACGTTTACCTCCAAATAACTATTTTGGAATCACAGCAAACAAGAAATTCATCACCTTTTCAAAGTTTTAAATTCCTACCCATATTGTTTTCATCATTTGGTATCATTTAAATGAAGAACGGTTCTGGCTATAAGGTTTGTTAATGTTATTGATTTTTCTCTTCCATTGGCTGTAATTTTTTTTTTTTTTGATACATTCATGCTGATTCCTTATTATCTGCACACTACGATACCTTTTTATTTTCTACAACAAACGTTTTTAGAGTTTAAGTAACGTGATTGGCTAAAATATCAGCTGTTTGTCTCTGTAAAATAAGCAAATTCTAACAGTCGTATTGTTAGAATTTGGTACGACTGTTTTTTCTTGTCTGGTGAAGGTATCTACTTCAGATGTAGTAACAAATTGTCACTTATCACTTCATTTTTACTTTATTCACAAAACTACAAATCCGTTATTTGGTATGGTCTCTGCTTTTAATTCCCCCATTACTAGAATGTACGGGTGGTAAAGTTTTGAAATAAGTTTCGACTCGCAAGAAAAATAAAATGTTTACATTCAAATAACTATTTATGATCACAGCAAGCAAGAAATTCATCAGCTTTTCAAAGTTTGGAAATTCATACCCATTTTGTTTTCATCATTTGGTATCATTTAAATGAAGAACGGGTATGGGTATTAAGTTTGTTAATGATTTTGATTTTTCTCTTCCAAAGGCGATTATTATTTGATATATACATGTTGATTCATTTTTTATCTGCATGCTACGATATCATTTTTTATCTGCATGCTACGATATCATTTTTATTTTCTACACTAAACTTTTTTAGAATTTAAGTAACGTGATAGACTAAAATATCAGTTGTCTCTCTGTAAATAACCAAATTCTAACAGTCGTATTGTTTGAATTTGGTACGATTGTTTTTCTAGTCTGGTGAAGGTATCTACAGATGTAGTAACAAAATTGTCACTTTTCAGTTCATTTGTACTTTATTCACCAAACTACAAATATGTGTTGTCAAGTTTTGAAAAAAAAAACGAAAAAGAAAAAAAAAAGTTTCGACTGGCAGTGATATGTTTTTAAACTTTTATCATGTACAAAATATCTTAAAAGAAAAGAAAAATGTACCTTCTTTTCTTTTTTACATCAAGCTTTTTTAAGAGTTTGGTAACGTGATGAGTTAAAATATCTGCACTCTGTAAAATAACCAAATTTTTATCTTACTTTGTGTTGGGAAAGGTAAAATTTGTATTTGTGTTATCTGGAGAGTATAAACCTTTTTTCTATACTAAACTTTAAGAGTTTAAGTTATGTTTTGGGTAAAATTATCTGCTTTCTCTCTGTAAAATCACCAAATTCTAACAGGTAGGATTTTCGAGTATGCGAACGAAATGTTTACAGATAACTCAAAAAAAAAAAAAATGTCAATAGGTAGCATTAGACAAATTTCTAAATACTTAATTACAGGATATCAGGTTTCCCATGGTCCTTGCATTAATTTCACATTAGTGATTTTTTTACAATAATTAAACAGAATTGCATTAAGGTATAGTTATGGATTTTATTATCAAATTCTAAACTGAATAACTGAGTAAAAATTTCACTGTGGAAAACACAACAGCAACACACATCTTTTGTTCATTTAAGTTTTACAAATGCTTATTTTATTTTGCTGAAATATTACTTACAACGAAAAAAAAAATCGAAACTTGTAATTACCTACAAATATTTCACAATATTTAGTTTACACTATTTTCCTGAAGAAATTTTCAGTAACAAAATTTAAACAGAATACACAACACAAAGGGCTGCATTAACATTAAGGTATTTCACAATAAAACCAATCTAGAGATATTTGTAAAAATATTAAAATGAGAATTTTCATGCCTAATCTCAGAACACCACTTTAAAGGGATCAGCAAACAACAGCTCAGCTTGGACAAGAACCTGGTGATCTGAGCATCAGTACAAGCTGATATAGACTTTCTTGTTTCTGTGCTTTCATCAGGTCTGAAAAAAACCAGCATAAAAACACTCAGAACAATCAAGAAGCTAAACATCGATGGAGGAAAAACAGTACCTTGGTAGAAAGACGAACTAACAGTCCCAAGAAAACATATTAAGGCACTCAGGCGATTATATCAAAGAACATAAATCAAATCAAAAAATCACCTAACGCCTTTTTATTCTATAGGGAGTAGGCGAGGCCGTTTATCCCTGTCTAACTTTGGAGACTGAGTGTGCACTTCAATCTCCACTGGTAGCCAATCAGAGATAGCTTACCCTAGGCTATCAGTAATTAAGCGGCACACCGTGAAGAGAGACGGCTCAACAAGTGCAGCCATCTCGTGACTCTAACACAATATATTTAATGTCTGAAATAATGTGGGTTCTATGGTCGATTTTCTTGATTTTCCGGGAGGAAAAACCCGCTTGCCTGTGTCAGAGATCGACCAACTCGGTAACCGGTCGAAAAAAGGCTTAGAAAAATTTCCTCTAGTCGACGACTAGATTCGAAACAAAGTCTTCCTTCATGCGGAAGGAAAGGTGCGTAACCCTAACAGAATATATTTAATGTCTGAATGAATGTGAATTCTACTGTCGAATTTCTTGAGTTTACGGGACGAAAAAAACCCGAGTTTCCGGGATAAAAAACCTGCTTTCCAGTTCCAGAGATAGACTAACTCGAGAACCGGTCAACAAACGGCTTAGATAAATTTCCTCTAGTCGACGATTGGATTCGAAACAAAGTCTTCGTTCGTGTGGTCAAGCACCTTGGTGTGCAAACTCCACATCCACTGAGCTACAAAGGCTCTCTCAAGAACGTACAATAACCAATATTTAAGAGAGTGTAGATGGCAGAACTACTATAAAGCCCAATACAGATATCAGTTCAATATCATAAACAAGAAATCATAGAAAAATTCTGTGCTGTTTCAACTGTATTGAATCCTAGGAATTGCATATATAAATCAGACGGAAACAAGAATAAGATAACACCTATATTATCAATTATTAAGAAAACAGATTATTCCCGATGACGAATAAACAGATGAAGAATAAATAATGGATCCAAGAAAAACTTCTGGAGATGACGGAAAAACCAGCGATATAAACCAAAGAGCATTTGTGTTATTCAATGAATTCATAACAACAGTTTACTGAGAGTGTCTAAAAAGAGGGCGATTTCTTTTTGTATAGAAACTCTCTAAAAGTATATCCACAATTAAACCAGGAAAAGAAACATCAGACGAAATTAGCAGATACAGGCCAAATTTTGCCAGGAGGTTCGGAGTCAAAGTCATTGCAGCAATTAGTCCCTATAATCTGTCACAACCTCCTAGATTTTCAAAAGGCTTTTGACTCACTATGGCATGAGGCATTATGAAAAATTTTAGAACATTATGGCATTGACAACAAAATCATTATGATTAACAAATCTCTTTATTCTTGACCTGATATAAGAATCGAAATTAACAATTACAGCAGTGAACCGTTCTGGCTGAAGGGGGGGGGTAAGATAGGGATACATCTCGTGCCCTCTTCTTTTTAATTGTTTTCTGGAATATGTCATAGATGAAGCTGTTTATGAATATGACACTGGAATAGTAGTATGTTCAAAGACGAAAAACGAGGGAAAATTAGAAGAAGAATTACAAGAGATAACCAGATGCGTTTTTGGAACATTAAAAAAATATGGATTATACATGAACCTACAAAAAACAAAAATAATGATAACCTCAAAATCAGACATTGAATTCTTAAAAATACAAATTGGCAATAAAAAATTGAGAATGTAAACAAGTTCACTTGTCTAGGAAACACGTTGAATCAAGATGGTCGTTCAAAAACCGACATTAAATATCGAATTGCTAAAGCAACCGTGGCCCTAAAGAAGTTAAAACCATTGTGAAGTGATAACAGAATTGCAATCACAACCAGACTAATTGACACCTTGGTGAATTCTGTTCTCTTGTATGGGGGTGAGGCTTGGACTTTATTGAGAGTAGATGAGAGGAGACTCCTGTCTTTTGAAATGAAAACTTACAGAAAACTTTTAAGAATTCCATATACCGCTCACGAAACCAATGAAAATGTTCCAAAACGGATTGATTCAATAGACGGGAGAAGAAGGGAAAATATTCTGACAATCATCAGAAGAAGACAGATGAAATGGTTCGGACATGTGGAGAGGGATAATGGCATTCCAAAGCAAGCACTAGAAGGAATCGTTCCGAGACCAAGAGTTAGGGGTCGACTTCGAATATAATGGACTCATAACACGAACAAATGGAAACTGACATCAACAACAACAAGAGACCGAGATGATTGGAGGAGGCTAACAAAGAATATCACCTACCAGCCATGAATGACCCAACTGTCCATTTAGGACTACGGGAGAGAAGAAGAAGAAGAAGACGAAAAAATTCGTGAGAAAAGGCCCGGTTTGTAGAAGAAAAAAATCATATTTCATCAGGACAATGCACCTGCCCACAAAGGTATTTGGCAATGGGAAAATTAAGGGATCTGCGCTATGAATTGTCGGAATATCCACCCTATTCCCGAGATTTGGCTCTCTCTGACTTTTATCTCTCCCCAAAACTAAAACTCATCCTCGCTGGTCAGCGTTTTTCTTCGAATCAAGAGGTGATTGCAGCTGTAGAGGGCAGTTTGCAGATCTTCCTGAGAACCACAACAGGGACGAGATAATGGCGCTTGAGAATCGCTGGTATAAATGTGTTAGTCTTAAGGAAGATTATGTTGAAAAATAAAGAAATTATAAATTCGTTTTTTCATTGTTAGGCCGAGATATTTTGCTGCTAAGGTGTTAAAAAACTTCTGATAAACTGAATAATGCACTATGTCTACTCAAGAAACCTATTAAGCAGCAATCAATATGCATTTAGAACTCAATCAAGCAGAGCAGATGCACTTATTGAGGATAAAGAGTCCCAGAAGACAGTCTACAGCAAAAAGATAAAAAAAGAGACGTACTACTTATCTCACTTGATTTAAAAGGAGCCTTCGATGCTGCTTGTAGGCCAGCCATAATCAACCAATGAAGAGATTTAATATATCCAAAAAAAACCTCACTCAATCTCAAAAAAAATTATTTTGCAAACAGAAGAGCAACCATGACATTTAAAACTGCAGATGAAGAAGAAAAGTGTAACCAGGCTACTCGCAAGGCTCCTGCTGTGGACTAGGCTTGGGTAACATTCAGTACGACTCGCTATTAACACTTCCTTTCCCTACTGAAACAGAAGTCATAGCTTTCGCCGATGATAATAATTCCGGGACGGCTTATAGTTAGAAGTAATGGCGAAAGAACTCTTTAAAATCGCAGAGTGGGCATGCGAGAATAAAGTTACCGTCAATACCGCCAAGTCTAGAGTGCTCCACATCTCAAGTAATAAATCAAAATGACATGTAACGATCTTCCTAAACAGGGAATTTTCCAGGTAACCAGTGAGCGAAAATACCTAGGAGTAACATTAGATGAAAAATTTACCTTTAACAAGCACATCTCTTTTGTTACCGAAAATAGTTACAAATAATAAACCTTCTAGAAAATTCGGCAATATATATATATATATATATATATATATATATATATATATAATATATATGAATAACATATATATTATATATATATATGTTATTCTTCAATATATATATATATATATATATATATATATATATGAATAACATATATATTATATATATATATATATATATATATATATATATATATATATATATATATATATATATATATATATATATATATATATATATATATATATATATATATATATATATATATATATATATATATATATATATATATATATAAATAAGGTAGCCTGTGTAGCTCAGTGGATGTGGCGTTTGCACACCATCGCGCTTGGCCGCACGAAGGAAGGCTTGGTTTCGAGTCTAGTCGGCGACTAGAGGAAATTTTTCTAAGCCTTTTTTCGACCGGTTCCCGAGTTAGTCGATCTCTGGCACGGGCAAGTAGGTTTTTCCTCCCGGAAACTCGGGTTTTTCGTCCTGTAAACTCAAGAAAATCGACCGTAGAACCCACATTATTTCAGACATTAAATATATTGTGGTAGGATTAGGGACCACGAGATGGCGGCACATTTGAGCCGTCTCTCTTCACTGCGTACCGCTTAATTGGTGATAGCCTTGGGCCATCTGTCTCTGATTGGGTACCAGTGGAGATTGAACTGCCCACTCAGTCTCCAAAAGTTAGATAGGGCTAAATGGCCCCGCCTACTCCCGTATACGGGAATAAAAAGGCGTTAGCTGATATATAAAGTCACTTCCGGAAGATATAACGAAAATTACAACATCGATCCAAATTGTTACTAAAACGTCCCCTTCACTACAGTAGGTAGCCTCATCCAGGAAAGAGAACATACGAGTATAATAAGGAGAAGGAAAGCTCTGGAAGTGACGAATTCCATATATACTCTGACGGATGCAAAACCGAAGGGAACATCGGTGGTTTTTTCATTGCATATAACTGGCAGTCCATTACACAAAAACGCTGCTCTAGACTGCATCCTCTCTGTTCAAACAACCAAGTAGAACAACTTGCCATAGTTCATTCTCTTACATATCTCCCTGAATTAAAACTGAACACCTCTCATCAAAAGACACAACAATATACATTGATGGTGGAAGCATTATGGACTGTATGAAATCTAGAACAACCATATAGCGTTAATAGAATATTAATAAAACAGACAAGAAACCTGGTTTAGATCTCACTCTATCGGAATGGAAATCAAGTCCTCTTGGGTGAACGCGCATGCTGGGGTAGAAGGAAACACACACACACACACACACACACACACACACACACACACACACACACACACACACACACACACACACACACACACACACACACACACACACACACACACACACACACACACACACACACACACACACACACACACACACACACACACACACACACACGATAATTTGGAATATCATGAAGCGTGAGTGAAATGCAAAGCCTTAACTAATATATTTTGTTTCCCATTAAGTTTGTTAGGTGTGTAGGGTAAATATTAATGGGTTCTGGTTAATATCGTACGACGTTGAATAGAGTTGAGGAGAGAACAGCTCTCTTTGGCACTCCACATGTTACTAATAGCTTTCTACTGCAGTTTGATCCGCTACGTGTGATATTTTCTATTTTGAAGGTAGTTTATAAACCACCTGTGCAGAGGGACATCTATTCCAACATGTGAGCTTTTCTAATAAGGTGTGATTTTTGAGTGTGTCAAATGATTTAGTGAAATTGATAAAGATTACCATGACAATTTTGATTTTATCTAAGGCAGAATTAATTACGTGTTCCCTTATTATTCTGAAAGTCGTATTGTGCCTTGGGAATAGTATGAAAGTTCTCTGTATATGTTGCCGGTTTCCTTAGTACGATCCGCTCCATAATTTGATTGATAATTATTATAGTGCTATAGCTCTGTGATTGTTCATTAAATTACTTTTTCCATGTTTGTATATGGGTGTGATTATGGCAGTCTTTAACATACTTGATATTTGTCCTATTTTAAATATTTTATTTATTAATTTTTTTAGTAGGATATAGCATAGACTAGTTGCGTGTTGCTTGATAGCCTTAGTTCTTATACCATCGATTCCTGGGTTTTTGTTTGGTTTGATATGTTGTATTACAGAGAAATTCTGCTTCTTTTATTAAGCAGACATTATGGGAACCATAATGTCTGTTTTGCTTGTGGTCCAGATGATGAGTCACTTTTTTGACCCATCATCTGGACCACAATTGTTCTTGGATGGAGTCTACAAAGTATTGGTTAAAGTCATTTGCTAGTTGTTGGATCGATTTAGCGTCTTTCATGAAACTGTGTTTTATGGTTTCATATGGGGTATTGGGAACATATCATCTCGTTGATCAGATGCCATGTCATGTGTTTCCCAGTCGATTTTTCTTATTTCTTGGTTGACTATTTCTTCGTCTATTGTTGTTTTGTGTTGATTTTCGTATGTGGAACTTTTCATGGATATTTTGTTAGTGTGAATGTTTAGAGCCTTGAAGTAATGATGAACTTCCGCACTGTTAAACTGGGAATTTTCCAATAAAAGCTACTCCTTAAAAGTATTTTTTCTCTTTCCGCCCTTACTTATTCAGCCCTTTTTATGACCAAGTAAGTCTCTTCGCAGAAAACTAATTCTTGCTGTGCTAGGGTAGTTAATCCTATTTACATATTTTACTATTTGTGAAGTGCATGTGTACTTCGTCGGTTATCTGTTTCGGCAGATGAAAACACCAACTCTTTGAAAGCGATGTCTCCCGTCTCTGTGTAATACTGGCTAATTAAATTTCAGATAAAAATACTTTATCAAGAATCTTTTCATCCCAAACGGGATTCGGACCATTGGTTCGATCGACCCAAGTCTTTCCAAGCAAAGAGAAACATATTGGTCACAAATGAAAACTCAATTTACAAACATTGCACACTATACCGTCCTCATAGCTTTAGTTTTTTGACCGTAATTTCAAACAACAACAACAACGTCATCCAACCAAAAGGCATAGTCGTTATCAACTGATCTAAGGAAGCTGTTTATTAAGAAATCAAAATGATATTATAGTCCTTACAATATTTCTGTAATTTAAAATATTTTTCGAGTTTATCCGTGTTAGGGAAGTGATAAAGAAAATCACTGTACTAACAGAAATTCTATGATTCAGGTTTTTGCCAATATTAACTTTGAAACAGGCTATAATCCTATTTAGCTTTCTGTTAAACATTGGAGTAAACCAACTAAGAGCCGCAAACAGCTGACTAAATATCGCAGAACGATACTGATTTGATGGGTGAAGCATAAATGCTTTTCATATTCCCCTTTGGTCTGAAAAGGAAGTTCTTTGAATGGAGAATTATTGAGCTTTAAGCCCGCCCTGAAAGGGCGGTGAGATTAGCTGTGTATAGAATTTATTTGGGTCTTTTGTATTTGCAGAATTCTGCTTCATTGTAGTCTGAAGCTTGCTTGATCAGCGGGGTTCGGATGATTGTTGTCTCGGTGAAGAACTTTTCTGCTAGGTTATGGAGGAGAGATGTGATGTAGAGAATGTTGACTTCTTTGTGAATCTGGGAGTTTCTGATAAACCATGGGCCATCCAAACTCATTATCCTGCATTTATTCTGTATTCTCTGCAGCTTTTGAATATTTGTATTCGAATGCAGGAGATGCGTAAGTGATGACTGGGCGTATTACCATCCTATATATGAGTAGCTTGTTCCGAGTTCCACTTTGCTTCTTCTGTTGATCATGGGATAAAGCTGTGTGATTACTTTGGATGTCTTCGAGCTTATGTGTTTTATATGATTGGTGAATTGTAGTTTTTTGTCGAGCATCACGCCGAGATGTTTGACTTCGCTCTGCCATGGAATCTTAACTCCTAGCAGATGTATGTCTTCCTTGATCTGAAACTTCTTTCTAGTGAACAGTATGGCGCTGAACTCTTCTGTGGGTTTGCTTGGATCCTCCAGTCAATCAAGCATTTCTCTAATGTTTGAATTCACTTTTGAAGTCTTCTGATAGCTAGTTTGGGCTGAGAGATCTTGCTAATAATGCAGTATCATCTGCATATAACGCAGTGATTTTTGAACTTGGGTTTTGAGGGATATGAGCTATGTAGACAGAAAATAGCAGGGGGACCAGGAGCGAGCCCTGTGGCACACCTGCCAGGATCTTGCGTTTGGTTGACACAGCTTAATTTATTTTGATTTGCATGAATCTGTCTTTCAGGTATGTGTGAATTATTTTTACTAGATTAGTTGGTATGTTGAATGTGATGAGCTTGTAGAGAAGACCCTGATGCCACCTTATCAAAAGCCTTTGCAGCATCTATAAAGACTGCAGCTGTGTGGAGGTTCCAGTTGAAGCCTTTGGTGATGAATTCGACCAGTCGGTGTATCTGTTGTACAGTACTATGTTTTGTTCTGAATCCGAACTTCTCATTAGGAATTATACGTAATTTATCCGTTGCTGATTGAAGCCTTGTAAGGATAACTTTTTCCGCAACCTTTCCAACTGGACCAATAGGTCTGTAGCTTTTGGGGAGCTGGGTGTTCTTTCCAATCTTTTTGATTGGTGTGATATCCGCTATCTTCCATGTTAAGGGAAAATACTTGAGTCTGAGGATGACATTGATTATATTGACTAGAATAACAATGGCTTTTCTGGGGAGTAGTTTGATTATGTTGTTTGTGATTCCATATGGTCCTGGAGCCTTATTGTTGTTCAAATGGGTTATGGTATTTATAACTTATGCTGGAGAAGTGGGTGTGATAGGTTCTGGGTCATCTTTTTGTTGTATTATGGCCTGTTTGACGCGGTGGTGAATCTTGGAGATAAGATTGTTGTTCAAATTTTCATAAGAGGGGTTACATTGAGTTTCCAAGCAGTCTACCAGAGCCTCTGCCTTTTCCTTGTCAATCAGTATGGGCTATTCCCTTCTTGGTCTGAATTGGGGATATAAGTTGGCTCTAGTTTGTGTGACTGACTTTATTGCTTTTTTGATTTGACTGGTTAGTTTGTTTACAGCAAGGTCTGTCTCTTCTTTATTGTGAATAACAGGGACTGGGTCAATGTGTTCTGGAAGAATACTGGAGAGCTTTTCCCAAGATGAAAGAGTGCAGAGGGGAAATTGCTCCTGTGTATGAGTTTAAGTAGAATAGGTTTGTGGTCAGAAGAAAGTTCATTTAATGTTTACAACTGATACTGGTATCTGATGTTTTTGAGAATGTCTTTGTTAAGTACATCTGAGCTTCCAACTGAACTGTGATGGGTGGGCTGTGTGGGTCCTGCTGTAACAATAGAATTTTTCATTGAGTAATGGCTTAGTGTACGACCTTCTTCATTGATTGTGGAGCTATACCAGGCTGTATGCTTGGCATTAAAGTCACCAGCCATGATGATGGAGTCTGTGAATCCGAGAATGGAGTTCAAGTCAAATACCAGAAATGGAATGCTGTGGATTGTATACAGCATAGATTTTGATACTGCCACTATTGTTAGTATGAACTTCAATGCCTGTTATATCTAGGTTCTTGATTTGTGGATTGGTCAGGACATTGTGGCTTAGGTAGTTTTTAATGTATATGGCTGTACCTCCTCCACTGCTGGTGAGTCTGTCTGTTTTGTATATATTGTAGTTCCATAATTTGGGGTTATTAGTTGGCATGAGATGTGTTTCATTTACTAATATTATATCAGGATAGTGAACTCTTGCAATTCCAGAATTTGGTTAATCAGTCCATTTGCGTTCTATGAAGTGATCATAAGAGAGTTGGGCTGGAATTTTCTTTTACTCATTATTGAGGCCTGTCAAAATTGAGTGGTTACCTTGTAGTAATCTTTTCGTGGATGATAGCGAAGGATTTGTCATGCGGAATTCTTGTAACATGGTAGCTAGTGAGGCAGTTAATACTGATGTTAGATTAGAGCTTGTTTGTTCATGGGATGGAACAGCCTTAGTTCGTGCTGCCTCGGCATAAGTTTTGGTCATTGCTTCAGCTTTTTTTCTTTCGTGAGTTGTCGAACTGGAGATTATTTGGACCGCGGTGCGACCTGCACGGCTGTCTTGAGCGTCGCTGTAGAGTGTTGGATGGACAGTTTTTGCTGACCCACGGTTCTTTGAGTGTGTAATGTACCCCCCCCCCCCTTATAGTCGGCAGGGTGAAGTCCTCCACAGTTGGTGCATTAAGCTGGCGTGGATCTTGGCTTAGCGTACATGATGATCTGGTGACCCTCACCGCATTTTAAGCTCCTTGAAACTCCTTGCAAAGTTTTTGGGAATGGCCAAACATTTAGCACCTATTGCACTGCCGAGCTGACGACTTTTTCCTTAGCGGCTCAGTACAAATTCTGTGGCTACAGATAGCGGGCAGTTCATATATCTTTTTCTGTGTCTTTTCAATCTCTAATAGCACCAGTGGCATTGGCCGTTTATCTGACCTTGGCATCGTGCTCACTTGGACTGGGGTCAGGCCCTGACTCATAAGGACTTACAAATATAAATTTTCTGACGGAACTGTAAATGTATATTTTGGTTCAACTACGAAGTTGATTCATTTACTAGAAAAAGTTGATCTCTAAAAAGTGGGATATTTATGCGGAAAAAAATTCGATTTATTCTTTGTTAAAAATGCCATCTGGCGAAATTTAATGCGAAACTGTTTGGTAATGTGATGAATAGCAATTGAGTATTTGATGATGCAATTTCTTAGGTAGGGCAGTCTGTCGTTGCTTTCAGTCCATAAATGTTATATTTCGATTGGCGAAGTCAATATAGTTTTGTTATTCAAAACGTTTGTGTCGTGTCTCGAATATTTTTGGCTTATCTCCAGGTCTCTTGATATCATTGCTTTCTTCATTTAATATTTGTCGATTCTAAAGTCTGATTTGAGTGGAATGGTTGACAGCTCACCCTTTCATATGATATGAGAGGGTGTGCAAGTTGTGTAATTAGTTGAAATCCATTGTTGCAAGAATTTGTTACTTCACACGCTATTTTATATAAATGGATAGTATCATTAAGTCGTTTTATTTTGTCTACGAGTCGTATGATTTGGCGGGTATAATTACCAGATCAAAGGAACTATTGTAAAAGTGATTTTTTTTTTTCTTCCGAACTGAATGAATGTTTACACAGAAGGAGAAACTTTTTTTCTTTGCTTATGAACTTTGTTCAAAACATAATCATTAATGGAAGGCATGAAATATAAAATTACTGGTATTCTTGTGAAATCCAGTTAATTTCAAATGGCTTCCAATATTAGTTTAAAATACCAACCTAGAGGTTATATTATATTTGATTGGCGTAGCTGTTGAATGGTTATATTATCTGCTTTATGTAAAATTTATATACTGAAAGTTAATACGAATAGCATGTTACAATGTATTTATTGATCTCCAAAGGGCCAATTTTTGCTGATTTTGACTAGATAATATACATCACTGTAGCATATAAACTGTGTTATTGAGATGTCAAGGTTGATATATTGCAAACCATTCCTGCTACCTGAGGATAGTTCATACATCAAATAAATTATATATAACCGCAGTGGTATGAAAATTAGTATATAATAACTTAATTCTGCAAAAATTACAATTTCATTTTACAATTGAAATTAGTTGGATATAATGGAATTTTTTAGTAAAGAATGGTTATGTGTGGAATTGGAGCTTTAAGTATTATACCAAGGAGACTGCTTGAAGCAGTGCCATGGGAGAACAAACTGCAGTCAAACTTAGTAGTGCTTCAGAAGTGGTCAAGAGGTGTTTGAAAGGAGTAGGAGATTGTATACCTTGAGTTTGGAGGATAAAGTAGGAATTATATGGATAAGTAGCATCATTAAGCAGGAGTTGCAAAAAAAAAAAAAAAAAGTTTGTGGAGGAAATTTAAAAAAAAGATTATCACTGAGCTCAAGAGAAGCATAAAGCACAGACTGTGAAGTCCACCAATATGATAAGGAATGTAGAATTAGAATGTGAGAGGAAATTAGTTGACGAAGCCAAGCTTAATCTAAAAGAGATCTTTCATTATGTGGCAGGTAAAAAGAAGAATGACTAGTAGAATAATTTTGACAAATGCTGATGATATAAAGGTGACTGTTGCAGGCAAAATAGTTGAATTATTAAGTGATCATTTAGCAAAGATGCATCATCCAGCTGGAGGTTTTCCAGCAATGATGTGATAATATCCTATACACCTCTACTACAGCCACAGAGGTAGCTGTAGTAGAGGTGTATAGGATATTACAGAATCTTGATGTGAATCAGGGTGTGAAACACTACTAACATAGTTTCACTGCAGTTTGTCCTCCCATGGCACTGCTTCAAGCAGTCTCCTTGGTGTAATACTTTGGGATTAGATGTGATATCCTTCCAATATTACAATAATGTGCTAAGGAACTGGTGCCTTTTGACTAGATTGTTTTAGAATTCTAATAGAGTGGAATGGGACAAAAGGAGGCTGTAAGACAGGAGTAGCAAATTATTGACCATTAAGTATTTTAGGAGTGGTGAATAAGGTATTGGCTTAAGTGGTTAAAGACAAATTTCTGGAATGGATGGGTGGGTAAGAATAGGAGACTATTACTGAGGCATAGGCTACTGAAGAGTAGTTTGTGTCTCAGTAATTAACTCACTTTTTTATTATAGTGACATCTGAGTTAGGTAAGGTGAGTAGTTCTGCAGTAATACTGGTGTGAAATGCAAAAGAATTTGACAGGATACAAATCTTCTGTAAATTGTAGCAAATGGGTTTAGATATGAAGCTAGTGACATGAAAAAGGGAGTGGCTATAGAGAGATGCAGGGAAGTAGTTTATGAAAGAGTAGAATCTAGGAGAAGGTGTGCGATTAGTGATTTGCTGCCACTGGGCTCTGTATCTTGGGTCACTGCTTTAACTTGTATGCTAATGATATAGAAAATGACTTATATCAGGGGAAATATAAAGTTATTTACTGATGATGTAAAACTGGGTATGGCAGCAGTTTATAATGGGGATGTAGAGATATTGTAAGATAATTTATATAGACAAACAATATGGGTAGAAAAGAATGACTATCAGTTTAATATTGTAAAGTGCATGGTTGTGCATTTTGGGATGAAAAGATTACTACATTGATGGAAATGGGCTTTAAGAAATTCATGCTAAGTATTTGGAGGTGCTAGTGAGCAGAAGTGGCCAAAATTTCTCCTAGAATCACTTGAAGAACACATTAACAGCATAGTTATTATACTTGTTTATAAGGCCCTGATATGGTTGCTCCATCTGGAAAATTATGCATGGATCTTGTCACCAGGGTTTCTTGGAGATGCAGAAGAGGTGAAAAGGATCCAGATATGAGTGACCAAGATGATGGTAGGTCAATGGGATGCTTAATATGAAAATAGATTGAAGCTTTGTGGGTTACCGAAATAAAGTGGTTGATTGGTGAAAAAGGGACAGGGTTATGAAGATAAGTTACTTTGGGTTTTAGAGGGCTGATAGAGGAATTTTTTCAGTATATGACTAGTATGGGGAAAATCATTAGAATTAAGAGTGTAGTTAAGCAAAGGTGTGGATCTAGACTTTGTGTTTAGAGAGTGGTGAATGAATGGAATGAGTTGCCAGAGTTTTGTTAGTGCTGTGTCATTGAATGAGTTCAAAACAAAGCATATTGTGTAAATGATGGTTAGGTCTTGATGAAATGTTGCCACGATGAGTATCAATGGACTCTATGGAGGTATCCATATATAAGACTAATTATGTGCATTCATTCACTAGCTACTGATGTGCATTCTAAATTCAAAGATTGCACTCTTCACTCTATTCATTATAGATGCAAATGATATATTTACAAAATTTTTTGATAGATTGCCACATAACAAACTAGTAGTTAAATTGGGACAAATGGGTTGGATAGTAGATTAGCAATTGGCTGTCAGATAAGTATCACCAGGTTGTGTTTGGGGAAGTGATATTGCAGAAGAGGAAATTCACTAGTGACATGCTCCAGGGGTCCATTGTTGTTTAATTTGTATATGAATGATTGGAGTTTAAATAGTGATAAATGGAAGGGGCTTAAATAGTGATATACGGTTGTTTGCAGATGATTTGCAAGACGACCTGAATAGACTATCTGAATGGGCGAGTGTATGTGGGGATGTCAATTTGCTTTTGTAAAGTGTAAGGTTTTAAAATTTGGGTAGCAAAGATGGGATGCAGCGTATTGGATTGTTATGGATATTTCAGAGGAGATTAAAGATTTGTGGGTTATGGTGGATAGGGACTTGAAATTTCTTGGACATTTTGCTAAAATTATGAGGACAACATAGCAGATTATGGGGATGATGGGAGAATGCTGATTTATAGAAGAATGTTTTGATTCCATTGTACAAAACTTTGATTAGGCTGCATATAAATTACTGTGCATAGATTTGGTTGGCAGGTTTTCAAAAGGATGAGATGTTGGAGAGGGTTCAGAGACAATTGACTGAGTTGGTCTCTGGAATGTGGAGTATGAGAACAGATTGAGGGAATGTAAATTACAGAGCCTGGTGTCTAGAAGGAAAAGGGGGGGGAGACATGATTGAGACATATAAGTTGCTAAGGGATAATTGTCAAATTATCATGGATGAGAGATTTCATAGAATATCTGGAGACAGGGAGAATGAGAAGTCATACCTGGAATCTGTATAAGGTGGGTGTGAGCAAGGGGAATGAGTAGATTTTTTGCATGGTGATTGGAATGCATTGCCTGAGAGTTGTGGTGAGTGTAGGGATAGAGAATGCATTTGAGGTACGATGAGCTGTGCATGTTAGTAGGACTTCTCATGATGAGTCTCTTGACTCCAGGAGGTCTATCGATGATAATTGTACATGATTTTATATATATAATTAATATATTATTATACACTTACAGCTAATTCTGGCAACCCATTCCATTCATTCACCACTTTCCAATTGGAGAGTCGTGAATGAATATGTACTTTGTTGACAGATGAAACAGGAAATGATAGTGAAAATTAGCTCTGCTGATCACAGAATATTTTAATTATTAAAGATAACTTTTATCTATTCTTTTAAGACTGATATGAGTCTGATATTAGGGTAATCTAATGAAGATTCGTTTTCAAAGATTATGAACACAAATTGCATCAGAGCTCAGTTAAATAGGGTTTAGTTAACAAAACAAATACCCACTATGTACATTTATAAAGCAATAGTTAATGTCTTGTACCAATATTTTCACACACAGTAGTAGCCATCTGGTTTTTAATCAGTTGGTTACCACTGTGTATATGGAGTGACAAATTTACGTGCGCACACACAGTGGTAACAAATTGGTTACTAATATGTGTGTGTGTGTGTGTGTGTGTGTGTCAGCCAATTTTTTTATTTGATATATATATATATATAGTTTCTTAAAATGCTGAAAATATTTAATGTTATCCTAAGTTACACAAATAGATGGGATAGGGAAATTCTGAATTTTTGCATCATTGAAAATTGGTTCCCATTTTTTTCACAATGGATTTCTCTGTATTACTTTTCTGTCTTTATATTCACATTAAGGTATAAACATTTTTTTGGGGTACACCCAACTGAAAATTAACTGTTTTTAGTCTTCTGCACAGTATTTATGTATTTATTTTATTTATGTATTGAAGGTGAGCAGGATAACCTGGTCACCTTAAATCGCATGAAAACATAGTCCTACCTTTTCTCTTGTGAAAGAGATCTCAACTCGCCTCACTTTTCTTCTCCTCACCTCATTCTGAGTGATATATCACCAGACAGGATCAGATCTCTCTCCTAGGAATGATTTACCTTCAGCCTTTCTTGGTACAGGCACCAGTAGCTTATCCAGCTTCTAAAAAAACAAGGCATTCTTTTCCACTCAAAAAGCTGTTTTACATATTACACCCATCCCAGCTACTAGCCTTATATAAATAAATCCCAAATCCACCCATCCTTAGAATACTGTTCACACAATTGGGGTTGTAAACCTAAAACCTCCCAAAAAATTCTTGCTGTCCAGAGGAGAGCAGTTCAGCTCATTGATGATTTTTCCTTCACAGGCTCGTTTTAATCTTGCAGATGCATTTTAGCTTTGTTTCTTCTACACATACTTCCATGGTCACAGCTCCAGTGAATTGCTGAACTTGATTCCTCTACTTACTGCTGGGCCTGTTAAAACAAGAACAGCAGCTGCCAAACATTTCTTTCCAGTACAGCTGCAAATACATTGAACCTGCTTCTCATCTGCACCTGTACACAACACTGATGTGCTATAAGTTCTTGTACCTCTGGTGTATGGGATAAATACCCCCTCCTCCCCGGTCCAATCTCACAAAACATACAAGTAGACTTAACCATCTTATGATAGTATTACTTTCATTTACACGAAGTCTAATTACTTGAGTGTGATGACTCCATATTAAGGTCAGGAGGATAAACTGATTGAAAATTAAGTGGATCAGTAGCAATATAAAGCAGGAGCTGGAAAAGAAAAAAGAAAGCATTATGGCAAAAAGATGTCAGAATGACAGTACAAAGTGCAGGCAATAAGGGTAATTAGATGGAGAGAATTAGTTAAGCAGACCAGAGTAAATCCAGAATAGTTTTTTGGTACATAATAAGTATAAATTGAAGATGCCAAGAAATTATATTCTTGATTTTCATCCTTTATCCAAGTATAAGCAAACAAAGTTTATGCATGAAGTAATTTCATGCAAAGTTAATGCATGAATAGCAACACATACGACGGTGGTCTGAAAAGTTCTCGGCATAACAATGAAATAACGAGTTTATATTTTCGAAATTAGTTTTATTTTTCAACATAATCTCTGTTAAGACTAATACATTTATTCCAGCGATGCTCCAGTGCCATTATCCTGTCCCTGTAGTGGTTCTCAGTAAGATTGCAAAATACCTCTCTACAGCTGCAATTACCTCTTAATTCGAAGGAAAACTCTGACCAATTAGTAAGAGATAGAAGTCAGAGGGAGCCAAATCTGGGAATGGGTGGATGTTCCAACAATTCATAGTGCAGATCCCTTAATTTTTCCGATTGCCAAAACACCTTTGTGGGCAGGTGCATTGTCTTGATGAAAGATGATTTTTTCTTCTGCAAACCGGTTGTTTTCTCACAAATTTTTTCGTCTAGTGTGGTTACAAGATCGGAATAATATTCCCCTGTTATTCTTTTATCCTTTTCAAGATAATTAATAAACAAAATGCCTTTAGCATCTCCAAACACTGATGCCACGACCTTTCCTGCTGATGGAACCGACTTTGTCTTCTTTGGCGCTAAACAACCGGCTTCTGTCCATTGTTTTGACTGCTGTTTGGATTTTGGTGCGTAACGGTGAATCCCAGTCTCATCCATAGTAATAAATCGACGCACAAAATCAGTTTTATTCTTGTTAAAATGCTCCAAGCACTGTTCAGAGATTTTCATGCGAGTGCATTTTTGAACTTGTACAAAGCTTTTTCATTTGTAATTCTTCATGCAAAATATATCCTACACGTTCTTTTGAAATGCCTATAGTTTCAGCAATTTCATGCACTTTGATTCGCAGGTCATCCAATACCATATCGAGCACGTGATCAATGATTTCTGGTGGTGTTACACTTCTTGGACGTCCTTCATGTGGATCATATGCAAGGCTGGTACAGCCACGTTTAAACTCGGCAGGCAATTTCTTAATTATCGAAAATGAAGGAGAAGAGTGCCCATAAACTTTTATGAACTTTGAATGAATTTCTTTTGGCATTAAACCTTCTTTTACAAAGAATTTTATTACCGCATGACACTCAATTTTATCCATTTCAAGGGATACAGACAACACTTTTGATTCAGATAGCTGTATAAAGCAATACTTGATAGAATCACTTGCAATTTCACATGGATGCTTATGACAGATGTACCAACTTAGATAAAAAAAAATCGTGAAATCATGGCAATACTGTTGCCATTTACGGTCGAGACCTAGAAATTTTAAGACCACCCTCGTATGTGGGACTGATTGGCCTGTATTTGCTAATTCCATCGGATGTTTCTTTTCCTGGTTTAATTGTGGATATAAGTTTAGAGCCTTTCCATACAAAAGGAAATCGCACTCTTTTTAGGCATTTGCTGTAGATTGTTATGAATTCGTTGGATAATACAAATGCTCTTAGGATTATATTGCTGGTTATTTCATCCTCTCACGAGGTTTTGTATGACCACGTTTAAAGTCAGCAGACCATTTCTTAATTGTCGAAAATGAAGGAGAAGAATGTCCATAAGCTTTTATGAACTTCAAATGAATTTGAATGGCCAGCAGGCTGGCTGAGTGGTTAGCGTGTCTGCTCTCCAGCCAAAAGGCTGCAGGTTCGAATCCCACCGTGGGCATGGATGTTGTGATTGTCTGTGGAAATACTAGTGGTGGTTGGTGGTAGATGGTGTTGGTGTAGTTGCAGTCAGTTGGTGGATTGAGTGGTGGAGACAGAGTTGTAGAGCAGGTGCCCTCCCTCGATGAGCCTTTGGTCTCCCTGTAAGTGTCAAATAATAATAATTTCTTCTTTTACAAAGAATTTTATAACTGCACAATACTCAATTTTATCCATTTTAAGGGATTTTCCTACCATACATCTGATGGTAGGAAAGTGACAGAAGAATAAGAAATAGTTGAGTTACTAAGTGGTCCCTTTGCAAGGGGTGGTGTATCATCTAGGTAGAGACTGCAATTTCTCATGTGATTTTAGGTAGGTGAACTGAATGTACTTAACATATTGAAAAATATCAATGTGATTACAGCATTGGGCTTAACAGTAGTATCTCAGCTTGTATGCTACTAGTATGTGCTAGAGAACTTGCAGTTCCTCTGACAAAGTTGTTTCACTAATTCTCAGCTCTTTCATGGTTCCATTACATAAAAGTGGCTCCAAGACAAAAGTAGCAAATTACAGACCAATTATCTCAGGAGTAGTGGTTAAAATATTGGATGGATTGGAATATAATACCTTATAGAGGACATATAGAGAGCATATCTTTGTAAAAGGTAGTGTCCTGCTTTAGTCATTTTTTTCACATTTTATAATAAGTTGATAGCAGAATGGAATAGAGGAAATGGCTATACCATGATACTGCTGTGCATTGCAAAGACATTTGACAGAATACTGCATGGAAAAACTATAATTTGGAAAGAAATGGGAATGGATGCGATGCTTGTGGCATGAATAGGAGGTGGCTGGTAGATATCAGTGGGTGGTGTATGGTGGAGTGGAATCAAGGCAAATAAGGGTGACTAGTGGAGTGTCCCAAGGCTCTGTACTAGGGCCACTATTTAGTTTATAATTAGTAATATAGTGGAAGATTTAAGTGGGGATATTCAGTTGTTTGCTGATGATGCAAAACTAGGGAGGGCAATAGTTGATAAAGGTGATATACTACAGATATTCTGCAGGATGATTTAAAAAAATTGGTATTGTGCACAAAGGACAATGATTGTCAATTTAATGTTGCAAAATGTAAATTAATGCACTTTGGTATGAAAAGATTACATACGCTGTATCATATTGATATGTAATCATAATCAGAGTATGTAATCATATTGGAAGGGGATCAATCATTCGATGCTATTGGCACACTCTCCCTTGATGAATCTTTGGGCTCCCTACAGGTGTCACATAATAATAATAACAATATCGATGGTAAGTTGTAGAGTGTCAGGAAGGGCTTTGGAAAAAGAAGTTCTATTTTGAATAATAATTGGCAGTGTTGCATACATTTTAGGGTTTCATTATTTATTTTTGAGAACGAAGTGTGTCTGAGTGATTTTTGGTGTCAATTCTATCAGAATTATTAGTCTAAATTGCCGTTTTAAATATCACACAATGGTGGGCAGGAGGTCAACCACACGGGCATCAACTGGTGCTACTAGACGAATGCTGCGAAAGTCAAGTAGCACTGGTGACATAGACTTTTCAAAACTGATTCGATGTCCTGAGTGCGATATGTATGTGTGGTGGAATGTAAGAGATGTCTTTGTGGAGAGGGAGAGAATGAGCGAAAGATGAGAGAAAGTATGGATTTGGCGTAAGTGCGATATACAGTTGGACCAAGATACACAGAATGCGAAACTGACTGAAAAGATCGATAGTGTACATGAAAGAAATGGAAATGAAACAAAAGATAGAGAAGCTGACAGAGTGAAAGAATGCAGGAATGTAGAAGTGAAAGTTACGAAAAACCGAAATGAAACAAAAACAAGAGAAACTGAGGGAGTTAAAGGATGCAGAAGCGAAAGTTACGGAAAAAGTTGCGAAAAACGGAAGTCAAATGAAAGCAAGAGAAACTGAGGGAGTAAAAGAATGCAAAGATGTAGAAGCGAAAGTTACGGAAGAAGTCGCAAAAAACGGAAGTGAAACGAAAGTTGGAGAAACTGAAGGAGTGAAAGAATGCAAAGGTGTGCAAGCGAAAATTAGTGATAAGAGGGTGAAAGAAAGTATGAATGAGGAAAAGAAAGTAAAGTGCAGCTGAACGAGAGGTAGCGAGATAGAGTGAAATTGTCGGAATGCAAGATTTAATGAAACAGATATTGGAAATGAAAAATGAAACGAAGAATATGTTGAGTGATGTTAGGCATCTAGTGGAAATTAATGAAAATATGCAAGAAAACAGAATGAAAGAACAAAGAGTGAAAGAAGTGACGAGTGATTCCAGGATAGTAGTATACGGTGACTCCATAATTAAGGGGCTGGTTACTGAGAGTCCGTAAGGTCTGTTATCCGGGTGGGAGAATGAGTATGATAATTAAGGCGTTGGACATGCGGAAGAAATGAGTGAGAGAGTTAGTTGTGATTGTAGGGAAGAATGATCTGACTGGATCTAAGGAGGAGGTGAGGACAAATGTCAGGAGACTATTGAGAAGAGTGAAAGATAACAGTGTAGTAGGAAAGGTTGTTAGTGTGTTACCCAGGTATGATGATGAGTTGCGATGGAGAGCCAAAATCATGAATGGTATGTTGGCAGAGCTGTGCGAGGAGAAGGGAGTGGAGTTTGTGGATGTATGGCATGTGTTTGAGGAAAGAATGAAATTATGCAGGCTTGATGGGTTGCATTTAAATGGCTTTGGAGGGAGTGTGCTGGAGAAAGTGTTGCTGGATGAAAGTATAGTGTGTGGAAATACAGTGTGTGATGCTTGCCAGAGACCAGAAGGAAGAGATGAAGAGAAAAATCAGGAGAGTGGTACAAATATCAGGAAGAGAGAGAGAACGGGAATACAAGTGGAACAGGGAAGCGAGTGAATGTTGAAAGTGGCAGTGAATGTGTGTGTGAAGATGGAGTATATTGCAATGTGGGTGGAGAAGTGGAGACTCAGAAGGCATATGTGGTAAGCAGTGATAAAGGTGATTTGGCAGGTGTAATGGGCAAATCACAACCAACGTATGGCTTGGATAGGACTGGCTATAGACCTAAAAATAAACTGTTGTGTTTGTTTACAAATGCCAGAGGTATCAGAAATAAAGGGGATGAAATGGTTTCAGTGATTGAGTTTATTCGTCTCCAAATTATTGGAATAAGTGAAACATGGTTGAATGAAGATGATATCGTAACGGGAATAGAAATGGAAGGGTACAGTATTTTTCGTGAGGATAGAAAGGGCGGGAAGGGAGGGGGAGTGCTACTGATGATAGCAGGGGGAATTAAGTTCACATAAGGTAGACACGAAAGGAGGAAATAGTGGCAATGGTTATGAGGCAGTGTGGTGTAACATGGAGGTTGAGAGGAAGATATATTTAGTTAGATGTTGCTATAGGCCTGGGAATGTGGAAGGTGGTGATGAAGAAATGTATAAACAACTTGGATTAGTGAACAAAGGAAGGGTAATTATTATGGGTGATTTTAATTATGGCAGTATAGATTGGAATGAAGAGATAGCATTTGGGAATAAGGAAAGTGAATTCTCAAGTTCTTGAGAGATAACTATCTCAGGCAGTATGTAAAGAAAGGCATGTGAGGATCAAGAGTTCTAGATCTCATCAATGTATGAATGTATCTCAAAGACCAAAAGGCTGAATAAGGTTGGTGTAAAATGGATGAATGTGGAACTTAAGCATGAAAAAAAAAAAGTCCTTTGGAGGAAGTACAAGATGAATAATGGTAATCAGTCACATGAAGAATATAAAACCAAGCCAGGAGAGTGACTCAGTTAGTAAGGAAAACAAAAGTAGAGTATGAGCAGAAATTGGCAGATCAGGAGAAAAAAAATCCTAGAGTTTTTTTAGATATGTGGCAAGTAGAAGGAAGAATGATCATGGAAAGATGAAGTTAAGGGATGAAAGTGGTAGAATGGTAACTGCTGCAGAAGAAATTGTTGAGATATTCAGTGATCAATTTATAAGTGTATTTCATCCTGATCAGGGTGGAATCATGAGGAACTTAAGTGTAGAGGACATAGGAGAGGATAGCTTAATTGTGAGTGAGCAGGAGGTATTGAGGAAATAAATAACCTTGATGTTAATAAGGCAATAAGATTTCATGAAATATCACTACACATCTTAAGAGAATGTTCCAGGAAACTGGCAGTAACATTGGCATGCCTGTTTAACAAGACTTTTGCAACAGCACAGGTTTCAAGAGAATGGAAGGAGGGTAAAATTGTTCCACTTCATAAAGGCGGTGATAAGGCTGTAGCTTCAAATTATAGACCGGTATGTATAACTGGAGTTGTGGTTGAAGGTCCTGGAGAGATTGGTGAGTGGCAAGTGGAACTGTCAATTCAATGTTGATGTGTAAGGTTTGAGATTTGGTAAGCAACGATGGGATGTGAAGTATATACTTAGTGAGGAAACTTTAACAGAAGTAGAGGAGATGAGAGATCTAGGAGCGATGGTGGACAAGGACCTGAAATTCACGGGCCACATTGCACAAGTTGTGAAGACATCACATCGAATAATGGCAATGATGCGGAGAACCCTGACATGCAGAAATAGAGAGGTTATGATTCCATTGTATAAGGCCTTGATCAGGTCTCATATGGATTATTGTACACAGATTTTGTCACCTGGTTATCATGGTGACGAGGATATGTTGGAAAGGGTACAGAGAAGATTCACAGAGTTAATTGGTCTTTGCAATGTGGAGTACAAGGACAGATTGAGAGAATGTAAGTTGCAGAGCCTCGTGAATAGGAGGAAGGGGGGGGGGGAATATGATTGAGACATATAAACTGGTCAGGGGTTGTTATCAGGTTGACATGGAAGAGATTTTTCATAGAATTGGAGAGGGAAGTGGAACAAGAGGCCATTGCTCGTAACTGTATAAGGAGGGATGTGAGCAAAGGAGTGAGAAGCAGGTTTTTTGCATGGAGGATGGTTGGTGAGTGGAATGCATTGCCTGAGTGTGCTGTAGATGTGGACACAATGAATCAGTTTAAGACTCGGTTGGATGAGCATTGTATGCAATAGTGAGTACCTCCCACGATGAGTCTGACTCCATGGATGTCAAGTGTTGATAATAATACTGGATTACAAGAAATTAATAAGGCTGGTGATCTGGGGCTGGTGGTGTATAAAGGTTTTTGAATGTATTGTTTTTGTGGATGGTTTATTTACAAGTAAAAAAAATAATAAAATTTGGTGAAATGACGAAGGTAATTACTGGATTTTTGTAAAGGACAGTGAATAATCATTGGTATCACATGCCAGCATAAAGTTTCATACAAATTCACATAAGTTCATGTCTTCTTAGACACGCGAATTGATGTTTCATTGACTAAGCCATTCTTGATATGAATGTCTTCTATCTGGTTCAGGATCCATGTGATCACCATTTAGTTTTCAGCAGGATAAACTGAATTTTATATCAAAAAAGAAATGTACAAAATTTTTAAGAAGAAAATTGAATGACTTTCTGAGGTTAACTTTAGACTCTAATACACATGTTATTGGAGAAAATATGAAAGTTCAAAGCAAGAATCATACTTCTGAGACTCATCGCTGAAATCAGTAGAGAACTGATTAATTTAGCTAGTAAGATGTGCAGTGAAAGTTGTTTATAGAAGAAAATATCCTTGCATTTGAATACATGGTTCTTGTATGATTAACAGAGTGTTAAGCAGTGTTGAGTTCATTTAGTACTTGGGAGAGTGACCTCCTGTACTAACATAATAACATTATGTAATAACATTAACACCAAGTACTTTTGGTGAGTACCTTGAACATTCTTGTTTTATGAGAATGTGCAAGACTGGGCTCTTCAATTTAAGTCGCAGCTGTGGTAGAGTTTCCAGGGAGTGGAAAAAGGGCAAAATTATTAAGGGAGGTTCTAAATCTGTAGTAGCATACTATAGACCAGTCAGTATCTCCCACAGTACTGGAAGAATTGAACAAAAAGAGAATTCAAGGATGAAAGGATAAGAATGTGACACTCTGAGGGGCAACATGGCTTGTGAAGAGTTGGTTGTGCCTTAAGAATTTACCAACTTTTTTATAATAGAGTAATAGCTGAGTTGGTTAAAGAAAATGGCCACTTGATGATTTTGCAAAGGCATTTGACTGAATACCACGTGGAAATCTGTTATGCAAATTAGAACAAATTGGGATGGACATGACACAGGTTATGTATAAGAGGGTGGCTGCTGGACAGATATCAAAAAATGGTATATGGAGGAGCAACATCTAAGCAAAAGCAGGTGACTAGTGGAACACAGGGTTCCATGTTAGGACTGCTACTGTTTAATTTGTACATAAATGATATAGGAAATAGTCTGAAAGGAAATATTCAGTTGTTTGCTGATGCAAAATTAAGTAGAGTAATAGTTAAGGTGATGTGGAGAGCCAGCATATGATTTAAATAGGCTATCAGTATGGGCAAAGGATAATCGGTGTCAGTTTATTGTAGAGAGATGTAAATTTGGGATAAATTGAGTACAAGCCGTGTACCAGATTGACAGAACTATAATCCAGAAAATAGAAGCTAGAGATTTAGGGTGATGGTAGACAGAGTTGAAGTTTACATGACCTGTTGCTAAGTTTGCTCATAAGATTACTTGGCTGTTGAAGAACACACAAGTAGATACAAGGAGGTTTATTCCTTTTTATAAGGCCTTGATACATCCACATCTGGATTACTGTGCTCAGGTATGGTTTCCAGGGTTTATTGGGGAGATGAGAAAGTGGTGAAGAGGATTCAGAAATGAGTGACAAAGATGGTGAGTATCCTGTGGAATGTTCCCCATGAGGAGAGATTGAAGGTATGTGGATTGCAGAAGTTGGTTGATAGACCAAAAAGAAAAAAGAGGGGGATATTATAGAAACATTAAGTTACTTAAAGGGTGTTATAGGATAGATGCAGGGGAAATGTTTCAGCACTTTTTTAGAGGGGCAAAACAAGCGGTGTGGTTGGTAGGGGTGCAAGGACTAGATTTTTTGCTTGCATAGTTGTGAATAGGTTGTCAGAATCAGTTGAGTGCTTTATCAGTTAATAAGTTCAAGGAGAGGTCTGATAGATTGTGTGGATAGTTTGAGTCTCCCACAATGAGTCTTCGTACTACATGATGGTGCCATATGTTAATAATAAAAATAGAATAATCCAAACTTCATGTTGGACTCAAGGAGTTCAGGAAGTTGTGAAAAAGAACATATCAAAATTACCTAGGAAGCAAGTATATGTCCTGAGAGAATACAGAGAAAAATGTAAGAAGCTGAACTTTATTGTAAAAGTATTTAAACAGTGTTGTGGAGACCTTTGGTGAGGATATTGAAGATAAATATCAGAAGGTTGTAAAAGGCTCTGGAAAAAGCATTTGAAAAAGCTCATCTGTCTTGTGTGAATTTGTGTCAAAACTATGTTGGAAGATGGTGTTTGTGTAGCATGAATATTTTCAAAAGCCTTAGGTAGGAGATGATTTTTGGATCCTGATATGAGACACTCTATTTATGGGTGGCTTGAAGTAGATTGAAAAAGTCGCATGCTTAGTTTTAAAGCGAGATTCCCAGATTTTCTAATCCTTAGCCCATGCACAGCACTAAATGTTTTACACATTACCAATAACTTGTATGAGTGGGTAGGACATAATATGTATGTATAAAGAAAATTCTTTAACACCTTTTTATTCAGCAAACAAACTGCTTTTTTTTTTTTTTTAAATTGAGGGGGGTGGGAGACTGCTCTTCCTCCTTAGCTCACTGAAATCAAGCCCATGTCGGTGTTGATACAAACATCAGGATGCGAGTATGACAGTTATTGTTATCTCATGGTCCTAAATCCTAACATTCATGGTTTCTGAAATAGTGCAAGTCCTGTTCATTTTAAATGTTTGTTAAAACTTGACTCAGTGGGAGGAAAAAATTTGTGTTAATGACTCGCAAAAAAAAAAAAAAAAAAAGATTTTTTCTAGTTGGTGACTGAAATCAAACCTTTAACAGTTTTTTTTTTGTCAGTCTAGCATTATGGTAATAGGAACATTATACAAAGTCCATACAGTTAATTTATTCGTATGGAAATTTCTCCCCCCCCCCCCATGATCTTGCACAGATTTATGACTGTAAATCTGTGTGTGATCATGGGCCGGTTTGCCTGTTATGAGGGACAAAAAACCCGAGTTTCTGGGTGAAAAAAAATCATTATCCTGTATGAGACTGGCCAACTCACCTTTAGTTGAAAGTGACCAGGTAACGGTCCCTCATGTCATTGATGGGAATCGAACCCAGGTCTTTCTGACAAAAGGGCTTTGTCTATACCGACTGAGTCAGTGGCTCTATACAGTTAATAAATATTATACACTGCGAAATCCTAAGATTAATAAATATGGTGAAATGCATGTTGATGTGTAACTAGTATTTGTCACTTTATTTAACTTGAGTTGAATATAGCCTGTAACTGCCCCACTGCTGATTGACGGCCTCTCCCATTGTGGGAAGGTTGGGTCTACTTCTCCCATGGTGACCTACTCCATGTTGGGAGAGTGTATACATATTTGTCTGGATGAATGTATGAAGGGATACACTAACCACTTGGCCAACCAGGCTGGCTGTGAGTTAATCTAAAATAATGAGTTAATCCTGCTTAATTTTCAATCATATAAAAAATGCCTCTTGTACTGGAAAGTATATGAAAATTTATATTTGAGCCCAAAATGAATCAGATTTGAATGTCCTTGCTGGATTAGAGTGAATTCAAACTGGGAAGGGTCACTACCCAGACTGGTTTCAACCTTTATTGAGATATTTTCAAGTCTCTCATGAGTTGCCTTAGTCCTGAAGATACTTCAGGCACAAACTTTGTTTGCTTATGCTTGGATAAAGGATTAAACTAAATATATAATTTATAGTCTAACCAAGTGTGAAAAAGCTTTCAACATCGTTCTCTAATCCAGAGTAATTTAATAATAAGGTGTGACACCTTTTGGCAACTGGTATATGGAAATATGACTTCTGCATTGCTTCAACCTTGGTATCACCTCTGGGTCTGGCTCCCACTGAAGAGACCTCAATAAAGGTCTAAACTGGTTTGGGTAGTGACCCTTTCCCTAATGCATAGCATTATACATATCTGCAGTGCTTTGCATTATGGGATACTAAGGCAAGTGATGAGAAGTCAGTCCACCTTTGCCACAAGTTGCCCTAATCCTGAAGATACTTCAGGTACAAACTTTGTTTGCTTACACTTGGATAAGGGATTAAACTAAATATATAATTTTTAAAATAAGCATATAGAGTTGTACGTTTTTTTTTTTGTTCTGATATTAATATAGTCATCTTTTTTGTGACTCCTGCCCATGAAAGGTTTTTATGAACATATAGTGCAGTCGTACCATTGGTGAGCTAAGAATTCCCCCCCCATGTTGATTAATTTTATTTATTTTTTGTATTTTTATGTTTTACATAGTCGAACTTTGCTCTAGAGACTAAAGATGGAACTTTTATAAGCTACTCCAGGCCTTCACTAAACAGGGCTGTGGTCTTACACTGAGCAGTGGAATGCATCTCCTACCTAAATACAATCACAAATGTCCATGCCAATGGTGGGATTTGAACCTACAGCCTGTTGGTTAGAGAGCCAATATGTTAACTGTTCTTCCAATCAGGCTTGGGTCTCTTATAAACTGAATATTTAGAGAGTAGATGGCAGAAGATTATGCTAGAAATATAACAAAGTCAGAAGTGGTGAATAAAAATGACAGAAGGTTGCTAAAATATGAGTGCTAGAGAACATGTAGATGGGAACATAGAAGTGAGAACATGAGGAAGAATGAGCAGAGAGAGAGTTCACAGATAAGTCAATTGAAGTGGTGTAATCTGAGAATGGTGAAGTGGCAGTAGTGAAAGAAATAGCATGCTTATGCATCTTAAAAAAATGAGCCAAAGTGACTGAAGAAACAATTATCAATTGGTGCAGCAAAGAGTAGTAAGGAAGAATGGAGAACTATGAAGAAAGACAGAATATGAAAGAGAAGGAGCAGAAGAAACTATTACATGGTGATTCCATGATCAGGGGGTGCACTTGATGAGTGTATGTGGTGAATTATGTTTTCCTGAAGTGAATCTTAAGCATGTTATTTACACTGTTAGAATGCAAAGAATGAAAACTAGCATTGGTTGGGGATGGAAGAAGTGTGAGCATATGGACACTGTTAAGGCGAATGAGTATTAGAATGAACAAAAAAATACTGAGAGGAGTTTGAGGTCTTGAATTATTCAGTCATTCCACTTTGCAAGGTAATTGTGAGCAATATTACCAAAGTGATATTATCATTCACACATATACAAATGCCGAAAGCATTAGCAATAAGAGCAGAGGAGTTTTTGGCAGTTATTTGGTTAGTTTGATTTGTTTAAACATAGACACATTAGTCAGACTTGGTTGATGGAGGAGGATATAGTTTCAAGGGTAGAATGTAGGAGAAAATGTATTTTTGGAAGGATGGAGAGAACAGGCTGAGGGAGAAATGGGTACTGGTGATGATACCAGAACTGCAACCAACAAGAATAGAAGTTTAATAGTAGGACTGTACTTGGGTTATGGGAAGTATTGCATATGAAATTAAGAAGTGGAAAAGGAAATGTATAGTTTGCTGCTATTGTCCTTGGGTTTAAAAAATTTTTTTTCTTGACTTATTTACATTTTTTTGCTGTCTTTATCATTTCATAAATCTTAATAACTATCTGTCTTCTTTGATTATTTATCTCTAAACCTTGATGTTCTGTAATTCGAATACCCAAAAAATTATCTTTGGATCTTCATTGTTCACATCTCAAATTGGCTCGTGCTTATCAAGTGAAAGGGGATGCTGAGGTATTTGTAGTTTTTGACAATCACCTAACAGAAATAGTTCATCTACCTACTGTACGCTCACAGATGCAAGATCCTTCGACACGTCAGAAGGAGAATCCATTCCGATAATAGGGTAATCAGTGTGTTTTGTGGGATGAGTGTTTATTATTATGTGTTGGAAAATTAGATTTTTCTTTTATGAAAATTCTAGTTAAAGTGGTAACTATTTTGCTTGTACAACAGTTGGAAAAATTTCGTATAAAGCATGTGATTTCGCGTGCTGGTGACCGATTTGTACATCACTTTATTCCTTTCTCCCCTTCAACATGAATTGATGCTTCTTGGCACATTGCCAGCTGAGGGTATTGGATCTGTGGGCCTACAATACCAGAATGCCAGATAATCCTCACCATTATAACACTTTTTTTTTTTTAACTACTTTTCTTTCCAAAAATGTAGTAGGTGATTGTTCTACTTTTGATTATTCAGACCGTAACCTATCCACGTTTACTTTGTTATTGGACCTTCTTCACCAAGGCATTCAGATGGGTCATTTGAATTTCTTGCTGCTCCTTTCCATAGTCTTATGATTTCTGTTCCATTGATGTAATACATTCTCCAACCAAATAGCAAAAAATAATTCCAACTGGAATGAAGTTCTTCATCTTCCATTCTATCACAAATGTTGCCAAGCCTCTTGGTTGTTCTAGTGTACTAAAGTAATACTAATAAAAAAAAAAAAATAATAATAAATTCACATAAGAGGCTCATGACCAAAACTCCAGCTTCACATTCAGCCTACACTGCAGCTCACAAGAGCTGCAAAAAAAAAAAAAAAAAAAAAAAAAAAGTAAAATCAAAATAAAATAAATAGCGAATATAAAATAAAAAAAAAAATTCCAAATCTGATTATGAAAGTTTAGTTGCAGAATACTTGCCTCCTAAAGGCCTAAGTTTGATCCTCATCATGACGAGAGGAATCTTTATACTGTTTTTTTTTTCACTCGAAGGTGAGTTAGCTGATCTCATATGGAGGTAGCAGGGTTTTTTCTTCTGAAAACTCTGGTTTTTCATCCCACAAACAGACATATCGACCTTGAGACATATTGGCTTGAGAATATGCAATTTACAGACAAAAACTACGAGTGGCATTGATGTATGTGATGATGGTAGTGGTGGTTCGTAATTGGTGGATTAAGTGGTGGAGACTGAGAGTTGTAGAGTAGGTGCCCTCTATCAGTGAGTCTTTGGACTCCTTTGAGGTGTCAAGTAATAATAATAATTCAAACAAAAGTTCCTTTAAGTGTGACTTGTAACCTTTCATGCACCCATCTCACACTCAACATCACTGAAATATGAAGCAGATCTCTTGGCATCATTTTTTTTTTTCATCATCATACTTTATCATTATACTTCTTAATAAATCCAGTATAGTCTGCAGGATTCTCTGACTAAATTGAATAACAGTTGTAATAAATTTGGTATGAAAATCAGCTATAAAAAGACAGTGAAAATAGGCAGAAACATTAAAGACATCAACTGCATCCTGAATGGAGAACCTATAGAACAAGTGAAATGTTTCAGCTATTTAGGCATAATTTGCCATCTTCACTAAAAATTAAATATGGAAATAGACAATTAGGGAATGGTATGAAGTGAACTGAATAAATTTAATTCAGAAAAATTAGTCAACACCAATGACATATAAGACTGTGTTCAAACTGGTTTTATCTTATGGGTGTGAAAGCTGGTTTAGAAATAAAACACTTGATCAGAGACTGGAGACCATAGATATGAGAGTCTTAGAAAAATTAGGAGAGTGAACAGATGGTATCAATGGCTATTAGGAAAGATCTTGACATTGTTAGCATTCAAGAACTTGTGAGCAAAGCTGATGGCAGGAAAAAGGCTTGGAAGTTATTGATATAGCAAAAAAGTGCCTTAGAAGTCAAATATAAAATCTGATAATATTGGAGTCTTGACAGAAAACAGATTAATCTGGAGGAAGATTGTTGATAGGAAATTAGTAATGATGTAACTTTTTTTTTATGTAGTACTATCATAATCTGCACAACCCTTGACATCTTGACATACATGGCAGGAATTTGATGATGTACATGGTAAATTAGCTTCCACATTATCAAGAACAGATCCTTGATTGTCATAATTTATCAGAAAGAAATCAGAAACATTTTAAATAATGTGGACACCAACAAGCTTTCTGGTCCTGATGACATCCTTTCATGCTGAAAATTTGCACTACAGAATTAACATTCACTCTATTAAAAAAAAAAAAAAACTGAAGGAAGTTGGCCATCATCCATATGTTAAAGATACCAAGCAATTTTGTAAACTTGGTTTTAATCCTTTTTTTCCCAAGTAAGCAAGTAAGCCAGGTTTGCACCTGAAGTATTTTCAGGTCTGAGGCAACTCCGTAAAGGTGGAATAAGCTCTGATCACTTTGCCTTACTGTCTCCCATAATGAAAAGCACATCTCCTTGCAGACATGTATGATGCTATGCATTGAGGGAAGGGCCCTTAATGCATAGCATTAAGGGCCCTTTGCTTGGTATCTTTAACGTATAGTATACCCAAGGTAAGATGGATGGGAGAGTCAGAAAACAGAGTGATCTGGAAAATAATGGGGGAGACCTTCGTCCAGCAGTGGACAAAACCAGAAGGTTGAAGAAGAAGATTCATTCATCAGTTGCATCACTCTTGGGACTGGTAGCTCAGCAGCAATTTCCTCCATTCCGCTCTGTCATTGGCTTTCTTCTTAACTTCCTGGTATCTCCTCAAACCTGTGCTGTCTTTGACTTGGTCAAGAAAGCTTTTCCTTGGTCTGCCTCTTCTTCTTTTCCCCTCTATTTTGCCTTCAGTTATTCTTTTCACAAATCCATGATGTCGAAGTATATGTCCAAACCACCTATCCCTTCTAATTTTGATCGATTTAATTAGAGTTCTTGTTTCGTTTATCTCTCTCAGGACTTGTTGGTTTGATTTTTTTTCCTGTCCATTTTATTTTGTTCATGAGGCGCCAGCACCACATTTCAAAAGCCTCCAATCTTCTTGCATCTTCTCTGCCTAGAATCCAGGTTTCACATCCATTCAGTGCAATGCTCCATATCGATGTCTTTACTAATTCTTTTTTCAATTGTAGGTTGAGTTTTCCTGTTAAAATGCTTTTCATCTTAGAGAATTGGAGTTTTGCGTTGTTTATTCTTGATCTTATGTCTTCTCTTGTTCTGCCATCTTCTGTTATTAGGCTTCCTAAATATTTAAAGCTTTTCACTTGTTTTATTTCTTTCCCGCTGATGTCTATATGCTCTATATTGATAGGGATTTTGCCTCTAACAATGATTTTAGTCTTATCTGTGTTGATTTTCATTTTATATTTTTCAAGGTTATTATTTAGTAATTCTAGCATTGTTTTTAACGTTCTTCTGTTTTCTGCTACAGGGGCTATGTCATCAGCAAATCTTATACACATGACTTGCTCACCATTTATCTTTATGCCATTATTTATTTTATCTTTAGTTTCCTGAATGGCCTTTTCAATATATAAATTAAATAAAAGTGGCGAAAGTATACATCCTTGTCTTACTCCACTCCTTATATTTATTATTTTCTCCTTATCATTGATTTTAATCCGTCCATTTTGATTTTTGTAAATTTGATAAATTATTTTCCTATCCCTCAAATCTATGCTGATATTAGTTAGACAATTTAGGAGTATTTGCTGGTTTACTTTATCAAATGCTTTCTCTAAATCAAGAAAGCAAATGTAAGTATTTTGACTAAGGTCTAATCTTCTCTCTATTATTGTTCTTAAACAGAGTATTGCCTCTCTTGTTCCTTTATTCTTTCTGAATCCAAATTGGTCTTCATCCAATAGACAATCTATTTTTGAATAAATTCTATTTTGAATAATTTTTAGCAGAATTTTGCTAACATGTGGGATTAAAGCTATTGTTCTAAATTGGCTGCATTTGTTTGCATTATTCTTTTTTTTGGTATTGAAGAAGAAGATACCCAAGGTAAAAAAACTTTCTACAAAAACGATCATCCAGTTGAAGTGAAAATAATTGGACAACTTTATCTGAAAGCTAACCTGCTTAATTATCGATTAGCAATACAAGTGGTGCAATTTTCACTCCATAAATGTGGGCTTAACCACTGCAGTATGACTTTGGACATCCATGGAAAGGTTTGGAGAAAGTATAAAGTGGTTTCTTAATTCCTTAATTTGATCAGGTCTGGCATAGTTTGCTCACCAAATTTTCATATATGTTTTCTATTATTTACAGTTTGATCACCAGCTTCTTCTCTAATTGTTAATTATATGTCATGGTAGCTGGCTTCTGAGAAATATATCAGTTATCACAGATCTGGTCATCTGAGTTTCTTGGAAATTAGAAAGTGATGTAGAGAATCCAGAAGTGAGTGACCAAAGTCAGGATAGATTGAAGATTTGTGGATTACAGAAATTAGTTGATAGGCAGAAAAAGCAGATATGATAGAAATTCAAGTTTGATGCAGAAAAAATGTTGCAATATATGAGCGAGAACGAGGAACACTTCTGGAGATAGTTAGCAAGGGTTAGGACTAGACTTTTTGCTTAGAGAGTGGTGAATAAGTACATTTGGTTGCCAGAGATGGTTGGGAGTACTTTTGTCATTGACTGAATTTGAAAGATGTGATACGTATTGTGTGAATAATAGTTATATCATTTGCGATGAGTGGAGATATCTATATAATAATAACGTTCCCACCAGTGCCTATGTATCTTAAAGAACTTTTTCTAACTTAATTCAATTCCTTTCCATAGCTCTGCTGATGACAGTACCTTTCATTCTTTTTCCTTATTTGGAACTCTCAAATACATCATTCTCTTTAAACAACTGATCATCGTGGAATTTTTTTTTTTTTTTAAGTAGCAGAGATCAACTTCTCTGCTATCAAAATTCATGTTTATCAGATTCTTATTGTTAGCCTTTACAAATTCATATCCACATCTCTAAATAATAAATTCTCTTATTAGGCTGATTTTAACTTTCTTTTAGTCTTATTTAGCATAAACACCATATCCATAGCCTCTTTAGACTCCAAACAATTAAGTGTAATTTTTCCTGCTCAAGACAGAACTTGTCATTTGTACATCTAATACAAAATAAATTCCAAACCATAATCTACGAACACTGCTTACATTTGAAATGATTAACCAAGAACATTTCAACAATGCTTCATGCTGTCCAGAAGAGGGCAGATCAGTTTCTTTTCTAAGTATATTAATGAGTAGGTATTGTGCTGAATTGGTCACCATCATCTCTACAATTTTTTCTGAGATTTTTATGAATTTCAGCTGCTATTTAACATCCATTTACTGTTCAGCTTCAAACCTGTTGAAGTGACTCCTTTTCTTTCATACTATCGCTTCATGTGTTTTGGAACAGCCTCACTCATTCTGTGTTATCCAAAACTGCATCTTTCATCTTTTAAAGGAATGGGCTAGTGACAACATTTAGCCTCTCCCAGCTAAATCAGCTCCAAACAGGACTCAGGTGAGCAGCTATTGCTGCCTTATAGCTATCATTAGATAACTTTCATTGCCTGATGAAACACCACTGAGGAGAAGTGGTTATTGCTGTTTCATCTTCAGAGTATATGGTCTTCTGTTTCTGTTCCCACTCTCTTCACACATGTGCTGTAGGTGATAGCCATGCTGTGCATGTTCTCTACAATGTAATTAACAAGAGAGTCAACATCTCCTCCATTTGAGAATATAGTGATAAAACAATTTAGACAGGCCAGTGACAAAATTGTACAGAGGATTGAATTTGCTACTAATTGCTCCACGAGACTATCTAATAAGTTGATGAATAATCCTACTGCTGATTACTCTTCCAGGCTGGGCATGGAGGGAGTCTGAGTATAGTATCTTGCAGGGCACTATTGAGGCCAGGCTCGGATTGGAGTTAGCATTTCTTGTGTGGAAATTATGCCCACATGGTATTAACTCCTGCTTGCATTGTTGAACAAGTCATGGTATCACTGCAGTTAAAATATCTACCAAAACTAAAAAATTTCAAAAAAAAAAATTTAAAAAAAATTTGCAGGAAAAAAAAAAAATCCAACTAAACAAAATTTCCTCTTAAGAAGAACAAAAAAATTCCACATCAACTTGACTGGAACTGGGCAGGTGAGGTTCAATGAAGTTCATTACTGAACCTCACCTAGTATCCTGTATGACTACAGCTTATCTCAGTTGAACCTGTGGTTCAGCAGATCTTCATTGAAATTTTGCTATTGAGACCATGTTTCTAAACCTAAAACAGTTTTATTAAAATTAACAATATAACCTGACAAGTTTTATAAGCCATTGGACTTATATCATTAGGGGTGTGTACAAGACCTGTATCAAAAAGACTAGAAAAAGATTAATTATATACAGCATTATGTTATCAGATCTTAAGAACTAGGACGTTGTCGAGTGATATTGTTTATTTGCAAACCTGTTGTATGTTTAGATACGTGGTCGCAGTACTGGAGGCCAAATGAAACTCACTTCAGTGTGTTCTGACATTATGCATTCTGTCTTCTGCAAGAAGGGTAGATTATCCTTTTGTCTAGGGTGATACCACATGGTAAATGTTTTCACACCTAGAATTTATATGATCTGCTTTGGCACTAGATTTTTATGCCTCATTTTGTTACCTTCATTTTTACTACCTTTTGAGATAAATATGTTGACATGTTTGATTATTCATCTTGTAAATTTCATCATATGTAGTATAATTACCAGACAGTAAGATTAACTTCCTTGGAGATATCATTGTTTGTGATTCACACTAGCTACTCTTTTTATAACCTTACAGACCAAGTTGGAAGAGAAGTGTTTACTGCAGTAATTACTGCAATCATCGATTTCAAATTACTGCAAATCAAAGCCTACTAGAAAACAAGATAATGCTCAGCATTTTACGAATATCCTGGAACTTGTCTTAACTAGCTCTCTTTCCAAATCCACATTTGATGTTAGCTCATTTCTTTGCAACCCTTTTTTTTTTTTTTATATATAGATTGCCCTTCTCCTATCCAGTCTTAGCCTCATATCCTATGGTAATATAGTGATTCCAATTGGGATGATTCTGCCCTTCTGATCCTAGCACTTGCTTCAATTAAATAACAGATTTTTTTTTTATTTTATTTAAAGGAGTGCATTTATTTCCCACTCCACTCAAAAACCCTTGACTTCTCTCCAACTCTGATTCCTCAACAAATGTGCCTAAGCAGTTTAAGTCAAAATTTTACTATTCATTCAGTATCAAGTTAAAAACTCCTTAACCAGTGTATGCCACAGCCTGTAAAAAGAAAAAAAAAAAAAAAAACACCAGATCCAAAGCAGATTCGTAAAGTCAAATGCACTATACCTCCAGCCCTGGCTTGGAAGGTTTCTCAGTCTTACTTTGGCTCTTACTAACTGATGATCTGTACTATAGTCTGCTCCAGAACAAGTGTTGGAGAGCTGGTGCCTTGAGCTATCAATGTTAGATGTCCAAGTATATAGGTCCATTGTGAGTGTTGCTGGAAGCAGGTATTGGTAATAACTAATCTGTTATGATGGGCAAATTCTAACAGTCTTTCAACACCGGTGCTATGTTCACTTAGACCAAACGTCCCACACTCAGGCCTAACTGTAATACTCATTTACACTTTTGCATTAAAGTCCCCTAAGATGAAAAGTACATCTTTCTTTGGTAGGCATCTCAAAACAGTGTTGGTTTCAGAGAATTCCTCACTCTCTTCATCACGCCCATCTGTGCATGTGTGTGGGGGGGGTGAGAGTGCATAAACTATCACAATTGACCCATTGGTAGGATGAGCCTTAAGTCCAATATGAAGTAACCTGCCATTAAGAGGATTATAACCAAGAAGGACTGTTGCCTGAGCTGTCTTCAGTATCACAGCTACCCCATGATGCTTAGAGTCACCTCCCGAATAAACAACTAGCTGACCATCTTGTCTTTTGACGTGCTTCATATCTTCTACATTTCATCTGGTCTCTATAATTTCCAAAATGTCAATTTTATACTTCTCCATCTTTTTATAGATAATATTTGAGTACCCATCTGTAGAACCCTGACATTCCACATACCTATGCAAGATTTACCTCTAAAGTTAATCCTATACATCCTGTATTTCTCATTCACAATATCACTGATTTGTGTTGGAGACTGTAATATACTTCTCAAACAAGATCCTCTGCCTAAGTCCTGAATGCAGCTCTGATTATTTTCCACAACAGCCAGTGCAGCATGAGAAGTATTATAAGGCACAATCATGTTAGCATTTTGGAGTGAAGTTGTTGCAAGAAAAAAAGTGGTAGGGTTGCAGAGGTGCTTTCCACATATTTGGGAAGTTTCAGCCTACTGGGTGAGGCAAATACCTAGAGAAGAAGGCAGACTTCCACTACATGAGATTAAATGAAATAGGAAAGATTACCCCTAGCCCTTGAATAATCTAATAACATTGAGGGGGTGGGGGAGAAGGAGCAAGTCTAAAAGAAAGAAAGAAAGAAGGGTAGGGATTAAACTACAGATAATATAACAGATGCATAGTACATGAAGTAAAGCATGGTCCAGCATCAGGTACTTTGCATTTGCCACTCCCATACTTATTAAAGTGAGCTCTTGAGAGAAACTTTATATATGTGCAGCCACCACAAACATGAACACAGTATTCTGATGTGGGAAGGGACTGGAAGGCATACTGTACAAGAAGCAGATTGTCTGTGTAAAGCTCTTACAAAATCATATTTGGGTTTGTCGAAGGTAATTTTGGATTTATAGTGTGCTTCATTATAAGCTAAGAATGAAAATGGAGTGTCTTTGAAAGCCACTGATAGTAATTTTTATTTTATTTTATTTTTTTGTTGCTGCACTCCCTTAGGACATTTCTTGGAAACCCAAGACCTTAAATATTGGATAAGAATTTTGAATTGAGTGGTGTATGAAACTTTACGTGCTCCTTGTACAGAACTGGGGAAAGTATCTTGAATTAGCTGATGCTTGCATTCTGTTAGAAAAATGACTTCAGTTTGGTC
This sequence comes from Typopeltis vanoorti, assembly GCF_054136105.1. Lineage (NCBI taxonomy): Eukaryota > Metazoa > Arthropoda > Arachnida > Uropygi > Thelyphonidae > Typopeltis > Typopeltis vanoorti. Next base: position 14,770,540 of record NC_143554.1, read on the forward strand.
TGAAAGACTTTGGCTACAATCCACACAACAGTTTATGAAATAGTTATATTATGTCATTGGGAAGTTGTCTTTTCTTATAATGGTAAGATACTCTGTTATATATTCATGTAGAGGTCATCACTAAAGATGTTAATTTTTATATTAATATTACTTCTTTCCTGTTTGATAATAGACTAATAAAGTTATTGTAGTGCTTATTATAACAAAATATGTTTTGTCATTGGTGTAATAGATATCCACATTTATGGCACATGCTCCTGTGATACCCATTATCAGTTGTGAGATTATTTTTTCTTTATTACAAAACTTAATCATTGCCAAACCTACAGTCAGCTTTGCAGTATATCATAGTGAAGGGTATTTTTATTAAAATTAAGTTGAATAATGATTTACTTTAAAAAATGGACATGCAAGTTGGATGTGTTATAGAATTGTTCTTGTGATTTATGTATTTTTGCTTCATACTTATTAATTTTATTAAAACAAGCATTTTATTCTGCGTGGACTTTGAACACAATAAGTGCTAAAAAATGTCCTTCTAATTGATAAGTTGTAACTTTTTTTCTATATAGGTAGCACTGCATTTGATAATGAAAAATGTTGGAGGGATTGGCTGCTTGGGTTCTTAATACTTACATAGGAAGTTACCTGGAGAATGTAAACACAGATCAGCTGTCTATTGGACTTCTGCAAGGTATGTCATTTTCAGAATAATTCAAAGGTGTCCAATCAAATCATTCTGGTTTTGCGACCACATTTTTATTAAAAAAAGACTGTTTTTTAAAACTAAACAAGTACTAAAAAACAAACCCAACAAGTTTCGTTCATCAGACTAACATCTTCAGAGGTAAAGATAACTAACAGTTTAAAGCACAAACTATAAGAAATTACTTGTTTTTTTGTAATTTCTTATAGTTTGTGCTTTAAACTGTTAGTTATCTTTACCCCTGAAGATATTAGTCTGACGAGTAACGAAACTTATTGGGTTTGTTTTTTAGTACTTGTTTAATTTTAAAAAACAGTCTTTTTTAATAAAACCGGAATGATTCGATTGAACTTCTTAACCACAGAAACCTCCGCATGATAATTCAAAGGTGTGTTCATATTTATAAATTACCATAAAGCAGGAAGGAACCAGAATGATTTTATTAGGGAATAAATGATAATTTATTTGGTCTTCTTTAGCATTTCTTATTTTATAAGATGATGGAAAAATTATTTATATTTGAACAAAGTCAATATTTTCATAAAAATTATATGGAATTCATTGTCACTGTGGGTGATGTGTTTATCTGTCAGTATGCTTCAGAAGCATAATATGATGCTGAGTGAGATACCTATTAAGCATGAAGTCAGTTTATTAAAATAATGAAATATGATGAAAAATTGGCAACTCTGTTTGAAGTTATTTAAGCATGTTTAATTTATGAATATAAACTAGGAATAGTCACTACACAGACAATCACTGAAATGTGCATAGCATTTGAAGAAGATAATGAGTAGATGTAATAACGGTTGAAAAATGTGCATCGAATCACTTGATGAATGTGCCAATTCCAGGTGCTTAAAGAAAATCCACTGTGAGCAATGAAACTGTTCATTTGCATTGGCTGAAAAAGGTGTACAAATTAGTAAATTAGTTCCACATCATCTCACAGGTGACATGAAACTGAGGTTATCATCTTACTTGATGCGTTCTCATTATAGTTCGGGATATTGGTTGTTGATGTGCAACAACAAAAGAAAAGCAATACCACTGTGAGCAATAAAGATGTTCATTTGCATTGACTGGAAAAGGTGGACACTTAGTAAATTGGTCCCACATCATCATCTCAAAGGTTAATGTATAAAGCTTCAAGAAGTAAAATGATAACCTTAGTTTCATGTTACCCGTGAGATGATGTGGAACCAATTTGTACACCTTTTCTAAATTATCAGATCAGAGAAATTTTAATTTAATGTAATTCTGATAAATGCAAAACCACCATGAAGGAATGTCCCAATTTGGAATTTGCTGCACTTAGGAAACTGCAGTAGAACATGGCTGTTATTATTACCCAAGTAGATAAAGGTAATGTTACTGTTACCCTTGATCATTCTGATTCCTCTCCTTATGGGTCACCTGTTTGTGGTAGAGGAGACCTCCCAGTGGTGGGATTAGTCCTTTTTTGTTCTTCCTCTTTTTCCCCTATTCTTCTCTTCACTTCTCCTGACTCTTTTTTACCAATGCCCTGCTGCTGTGTTTGCCTTGTGGTGCAACCTGTGGACATCCAGAAAAAAGGGGATTCTTGTAGACTGGTAGTCTGGTAGACTTTGATATCTGCTTTAGCAAGATGGGTGGTACTGGAAGTCCTGGCCAGAGTCATTCAGCTAGTGTGCTTGGCTGCAAGGGTGAACAGTATTGCAGTAAGTCTCTTGTGCTCATGATCCATGGATGGGACCAATGCTTGTTTTGGTGCTTATATAGCATCCAAGGTATTACCTGGCACTCCACTCCCGAGTGCAGTCATGGTTTGCTGGTTAGTGGATGTCTGTGTGTGGCTCCATGGTGGTTGGCGTTGGCTCTGGGTGTCGAACCAAAAAACAATCTCTTGAGTATGAATTCTTCATTCTCAAATGTTTCAGGAGGCCTAATAAGTCCTCAAGCAAGTACTGATACTGTAAATACATCATTTAATAACAGAAGTAGAAATAAAAGATGTGATACCAGTATAAATGTGTGTTTTTCTCACCACACATGCAGCAAATGAAAAGCCAGAAAAATGTCACCCTTTATTCAAAAGGGTTTAGGACTGGAGGTTCTACCAAAACAGTTAGGAAATTCCAGTGATATCCTCGTGGAAGCATCGTATCAGTAACATTCTGAAAAGCTACTGAGAGTAGCATCAGTGGGTGGAATATCAGTTACAGTAACAAGTCATAAAACACTCAATTCTTGTAGAGGAGTGACATCAGAATGGGTTCTCCTTGATGTTCCTCATAAGGGGAGATGTTCAGAGCTTAAAGATCAGGAGTGGCAGGTATGAGGTGCATCATGATCCATAGGGATTGTCATTTGGTTCCAACCAGGAACATCATCCTTACTTTTGATACACCTAAGCCTTCACCATCTTTATCTTAACTGTCCTGTTAGCCAGTACATCCGTTATCTACTAAGAAGCCTTTAAATGTCAGAAATATGGGCATGCCGAAACTGCTATCTCTGTTTGGATGAGATGGACACTGGCAGTGGTGAGCTATGGAAATTTTATCAAAGGGCTCTCATCGTCGAGGGGAAAAAAAAAAAAGCGGTATTTCACACAAAAACGTTTATTAATACAGCTTATGTACAAATTCCAATCAAAATGTTTGAGAGAACAATCAACCTCTAAAGGCTATCATTTTTAAACAAATATTTCATGATCTAAACATGACATATTTACACACAATCAACTGTGTTAATTTCTCTTACATAAGAAAAACATTTTTTAACTATCAAAATATAATAAGAATGAAATCTTTTATAAAACATTTGATTGGATACTGGTTTTACCATACGATTGGCTACCATCCCCCCCACCCCCCCCCCCCCCCACCCCCCCCCCCCCCCACCCCCCCCCCCCCCCACCCCCCCCCCCCCCCACCCCCCCCCCCCCCCACCCCCCCCCCCCCCCACCCCCCCCCCCCCCCACCCCCCCCCCCCCCCACCCCCCCCCCCCCCCACCCCCCCCCCCCCCCACCCCCCCCCCCCCCCACCCCCCCCCCCCCCCACCCCCCCCCCCCCCCACCCCCCCCCCCCCCCACCCCCCCCCCCCCCCACCCCCCCCCCCCCCCACCCCCCCCCCCCCCCACCCCCCCCCCCCCCCACCCCCCCCCCCCCCCACCCCCCCCCCCCCCCACCCCCCCCCCCCCCCACCCCCCCCCCCCCCCACCCCCCCCCCCCCCCACCCCCCCCCCCCCCCACCCCCCCCCCCCCCCACCCCCCCCCCCCCCCACCCCCCCCCCCCCCCACCCCCCCCCCCCCCCACCCCCCCCCCCCCCCACCCCCCCCCCCCCCCACCCCCCCCCCCAAGGTCTTTTACTGGAGGCACTTTGCTGAGACAACCATGTGATTTGTTTTATATTTGCTTCTGGAGCCTTTTATAAGACATAATTTATTAAAACAAGACCTAAAACAGACAGGAAAATAAAAAATAAAATGGTTACGTTAATTATAAAAAATTACCTCGTTTGACGTAATGGTAGTGCCATAAAGTGTCGTGAGCGATAATACAGTGTAAACGAACCGTCATGCACATAGTTAGTTTTATTAGGCCTTCTACACGTCATTATTTATTGAAACAAAGTAGGTAACAGTAAGAAAAGATAAAAACAATGAAAAACTAATTAAAAGTTAATTTTAATTAAATTCGTCATCTAACTAAAGTAGAAATTCTGTGGTTGCCCCCCCCCCCCCTTTCCATGATGCTCCTAAGCATGTGCTTATTTTGCTTAATGGTTAATCCAGCCCTGGGTCTAGCTTAATGCTACCTCTGGAAGCAATAGCAGTTTGCCTATACATGGAATTTCTTATTACATTATGTTCCATTTATTTACCACTAGATGCTGAATTAAATGGAATCGATCTCATTAACCATATCTTGCAGCTGCCTGAGCTCATACTTCTTATGGGTGACTTTTATGTGCACAACACTGTGGTTAGTGCTAACACAAATGGTGAGGTCATATCATTCAGCAAATGCTTAACAGTAATGACCTTTCCATTTTGAATAACAAACTCAGTACTTCCTTCAATGTGCTCTATTCACTCATTTTCTGCAATAGATCGTACAGTCTGCTCTCCTGCCACTTTTCCACTGCCCATGTAGGATGTCAGAGAGAACATATATGGAACATTTTCCTTTTCTTTGTTCTATATCCTCACAAGAACCATGTTTTCTTATAAAGATACTTGTGTGCAAAATGGATGAGACTGATTGGAATACTTTTTTTCCATCTTGAAAATTTAATGCTGAAGCAGTCAGTTAAATACCCATTAACGAAGCAGTGAAGCATGTAACAGATTGTATTGCCTAGCCAGCAACAGCCTCAGTTTCAAAAACATCTAGATTTCCACTCTATCCAAAGCTTTGGAACCCAGAGTGCCAGCCAGCCAAAAAGCTCAGGAGTATATTTCATAGATAGCCCACCACATCAAACAGTAGTTTTTTAAATGTGCTCGGGCTAAGCATGATGTTTGAGATGTCAGAATAAAAGATCCAATTTACATCATTGCTTAATCAGACAACCACTGTGTTTGTGTTTGATTAATTGTTGACTAACTGAGTGGCTGTTTGCACTAAAATTATCATCATTATCATCATCACACTTTTCAAGGATTTAAACCTAGAGTGGCCTGTTCTGGCCTTACAAGTCATCGTCGAATCTCTTTTAGAGGACATCCTTGTTTTCTACACACACACACACACACACACACACACACACACATATATATATATATATATATATTATTTTTTTTGTATATAGCATATTATTTACTAATTTATCATTTTGTGAGTATTTATTAATACTTTCTGTGCTGCTGTAAGTAACCTTTGATATGGTACAATATGACCTTTGCTGTCCTTGCACAAAGGACAGCAAAGGTCATAAACCAACCAACCAACCATTCCGATTATTATTTAAAAATGTCTCTTCTAATTAGAGACCGATTTACTTATTTTTCAATTGACTCTGAACCTATCCAACACACACACACACACACACACACTGAAACTGCTAGATAATATATCTTGGACTATTAAAATGATTCAAAATCTAAGCCTTCAGATTCTATCCTCTCTATTCCCCCCCCCCCCCCCCCCACCCTGCCATGCCTCTGAATGTATGGGTTGCTCAGAATACATTCTCGTTGAGAACATAACTGCAATATTCAGGCAGTTATGTGCATAACTGCAAAAATCTTTTTTTTGAACATTGAACTCTGATCTTTGCATAAGAAATTCTTCTTTTTACTTTTAATTTACCCAGGGGTGAGTAAGATTTTTATTGTCAAGTATAATTTGTTTTCCTTCTTAGTGAAAAAATGTCCTATAACTCTCTGTAATCACAAGTATTGTGATAATCTGTTAAAACTATTTTGCTACTTTTATGTGGAATTATGAATTTGCTTTGAGTTAGCTTTTAGTATATCCACAGAGTTTCGACTGATTAAACCTCACTCAAAATTGAAACCAGTCTGGTTAGTAACCTTTCCCATAACACATGGCTGTATATATACCTGAGAAGAGAATATGCTGTCCATTATGGAATACTAAGGTAACTTGATGTGAAAGCAGGTAGCATAATCATAAAGATATTTCACATGAAACTTGGTTTTTCATGTGAAAACAAGAATATAATTTGAATATGAAGGTTTCTATGGTTTAGCAGTTTTTCAGTTAATTTGTGGTATTGAGACCACATATTTCTCAACATATAACAGGTTTAATAAAATATATATTATCCAACAGGTTTTGTAAGTCATTGGACTTATATCATCATCAGGAGTACCCAAACTTTATAAGAGAGGCTAGAAAAAAATTTATTTCACATAGCATAGATCTAACTGATAAGCTTAGGCGTTGCTGGTTATTCATGACTTATTTTTTCACGGTATTAACAACACCACAAACACTTTTTTCAACAAGGATGTTTTATTAACGCTAATATTTCGCTGATTTTCAAATCAGCATCATCAGAGCACAACACACATGTAAACGCGACAGTGAGTGAAACAATATAATTGCAGAAAGACAAAGGATCTAAAGTCCTATTTTTGGCGCCCTCTAATGGGAAAAAAAAAAAAAAAAAAAAAAAAAAAAAAAAAAAAAAGCAGCAGTTATCCTGGAGTTTTTCTTAGGATAACCGTCTCCCAAATTTTTGGCAAATTAATGCAACCATATTTGTTAAGGTTGGGAGAATTCTTCAAAGCCATTGCTGACTCAAAAAATAGTCTTTCAGATCTATAACGACTCCTAAATAGCACATTCGTTTTTCTCCATCTAATCCTGTGTGAAGGAGTGTCCAAAGCATGGTCTGCCAGTCCCGACTTGCCATAGTAATAGTAGCGAATGTATCTTTCATGTTCTTCCAGGCGGATGTTCACTGATCTTCCTGTTTGCCCATAATAGGCCAAGTCACAGTCACATGGAACTTCATACACTCCTGGGTGTGCTAAAGGGTGAAGTTTATCCTTTGGTGAGCGGATCAGAGTTGCCAGCTTGACATGAGGCTTGAAGGTGGTGCGAAGGCCATGTTTCACCAATACTTTGGCTATCTTTTCCGATGTACCTCTGATATAGGGAATAGAAATGGTCATGTTGTATTCTTGTGTATTAGGGGGGGGCAAAATAATGGGCCTATGTAGTATTTTTTCTATTTTGTAGGGATTGTAGCCGTTGGCTAAGAACGTATGGCACAGGTATTGGAGTTCAGTGGTCAGAGCTGTATCGTTAGAACAAATGGCTCTGGCTCTGTGTGTCAGTGTTTTTAAAATGCCGTACTGTTGGACTGGATGATGATGTGATTGTTTATGTAGGTATCTTCCTGTGTGTGTAGGCTTCCTGTAAATAGAAAAAGATAGTGATCCATCTGAAAGGCGGGTGACTAATGTGTCAAGAAATGGTAAACAGTTATTTGATTCTTTTTCTACTGTGAAGTGAATTTTGGGGTGTTGGCTGTTTAGGTAGGTGACAAAAGCATCCAAAGTGTCTTGTCCATGGGGCCAGATGGCAAACACATCATCTACATAGCGCAACCACACTAGTGGCTTGTATGTGGCTGTGGTAAGTACTTTGTTTTCAAAGTGTTCCATGTAAAAATTTGCTAACGGGGGGGAGAGGGGGAACCCATAGCAGTACCATTAATCTGTTTGTAGAATTTCCCCCCCCATGTAAAGTAACCTGCATTCATGGTAAATTGAAATAATTCAAAAATATCTGGAGGAAATTTAGACTTGATTAATTCAAGAGTGTCTGTAAGTGGTACATTGGTAAATAGGGAGGTGACATTGAAACTAACCATTATGTCTGAATTTTTTAGGATTAGATTTTTAACCAGTGTTTTGAAATGGATAGAATTTTTTACAAAAGTAGAGGAGTTGCCAGTAAGAGGGGCAAGCGACTTAGCTAAATGCCGGGCCAGTTTATATGTGGGACTATCTATGCTATCAACTATGGGGCGTAGGGGGACATTAGTTTTGTGGATTTTTGGTAATCCATAAATGCGGGGTGTTTTAACATGAATTGGTTTTATTTTCCTGATGATTTCTTTGGGCCATGATGTCACTTTTTTTGGGCCATGATGTCACAAAAGTTAAAAGCAAGCACCTAAAAAAATTTGAACTACTACAACAGCGCCAACATACGAAGTCCCGACCGCAACTTCGACGAGACCACGTGGTCGTAAACCTATCGTCGGAAACACTCACGGAAGAAGCCAAGAACGCCCTCAGTTTAGGACATAACTTTGCCATCGCGCTCAAACAAATTCCTAAACTCGAAATTATGATGAAAGTAGAACGGGGTATCCACGATCTTCCGCCAGCAATGGCCAACAACGTGCGACTAGACATAGCAAGTATTATAAACAAAGCTAAGCCTCCAAAAAGTAATATACCACATAAGCAAATAACTGCCCTAAAAAAGTTATACAATAATAAAAATATTATTATTACAAAAGCCGATAAAGGAAATGCAACAGTTATCATGAATAAAGAAGAGTATAACAAAAAAATGCAAGATCTCATATGTGACAGTTCTACGTATCAAAGTATACATCGAGACCCTACAATGGCGCAAAAGAAAAAAGTCCGAAAATTACTAAAAAAAGTGACATCATGGCCCAAAGAAATCATCAGGAAAATAAAACCAATTCATGTTAAAACACCCCGCATTTATGGATTACCAAAACTCCACAAAACTAATGTCCCCCTACGCCCCATAGTTGATAGCATAGATAGTCCCACATATAAACTGGCCCGGCATTTAGCTAAGTCGCTTGCCCCTCTTACTGGCAACTCCTCTACTTTTGTAAAAAATTCTATCCATTTCAAAACACTGGTTAAAAATCTAATCCTAAAAAATTCAGACATAATGGTTAGTTTCAATGTCACCTCCCTGTTTACCAATGTACCACTTACAGACACTCTTGAATTAATCAAGTCTAAATTTCCTCCAGATATTTTTGAATTATTTCAATTTACCATGAATGCAGGTTACTTTACATGGGGGGGGGAAATTCTACAAACAGATTAATGGTACTGCTATGGGTTCCCCCCTCTCCCCCCCGTTAGCAAATTTTTACATGGAACACTTTGAAAACAAAGTACTTACCACAGCCACATACAAGCCACTAGTGTGGTTGCGCTATGTAGATGATGTGTTTGCCATCTGGCCCCATGGACAAGACACTTTGGATGCTTTTGTCACCTACCTAAACAGCCAACACCCCAAAATTCACTTCACAGTAGAAAAAGAATCAAATAACTGTTTACCATTTCTTGACACATTAGTCACCCGCCTTTCAGATGGATCACTATCTTTTTCTATTTACAGGAAGCCTACACACACAGGAAGATACCTACATAAACAATCACATCATCATCCAGTCCAACAGTACGGCATTTTAAAAACACTGACACACAGAGCCAGAGCCATTTGTTCTAACGATACAGCTCTGACCACTGAACTCCAATACCTGCGCCATACGTTCTTAGCCAACGGCTACAATCCCTACAAAATAGAAAAAATACTACATAGGCCCATTACTTTGCCCCCCCCCAATACACAAGAATACAACTTGACCATTTCTATTCCCTATATCAGAGGTACATCGGAAAAGATAGCCAAAGTATTGGTGAAACATGGCCTTCGCACCACCTTCAAGCCTCATGTCAAGCTGGCAACTCTGATCCGCTCACCAAAGGATAAACTTCACCCTTTAGCACACCCAGGAGTGTATGAAGTTCCATGTGACTGTGACTTGGCCTATTATGGGCAAACAGGAAGATCAGTGAACATCCGCCTGGAAGAGCATGAAAGATACATTCGCTACTATTACTATGGCAAGTCGGGACTGGCAGACCATGCTTTGGACACTCCTTCACACAGGATTAGATGGAGAAAAACGAATGTGCTATTTAGGAGTCGTTATAGATCTGAAAGACTTTTTTGAGTCAGCAATGGCTTTGAAGAATTCTCCCAACCTTAACAAATATGGTTGCATTAATTTGCCAAAAATTTGGGAGACGGTTATCCTAAGAAAAACTCCAGGATAACTGCTTCTTTTTTTTTTTTTTTTTTTTTTTTTTTTTTTTTTTTTTCCCGTTAGAGGGCGCCAAAAATAGGACTTTAGATCCTTTGTCTTTCTGCAATTATATTGTTTCACTCACTGTCGCGTTTACATGTGTGTTGTGCTCTGATGATGCTGATTTGAAAATCAGCGAAATATTAGCGTTAATAAAACATCCTTGTTGAAAAAAGTGTTTGTGGTGTTGTTAATACCGTGAAAAAATAAGTCATGAACATAGCATAGATGTTAAGATGTTGTCAAGTTCTGATAATCTCTGCTAAAAAAAAAAAGAAAAATCAGCTAACGCCTTTTGTTCCTTTATAGGGAGTAGGCAAGGCCATTTTAGCCCTATCTATGTGTAATTAATTTTTTCTAGTCTTATTTATTTATTTTTTTATAAGTTTTGGTATCTGATGAATGATGTCTGAAGACTTACCAAACCTGTTGGGTTATATTATATATTTTCTTAAACCTGTTATATGTTTAGAAATATGTAGTCTCAATACTGAAAATTAACTGAAGAATATAAACAGCTGCCTGATTGGCTGAGTGGTTAGCGTATCTGCTGTCCAGCCAAAAGGCTGTGGGTTCGAATCCCACCATGAATATGGATGTTTGTAATTGTCTGTAGAATTACGAGTGGTAGTCAGTGGTAGATGGCATTGGTGTAGTTGCGGTCAGTTGGTGATTGAATGGGGAAGACAGAGTTGTAGAGCAGGTGCCCTCCCTCGATGAGTCCTTGGACTCCCTGGAGGTGTCAAATAATAATAATAATATAATTTACAGAGCCTGTGTAGCTCAGTGGATGTGGCGTTTGCACACCATCGCACTTGGCCGCACGAAGGAAGACTTGGTTTTGAGCCTAGTTGGCGACACTAGAGGAAATTTTTCTAAGCCTTTTTTCGACCGGTTCCCAATTTAGTCTATCTCTGGCACAGGCAAGCAGGTTTTTCCTCCCGGAAACTCGGGTTTTTCGTCCTGTAAACTCAAGAAAATCAACCATAGAACCCACATTATTTCAGACATTAAATATATTGTGTTAGGGACCACAAGATGGCGGCACCTTTGAGCCGTCTCTCTTCACTGCGTACCGCTTAATTAGTGATAGCCTTGGGCCATCTGTCTCTGATTGGGTACCAGTGGAGATTGAACTGCCCACTCAGTCTCCAAAAGTTAGATAGGGCTAAAAAAATGGCCTCGCCTACTCCCGTATACGGGAATAAATAGGCGTTAGCTGATTTTTTTTTTTTTTTATATAATTTACTTTCCTTGCACTAAAAAAAAAAAATCCCTAAGCAACTTGAAAAATTCACTTTTTACACTATAATATCCATTGGTGATTACTCTCTTGCTTACTGCTTATTTTATTTTAATAATCATCTCATAGTATCCATATGCAGCAACACAGAGCAACAAATCTTTGTGATCTAATTTCTTTTCAGTTTCACTCACTTCAGTTCTTTGTAAAGTAATGGAGAAAACCGTTAATGTCTGCCTCGAGTCCTCTCATTAGTGAATTGTTGTATGGATTCTCCCACTGTCAGTCAACTGGGTTCTTCTTGCTTATGTTATCCACCATTGTAAAATTGTCATGGAAACGTTTTGTGAACATTCATGTGCTTCCTCATGATATTTTCGAGTCATGTGGCTTCTGCAACTAGGTTGCAAATTTTTTTTCTGGAGATGTACATTATGTGTGATGGTGGATGGATCTGTCTTTACAAGTAATTTTGGTTTTCTACAAGGCTCCTTTCTTGCATCTACTCTCTTGTATCTTCTAATATATCAATGCCCTTCTCCAGTTAACTGCAAATCAGATACACAGTTTTGTTCATGTTAGTGCATTGCACTCCTCTTTGTGAACTGACAAATCTTGTGCACATAAATCTTCAAAAATTTTGATATTCGTATTCATTTCTATAATCTCAAATTCTGATTGCTAAACCATTTGTTAGTGTTAGTTCTGATAACTTAATTTCATTGCTAGTAAAATTCAGTCTAGTTTTATTTCTTGCAAAGAAGGACCCTTTTCTTCTAGTTTTGTTTTTGATAATGCTTTCATCTCTACACAAAATAAATTTCTCATCTTGGAACTTCAGATTTTTTTTTGGTTCAACCATATTATAGACATTGCTTCTTCAGCATTAAAAAAAAGCAGGCTTTTTCTTGAGGCATTGTTTTACCTCTGAACAGTTATTAACACTATACAAATCATAAATCCATCCTAGCATTGAATACTGTTATCACATTTAGAAGGGTATCCTTAAGAGTTTGCTAAAAATATTCAGTACAGAAGAGAGTACAGAATGAAATCTATCACACAGATTTCATTCTACTGTATGCTTTTTGTACAAATATTTCTTTGAATACTGTTCATCTCAATTGCTATCAGTAATTCTTCCATTCTAAATCTGTAAGTCTGTTAAAAATATGTGAAGTATTATTCAACTTGTCTTCACAGTTGAAATCCAAATTCATAGAACAAATTTTTATTCTTCATTTATTTTTCTTTTACTGTCTTTTGGAATAGTCTTAATTTTTTTTTTTTTTTTGCATTTCCTAAATAATCCAATCTACAGATCTTCAAATACAATGTTTATGAGGTTCTTCTTATCTTTTCCCATTCTACTAATGTAATGTATGTTGAACAGCCTCTTGTAGATTTGAAATGAGAAATATAAACAGGTGTTATCCTGATTCAAAATTGACAATTTTTTTGGTTTTGCTAAGGAAAATACCCCCCCCCCCCCCAGATGTCCACTGTTTTGAAGGTTGTTTACTGGAAATATACTCTAATCATAAAATTATGAATAATGTGACTTTCACATGAAATTTTAAGAGAATAAAGTAATTAATTTTTTAACATTAATTTGTGATTTTAATTTGACATATATGCAAAGATAAAACAGTGTACAGTAGACTCTCACTATAGTTGGGATCAGAGACATAGTTTGTTATTGTGCAAAGTTCATTATAGTGAATTTAGTGAAAAAATACTGATCCCTGCCCACTCTTTTCCCATGAAACAAAGTAAATTGCAGGAATATGAACAAAAGATATAGCGGGAAACAAGATAGAGGAAATCACTAGAAATAAAACCAAGGTTTTTTTTTTTTTTTTTTGTGGGGAATTTGCTTTTAAGGGCTGCACATTAGAAGTGTAAGGTATTTTTGGTACTTTTTGTTCTATTTTTATTTTATGATTGTAATTTTATTTTTCTGTTATCACTTTATGGAATAAATTATTTACATTTCAGAAATGCTTCTTGATATCTGGGTAGCCCAACATAGTTATGTTGCATTCTGCAAATGCTTGAAATTTTTCTTGCACTTGTTGATGGTATTGGCAGTTGTTTTTCTGTTATCAGTGATAATTTTATTTTCTTTCCCTTAATATATGTGTTGGGATGTTTTTTGGAGGGGCTTTTTCTTTTACTCTTTTATCTGGAGATTTTTCTGACATTTTACTTTTCTCATCACAAAACAGGTATCATGAAGTATTGCTGCATTAGTTTCTTTATTTTTCTTTCTCCTGCATTATTCTTATTTTATTCTTTTTTGTGTGTTTTCTTATTGTTCTCTTTTGTTTTTATATTGTTGTGTCATTTATATGTATGTACACACACACACACACACTGCTTGAAAAAGAAATCAATGGACACCCCCCCCCCCTTGGGCAAGGTGCATTGTGCCATGTAATGAGTCAGATCCTTGTAGCCAGTATAAATTGGAGGAATATGATGCTCCCAAGTCAGTACAACCAACCATGTCTGGGTGAAATGGCTGCGAGAAATGAACTGACAGAGTTTGAAAGAGGCATCAGTAGTGCAAAGAGCATGTAAAATGAGACACGGAAGCTTGGAAAGCTCTGTTATGGAGCAATGAATCATACTATTAAGTGGAGGGGCACCATGGCTGTTTGTTTCTCACACTCTGGTTTGTTGACTTCTTTCCAGTTACTGTGTGTGTGTGTATTTTTTATTTGAAAATTTATTTTTCACTTGGTTAGACTATAATAAATTTAGTTTAATCCTTTATCCAAGTGTGAGCAAACAAAGTTTGTGCCTGAAAGTATCTTCAGGACTGGGGTAAGGTGGTACAACACTGGGAAACTCGTTACAAAGTTGGAGCAAGCTCACAACACTCCTATCTCAGTATCTCCCATAATGCAAAACACATCTTGTGGATATGTATAATGTTATGCATTAAGGGGAGGGCCACTACCCAGACTAGTTTCAACCTTTATTCAGGTCTCTTCAGTGAGAGCCAGGCCCGAGTGGAGATACTAGGCAGAAGCATTAGTAAGGTCATCTCTACCTATAGGAGTTGCCAAACGGTGTGCCACCTTTTTATTTTATTTTTCACTTGGTTAGACTATAATAAATTTAGTTTAATCCTTTATCCAAGTGTAAAAATAAACTTACAACATCTTTCTCTAAATCCAGAGTAATTTAATAAAAAGGTGGTGCACCGTTTGGCAACTCCTATAGGCAGAGATGACCTTGCTAATGCTTCTGCCTGGTATCTCCACTCGGGCCTGGCTCTCACTGAAGAGACCTCAATGAAGGTCGAAACTAGTCTGGGTAGTGGCCCTCCCCTTAATGCATAACATTATACATATCTGCAAGGAGATGTGTTTTGCATTATGGGAGATACTGAAATAGGAGTGTTGTGAGCTTGCTCCACCTTTGCAACGAGTTGCCTGGTGTTGTACCACCTTACCCCAGTCCTGAAGATACTTTAAGGCGCAAACTTTGTTTGCTCACACTTGGATAAAGGATTAAACTAAATTTATTATTGTATTTTTTATTTATTTATTTATTGAATTTTTTTAGCTTTTGAAGCTTGATATTGTTTTTTATCTGCATCAGATAAGTGCAATGTCATGTATTTCTAAATATTAAACTGGAACTTTATATTGCTTTATTAGTTGACCAGAGATTTTTTGAAAAATATATACAATTGTAGACAGTAGTATATATTTTTCGAAAAATTTCTGGTCAACTAATTAAGCCAATATAAAGTTTCAGTTTAATATTTAAAAAGTGACCAAATACAGCATAGAGATGAGTCATGTAGTTTTGTCGATTTGTGAGTTACAACTTTAGTGTTTGTGAAGTTGTATCATTTTGATTTTGTAGAAAAGCAGTAGATATTAGTTAAACAGGTGTATCTATCACTTGCATGTTTATTTCTCACTACATTTGGGAAAGCAAATGACATTGATGGATGTGTACCTAAAAACTATTCTGTTAAGTAACATTTGAATATTCTACAACACATAGAGAGCTCAAGTCACTTCCTGATCTACTTTACATCCCAATTACAACCCATGAGATTTGTTGATCAGAGGAGCAGATGCTTTTTAGCAGATTTTAAAGTCACTTTGTCACACACATCTGTGCACACAGACACATTAAGATGTTTCTACACTGCTCATAGACTTTCCAGATATAATGTACCTACAATTTTAGATTGTGATTACAATCACACTGCCTTCTCTTTGTGCAACAACAAATGAGCAGATTGCTCAAATGTGCTCCACATTCTACATGCTCTGCATCAGTTTGGGAGAAAGTGAATTTTAAATCACAAGAGTGCAAAGCACTTTTTAAATGATGTGATGACATTTATTCTGCACACGAATGCAAAATAATGATCACAAACAGACTCAGTATAACTGAATGTTGCTGACTTATTTCAAGCACAAGACATTTTTTTATTTTTTATTTTTTTTTTAGGGGTGCTTAATGGTCAAAGCTGTATAACTGAGAGGAGACCTAAACATAGCCTTTAAAGGAATGCGGAGAACCGACCAGGGCTTCTGACCTAATGTCCAATCCTCACCTTCTCATGGTGCACCCTGTTGGGTATCTACTTGGATACTGAGCAAATGAGGATGGACTGGCAATTTGGGATTTAGCCGACCAAATTGTATTCTTATTGGTTAAACCAAAATAAAAAATGATGGTACAACATGAAAAATTTCATGCCAGCTGGGGCGTCGCTCGGTAAAACAAGGCCCCCGTTGTTTTCGCCAGGGAACCAGGGCGCACAGCGAAAAGTCAGCTACTGGAACAAATCTGAAAATCTGAAAACAAACCCCAACTCAACATCACCAGAGTTAAAGATCGGTACTATCAACATAAGAAGCCTGAATGGCAAAGAAATGGAGCTAGCTCAGTAATTAGAAAAGTACCAGATCGACATAATAGGGGTGACTGAAACTAAAAAGACAAAAACTGGTGAGATCTTTCTGAGCAATAAATACAAAATGTTATATTCAGGCAATGACAATCAAGGAAAAGAAGGAGTAGCCATAGTATTCAACACAAAATACGAGGCTAATCTTCTTGAATGGCAGGCAGTCTCAAGTAGAGTAATGTGGACAAATATGAGAATGGAGAATTGGACAATGAGACTTATTTGTGCCTATGGTCCCATAGAAGGTTCTACTAAGTTAGAAGTGGAGGAATTTTTTGAGGCTTTAGAAAAAGCAACTGACACAATGAAAAAGAAAAAGTTGGTCCTTGTTGGGGATCTAAATAGCAGAGTAGGAAATGATTGTGAGACATACAAAAATATTTGGGGAAAATTTGGAGAAAAGAGCAAAGCTAATAATAGTGGCAAATATCTGTTGGATTTCTGCTCAGTACATGGACTGGTTATTACTAACACCATGTTCCAACATAAAAATGTGCACAAATTCACATAGAGAGAAGAGGCTAGGAATAAGAAAAGTCTCATTGACTATGTTATTGTTGATAGTGATGTTTTCTCCCTGGTGCAGGACACCAGAGTGTACAGTGGATTTGAAATTGGAAGTGATCACTATTTAGTCTTGAGCAGGATAAAATTGAATTTCATAACGAAAAGAATAACGTAAGAAAGTTTTAAAGCGAATAAAAGTTGAGCAGCTCTCAGATGTGAACTGTAGACTAAAATACAGAAATATTATTGAAAAGAAAATGAAAGAGTTTGAGAACAGGAATCAAACCTTGGAGATTCAGTGGCAAACTCTGAAGAAAACATTGATTGATTCTGCCAGAGGCATGTGGTGAGGTTGTCTGCAAGGATAAAAAAAATCAGAACTCCCTGGTGGACACAGGAAGTTAAAGAGACATTGAAGGAAAAGAAGAAAGCATATCAAAAGTTCCTGGCAAATAAGTCAGCTTGTGCTCTTAGAGAATACAGAGACAAATGCAAGAATGCTAAACACTGTGTAAAACTAGCTAAACAAAAGTCATGGCAGGACTTTAGCAAGAATATAGAAAATAAATATCAAGAAGGTGGCAAAATATTCTGGAGGTTGTTGAAGAAGCTTAGGAATGGAGGAAAGAGTGCTGTAAAAGGAGTTAGAGATGATAAAGGTGACATGAAAACGGGAGAAAAAGATATCCTTGAAGTATGGAGTAATTACTTTGAAAAACTTCTAAATGAAACAAGCAGTGATGACAGCACAGTGGTAATAAACACCCAACAGGCATGCAGTCAGGAATACATACTTGAAGTAGAAAAATCTATTAAAGGCTTGAAATGTGGAAAGGCAGCAGGAGTAGATGATATTCGACCAGAAATGCTGAACTATGGTGGCATAAGAGTCTTACAGTGACTGCACTATATAATTCAGAAAGCCTGGACAGAGGGATGAATTCCCGATGATTGGAGTAGAACTCTCATAGTACCCATATATAAAAAGTGAAATAAAACTGAATGTGAGAATTACAGAGGTATTTCCATACTGAGTGCTCCTGGGAAGATCTACGCAAGTATACTTGAGAAACGGTTGAGAAGAATTGTGGAAGAAAAGCTTGGTGAAGAACAAGCTGGATTCAGGCCAAATAGAGGCTGTCAGGATCAGATCTTCACTTTACGACAAATAGTCGAGAAAGCATGGGAATATAACAGAGATCTGTATTTAAGTTTTGTCGATTTGGAAAAGGCATTTGACAAGGTGCCAAGAGAGAAGCTATTTAATACGCTACAGTTATATGGTGTCAATGGGGCATTATATAAATCAATACTTAGTCTTTATTTGAGTTGTAAGTCAGCAGTTAGAATTGAAGGAAGTAGAGGAAGATGGTTTATCGTTAAATCTGGTGTGAGACAAGGATGTACATTATCCCTCTGTTATTCATTATCTATATGGATCACATTATGAAGGAAAGTGGTATTAAACCTGATATCAAAATTGGAGATGTTAATGTCAGCTCTTTGCTTTATGCGAATGATGTTATACTTCTAAATAAATCTGCTACAAGCTACACGTCTGCAAGATTCACTGACTAATTTGAATAGCTGTTGTAATAGATATGGTATGAAGCAATAAAGTGTGAAGTATGGTATGGTCGGCAATAAAAAAGATAATGAAAATGGGCAGAATCATTGAAAATGTCAACTGTGTTGTGAATGGAGAACCTGTGGAACAAGTAAAACATTTCAGCTACTTAGGCACAATTTTTACTGAAGATGGTAAATTAAATATAGAAATAGACAACAGAATCAGCAAAGCTGGTATGGTAAGAAGTCAGTTGAATAAATTCATATGGAATAAGAGAGAAATTAGTCGGAACACTAAATTAGTTGTATACAAGACAGTGTTCAAACCAGTTTTAACTTATGGATCTGAGAGCTGGGTCAGAAGTAAAACACTTGACCAAAGACTAGAGACCACAGATATGAGAGTCCTGAGAAAGATTAGAGGCGTGAACAGATGGCAACAATGGCAATATCATTTTAAAAACGAAGATATTAGGAAAGTACTTGACTTTGTTAACATCCAGGAATGTGTTAGCAGAGCTAATCTCAGGTGGTATGGTCACTTAAACAGAATGGACGAAGAAAGATTAGCAAAACAAGTTCTCTGCCAGGTTGGCAGCAAAACGATCTAGAAAAATATAGGTGGATTGATACGGTACACAGTGCTTTAGACGATAGAAATATAAGATCTGATAATGTTGGAGTCTTGACAAGTAACAGACTGATTTGGAGGAAAATTGTAGATAGGAAGTTAGTAATGATGTAATTTTTTTCATATAGTACTATCATATCCTGTACACCCCTTGAGGGTACATGGCAGGAATTTGATGATGATGATGACATTTTTTTAAGCATTTGACTGTTTTCTTAAGCAAATTGTGCATGATTGAGTATTATGGATGCCAGTTTTGTATTCATCTTATACAATTGTTGAAATTATCTTTTGTCTAAATTTTAGTGTTACACTGTTACCAATGTTTCTTGATTTATGATTGTTTACCATTTGATTTTGTTAGGAAAAAAAAATTGGCGTAATTCTTTTTCTATGAAATTTCTTAAGTAAGATAGATACCTATTGTATAGTTGTTCATGATGCAGATGACATCATAATATTTGCCATGTCGGGGAAGGTTGCCCTTTATATTGAGAAAGGACACGGATTCTGAGCAAATGACACTTAAGCAAACTGCAGATAGTTGAATGATATGACTATCATTTTGTATTTAGTGCTTACAACTTAAGTTAAAATTAATTTGTTTTTTTGTGTAAAGGTAAATTTAAATGCTTTAGAGTTGCCTAACATTTTGTATTAAGTATACTTGTATATAATATATGAACATTTTGAAACAGGTGAGGTTGAATTGGAAAATCTTCCATTGAAAAAGGATGCATTGAAGTATCTTGACCTTCCAGTTGAGATACATGCAGGTTGGTAACATCTATTGATTAATAGCAGATTACATGGTGCATGTAAATTGAGTAGAATTTTATTAACTTTTCTTAAATAAAATGCATAGTAAAATCATTTCATGTTGAAAAAGAAGTTGCTTTTTTCAGTTTACTTTTTGTTGATAAGATGAATTCAAAGCTTTTCTTATTGAATTATAATGTGCATGGATGATGTAAATTATAATATTGCAATAAATAAACTATTCAACTTTGATATTATTCTTTAATATAATTTTGTCTTATTGTGATACAGTTCACTCTTACTATCGCAAATAGAAATCACTGAAACTGTTTGTTATCGTAGATAGTTTACTTTACTACAGTGAATTTCTTTTAGCTTAGCATTGTACCTATGGTGCTATGGAATGGAACTATTTATAGGTCACATATCAGTGTGAACAATGCTGAAGTTAAACTTACTTGGCACAGTGTTTTTTTATAATTGAACAGTAGATAATTATTTAAACTGATATAAGAGCACGGAGTTTTTTGAGTGTTCTTCTTCAACCCATTTGTCTTCTAGGATGGGTAGAACCCTCTGATGAGGGGTTACAGTGAATTAATGCACCAACATCCATGCCTTGAGTATTCTAGTTAATTTTTTTTTATTTTTTTTATTTTTTATTTTTTTTAAGTGTACTTGAGAAAAGGCAAAGAAAAATTGGAAGAACCAGCTGGATTTCAGTTAAACAAGTGTTGTCTCTTCAACTCAGATGTTGTCTCTTAAACCTTTCAAATAAAAAAAAAAAAAATCAGGAAATTATAGAAATACATTATGAAACTTCTACTAAAATAGAGCCAAAGGTCTTCGTTTCAGCAATGCAAAACTATATAAATTAAGTGAATATTAAATCCAACATTATTTCAAAGCTGAATGCAGAAACTACGAAAGTTTCGTATGAAGTTTGGCCAGAGAGCTTATGGGAATATACTTGCCGGCATTTAAGAGTTGCCCAGTGTAGACCTTATAGAAAACATGATTGCTTGCCCAAGCATCCATATATTCACCTTCTATTGGTCCATTTTGATAAGGTTTGATTGGCCAACCAGCTATTTTGAACTGGTTGGCTCTCCTCAGAGACCAGACAGAAACCTTAAGAGAACAAAAACTCGTTCACTACTAAGGAACTCGAGGTGTTGGAGAGGTGTATTATTTGTAAGCGAACTCTTGGTAAGTGTGTAAAGTGTTTACTAAAATAAAGAGCCAAAGGGCTTCATTTTGGTGATCATTTGGTGATTGGAGTGCAGAATCCTGAAAGAGGAAGGTCTCTAGTAGTGTGCTGCAGGGTCGGTTTTGGCACCATTGTTGTTCAATTTGTATATTGATAATATTGTGATTGGTTTAACTGTTGACATGCAGCTGTTTGCAGATGATGCAAAATTGGGGAGAGAAATGCTGAATCAAGATATTTTGGCCTTACAGGAGGACTTGAATAGGCATGAATGGGCAATGTCAGTTCAATGTTGCAAAGTGTAATGTTTTGGAAACTTGGTAAGCCACAATGGGATTTAAAGTATACACTTGGTGGGGAAACTTAAAAGAAGGTAGAGGAGATGAGAGATCTGGGAGTGGTGGTGGACAAGGACCAGAAATTCAGGGGCCGTGTCACATGTTGTGGAGATGCCACATCGAATAATGGCAATGATATGGAGGACCCTGACATGCAGAAATAGAGGTTATGATGCCATTGTATAAGGTGTCATATGGATTATTGTGCACAGATTTAGTCACCAGGTTTTCATGGTGATGTGGATTTGTTAGAAAGGGTCCAGAAAAGATTCACAAAGGTCAGTGGTCTTTGGCATGTCGAGTATGAGGACAGATTGAGAAAATATAAGTTGCAAAGCCTCATGAATAGGAAGGGGGAGGGATATGATTGAGATATATAAGTTAGTCTGGCTGTTGTCAGGTTGACATGGAAGAGAGTTTCATTGAATGAGAGAGGAGAGAGGAGAGGGTTCTTTACATGAAGAGTGGTTGGTGAGTGGAATGCATTGCCTGAGTGTGTTGTGAATGTAGACACACTAAATCAATTTAAGGCATGGTTGGATGAGCTTTGTGTGTGATAGTGTGTACCTCTCATGATGAATATCTGACTCCATGGAGGTCAGATGCTAATAATAAAATGACTTATGTTCTCTTCAAACATCTCAGCTAGCATCCCAATCATAATCCTTGCTCACCATCTCTTCTTATGACTGTCATACCTGGACAACATGCTGACTACCCATCCTTCCATACTGTTATCTTTAACTCTCCTCAGCAACCTCCTGATATCCATCCTTACATTCTACTTGTTGCCATCCAGATCATTTGTGCCTACTAACACTATCCACGCTCTTACTCGTTTCTTCCTCATATCTAGTCCTTCAGTCACACTGCTCAATACCTCCTGGAAAGCAAACCTTTAATAATCAAATCCCCATACATGGTCACTCCCAAATCAACTGACACCTCTTTCACACTGCTATCTTTTATTCCATCTTTCCTCTCTCTTCCTTATATACTTTTTTAATCTTCTCATTCCACCTTGCAATTTCCTCATCTTTGCGAACTCTGCTTTCATATCCTGCATTATTTTCTCACTGCTCTTTGCTATCACTACCAGCTAGATCATGCTTTCATCCTTGCTGTGTATCAATCTCGTTATCTTACAGTCCATTGGTATTAGTTTTGCATTTGCTATCATACAGCTACTTTCAATCACCTCATTTATAATCTTCTTAACTAGCATTTAAATTTGGAACTCCATTCACTTCAATACTTTTGATTGCATTGCTTTCAGTACTAATTTCTGTTACTTCATTTTCTCTCTTCTGACGAGGCTCACATTTCTGGCTCATATAACATTTATGATACACTCTCCACTTCCACTGTCATTCCACAAAACTTTTCTCAAATTCCTCCATCCCGTGCACAATGATGATGTCTTGGCCACCATTGTTCTTGTTTGCATTGGCACCATGAAAAACACAATTTATTTATCATACACTATAAAAAAAATAAACAAACACACTCAGCCACTCACTCATACATGAGGATACTACAGTCAGTAATTAACAAAATATCATTAAATCTATATTAAAACAGTGACTTAGTTGCGAGCTTACAATCAGATGGTCTATCCAGTACGTGCCATCTGCTGTCTTATTTCAAATTGTTGTCTTATTCAAGACCTGAGTGGCTACCACATTTGGGCAGAGTAAGTGAACTGGATTATCTACCCTTAGCCTTTCTACAGTTCAAAATGTGACACGTTTATATTATTTTGTGGGTGATATTCACTTAAAAATGAAAATAAGTAGTTGAAGGATATACAGGAAGATGGTTTGATGTAAAATGGGTGTAAAGCAGGATTGTATTTAATGTCTACTGTCACTTAAACTTGGTATGGATGACATCATTAAGGAATGTAATATTAGAGCGGTATTATGATGGAGCAGTGCTATGCAGTATGGGATATCATGGAAGATTGATGTGAAAGAGGAAAAGGTTAGCAAAATATCTGTTCTGCTAATTCTTCTTTTCCCTTTTCTGTTTACATGAATAAATTACATTAGGTTAGCTTTGCAAACAAATTCTTGGATATTAATACAAAGTTCATTCCTGATATCTTCTTTTTCAGTATGATTCTGCCATTGAAACAGCATATTTATTTCTTTCATTTTTCTCTATATCCTTATATCTGTGATCTCATTTCTAATCAACTTTTTATATTTAACCTAACTTTCAGATTGGTAAGTTAAAATAGGTTTGAATACAGTCATGTATACAGTTGAAAGATGAATTTCTTTAGGGAGGAGATGAATTTCATCTCCCACCGTGTCTCTGCTATCCTGAAGTGGCTTGAAAAAGTTCCATGTTTGGTCTTTTAGAGCAGGGTTTCTGGATTATGTGAAAAATAAAAACAAAACAAAAATATATAAAATTAAAATTAAAAAAAAAATCAATAGTCCATCCACAATACAAATGCACTATAGTTTTACTGGGAAAAAAAAAACTTTCGTGAGTGTTTGCCACATAAAAAAAGCTTGTTAGTGTATTTGACTAATTTTCTTGTCTGTTTCCATATTTAATTTGCCATGTTCATTATGTTGTTTCATCTGCATGTAAAGAGCTGAGATTAATATCTTCACATATATAGATAAGTTTATGGGTTGTTTTTTATAATAACAGTGTGCTTCACAGTATAAAACAGCAAGGAAAATAGATAATTTATTCAAGTTAGTCATATTTCAATGGATTTCCAACCAGCATTTTCAGAGTACAAATACAGGAATACCTCGATTATCGCAATTCTCGATTTATCACGGTTTATAATTTGATACCAAAATTCCAATTATTGTGCTCCAAATTTGAATTATCTCGGCCACGAGATGTAGCCACTACATATGCAACCAGTTTGAGTCGCCACTCTCCAGGTATTGCTCTCTTGTAGCGCTTTCGTTTTTATCCGACGGTGCCTGCTCACCACTCACAAGTAACTGTCCGCCTTTGCCTGAAGTACATGTGGATATTTATTTCTCTTATTTACCCCTACAGTGAATGCTAAAAGAAACAAGGATGATATCAAGTCTACAGCTATCAAGAAGAAACATAGAGTGATCAGCTTAGAAGATAAGTTGCATATGATAAATAAGTATGAAGTAGGCATAATCAAAGCCAAAATTGCAAGAGAGTTCGGTCTAAATGAATTAACTGTTCGCCATATTTTAGACTACACTGCAAACTATAAGCAACTAGGACAAAGTGCATCGACCTCGTCTGCATCCCAAACCACGAGAAACAGAAGCCATCTTATGATTGAAATGGAAACGCTATTGTCAGTGTGGATAGAAGATTGTAACCAAAAGAGAATTCCTTTTAGTCAAAAGACTATAAAAAACAAAAAGACTATCTGAACATTGGTATATTTTCCTTCTTCATTGAATTTGTTTGAAACTTTAAAAAGAAAACAATTAGAAAGCAAAAATGATTCATCGTCAGTAGTGGAAGAAACTTTATCTGCAAGTTCAGGGTGGTTTGATCGGATCAAAAAGCGATTGAGCATTCATAGTGTTCATGTACAAGGTGAAATTGCAAGTGTCGATAAAAAAAAGCAGCAGCTAGTTTTCCTGGTGAATTCCAACAGATCATTGAAGAAGGAAATTATACCAATGTTCAGATATTTAATGCTGACGAAACAGGCTTATTATGGAAAAAAATGCCCACGAAAATATTTTTAGCGAAAAATGAAAAATCACAGCCTGGCTACAAGGTTTTGAAGGAGCGTGTAACACTTTTACTATGTGGCAATGCTTCTGGAGATTACAAGATGAAGCCTCTCTTTATTTATTGTTCACAAAATCCTCGGCCGCTTAGAAGTTTAGATAAAAATTTTCTCCCTGTTCATTGGAGAGTCAATAGAAAAAAGCTTGGATGACAAAAACTATTTTTGAGGATTGGTTTAAAAACTGTTTTTGCTCTGAAGCTGAAAGGTACTGCAAGTCATTAAATCTTGATTTTAAAATCTTGTTGATATTAGATAATGCACCTAGTCATCCAACAGCACTGAATGATTTGTGTGAAAATGTAAAAGTTATTTATTTACCACCGAATACCACTTCCATCATCCAGCCAATGGATCAAGGTGTAATCGCATCCTTTAAGGCATATTACCTACGAAGAACTTTTTCACAAGCAATAGAAAAGACTACAGGAGATGAAGCTATGACTTGGACAGAATTCTGGAAGGCATTCAACATCAAAAATTGCATTGAGAATGTCAAGTTAGCATGGAGTGAAGTAACGTCTAGCAACCTGAGAGAGCGACGTGGCAAAGGATTATTCCTCATTGTGCAAATGATTTTAAAGGATTTGAAAATGAAGTAACCCGTATTATCAATGACATAACTAAGCTTGGCTTCGATCTAGGACTAATAGAAATTGAAAAAGGTGATGTTTAGGACCTGCTTCAGTCACATGATAAGGAGCTGGGTGATGAAGACCTAATTAACCTCGAGAGAGGACACGCTTACGATGCTCAAATCGATGACAATGACGAACAAATTGACGTGGCACTGAAGGAATTTACCCTCAAAGAAATGGACAAAATGTGTAGAATTGCTGAAAGTTTTAAATTAAAAAATCTTGAACAGCGATCCTAATCTCGAGCGATCAATGAGAGTTCATCAGGAAATTGAAAATTCCATCTGTTGCTACCGAGTTTTATAGGAAGAAAAAAGAAAGAAAAAATTCCACCAGACAACTCTGCACCAATTTTTATCCAAGAAAGAATAATTGTATGTAGTGTATGTGCCCCTTATATATAAATAAAGATTAAAGAATAATTTGGTTTTCTAAATGAACCTTCATTTTTTACTTAACACATTTCCTTTTTACTTCATATATAAAATTTAATTAATAGATTTGAAAAATCCTTGGCAATGATCAACCGTTTTACACGCATTATTTATCCCGATTATCGTGGATTCGATTATTGCGATATTTTTCGTGGCAACAATAACCATGATAATCGAGGTATTCCTGTATGATAAACACAGCACTTAATCAGTAGAAACAATTAAAATTATAACTAAAAATGAACTACCATCCTAACATTATACTATCAAGGGGATGGATAAAAATGAAGATAATTCACAAAAGTCAGACTAAACGTGGTCTTAAAATGACAGTCTTCCAGATCTTTGGCAAATGAATGTGGCTATATTTATTGAGGTTGGGAGGAGTGATTCAGAGCTGATGCTTATTCTAAAAGTAATCTCTCAGACCTGTAACAACTTCTGTTCAGCACACTTGTCTTCTTTCATTTAATCCTGTTTGACAGAAGAACATGAAAACTGTCTGCGATTATCTGTATAACAGCCAGGACTGGCAGACCATGCTCTGACCATTTCTTAACCTTATGTTCAAGGCACATCAGAAAAGATTATTATTATTACGGGCTACTCCAAGGAGTCCTTAGATTCATCATGGGAGGCCCTAAACATCATGTCAAGAACTATCCAACATTTAAGCAGTATCTATCATACTTTCCTTTGAACTCATTTGCATTCATTGCACTTACAACGGACTCTGTCAACCTGTTCCACTCATTCACTACTCTCCAAGCAAAAAACCTAGTTCTAACGCCTTTGCTGACTATACTCTTACTCAGTTTCTGTGGGTGGCCACTAGTTCTCCACCACCAGACCTGTTCTGAAAAATTTCCTCTAAATTAATTGTAAAAACCCCTCAGTAATTTGAATGCCTCAATCATATCACACCTTTTCTGCCTATCAACCAATTTCTGTAATCCACAGATCTTCAATCTCTTCTCATAAGGTTCATTCCATAGACCTGCTACCATCTTGGTCACTCGCCTCTGGAACCTTTCTATCTCCTCCTCATGACCAAGAAACCCTGGCACCCAGATCTGTGTCCAGTAGATTGCTGAAGTTCTCCACAAACCAAATCTCCATACTATTTTCAAACAACACATCAAACTAGCTCCATTCTCTTGCACATCCTGGAATGTATAAAGTTCCTTGTGCCCACAGTTTAACATGCTTTGGACAGACGTAAATATATTGATTGACATCTGCCTTAAAATACACAGAAATTGCATCCATGATCATCTGTATCTGAAATCAGAAGTTCTTGATATTTTTTCACATGGGATTAAATGAAAAATGGCATATTTGCTATTGGCCTGAAAGATTATGTTACAGTCTGCATTAGCTAATAAGCACTCCCACAGCAAACCTCAATAAACACAGCATTATTACTTGCTAGAGCCCTGGTAGGAAGAGGTACTTAGCAAAGGTATTGTTTGCCCAAGATAGGAGCTTTATATGTTGATTCTTGCCATGTATGGTGTTGCCATAGACTTGGCAGTTCATTTGCTGGGGATGAAGAAATGCATCACCAA
Organism: Typopeltis vanoorti; assembly: GCF_054136105.1. Lineage (NCBI taxonomy): Eukaryota > Metazoa > Arthropoda > Arachnida > Uropygi > Thelyphonidae > Typopeltis > Typopeltis vanoorti. The sequence goes on from NC_143554.1 coordinate 14,798,468, forward strand.
ATTATCCAGATGAGTACTGAACAAGTAATTATTATGGGTGACTTAAATTATCCAAAAATTGATTAGGTTGCATGACAACTTTCTCAAGCAGCATGTGGAAGAAGCAACTCGAGAACAAAGAGTGTTAGATTAGATTGTCTCAGTTAAGAATGTGACTATTTTACCACCATTTGGTGACATTGATCATGGTGTACTGACCAGAGAAGTGTCCAAATAGATGTTCCAATCAGAACAAATTATATGCTGAACTACAAGTCTGCAAGTCATGACGAACTCAGGAGAATACTATTATTGGTTCCATGGTATCAGTTGTTGAATGGGAAGGACCTGCACTGCATGGGGAGCTTTGAAAAGATATTTAAATGATGCAGTAAGTGAATTTATCACTAGAGTTAAAAGAACAAGTAGAATGGAAGCGAACTGGATGTGCAGTTTCATTAAACAGGAGATCCATAAAATGAAGATGATGTGGAAGGAATAGCATGAGAATAAGAGAGAGAGGAGTTATGAAATATATGAAGCTCAGGTCAGAAAAGTTACAAATATTGTACAGAAAGCTAAGTTGCAGTATGAAAAGAAATTGACTGAACAGACTGGTAACTACCCCATCTGCTTCTGATACTAGTTCAGATAATTGGTGCTCACATCACCAAGATCTGTCAGCCAGGTATATGTATCATAGTGTACAGTGATATCACTACATTGAATAAAGAGATACAGGTGCATGAAAAGAACCTGGATAAAAATTTGGCAATTGGGATATATGGGATATTAGTGTGTGTGCGCACTAAAGGAATGTGCAGCTGAACTGGCCAGGGCCTTGACATGTTTCTATAATTTGAATCTTAACTCAGGAAAGATCCCACAGGAATGGTAAGAAAGTGTGATAATCCCATTGCTCAAAGTTGGTGCGAGACTGATGTGTCTAACTATCAGTATCTCTAGAGTAATTGTAAAGATTTTGGAGAAGTTGGTAGGAACTTGCATATAGTAATGGGTGGACAAACAGAATATGCTTTGCAAGGAACAGCATGGGTTTATTAAAGGGAGGTTATGCCTGAGCAGTTTGCTCATATTTTATAATATAATATTACAGCAGAGGGAATGGATGCACTGTGATATTGTTGGACTTTGTTTAGGCTTTTGATAGGATACTATATGAAAGGCTTTTACATAAACTAGAGAATATGGGATTGGAATATAAACTATTAACTTGGAATTCTAATAAACTACAGCACGTGTGAATGGATATAAGTTCAACATAATAGCTCATTTCGATGACAAAAATAAACAGGTGAAAATACTTTAGTAGTTTATTCATGTGACGGTAATCAGAAAACAGAAGAGTAGCTAATAGTGGTGAGGTGATAAGAGGATGGTTGATGAAGAGATATCAGAGAGTAGAGTCCAGAAGAAGACCTGTGACTAGTGGCGTACCACAGGGCTCTGTTCTTGGGCTGCTCTTATTTAATTTGTGCATTAATGGTATAGGAAAGGATCTGAGAGGAACTGTTCAGTTGTTTGCTGATGATACAAAATTGGGTAGAGCAATAGTTAATACAGATGATGTTAAAGTTTTGCAGGATGATTTTTATAGACTGGCTGTCTGGACAAAGGAGAATGGATGTCAGTTTAATGTGTCAACGTGTAAAGTTAAGCATTTGGGGATGAAAAGATTACCAGCTGTATATCACATTGATGAATGGTGCTCCCAGAAATTGATGAAGCCAGTGATTTGGGAATGTTAATGGATAGATTAGTGTTAAAGTTTAGAGGACAGATTGCAAAAGTGGCTAAAGCAGCTCATCAGATTACTTGGTTGCTGAAGAATATTTTGATGAGCAGAGACAAGCAGGTTATTCTCTTTCTCAAGCCTTGAATAAGACTTCATCTTGACTACTGCATGCAGATCTGGTCACCTGTGTTTCTTGGCAATTAGGAAGAGGTGGAAAGGATCCAGAGGTAAGTGACCAAGATGTTAGCAGGTCTGTGGAATGAACCTTACGAGAACAGGTTGAAGATTTGTGGATTACAGAAATTGGTTGACAGGCAGAAAAGGGGTGATATGATTGAGGCATGCAAATTACTGAAGGGTTTTTACAAGATTAATACAGAGAACATTTTTCAGAATAGGTCTAGAGGTGGAAGAACTAGGGACCATCCTTGGAAACTGAGCAAGAGTGTAGTTAGCAAGGGTGTTAGAATTGAACTCTTTGCTTGGAGAGTGGTGAATGAGTGGAATAGGTTGCCAGAGTCTGTTGTTGGTGCCATGACTGTGAATGAGTTTAAAGCAAAGTATGATAGATAGTGTGCAAATGTCGGATAGTGCTTGGCATGATGTTTAGCTTCTCTCTCAAGGAGGACTCCATGGAGTAGTAGCTTGTAATAATAATAGGTGGATGGCCAATGGACAGGTATCAGAAAGTGATATATGAGAGACGTGAATCTACAAGATTTAAGGTGACTATTTAATCTATACGTTAATGATATTGGAAAGGAGTTGACAGGAGTTCAGTTGTTGCTGATGATGCAAAGATAAGCAGGGTAATTAGAGATGCTACTGGCATTTACAGGGTGATTTGAATAGGCTAGAAGTGTAGGCAAATGATAATGGCTATTAGTTCAATGTTTAGGTGCTTTGGCATGATGCGTTATCCAACAGCATTTATGTTAGTGGGATCATGCTTGGAGTAGCTGACGAGGCTGGAGATGTTGGACATATGATAGAAAGTTGAAGTTCAAAAGGTCACATAACAAAAATTGCAAATACAACTCAAAGGATAATTGTGATGTTGAAATGAACATTGAAATGTAAGGATATGGAAGTCATCTTGCCTCTTTACAATGCTTTGATATGACCACACCATACTGTGTGTGTAAATTTTGTTCTTTTAGGTTCCTGAGGGATAAAGAAGCTGTGGAAAGTCTGCAAAGAAGAGTTACAAAAATGATATTTGGATTATGTAATGTAGATTATGAGGTTAGCTTGAGATATGTGGACTGCAGACACTGGTAGACCGAAGATATAGGGGTGATATAATAGAGATCTATAATCTTTTGAGAAGGCATTAATAGGATATTGGTTGATAAAAAGTTTTCCTTATATGGAAAATAGGGAGAGGACAAGGGGGCATCCATGGAAGTTAAGTTTGTATGCAGCTCAGAGCTGGATTTCTCTCTCGTAAAGCCATGAGTGAGTGGAACAGTTTACCTGTTGAAGTGAGTTTAAGAAAAGGTGTGACAGCTGCTGTGAGTGATGATATTAACTCCCTCAATGAATCCTTGACTCCCTGGTGATCTTAATAATAATAATAATAATATGTGTATTTACTTATTTAAAATTCTTTTTCAGGTTATGTAGGAAAAATTAAGCTTCAGATTCCTATACGTAGACTGAGAAGTGAGCCCTGGGTAATCTTCATAGAAGATCTATATTTAATCGCTGGTCCTGTTTCTTTACAGAATGTAAGTTGATTTATATTTATGTATGTGTGTCTGTGGGCACGTACATGCATGCATACCTATGAAGAAAATTGAATAATGATAAATGAGCTAATAGTTTGATAGTTTATTTTGTCTAATTATGAGAATAGTAGTTATGTGTGTTACTTAAATGTGAAAAGCACATTTTACTAGTGAAACCTGACATGCAAAAATCGATCAGTGTCAGTGATATAGCATAATTAAGTATTTTATTTTTTTCATTATAATTATGACATGTATGTGTGTGTATATGTATTTCAAAAACATTCTCTATACAAAATTTCAATTTCTTGTGCCGAATTGAAAAATGGTAATGAAATGGTAGACAAGTACTGTATATTAATTAGTTTAATTATAATTTCCTAGCATTTACTCACAGGGACAGTCCCTGATATCTCAGTAAATAAAATTAATATCTCATTAATAGTTCCTAATCAGCATTACTTAAGGATTCAGGCTAGTAAAATAAGAGGAGAATCTTACAAAGCCAGTAAGAAATGCAGAGAACAGACCAGGGAAGTGTTCAGATCCATTATTTGCTCCTCACCTTTCTCTGGTATACCATGTTAGCAGATATTCACCCAGACAGTGAAGAAACAATGGGCTGTCAATTTGGGACTTAAGCTGACTGGATTTTATTGCTTAAATCATAATAGTATAATGATATACAGCATAAGTAATGAAATGTGATAAGGTGGGATGTTGCTGGATTAAACAAGATCTTCGTTATTTTAATTGGAGAATCATATCTCAATCAGATATCTTAATTTTACCATGTATGAAAAATTAATGGAGCAAATTCAGTAGAACTGAATATAAGCACTGTCATTGTTAAGAAGTATAATTAACAGAGAGATAAGTGAGCCATTAGAGAAATGATAGAAATGTAATGTCAACATAATAGCTCATTTCAATGACAAAGGTGATAAAACAGGTGAAAATACTTTAGGAGTTTATTCATGTGACAGTAATCAGAAAACAGAAGAGTAGCTATAGTATGCAACACTAATCCCAAAGATACAACTTGAAATTATTGTACAATGATTGTACAATAATTACAATAATTGTAAATGTACAATAATTGTACAAAAATTAAAGAAACCTGTGGGGTATTCATGACTAAACAAACACACGTAACCACAGTAATAAGTTTTAATAAGTAAATATTTCATCGTAAATATCATAGGACATCGGCAGTACAGTTAATTCAAACAATACTAGGAATAACATACAGTTTTATGACTAAAAAAACACTTGTTTGTTTAGTCATAACTTGAAATTAGTTCCAATTCAAGAAGTTTAACTATAATTCTCCTAGTTATCTAGCTTTAACTCTTAAGTGACCCCATTTAGGGTGTATCTTATTTAGAAGAATTTATTTTTATTATTTTACTAAAGTAAAACAATAAGCATAATTAGGGAACCATACACAGGGAAAGATATATGCATGCAGACTATGAAGTAAGTGAGACAAATGAAAAAAAAGCAAGGCTTCAAGTCCTAAATTATGCTATTGAGCTTGATTTGGGTGCTCTTGTATGGGCTGATAGTCTGAGGATGAGTATTTCTTGGGTAGTAGAGGTTAGGATAGTTTTTCTAGATAGTCAGATTCAAGGAAAAATCTTTAATGCTTGTATTTGCTTCTGAAGCAAGATGTTCTTCTCCTCTGGATTCTGCTCATCACCTTGTGTCACAGAATCAAATCCATATACAAGTTTTTTTTAGTTTGTCTTGCAAAATTTCACTAAATTTATTCAATTCAATTCAAACTTCTTTCAGATCAGGGAAATGCACATCCCCAGAACCCAGCTAGTGACAAAGAGCACCCAATCAAACCCAACTACAGGTGCAATTTAATAATTCAGCCTTGCTATGTTTCTTCACTTCAGTAATAGTTATTCATGTAGTGTCTTGCATTCATGTATTTTACCTGTGTATTTTCATTTTAAAAATTTACGGAATTTACAACCGTGTTAAAAAAAAACTTTTTTATTATCCTGACGTTTCGATCTTCACATCAAGATCATCATCTGGAGCATACATCAATATATATAACAAGCTAAGTTACATTATTAACTGTAAGCTAAAGAAACAATGATTTGATCACATGTTATTCTACTGGCATGACCTCTCGTGAAAAAAAAAATTACATCAAGCTAAATTCTATTTACGATGACAGGAATAAACATTCTTTCAGATGGTTTTCTTTCAGAAACAGTGATGTCCTATTTTTAGTATTACAATTCTTATTTTTGCTTTTAAAATACTGGATTTTCTACAGTCCTGTTTATAGTTGTTCTTAGTGAGGAACGTTCCGTGGGTCGAATATATACCTTCCATATGTTTGGGATTTTTAGACCATCATTATTGTTCAGATAGAGTTTGTCTACATAATCTCACATGCTTCCTTGAATTTTTGTTCATACCATGTTTTAGTGCGATGATGTAGACAAACTCTATCCACACATTTGCTGATATTAACAGCAAAATTGTGGGTAGGGTTTGAGGTTCCAGAAAACTTGGCAATCAAAATTCTTCATTGAAGGTGTTACTTTTTTTCTGTCTCTCTGTTAATTCTGTACAAATCCTAAATTCATCCAACCTTGGAATACTGCTCTTGCATTTGGACTAGTGTTCCAAAAACCTTTAAAAATTCTTGATCCTGACCAGAAGAGAGCATTTCAGCTAATTGTTGATCTCCCCCCCCCCTCTCTCTCTCTTTCTTACAGACTCTCTCCTGTCACTATCTCACCTCCATTTTTGCATTGTTTCTTCTCCAGATATTTGCCTATGTACTGTTCAGCGTGGCTGGCATCATGCTCCCATTTTTGTTATGCCTATAATAATATAAGCACATTTGCCCAACATCCAGTTGAATTGTCAATGCACTGAACTTCTTCAGCCCATTCATTGTTCTTGGTTTTGCAGAACAGAATCCTTTCATATAAAGTATTCCTAGTCTACAATCTCCAGCATCCTTCAAGAAGAATATCAACAAGCTGCTTTTTTTTTTTTTTTTTCTTTACCCTTGCCCACATACATTTGCTATACACAGTGGCCTGTTATGGATTAAAAAATGTACCTGCTCAGAAGTGTTTTTTTTTCTTTTTTAAGCATTCATTCATTTTTTTTAAATTTCCTATTTGTTATTGCCAGATGAAACATCACTCTTGATCCTAAAAAAATTGTCTTGATAGGTGGCTGTTCTAAATATGCTGAAAGATGCAATAAAAATGCTTTTTATATTTAATTGGTGTATAAGTTAAGGGGATGAAAATAACAAAATGGGACTGATTTTGCTTTATAGCTGCCATCTCATAAAATTTTGAAATTTTTACTCCATCCCCCACATAACTTTCTGGACTTTTTAAATCAGCTGTTTTTTTAATGTTTACAAACCTTGAGATGTTTGTTTTAATGCTTCAATTTTTGGATATATATTCCACTACATATATAAATAAAATACAAAAAATTAGACTTGTTAATGCAACTCATGATCTGCATGGGATACGAAATGCAAGAAAAGAGAGCTTATTGAACATGTTAAGGCATAAAGAAATTGCCAGAAAATGCAAATAAGAAATGAAAAAGTACACAACTTGAGCATTAATTAAAATTAGTTTAGAAAAAGTAAGAAATTCGACACTCTTGAAATAAGCTATCCAAAATTATCAAAATTCTGTGTATGTGCTGAATAAATATGCTCATCAATTACTGAATACAAAAAAAAATTACTTTCCTCCATCTGAAGGATAGGTAAACAAATGACTCAGTTTTGTCAAAATAAAAATTATGCAGCTTTGATTTAATTTGATTTGGAATAACCTATTATCTGTGTTTCCATTTCATGCAAATGCATATCAAATATGCAAACTTGTGCATAAAAATATGTTCTCAGTAGATGTAGTAGATGATGTTATCCCATTAATTAGATATTTGAATGCAAAATATATTATTTGATGCATAACAAGCCCTAATGACAGATTTTTTTTTAACTACAACTATAACAGAAAGGCAGATTTTTTAACTATAATTATAATAGCTAAATGTTGAGTTAAAATAGTTAATTTTGACTGTTTTATGGTGTGTGGAGAAGGGTTATGCAGTAACAATTCAGAACTTGTCTCATAAAGCATTGGGATTTTTATATAATTAATAATAGTTTTTTTACTTTGCAGTATGATGAAGAGAAGGAGAAGCAGGCCATTCAGGAAAGAAAACTTGCTCGTTTGAATGGATTGGAAGCAAAATGGAAGGTTTGGTTTTTGTTCTTTTGTTTTTCCTACTAGTATGTAGATTAGCGACATGCATGCATAAAAACATTTGCTTTTCTTTTTTGCTTAGTTTTATAGATAAGCACTTCTCATTTAATTTAAATACATAAAAACATGGTTAGTAAAAACATTTCACACTAGACAGTGAAGGATGCATTTTATTATTAATGCTTAATGCTTTTACATAAAATTATTGCTGTATTTAATCTAGTTATGTGCTTAAGAGTAATATAGTACTATATTGCTCATTTATCATGATATGTAAATTCAGCTACTTAGCCGCTTTTTAAAAAAATCGAGAGAGATAAAATGGACAAAATTTAAATGGACAGGCAACTGATGTGTAGGATAGGTTCTTGATCTATCCTGAATAGATAGATTCATGACAGTCAATAGATAGATAAAAAAAAAATTGTAGGTAAGTTACCTAGTAATTTGCTAGGTAAGGCTGTTAATTGGTTTTTTAAGAAAGGGCAGGATAAGAGTGATTTCAAGTGATTTCAGATTAATTTTTAGTCTTCACATTGCTCACTATACAGACTTCAAGATGGGGTAGGGATAATCATTGTAATCTTTTGTTTTCATATTCAAATTTCTATCTATTGCAATTACATGGAACTGGAATGAAAATAAGTAATTTACTAATTGGAACATTTACATGCTATGTTTTCCCAGCTCAAACTATCATTATTAGAGTCACTTTAAAGACCTCGAGAATGATGACATTGATGTGTACAGAGAGCACCTTTGTTGCTCTCTGTAATTACAAGAGGATAGGATATTGTGCCAAAATTTGTGTAGGGTTACATCATTTTTGTTGCACTTCACTGGGTTCTTTAAACATTGGTGTTTTTGGTGGAAAACAGATTCAGATTCTCTGATTCAGAATGGGATCTGTATATTAGTCTGGCTTTCTTCCCCTTGATGAAATTGTCTTCTTCAAAGATATGTTGTGCTAGTCTGCTTTGGGCATCCTAATAGTGGACTAGCGCAACGTTGATTGGAGAAAAATGCTGTGTTTGCCAAGCACTAGTAGAAATGAAGTCTCTCCCTCACTACAGGGCCATGAAAATGTTTTAAGGACAAAACAATTACTCCAGGAATTGTTGGCTTGTTTCATATGTATGGAAAGAGTTAATTTTTTTAATAAGTGTAGTTCCTTACAGTATAAGGAACCACCGCTATAATTGATTTTGCATATGAAATATCTTCACAGCTATTTGTATACAGAGGTAATTGACTTCACCATAAGTTCTAGCATGTCCTGTTTGAGAAAATATTTTACATGCATACTTTGTTTAAACACACTTAGATAAAATATGAAAACAAGAATATAACTTCTTGTCTTAACAAGATTAATTTACACATCATTGTTGTGTTATCTGTTGAAACTAAGATACATGTATACAAAATATTGGCCAAATTTCATAGTAACAAAAAAGGAAACATTTTTTAAAGTAAATTTTGATGAACATCATCAATTATTTACAATTCCAAAGAGCAGTTGTATTTAACCTGATGCGTTCACAGAAATTGAGACACGGCAATCACTTTAATAAAATCAAAAAAAAAAAAAAGCCAAGAAAAATTAAATAGAGGAAGTTATTTTTTCATAATATAAAATTTATTTAAAAAATGTTTCTTATATTTCCATACAATTGCTGGATATCAGACTGCACATGTTAAGATCAACATGTAAAATAAAAACTGCTAAAAAAGTGTCAGATTGACTGAGTCTTAAAATACATAATTTTGAAAATATTAGTTCACTCATGGACATCAGAACTGCAGTTATGAAAAACATGATCCAATCAAAGAAGCAAGCAACTGCTATTTAAATAAGCTGGATAATCATTGCATTTTCACTTCATTTTCAGCTAAAATGGCTTCATTTTACCTGAAATAATTTAAAAGGGAAAAAAAGTTACATATCGTTAAATTGATCTGAATTTACTTATTGATTTCTGCCATCCATTCAAATCTTTCAAATGTTTTATAGCGCAACTTTTGTTTGGTGTTATTTGGCTAAGAAATATAGATGTTGATTATTTCATAAATTATCATCAGTTACCAGATATGTGCCCTCAAGGGATATGGCTATTATGACAGCACTACATGATTAAGTTTACATTATTATTATATTTTTAAATAATTAGGGTTATTTGTGCAACTGAACAAATTAATCTACATGTATGGTCTATTTTATTATTATTATTTTTTTTTGTCATTGTGTATGCACTATGGAACAGTAAGAAATATTTTATGATTTCATGCCAAATTCCCGGAAGGCTTAATTTTTATATTTCAACACGAATCAGATTTTGGCTTAAACTGGCAATGTTCGAATTATGTAATGGAGGCTTTCAAGAATGCATTTTAAGACCAAAATGAAGAATTGGTTTTGACTGCATTAAATGGCATTTTGATCTGTCATGATTCACAATCTAGTTGATGATTGAATACAGCATAATGACACTGACCCTACTGTGATGATGAGTTGAAGTGACAGTTAACAGTCAACAGTAATATGGTGGGATGAGAAAAAAGCCAAGAAATATAAAACTGACACAAGTTGGGAAAAAGGTAAATGGCAGTTTTTTATTAATTTTGCAGAAATGAAGAATGTCGTTAGTCATCAAGAATCTGTGAACCTGCAAAGTTTATAATGGTTTTGCTAACCATTCCTCTTACATTATGTTCAAGTGACCATACCATCCAAGAGTAGCTCCTCACACATTAAATGCTAACAATATTATGATCTCCCTGCTATCCCCCACTATAAATTATGCTAGGATTCACTTTTTTGATGTGTTTTCCATATGGCTTTGGAAATGCTCTTAACAGTCTACTCAGCGGATCCTTGTTCGCTACAAGGATATACTAACCGTGGTATGTGCATCCATCACCCATCCCAACAGTATGATGTTAGTGAAACTTCAGCAAATAGAACTAAAGGACAGAACTTAATACTTTCTCAACTGAAATCAGTCACATTCATGACACCACTTTTTAGCAGCCCCCCCACACACACACAATCAATGAAGCTTCACATTCTTCCATATCAAATCATACCTAAAACTAAGATAAAGAAAATGAAAGAACACTTAGTATTTCAATGAACATAGAAAATGTGTAAAATGTCTCCTCTTGGATTAAAGATTATGTCAATGACATAAAAAACGAGATTCTTTGAAGGGAGGGAGGGATGGACCTGCCTACTATCATCATCAAATTCCTGACATGCACCCTCAAGGGGTGTACGGGATATGACAGTACTAATGAAAAATTTACATCATTACTAACTTCCTATCGACAATTTTCCTCCAAATCAATCTGTTACCTGTCAAGACTCCAACATTATCAGATCTTATATTTCTATCTTCTAAGGCACTTTTTACCATATCAATCCACCTATATCTTGGTCTCCTTCTTGGTCTTTTTCCTGCCAACCTGGCAGAGAACACTTTTTTGCTAATCTTTCCTCTCCCATTCTATTTAAGTGACCATACCACCTGAGATTAGTTTTGCTAACACATTCCTGGATGCTAACAATGTCAAGTTCTTTCCTAATATCCTCGTTTTTAATATGATATTGCCATTGATGCCATCTGTTCACATCCCTAATCTTTCTCAGGACTCTTATATCTGCAGTCTCTAGTCTTTGGTCAAGTTCTTTACTCCTAACCCAGCTCTCAGATCCATAAGTTAAAATTGGTTTGAACACTGTCTTGTATACAGCTAATTTAGTGTTTCAACTAATTTCTATCTTATTCCATAAAAGTTTATTCAATTGACTTCCTACCATACCAGCTTTGTTGATTCTTTTGTCTATTTCTATATTTAAATTCCCATCTTCACTAAAAATCATGCCTAAGTAGCTGAAATATTTTACTTGTTCTATGGGTTCTCCATTCACAGTGCAGTTGATATTTTCAATGATTCTGCCTATTTTCATTGTCATTGTCTTGATGTTGATGACCTTCATACCATATCTATTACAACAGTTATTCAATTAAGTCAGGGAATTGATTCCCTGACTTAATTCAAGTCAAGATTCCCCAAGTCCGGGAATCTTGCAGACTTGTAGCGGATTTATTTACAAGTATAACGTCATCTGCATAAAGCAAAGATCTGACATTAACATTGCCACTTTTGATATCAGGTTTAATACCACTTTCCTTCATAATGTGATCCATATAGATAATGAATACCAGAGGGGATAATGTACATCCTTGTCTAACACCAGATTTAACATTAAACCACCTTCCTGTACTTCCTCAGTTCTAACTACTGACTTACAACTCGAATAAAGACTAAGTATCGCTTGATATAATGCCCCACTGACACCATACAATAGCTTCTCTTTTGGCACCTTGTCATATGCTTTCTCCAGATCTACAAAACTTAAATACAGATCTTTGTTATATTCCCTTGATTTCTCAACTATTTGTTGTAAAGTGAAAATCTGATCCTGAATCCAGCTTGTTCTTCATCAAACTTCTCTTCCATAATCCTCAACTGTTTCTCAAGTATACTTGTGTAAATTTACCAGGAATACTCAGTATAGAAATACCCCTGTAATTCTTGCATTGAGTTTTATTTTCCTTTTTATATATTGGTACTATGAGAGCTCTACTCCAATCATCTGGAATTCGTCCCTCTCTCTCTAGGCCTTCTGAATTATGCAGTGCAGCAACTGAAGGAGTTTTATTCCTCCATACTTGAGCATTTCTGGTCAAATATCATCTACTCCTGCTGCCTTTCCACATTTCAGGCTTTTGATTGCTTTTTCCATTTCAAGTATGGATATGTATTACTGATTGCACGTCTGTTGAGTGTTTTTTACTACTGTGCTGTCATCACTGTTCGTTTCATTTAGCAATTTTTGGGAGTAATTACTCCATACATCAAGGATATCTTTTTTGCCTGTTTTCATGGCACCTTTATCATCTCTAATTCCTTTTACAACATTCTTTTCTCCATTTCTAAGTTCTTCAACAACCTCCAGAATATCTTACCATCTTCTGGATATTTATTTTCTATGTTTTTACCAAAGACTTTCCATGAGCTAGTTTTACAGTGTTTAACTTTCTTACATTTGTCTCTGTATTCTCTAAGAGCACAAGCTGACTTATTTTCCAGGAACTTTTGATATGCTTTCTTTTTTTCCTTCACTGCCTCTTTAACTTCCTGTTTCCACCATAGAGTTATGATTTTTTCTATCCTTGCAGACAACCTCATCTCTCTGGATGAATCAATGTTTTTTTTTCAGGGCTTGCCACTGAATCTCTAAAGTTTGGTTCCTGTTTTCAAACTCTCATTTTTTCTGGAATAATTTGTGTATTTTAGTCTATAGTTCACATCTGAGAACTGCTTATCTTTTATTTGCTTTAAAACTTTCTTACAAGTACTTGTTTTCAATATGAAATTCACTTTTATTCTGCTCAAGATTAAATGGTGATCGCTTCGAATTTCAAATCCTCTGTAACACTCTGATGTTCTGTGTTATGCAGTCGTGACAATATCTACCTTTAAGACTCACACAGATTCGAATTTATGAGTAGTGCATTGGAAATAGAAATCAGGCAAGTTATTTAAACATGAAAACAATTTATTTAACATCAATGAAATGTACAATGGGTCAATTTTAAGTACTAAGTAAATTAGCTTCTATGCTTCAAATTGCAACTAATGACTACATTTACAATTTAGTTCCTTATCATAATCAATTCTAGTAAGACCACGTGTATATAATTTTCTCTCGTTAAACTTGGTAATACTCAGATCAATTTTTACATAACATTCTGCAGGTTTAGGCAATAGCTATAACATTAAATACATGTTGTTTCATCTTAAATTTTAGCCAGACCTTCTCTCACATATAAAATACTTCAGATATTAGCCTAAGGCCTAAAGCCCTCAAGTATCACTATAAAACAAGTCCCTTAATTAAATCACCATCACAATCTTATTTCTAGCTAAACAAAGGAAAAATCTTACTTTGAACAGACGTTTGGTCTTTTCTGAATGATCCCTGAAATTACTTCCTTCTATTACTGTCCGACTTTAGTACTGCACTTAGATATCATTTCTGGGATTTCGTGGGATCTCCTCTTAATATTGGCAAACATTTGGATCTTGGCATCATGAAAACTCGACATCTAATTTCTTCTAAAACTGTTTATCTTAGTCACATCGCTTTTTTGGCATTTTCTATTTGAAATGCAGGTCTCAGATGGCGATAAGAAATCATTTCCCAAGATGTTATCAAAACTCTGCTGCTGTAACATTCGTCGTATCATCATACTTCTAAACTCTGGGACCTTGTCAACTTCTGGAACCCGTAACTTCTGGTCGGAACTCCATGACCTTGAAACTTCTCGCTGACCAAGGAACCACTTAAAACCCCCCCCTGTCGGCGTAGCAAACCCCCTTTATATCTTTCTGATGACCTTGGGTTCTGCTATGTAGTAATCCCCTGGGTATTACATTGCTCTGCACCTGTCACCTTTTTTTCGGTTGTTGCATTAAGGTGGGAAACCCCCTTGCAATGTTTACCTTCGAGGTTTGCAGTTGCCCCAGGTCATTAGTTAATACCTTAACCCATCTAGAATTACTTGTGACTAAGAGGTTTCTTTAGATAATTTATCTTACACTTATATTCCTTTGTTCTTTTACAAAAACCTTTTGAGGTGACAATATTCAGTAATATACAAAAATATTATTTCCAAATTAAAAAATATGAAAATTTCTCTATCAACCCACAAGTATTTTTAGTGAATTTTTTACCAGTAAAATCGGTATATATGGTATTTTTGTATAAAAATCCTTCTATACACGATTTTACACCTGCACCAGGAAGAAAACATCACTATCAACAATAACTTAGTCAATGAGACTTTTCTTATTCCTTGTCTCTTCTCTCCATGTGAATTTGTGCACATTTTTATGTTGGAACATTGTGTTAGTAATAATCAGTCCATGTCCTAAGCAGAAATCCAACAGGTATGCCATTATTATTAGGTTTTCTCTTTTCTCCAAATTTTCCCAAAATATTTTTGTATGTCTGACAATCATTTCCTACTCTACTATTTAGATCCCCAACAAGGACCAACTTTTCCTTTTTCATTGTGTCGGTTGCTTTCTGTGGGACCATAAGCACAAATAAGTCTCATTGTCCATTTACCCATTCTGATATTTGCTCACATCAGTCTACTTGAAATTGTCTTCCATTCAAAAAGATTAGCCTTGTATTTAGCATTGAATACTATAGCTGCTACTCCTTTTTCCTTGATTGTCATTGCCTGAATATAACATTTTGTATTTATTACTCAGAAAGATCTCACCAGCGTTTTTCTTTTTTTTTTTTGTTTGTCACCCCTATTATGTTATCTGGTACTTATCCAGTTCCTCAATTAGCTCCATTTCTTTGCCATTCAGGCTTCTTATGTTGATAGTACTGATCTTGAACTCTGGTGATATTGAGTTGTAGTGTACTGATATAAATACAGATCTGTTTTTTTAATCTGCTACGGCTCTTAGAGTATATACTTGCCTAATTTAAATAAATCCGACTACCTTGCTCTACCAGAAATCTTGAGACTTATCAGACCATCAACTGAACATTCAAATCTCCTCGCTCAATGCTCATAGAGGATTGTCAGTTTTAGGATATTAGGATTGTGCATTTTGAATTAAATTTGTATTGGCTATCCTTCAATTAGGCATGTGTATGCTATACTGTTGTGCGTATGGAAATCCCTTGATGAATTATTGGTTACTAATTTCATGAAAATTATTTAACCATCTAAATGGTCATATGGATGAAATATATCAATTCATTTATACTTTGAATCCATATTACTTCATTAGTATCTAGATGTTTCAACTTGTACTTCACATTCATGTAATTAATGATGTTTATGACAATCAAGGTTGGTAGAGGGATTAATTATTATCCCTAGACATGTTTCTTTAGGTACCTGTGTGGCCTTGTGGAAATGTTTGTTTTCATACTGCTAGGCCCAGAATAAAGGACATTATGAGTTTTATTCTAGAGGAACATTTTTTTTTTCTTCAGTTGGTTTCTGAGTCTGTCTCTGCTACAAGAGGGTAGGGCTGATGTTGGATTTTCTACCCAGCATCATCAGAACACAAATTATAACTGTGACAAGCACACAATCATTTCATTGTGTGCTTGTCAGTTTCAAAACATTGGAAACAATTCAGTTTTCAAAGTGCCCTTTGTTGAGCCAGATAACTGTAAAGTTTATTTGGAGAAGTCATGCTGTCTGGTCTCATAATGACCATCTCCCGGATCTTTGGTAAATGAATACAACAATGAGGTTGGGGGAGTGCTCCATAGTAGATGCTGATTTTAAAAATAGTCTTTTGGACCTATAGCGACTTTTGTGTAAAACCAATGTTTTCTTCCATTTAATTCTATGTGAAGGAGTATTCAGATCATAGTCTGCCAGTCCTGACTAGCCATATAGATGATTGAGGATTAGTTTTTGTGTTTTTTCAAGGCAAATGTTAACTGATCTAGTAGTTTGTTCAAAGTAGTCAAAACTGCAGGCACAGTGAACTTTATACACTCCAGGATGTGCAAGAGGATGAAGTTGATCTTTGGGAGAGTGGATGAAGGTTGCTAACTACATGAGTATTCAAAAAGCTGCAATATGGTTGCAGCTTTTGATCTATCAGCACCCTGAGAATTTAAACCCAGTTAAGCTGAAATGAATGTGGAGGGGGGGGGGGGTGGATGGAGTAACTGCTTCCATAGACACTTTCAGTGAATCACATAATTCAGTTGATGTTGATTCATTCACTGGTTAACTACCTCCTCTGATATCAGCAAAAGAGTTTATCAGCCCAATTCCTGAAAGGTCACAAAACTTATAACACAACATTAGTGGTTCCATACATTGTTTAAACCCTCTGAGAATTTCATCCCAATCAAATAGCAAAGGTTGGACGATTGGTAGAGCCTCTGCTACCAATGGCTCAGCAAAAAAGTTAAGCAAGTTTGAGCACGGTTAGTAGTTATAAGGGGATCAATTGTTCGATGATGTTGGCACACTCTCTCTCAATTAGTCTTTGGACTCCCTGGAGGTGTCGCATAATAATAATAATAATAATAAAAAGCCAAAATAAAGGGTTTCACTGCTTCCCTAGACACTTTCTGTGATTTGCATCATTCAATTAATGTTGAGTCATTGATTACTTCCTCTGATATCAGCAGAAAAGTTTATCAATCCTATTCACAAGAGATCACAAAACCTATAACACAACATTTCTATGTTTGGCCAAATGGTTAAGCAGAAAGAAGGAATCTGTTGACATGTTTCTTGAAAAGCTAGGTGTTTTATGCATTTGGAAAAACAGTATGGGGAAGAATCTTCCAGAGGATAAAGGTAAATGGCATGAAGGCAGAAGTTAGTTCTTTATGTATGAATGTTGACTGGTGACTGCACTTGTAAGAACAAGAGCATGATTAGAGACCAGAGAAATAATAGTGGTGAGTTCAGTGGGCAGAATCCATGAAAGTACATATAAAAAAAAAATCAAATGTAGTAAACAGAGTTTTTGAGAAAGTTACTAGAAGAAGTCTTTGAGAGAGTGGTTACCTGTTAGGCAGATTGTTCTCTTCTCTGTACAAACCGGAATTCATGCATATCTTGGGTGTACCAGCCTGAATGGGAGAACAATATTCTTTGATTTCCATTCATGTGTCATTTCCTATCTAGAAGGTTGACTGCCATGATTGACTACAGGTGTAATGACATGTGGTGAGGATCCTATCTCTTCCAAATATGAGTGTCATAAGTATTCATAGCTGTAAATCTGTGTGTTCACAGGGCCAGTTTGCCTGTTCTGAGGGATGGAAAACCTGAGTTTCTGGGTGAACCTTCCCCCACCTCTGTATGAAACTGGCTAATTCGCTTTTAGTTGAAAGAGTCTAGATAAAGGTTCCTCACATCATAGACAGGAATTGAACCCAGTTGTTTCTGACCAAAGAGCTTTGCCTAAGAACTTATATATATTACAAAGACAATTACCATGTTCTAAGACTGGATGGATTTAGTGTTAGGAGTTGAGTAGGAAGGAAGTAGTGCTTTGAGCAAAAAAATAAAATAAATAAATAAATAAAAGAAAAAAAAAATGAATTTTTTTGGAGGCTAAGGATGTGACATGTTTATGCTAAGATAAGTAAGATCTGAAAGTCTTCCCAAGAAGAGAAAACATCTTGAATAGAAATCAGAACATTATCACAAGTAAAATGAGAAAAGGGAGTATCTTTCTTCTGGGTAATTAGATAAATTGTTTTGATACATTGAAATTAATTAGATTATCTTTGCACCACTTGAGAATGGTGAGATCAGCATTTAAGACATTAGTTATGGAATATCTTGAATCATTTGATACTACAAATGATTCAAATGATTTGATACTACAAGGTTTCATGTGAATAAGAGAAATGGAGAGGATTATCATCTGCAAAACTCTGAATAGGATTTGAAGTTAGAGGGCATTGATGTTTAAGAGGAAGTGCATGGGTGAGAATCTGTAGTGCTCCAGTATTGATAAATATGATGAGAGTTAACCATCTGCCATGGCATACATTGAACGACCAGAGAAGAAATTGGCAAGCCATTCCCATAGGGCAGGAGAGTATACCATAAGATGGCATCTTGGTAAGAAGACCTTGATGCCAGATACCAATCGGATATGTGGGAAATATCAAGAGCAACCACCTCAGTTTTTCCAGCTGTTTCCATGGTCTGTGTCCAAAGATGGGTAAAGTTAGTGTGGAGGTAAAATGAGAATAGTGGAATTCATACTGATAATCACTGATTAATTGATGGGTTTACACACAGTGAAGAAGCTGATTGTTTGACATTCCCCCATCACATTTGAGAGTGTTGAAGCCATTTTATGCTGAATTTTTATCTTGGGCTTTTTTGGCTTGTGTGTTAGAGAATGCAGTTGGATAATAGTTTGATTGTTGACTTTGATCTTCCTTTTAGTGGACAGGTTGGATAAAGGCTCCATGCTGTCAAATAGGTGCCAGATGAGTGTGACAGCTTACATATGTGATACAGATGGGTGGTAATACTAGAGCACAGGCTTTTAGCATAACTGGAGAAATGCCATTTGGACCAGGAGGCTGAGTAGTTCTTGACATAGTGAGAGGAGATTTCCCCTGGTCATCTAAACAAAAGGAGAAAAAGACTGATGTGAAGAGGTTTGCCCTATCTTTAGATGTTATCATTGTACCATTAGAGAGTGTGTGTGTGCGTGTGTGTGAGAGAGATGGAAACAAGCTATGACAGAAGTTTTGCTTTGTCAGCCTTATCAAGGAACCAGTAGGCTTGACTGCTATTTAAGCAGGAGGCAAGCATAGTGCAGTTGGTCCTTACAGAAGTCTGCTTTGGATTTGTTGATTTTTTTTTTTACACTTGTTATGTACTGTGTTAAGGGTGGGTGCAAATTGGAGTATTGAATTTCAGCCATTTTATGCCGAATTTTTATCTTGGACTTTTTTGGCTTGTGTGTTAGAGAATAAAGCTTGGTAGGCAGAAGAGGTTTTGAGTTCAGTGGAGAATAAAGGCACTCATACCAGCAAGCATGATTCCAATTAATTGATCAGAGCATGCTCTTGGACCAACATAGCAGAAACAGTAAGCAGACCATGGAAAAGGCATAGAAATTTCTAGGGTCATAATAAATAATAAATTACACTAGTGTTTCCCAAATTGTGTTCCATGAAAAATTATCAAAGTTAATATGAGCCTGGAATAGTTTTAGATGCTGTGACAAGTTCAAACATGTTTGAAAATCAGGCGCTCCTCATTTTGCATGTGGATTGTGCTATTAAGGCCAGTGCGCTGGTGTTAATAGCACAGCGATAGTGTGCGCTTAGCTTTATATTAAATATGAGACCGATGATACTCGACTCTAACCAAGGTGTTCCATTAAAATTTCAGGATTTGTGAAATGTTCCATTGTAGGAAAAATTTGTGAAACACTGAATTACACAATAACCACAGTAATTAACTTTAATGAAATGAAAGTACAGGTATTTTGTACTGAAACTAACAGTACATTATCAGTATATAGAAACAAGCAATCAAAGGAATGGGATTACAAAGTACATACAGAAGTCGATGGTTTACCAATTAAAAACTGTTGCTGCATGCTAGAAATTAGTATTAATAAATGATGTTATTAAACAGTTGCTGGCCTGGTTGGCTGAGTGGTTAGCATGTTCGCTCTCTAGCCAAGTGGCTGCAGGTTCCAATCCCACCGTGGGCATGGATGGTTGTGATTGTCCTATAAACTTTGTGTGGAAAGGGAATCTGCGACCCTACCACTTATTCTAGCACAAGACATTGTTGCCAAAACCATGACGTTACGTACAATCGTTAAAATTCAGATTTGGCCGATGTAAAAGGGCTTCACAACTTTCTTTGAAATGGCTTTTATATTTAAACCTGCATCTATGGAGAAGACGAGCTTTATCCCACTGGACATTGTGTTTAGTGTCAATGCTATGTTGTACCAGACCAGACTTTTGAGGTTTGATGTATTCAATATAATATCGATGTTCATTAATTCTTTTTTCTACAGAATGCCTGTTTCTTCGAAGCATGTTAGATTACATTCACACAGTATCTGGTAAACGTCAGCTAATGATAGAGTTGCCAGTTTGTTTTTTGTAGATCATAACAGGTGAGAAATTTTGTTGATTGCAAAATATATGGGAATGAGATGATACTTCTTCAAAATTCTTCCAATCGGTTTTGAGAAGCCAGAAATATAAGGGATTGGAACCCTGCAGTCTGTTGAAGAATCCTGAGGTGTTGGAACATTGGAGTCAATTATCTGCTGGATTAGATTAGGGTTGTAACCATTAAATTCCATTAACTTTTTGATGGTGAGAAGTTCTTGTTGTAAGCTTGAGGGAGAGGAGCACACCTTATGTGCTCTATTAATTAATGACTTGATAACGCCAGTTTTTTGAGAGATGTGATGAGCAGACTTTTAATGGATGTATCTGCCAGTAAAGGTAGGTTTTCGATAAACACTGGTTAATAAATTACTGGAAGCTGTGCGTGTAAGGCGGATGTCCAAGAATGGTAAACTACCAGCCTTTTCTTTTTCCATGGTGAACTGCATGTGTGGATGAAGGCTATTGATCTGTTGTGGGAAAGTGGTGAGGCCAAATAGTAATGACATCATCAACATAACGAAACTAATGAGAGGGTTGGGAATGAATGGATGAAAACAAGGTATCTTCTAGATGGTTCAAAAAATAGTTTGCCAAAGGTGGAGGAAAGGGTGCAAAGAAGAGTTACAGATATTATATCTAGATTATGGGTTTAGATTATGAGCATAGATTGCAAATACATGGATTACAGGCTCTGGTTAACAGGAGAAAGAGGGACGATATCATAGACGTCTATAAACGTTTGAATGAGTGTTGTAGGATATCATCAAAAATTTCCGTTATATGGAAGGTAAGGAGAGAACAAGGGAGCATCCATGAAAATTGAGTTTGTTCACAGTCAAAAAAGAGGTAAGAGCTAGGTTTTTCTCTCACAGAGCAGTGAGTGAGCAGAAGAGTTTGCCTTTAAGGGTAGTGAGTGCATCTAGTATGAATGAATTTAAGGGAAGGTATGACAGCTGGTTTGGGTGATTTATGAGTCCTTGATTCCCTGGAGGTCTCAGATAATAATAATAATGTTCATCGTGTTTGCAAGTTGCACTGAAAGGGAATGTTGGATAGCTGCTGTTCTTGTTTTGATAGGCCCAACAGAAAGTGGAAGAATGATGTTGCCAGTTTACTAGAGCAGAGACCATGGTAGTACCTGCAGAAGAAGCACAGAACTGAAGCATTGTATTAGTGAGATAGAGGTTGAAGTGAGACCATAAGGGAAAGGTCACCTGTTATGTGAATTGCTGTCCTCTGGACAGCTTCAAGAATTTTTTGAAGTCAGTTTTAGGTGCACCACCCCATACGTGTAAACAATATTCTAAGGATAGAGGATTTTGCGTTTGTATAGGGTTAGTAGTTGGGTGGGCATAAAGAGCAGAAAAGAATGCCTAGTTTTTTAGAGGCTGAGGAAGCTATTGATGTGATGTGTTTGTGCCAGGAGAGGCTGGAGCAAAGTATCAATGTTACAGGTGTTTTGCTAACTTTATTTTGTGTGTGTAATGATGTAATATTATATTAGAAAAAAAATTCACTTGCTACCTAACCTGGCAAATGAACAGTGTGTGTGTGTGAAGGTGGATTGCTTTATTTTATGAGTGGAAAACCTGTTCTAAATTGAATATTGAGCATAAAAATGCTTCATGAAAATTATATGAAAATTAAACCACATGAATATGTGGTTGGAAGGAAGTTTATCTTATAGAAGTTATAAACAAGCCAGCATCCACAATTATGAGGAATAATATTAATCATAGCTTTATTTTCCCCCCATCTTAATTATACTCATTATCACTGAACCGTGTCCACAAAAATATAAAAAAAAACAGTTTTTAAATAAATCAGTACAGGCATTTTTTTTTTAATCAAGTAATTTGTTCATTAGACCATGTGCTCATAACTTTTCATTACTTTCGTAAATTGTTATTCATAAAACTTAATAAAATTGCTAAATATTTAATATTTAAATCTTTAACTTTAGAGTGAAGAGTCAGAACAGGATGCATCATATTATGCATATTCTTATTCAAACTGGTTAACCTTTGGAACGACTCTAGCTGCAAACATTGTTGAAAATATTCAGGTACATATTCATTATAAGGATATTAAATTTGGTTAAAGAAATATTTCTCTGTTGTTAGTTATATCAATTGATTTATTTTTTTTATAGCTGTATTGGTTTAAATTAAATCAAAAGTTTATAATTTTTTTTATTTTGTACTAATTTTACCTTCCTGAAAGTTGTATGTTATACATTTGTACCATATGCTGGCTGAGGATTAGAGCTCAAACATTGCATTTTTCAAGATATTTTAGGCAAGTAACAATCAGATCTACAAAAAATCGAGGATGGGGCAAAGGCTACTTTCTTTCACTTCTCTCATTCATTTTCTAAAATTTAACTTTTTAAAAGCACAAATGTGTTTTCCATTTGTTCAAAGAAAAATGTGCTAGAAATAAAAGTTGATTTTCTATTTATCAAGAATGCAGAAGTAAAAATTTAGCAAAAAAAATATTAAAAAACTCGACAAAATTTTACTTTTGGAGCTTTCTGCTCATCAAATAAACCTATGATTTGATCATAGTTTATTTAATGTGCTGTTTCATTTTCATTGGCAAGGATTACTAGGGGCTGGTAAGCATTTCTGACTCATAAGCAATTTTTAATGAGTTATATTTTGATAAAGCAGAACTTTTAGATGATTGTACCTCTATTCCAGAAGTTCTAAAATACAGTGCTCATTTCATCTTAGAATAAAAATCATTTGAACCAATTTTCTCACTTATAGTTCGACTACAGATGAGATTACCCTCAACTCTTCTGTGCATGGCAGAAGAAGGCAAATCCCTTCCGATAATAGGGTAATCAATCCATTTCGTGGGATGAGTGTTTATTATTACACATTGGAAAAATAGCTTTTCTTTTATAACATTCTAGTTTTTAAAGTGAACAGTTGTTAAATTTTATGTATGAAGTATGTGATTTTGTGTGTTGGTGACGAATTCATACATCCCTTATTCTTTTCTCTCTTTCAACATGAATTGACTCTCTCTTGGCACTCTGCCAGCTACAGTTCTCTTGTGGGCAGACTGTATAAATTATTTTGATTAAGCAAACTTAAAAAAAAAAAAAACTTATACTGCATTGGTTAATAAATGCTAGATTTTAAATTTATATTTAGAGAGCATGCACAACCAAACTGAAAGAACAGCCATGAAGTTCATCTTCTTACAGTGCAGCAAAATTGTCATTTTATTTACTTTTATTTCTGATTTTGTTAGCATTCAACATATAATTTTGATTCTTGTTTATTTTTTTTTTCCTGGCTCATCTCATTAATTTAGGCTTATGACAGGTACTCCAGCTTCCCCCCTACTCTTGCTGTTTCAGGTGTCTACTGAGCAGAATAATGGTCTTGCACTGAGAGATGGCAATCCTCTTTTCCTCTAAAGACATTTACAAACATTTGTGCCAACTGTGGTACCTCTCCTTGCTCCTTCTCCCTGATGCTGTTAGAGTATTCAAGGGCTAGGGGTGAGTCTTTCCTATCTTGCTAAGTCATTTCGTCTTATGCAGCCACCGAAGGAGGCAAGCTAGCCTCAATAGGTGCCGGTCCCAAGCCCAGATAAATGCGAAGGTTGATGTCAGGAAGGGCATCCAGTCGGAAAACTTCAATGCCAGCTCAAACTATGATATGAGTCAAAGAGAAAATGATATAAGGGCTAGGGCGTACCCCTTAAGTGACACGCAGCCACATCGCCCTACAGCTGCGAGAAGTGGACGAGGGCTACCGCATCAAGGGCGGGTGCGGTTAAAGAAGTGAGCCCAGCAGGTGGAGAAGATGTTGCGATTGAGAACATTGAATGTTGGAAGCGTGACTGGAAGGGGAAGAGAGGTGGCAGACATGATGAGGAAGAGGAAGTTGGACATTTTATGTGTGCAGGAGACAAGGTGGAAGGGGGGGAAGGCAAAGGAATTGGGAGATGGATATAAATTGTTCTACTCTGGAGCGAATAACGAGGGAAGAAATGGTGTAGGAATTGTGTGTGGCAGAATGAAGGGTGAAGTACTGGACGTGGGTAGAAGGAACGACAGGATCATGCGAATGAAATTGGGTCTTGGAGAAGAGCGGGTGGTTGTATTATGTGTATATGCCCTGCAAGTTGGTTGTACAGCAGAGGAAAAAGAGGAGTTCTGGAACATGTTAGATGAAGAAATTAGGGAATTAGAAGAAAATGAGATGGTGATTGTCAGAGGAGACTTGAACAGACACATAGGAAGACAGAATAGTGACTGTGAAAGGGTGCATGGTGGCCACAGAGTGGGAATGATGAACCAGGAAGGAGAGAGGGTTGTGGACTTTGCAGTTGCATTTGATCTGGCAATTGTGAACTCGTTTTTCTACAAGAGGGAAGAACATTTGATAACATTTAGGAGTGGTAACAACAGTTCACAAATTAACTACATTTTGACTTGAAGAAAACATCTTAAGGTTGTGACAAATTGTAAAGTAATTCCAACAGATCAAGTCGCACAGCAACACCGACTGCTGTGCGCAGACTTTAAAATAAGATCGAAGATAAGAACCTCTGGATGCCATGGGATGAAGACAATTAAGTGGTTTCGCTTAAAAGTGGAGAGTGTGAGGAATCGTTTTAGGGAGAGGGTGTTAGAGGGATTTCGGATGGACTGGAAAGTGTACAAGATTGGTGGAAACATATTTCAAAAGTAATCCTGAGCTGTGCAATTAAGGTGCTTGGTGAGACATCTGGAAAGATTAGAGAGCAGAAGGAGGGTTGGTGGTGGAATAATGATGTACAAGTGGCAGTGACAGCTAAGAGGAAGGCAAAGCAGAAGTGGGATGAGTCAAGAGCGGAAGAGAATAGAGAGGTGTACAGAGAGAGAAAGCAAGAAGCCAAGAGAGTTGTTGCACAGGCGAAGGCCATGGCATATCAAGATCTGTATGATCAATTAGAAACAAAGGTAGGACAGGGACTAGCGAAATGTAGAAATAAAGCAGCAAAGGACATCTTACATGTGAGGCAGATCAAAGATGCTGAAGGAAGAGTATTATGGAGGGATGTGGACATAAGAAACAGATGGAAAATATACTTTGAGGGACTTTTGAATGAGGAAAATGCAAGGACTCACAGAGGAGATGGGCAGCCTTCTGAGGGGATGGTGCAGAACATCAGTAGAGTGGAAGTGATGGAGGCCATGATGAGGATGAGGAATGGAAAATCGGTGGGCCCCGAGAGAATTCCAATGGAGGCATGGAAGGCACTGGTGGAAGAGGGAATTGACCTGCTGTGGGACCTGTTCATGTAAGTTTGCCAACAGGAAAATATACCCGCGAAATGGAGGGAGAGTACTCTTGTTCCCATCTACAAGGGTAAAGGGGATGCACAAGACGGTAAAAATTACAGAGAAATGAAGTTGATGTCCCACACAATGAAAATCCTAGAAAGGGTTCTTGATGGTAGATTGAGGAAGGAGGTGGAGATTGCAAAGGAACAATTTGGCTTCATGCCTGGTAGATCACCAACAGATGCTATCTTTGGATTATGGCAGATGATGGAAGTATCGAGAGAAACAAAGGGAGCTACATCTGGCATTTATTGATCTGGAGAAAGCATACAATAGAGTGCCAAGGCAAGAAGGCTGGAGGTGTCTAAGGGAGAAGAAGGTGCTGGAGAAATATGTCAGGTTGTTGCGGGAAATGTACAGAAATGTGAAGACAAGTGTTCGGACCTGTCTGGGACAGACAGAAAGTTTTCAAGTAACAGTTGGCTTGCATCAAGGGTCAGCATTAAGTCCGTTTCTGTTTAATATTGTGATGGAGGTGGTAACAGAGGAGGTGAGAGAAGATGTGCCTTGGACAATGTTGTATGCAGATGACATCTTGCTGTGTGCAGATTCAAGAGAAGAAGCGGGAACTAAACTGGAAAGATGGAGAAAAGTACTGGAAGAGAGAGGTATGAGACTGAGCAGAAGTAAGACAGAGTGTATTGCACAGTGGGCGGCGGCCAGGAGACAGATCTGGAGCTGGAAGGAAATGTCATCAGGAAGTTGAGAGACTTTAGATACTTAGGTTCAACAGTGGAAGAAGATGGAGGAGCTGAGAAGGAAGTGAGATGCAGGATACAAGCCGGTTGGAGGAACTGGAGGGAGATGGCTGGAGTGTTATGCGATAAGAGGGTGCTGATCAATCTGAAAGTCAAAATTTATAGGACAGTAGTGAGGCCAGCTATGACATATGCTATAGAAACTGTGGCCCTGAGGAAAAATAACATCAGCATGATGGAAGTAGCAGAGATGAGAATGCTTAGGTGGATGTGCGGTGTGACTAGAAAGGATCGTCTGAGAAATGACTATGTCAGTGGAACAGTGAAAGTTATGAACTTAGGAGCGAAATTACAGGAGGCAAGGTTGAGATGATTTGGTCATGTGATGAGGAGGGATATGTGGGAAGAAGGGTCATGCAGATGGAAGTGCAAGGAAGGCGTTAGCGTGGGCCAGCCAAAGAAGAGATGGAGGGAGCTGGTAGAAGAGGACTTGAAGATGAAGAACTTGGATGTGGTGACAGCCCAAAACAGGAAGGTGTGGAGGAGACTCATAACAAACAGTGACCCCACTTAAGTGGGAGAAGCTGCAGAAGAAAAAGAAGTAGTACTTAAACTCTTGGCCGGTTAGTTGGATGCAGAGATATCATCTCAGCAGATCATATCTGGCATTGTTTATCTTAAAGAAATATCAGTAATGCTTATTTAAATAAGTCTTTTAGTTGTATGTATATATAAATATGAATACTGAAGAATGGAGTTCTAAAAAATTAGGCAAGTAGAATATTTTGCAATAATAAAAATGTATTGTAATGAAATTTTAGTTAAAGCTTATTTCCATTATAGGCACACATTTAATATCACATAATAAATAGAAAGTGACATATGAGGGTGTTTTGAAAGGTTCTTGGCCTAACAATGAAAAAACGAATTTATAATTTCAAAATTATTTTTATTTTTCAACATAATCTCCCTTAAGACTAATACATTTATTCCAGTGCCATTATCCCATCCCTGTAGCGGTTCTCAGTAAGATCTGCAAAATACTCCTCTACAGCTACAATCACCTCTTGATTCGAAGAAAAACGCTGATGCAAGGAAGAGTTGTAGTTTTGGAAAGAGATAGAAGTAAGAGGGAGCCAAATTTGGGGAATAGGGTGAATGATTCATAGTGCAGATCCCTTAATTTTCCTATTGCCAAAACACCTTTGTGGGCAGGTGCATTGTTATGATGAAAGATGATTTTTTCTTCTGCAAATTGGGTGTTTTCTCACGAATGTTTTTGTCTAGTCTGGTTACAAGATTGGAATAATATTCCCATGTTATTGTTTTATCCTTTTCAAGATAATTAATAAACAAAATGCCTTTAGCATCTCCAAACACTGATGCCATGACCTTTCCTGCTGATGGAACTGACTTTGTCTTCTTTGGTGCTGAACAACCGGCTTCTGTCCTTTGTTTTGACTGCTGTTTGGATTCTGGTATGTAATGGTGAATCCAAGTCTCATCCGTAGTAATAAATCGATGCACAAAATCAGTTTTATTCTTGTTAAAACGCTCCAAGCACTGTTCAGAGATTTTCATGCGAGTGCATTTTTGATCTGCTGTGAGCAAGCACAGCACCCAGCTTGCGCAAAACTTTTTCATTTGCAATTCTTCATGCAAAATATATCCTACACGTTCTTTTGAAATGCCTATAGTCTAAGCAATTTCACACACTTTGACTCGCTGGTCATCCAATGCCATATCAAGCACTTGATCAATGATTTCTGGTGTTGTTACTCTTTCTGGACGTCCTTCACGTAGATCATCTTCAAGGCTGATATGGCCATGTTTAAACTTGGCAGCTCACTTTTTAATTGTTGAATTGAAGGAGAAGAGTACCCATAAACTTTTATGAACTTCGAATGAATTTTTTTTCACATTAAACCTTCTTTTACAAAGAATTTTATAACTGCACGATACTCAATTTTATCCATTTCAATGGATGCAGACACTTTTGCTTCAGACAGCTGTATAAAACAAACTACTTGATAGAATGAGTTGCAATTTCACATGGATGCTTATGACAGATGTACCAACTTGGAAAAAAAAAATTGCTGATAGTTTTGTCTATGGTCGAGGCCAAGAACTTTTCAGACCACCCTCGTATTACCAGATAATGATTCTCTTGCAGTGTTTCCCAAACTTTTATTACTTATGTACCCCTTTTAAAATTTTAGTAATGTCAATGTACCCCTATTCCCTTGAAGGTTAAGATAATTTATGAAAGTAGTAATATTTCATTTAAACATAAATATTTATAAAGGTATTTATTTTTTAACATTTGCATTATAATAAACTGCAAATGTGAAAATTTCTGTTGTTATTAAATCTATTTTCAGTTATATGAATTCAATATACATGCAGCAGAAACAAAAATTACGAAACTTAAAATTTCAAAAAATGAAGTTTAATGAGATGAAAGAATTGTTTATGTTGGAAAGAAGTTGGTTTGGTGAAATCTGGGTCTATATCTGTTATTTTTAACTGTAGATGGGGCCCCCACTTCAAGACTGTGGTGGGGCCCCCACACAATAGAGGCTTACCACACACAATTTATTTATTTTCATTAACATATGAATTATTTACCTATAATAGTGGTAATTCATTTGAAATATCACATGAACATTTGCTTGCTTGAGTATTATGCATTGCTGCATAATATAATATAATAACAAAAAAAAAAAGTGTAAGTGGAAACTTATTCTTGATAGTTAATGTGCATCTCACCGATAAAAGGCAATAGACATTTCATGGTCATCAGCACTAAGAGTGAGCTGAGGATTAGATAATCTAGAAACCCTGCTGTTACTAAACACAGAAATTTTTCAAACCATTGCTAGCTTTAATAAGTAGAGTGATGGTCTCATAGCAGGTGATGAAATTCATCTTCCACCTAAAGACGTTCACAAACAGCCATTTCTCTGATAATCAAATCCATACACTGTTTGCTGGAGAACAGAGATGCTTTTTATGAATTCAGCCAGATATAAATAGTGGAATGACATTTAGTGGTATTGCATTAGTCAGTGGATTTGTTTCCTTTTGCATAAATTTCATATACCAAGAACCCAACAGTCTGAAGTCATTTGAATGAGTGAGAGCAGCCTAAGATGTGAGAATAAAAAATTCAAACAGATCAGCCGATCAGTGGTTCATTGTGCACTGGAAACAAATAATTAGTCAATAATTACAGTTTAGGAGCAAATAATTATAGTCAGTGTATCATCTGATTAGAAAGATTATGGGTTCATATCTCATGTAGGATGTGAGGAACATAAAGATGAATTAGCAGCCTCATTTGGGAGTAATGGTCCCTGCTTCCCAGAAACTTGATTTTCACCCTTTCTCTCAAAACTGACAAACCAGAATAGATATAATTGAGAGACACAACAGGTTAGGGAGTAAGGATTAATCACATCCTTCATTGATTAAAATCTGTTAAATTACTGAAACTCGTATCTTGGGGAGCATTATTATTGCTCTGTGGTTTATACCTTTTTTAACAACATTGGAAATCTGATAAATACATAAGCCAACTGTAAGGGATATCAGCGAGGTGACATTTGTATCCCATATGAGAATGATTTGAGTACTAGTTGTCAAATATTTTAAGAAGTGGTAAGTTACTAATTAAAAACAGTACTTTGGTTGAGATTGCAATATACAGACTTAGAATCATAGTTTTTTTTTTTTTTCATATTGACAACTATAAAATGAATGTCATTTGTTTTCTCAAGATATTTTACATTTCTGCTAGAACTTCTTGTGAATAGCATTGTGTCATCGTATGCCTTCTAAACATTATTGGTTGTTATGACATTTCTCCAACCACTTCTCTTAACATTAACTTGAGAATGTAGAAAATTTTAGTAATGAAACACTGATGTCAGTATTTACTTTAAGCAGAATTCATTTTTGTATCTGAAAGTGTGTAGCATACTCTGAAAAAACCGTAGCATATTCCCAAAACCAATGGTATATGTTACCACAGTTATGCTTGTTTCTTTATGAATGGAATCCATATTATTGTTGCTACCCAGCAAATTATGGTGTACATTGTGGCCATAATTTGCTGAGCTACATTTGCCAGGTAGATTGGCAAAGTTGCATCAAGTGACAGATAAGAATGCAACTGGTTGGCTGTGAAGACCTGTTTCTGCTACTGCAGAACTTAGAAATTTGTAGTATATAAATATATTATCAGTTGAATGAGCCTTCCATGATGAGTCTTTCTACTCCATGGAGGGTGCAATAATAATACCTTTCTCTCTCATGCTATATGCCATTTATTTCAGTAAGTTTAATTTCATTTGCATGTTCTGTCGTGTGTAACACATGATCTAATAAAATAATGTGAATATAATTTTGAATGACTTATGAATAATAAAAACAAGGTTCTTCTATAATTATATTTCAAAAGTTTAAGCTTTATTTTACACTTGCTTTCAGCTCAAAATTAAGAATGTCCATCTACGTTATGAAGATGAGCAGTCTGATGAGAAATCAAAATTTGCATGTGGCGTTATTATACATGATCTTTCAGCACAGAGTACTGATGATAATTGGGTAATAAATAAATTTGCTGGTGTCTTTGCTTTGAAATATATTAATAATTGTTGGCAATTGTAAATTATATAAATTCACTGGATAATATTTTAATTAGTAATTAGAAGACATTTTCTCTTTTTTTTTCATCTTTTGTGCATGTTATTTATATTCTTTAAAGTATTTTAGATATTATTTTCATTATAAACACTTAATAAATATTGTATTTAATAGCAAGGAATTTGTCCTGTTTAATTTCCCTCGTGTACTGGGGGGGGGGGTAAGTGTTACAAGGGTGTGCTGAAAAGTTGATAATCATCATCAAGAAATTGAAATAGAACCATTTAACTTACACATTATTCTACATATTCCC
Source organism: Typopeltis vanoorti (assembly GCF_054136105.1). Taxonomy (NCBI): domain Eukaryota; kingdom Metazoa; phylum Arthropoda; class Arachnida; order Uropygi; family Thelyphonidae; genus Typopeltis; species Typopeltis vanoorti. The sequence continues at coordinate 14,829,969 of NC_143554.1, forward strand.
CACTAAGTGTTATACACTTGTTACAACGCTGCCATCATTGGCAGTCCTCTGAGAAAAAGTCTTTCCCTTGCTGCACAAACCAGTCCTCAATTGCAGATCTGATTTTATCATCTGTATTAAATTTTGTTCCTTTCAAGTGTTTATTTCTGTGGGAATAGGAAATAGTCAGATGGAGCTAGGTTGCGCAAATAGGGTGCGTGAGGCAGACATTGAAAGCCCAACTTGTGTATTGTCTGCTGAGTTTCATGAGCAGTGTGAGCAGATGCATTGTCCTGCAAAAACAACACACATCTGCCCAGTTTCCCATGTTTTTTTCCCTTTAGTACCTCTTTCAATTCCTTCAGAACTGTTGAATAAATTACTGCAGTAATAGTTCGATTATTTGGGTTTACTTTCATTGGATGCGACAAACAGTAGACATTGATTAGATGGGGGAATAAAATATATCCATACAATTGGTAGGGCCATAGCAGACCTGAATTCATTTGACCTAGAACAGCATTAGCATTTAATCAGATTTTAAATTTAAAAAATGCTAATTTATAGTAATTGTTTTGCATGCAGCATACATTTTCTTTCTGGTTATGTTTCTAATACCAAGAGATATGTAGTAGTTAGTTGTGTTTAAAATAAGAATGTTTTTGTCATTTAGTAATCTATCAAAAGTCTTTGCAATATTTGATTCATATGTTTGAAAATAAATATCACTTAGCTAAGCACTTATTTCAGATAGTATGCACTTCACTGCATACAAGTTTATTGTTCAAGTATTATTTCATGCTCATTTGTTAATTTTTGAAGCATGATACAGATTTATAGAGATCACAGGAACAGTTCTTGTAATTATGATTATCTTCCCAAGATCCCCATTAAGTCAAAAACTCATTTGCCTCGGGATTCTTTTTCATACACCCAGCTCATCATAGCATGCCTTAAAATACATTCAGGTTTTCTGCAGACCACACTCTTAGGAAATGCATTCCAGTCATTCACAAATCTCCAGGCAAAAAAACCTGCTTCTCACTCCCTTGTTTACACCCTCCTTATAGAACTTCCAGGGATGACTTGTTATTCTTCCTTGATCTCCCACCTCCTTCCCTGATCTCCTTATGAAAAACCCTCTTCAACTCTGATCCTGTAACAACCCCTAAGCAAGTTGTATGTCTCTCTATCGTATTGCCCTTCTTCCTCCTATCCGCTTGACTCTGCACATTGTATCATCTCAACCTTTCTTCATATTCCACATTCTAGAGATCATATATATAATATATATATATTCATGGGGTGCTTAAGGGTCAAAGCTGTATAACTGAGAGGAGACCTCCACATAGCCTTTAAAGGAATGCGGAGAACCGACCAGGGCTTCTGACCTAATGTCCAATCCTCACCTTCTTGTGGTGCACCCTGTTGGGTATCTACTTTGATACTGAACGAACGAGGATGGGCTGGCAATTTGGGATTTAGCCAACCACATTGTATTCTTATTGGTTAAACCAAAATAAAAAATGATGGTACAACATGACAAAATTTCATGCCGGCTGGGGCGTCACCCAGTTAAACAAGGCCCCCGTTGTTTTCGCCAGGGAACCAGGGTGAACAGCGAAAAGTCAGCTACTGGAACAAATCTGAAAACAAACCCCAACTCAACATCACCAGAGTTAAAGATCGGTACTATCAACGTAAGAAGCCTGAATGGCAAAGAAATGGAGCTAGCTGAGGAATTAGATAAGTACTAGATCGACATAATAGGGGTGACTGAAACAAAAAAGACCAAAACTGGTGAGATCTTTCTGAGCAATAAATACAAAATGTTATATTCAGGCAATGACATTCAAGGAAAAGAAGGAGTGGCCATAGTATTCAACACAAAATACGAGGCTAATCTTCTTGAATGGCAGTCAATCTCAAGTAGAGTAATGTGGGCAAATATGAGAATGGGGAACTGGACAATGAGACTTATTTGTGCCTATGGTCCCACAGAAGGTTCTACTAAGGTAGAAGTGGAGGAATTTTTTGAGGCTTTAGAAAAAGCAACTGACACAATGAAAAAGGAAAAGTTGGTCCTTGTTGGGGATCTAAATAGCAGAGTAGGAAATGATTGTGAGACATACAAAAATATTTTGGGAAAATTTGGAGAAAAGAGCAAAGCTAATAATAATGGCAAATATCTGTTGGATTTCTGCTCAGGACATGGACTGGTTATTACTAACACAATGTTCCAACATAAAAATGTGCACAAATTCACATGGAGAGAAGAGGCTAGGAATAAGAAAAGTCTCATTGACTATGTTATTGTTGATAGTGATGTTTTCTCCCTGGTGCAGGACACCAGAGTGTATAGAGGATTTGAAATTGGAAGTGATCACTATTTAGTATTGAGCAGGATAAAATTGAATTTCATATTGAAAAGAATACCATGTAAGAAAGTTTTAAAGCGAATAAAAGTTGAGCAGCTCTCAGATGTGAACTGTAGACTAAAATACAGAAATATTATTGAAAAGAAAATGAAAGAGTTTGAGAACAGGAATCAAACCTTGGAGATTCAGTGGAAAACTCTGAAGGAAACATTGATTGATTCTGCCAGAGAGGCATGTGGTGAGGTTGTGTGCAAGGATAAAAAAATCAGAACTCCCTGGTGGACACAGGAAGTTAAAGAGGCAGTGAAGGAAAAGAAGAAAGCATATAAAAAGTTCCTGGCAAATAAGTCAGCTTTTACTCTTACAGAATACAGAGACAAATGTAAGAAAGCTAAACGGTGTGTAAAACTAGCTAAACAAAAGTCATGGAAGGACTTTGGCAAGAATATAGAAAATAAATATCAAGAAGGTGGCAAAATATTCTGGAGGTTGTTGAAGAAGCTTAGGAATGGAGGAAAGAGTGCTGTAAAAGGAATTAGAGATGATAAAGGTGAAATGAAAACAGGAGAAAAAGATATCCTTGAAGTATGGAGTAATTACTTTGAAAAACTGCTAAATGAAACAAGCAGTGATGAAAGCACAGTGATAAAAAACACTGACCAGGCATCCAGTGAGGAATACATATCCATACTTGAAGTAGAAAAAGCCATCAAAGGCTTGAAATGTGGAAAGGCAGCAGGAGTAGATGATATTCGACCAGAAATGCTGATGTATGGTGGCATAAGAGTCTTACAGTGGCTGCTCTGCATAGTTCAGAAAGCCTGGACAGAGGGACGAATTCCCGATGATTGGAGTAGAGCTCTAATAGTACCCATATATAAAAAGGGAAATAAAACTGAATGTGAGAATTACAGAGGTATTTCCCTACTGAGTGTTCCTGGCAAGATCTATGCAAGTATACTTGAGAAACAGTTGAGAAGAATTGTGGAAGAAAAGCTTGGTGAAGAACAAGCTGGATTCAGGCCAAATAGAGGCTGTCAGGATCAGATCTTCACTTTACGACAAATAGTCGAGAAAGCATGGGAATATAACAAAGATCTGTATTTAAGTTTTGTCGATTTGGAAAAGGCATATGACAAGGTGCCAAGAGAGAAGCTATTCAATACGCTGCAGTTATATGGTGTCAATGGGGCATTATATCAAGCAATACTTAGTCTTTATTTGAGTTGTGAGTCAGCAGTTAGAATTGAAGGAAGTACAGGAAGATGGTTTAATGTTAAATCTGGTGTGAGACAAGGATGTACATTATCCCCTCTGTTATTCATTATCTATATGGATCACATTATGAAGGAATGTGATATTAAACCTGATATCAAAATTGGAGATGTTAATGTCAGTTCTTTGCTTTATGTGGATGATGTTATACTTCTAAATAAATCCGCTACAAGTCTGCAAGATTCTCTGACTAAATTGAATAGCTGTTGTAATAGATATGGTATGAAGGTCAGCAATAAAAAGACAAAGACAATGAAGCTTTTCTTCCACAATTCTTCTCAACAGTTTCTGAAGTATACTTGCATAGATCTTGTCAGGAACACTCAGTAGGGAAATACCTCTGTAATTCTCACATTCAGTTTTATTTCCCTTTTTATATATGAGTACTATGAGAGCTGTATTCCAATCATCAGGAATTCGTCCGTCTGTCCAGGCTTTCTGAACTATGCAGTGCCTTTGATGACTTTTTCTACTTCAAGTATGGATATGTATTCCTGACTGCATGCTAGTCAGTGTTTTTTTTTTTTTTTTTTTTTTACCACTGTGCTGTCATCACTGCTTGTTTCATTTAGCAGTTTTTCAAAGTAATTACTCCATATTTCAAGGATATCTTTTTCTCCCATTTTCATGTCACTCACCTTTATCATTTCTAACTCCTTTTACAGCACTCTTTACTCCATTTCTAAGCTTTTCGACAACCTCCAGAATATCTTGCCACCTTCTTGATATTTATTTTCTATGTTCTTGCCAAAATCCTCCCATGACTTTTGTTTAGCTTGTTTTACACAGTGTTTAGCTTTCTTACATTTGTCTCTGTATTCTCTAAGAGCACAAGCTGACTTATTTGCCAGGAACTTTTGATATGCTTTCTTCTTTGCCTCTTTAACTTCCTGTGTCCACCATGGAGTTCTAATTTTCTATCCTTGCAGACAACTTTGTCTGCATGGATAGAAAATTAGAACTCCATGGTGAACACATGCCTCTCTAGCTGAATCAATCAGGGCTTTCTTCAAGGCTTGCCACTGAATCTCCAAGGTTTGATTCCTGTTCTCAAACTCTTTCATTTTCTTTTCAATAATATTTCTGTATTTTAGTCTACAGTTCACATCTGAGAGCTGCTCAACTTTTATTCGCTTTAAAACTTTCTTACATGTTATTCTTTTCAATACGAAATTCAATTTTATCCTGCTCAAGACTAAATAGTGATCACTTCCAATTTCAAATCCTCTATACACTCTGGTGTCCTGCACCAGGGAGAAAACATCACTATCAACAATAACATAGTCAAGGAGACTTTTCTTATTCCTAGCCTCTTCTCTCCATGTGAATTTGTGCACATTTTTATGTTGGAACATGGTGTTAGTAATAACCAGTCCATGTCCTGAGCAGAAATCCAACAGGTATTTGCCATTATTATTAGCTTTGCTCTTTTCTCCAAATTTTCCCAAAATATTTTTGTATGTCTCACAATCATTTCCTACTCTGCTATTTAGATCCCCAACAAGGACCAACTTTTCCTTTTTCATTGTGTCAGTTGCTTTTTCTAAAGCCTCAAAAAATTCCTCCACTTCTATCTTAGTAGAACCATCTGTGGGACCATAGGCACAAATAAGTCTCATTGTCCAGTTCCACATTCTCATATTTGCCCACATTACTCTATTTGAGACTGACTGCCATTGAAGAAGATGAGCCTCGTATTTTGTGTTGAATACTATGGTTACTCCTTCTTTTCCTTGATTGTCATTTCCTGAATATAACATTTTGTATTTATTGCACAGAAAGCTCTTACCAGTTTTTGTCTTTTTTGTTTCAGTCACTTCTATTATGTCGATATGGTACTTATCTAATTCCTCAGCCAGCTCCATTTCTTTGCCATTCAGGTTTCTTATGTTGATAGTACCGATCTTTAACTCTGGTGATGTTGAGTTGGGGTGTGTTTTCAGATTTGTTCCAGTAGCTGACTTTTCGCTGTTCGCCCTGGTTCCCTGGTGAAAACAACGGGGGCCTTGTTTAACCGGGCGATGCACCAGCCGGCATGAAATTTTGTCATTGTGTACCATCATTTTTTTTATTTTGGTTTAACGAATAAGAATACAATTTGGTCAGCTAAATCCCAAATTGCCAGCCGATCCTCGTTCGTTCAGTATCCAAGTAGATACCCAACAGGGTGCACCACAAGAAGGTGAGGATTGGACATCATGTCAGAAGCCCTGGCCGGTTCTCCGCATTCCTTTAAAGGATATGTGGAAGTCTCCTCTCAGTTATACAGCTTTGACCGTTAAGCACCCCTATATATATATATATATTGACATTTTGACCTTCACATCAAGGTTACCATTTGGAGTATAAAGTATGTACTCCAAATGATGATCTTGGTATTAAGGTTGAAATGTCAGATTAATTTGGTTTGTTTTTAACTGAAGTTTTACTGTAACATAGTAGTTTCCATAATTTTTAAAAATGAATTCAAGTGAATTTGTTAAAATGATTATGGATTTGAGAGGATTGGCAACATATGCACTTCAGTATCATTAGAAGAAATTCATGTTGGTTGATGTGATTTTAGGGGGGGGGGAAATTACTTGATGTTATAAATGGTATGATTGCTAGTAATAGCAGTGTTGTAACTGACATTTGCATTGTATTACAAAAATGTTTGGGGTTTAATGATATTAATATCAGGGAATATACTAATGTCATTGAAAGAAATTTTTTTCTGGATGACGTGCATTCTTTTCAAGAAAAAAAAAGTGAACTGATACAGTGGTATCTCGCTAATCCGAACTAATAAATACCAGGCTCATTCGGATTAACGAAAAGTTCGAATTAGCGAATTTTCCTCCAAGGGACAACAATAACTATCGTTTAAAACCAAAATAATCAGATTCTAATGGTATATCAATTTAATTCTGTAAATAAATGAAGTAACTAATAGGAAAAAAGCTACTGTACTGTAATGTAAAACTTAAAAAGTAATATAGTACACAAGTTTATTTTAGTAAAAAATTTAGTTTTGTATGTACAAGGTATGTTTGTACAATTTTTTTCGAATGCTTCTTCTCGGAGCTGCATTAGCAATAAAATTTTGCGAAATGGCATATCATTCTGCTTAGCCCATTCTATACACACATTAAAACTCTCAACTGCCTCTCCATGTTTTACTTTTTTTTCCTTCAAGTTCTTTATCGTCATCATCATCTTCTAATTCATTCTGTAGCTCATTCATTTGAAATTTGGTTATTCATGCCAACAATACAGTATGTACTGTACAGTATAAAAAAGCAAACGTGAACACACACAATAAATCAAAATAGGCCTACAATATAACCGTACAATCGACAGTATGAAAAAAAAATACTGTACTGTAATAATAATAAAATGAATAATAATAGTTAAAATAATAATTATTAAATAAAAATAATAGTACACAAAATAATAATACGTAATAAATAAAACTTTTTTTTTTCTTTCAAACCGCAGTTCGGATTACTGGAGGGTTCGGACTAAAGAGGTTCGGATTAGCGAGATACCACTGTATTATAAATGTTATGGTAGTTCATTGTAACTGACATGCACATCATTCAAAATTGGTTGGAATTTAATGACATCTCATTACATCTAAATCATAACTGGATTTTCTGGAACTGATACAAATGTATTTGATTGTCAGAATTAAATAAGCACTGAAAAGATTAAAAACAAAATAACTGAAATGAAATTTTACTTTTATAATTATTTTATACTCTGCAGCAAAATTAGCTCTCCTAAAATTAATTTAAATTTAATATCGGTGTCAGAGTATGACTTGAACATTGGGATTATTCTGTATTTTATCTATTTTACAGGGAATGTAGCCATTGCTGGAAAAGAGTGCATGGATAATTGAGTTTTGTAAGAAGAGCTGTGCGATTAGAAGAGAACCCATAATCTATATTTCAGCATTTTAAGGAATACATTGCATGATAGGTTATGTCATCCATTATGTTATAGTAGATACTTGCTGTAGCGAACCCCTAAGGACAGTGAAATAATCTGTTATAACATATTGTTTGCTATAGTGAATTTAGGGAAAAAAGATTGATTCCTGCCACTGGTAGGAAATCATTGATGACAGAATGTACAAAATTGTAAAATATACTATTTAAGATGCCTTACCCTCATTAACTGCTCCCTGTGGAACACTACTCATTCTAGATGGGAACACCATCTAGTTTCCCTGCCTTACTGACATTCAGCATAGTATTCTAATACATCCTCTTCATTTCACTTGTGAAACTTCTCCATTTATTATCCTTCTAGGAATAAAGCCTGCTGTGCTAGGATAGAACACTAATAAAGTGATTGTTAAATAGCTCAACCATGTCATTTGCGATGGTCACCTGAGTCCCATATTCATCCAGTAAGGTGATCTATCGACTATTATTTTTCCTCCTACTCACTACATCACGAAAAAAAACTTGGGATTCTTCTTGGACTACATGGCTATTTTCCTTTCATATTCTAAGTTTTCTCTCCTTACAATACTAATCACTTTCTCAGCCTGAGCCTTATATTTTTCATGTAACTGTTCTCCCCCCCCCCTCTCTTTCTTAATCTCTTTTTCATTTTCAGTTCATCTTTTATTTCTCTAGTCCATCAATTTGACTCCAAATTGCTTTATCTTCTTCACTCTTTTCACTTCTTCAGCATAGTATTCTAATACATCCTCTTCATTTCACTTGATTTGTTTCACTGTTGCAAGCTGGTTTCTAAGTCTATGATAGCTGCCTGCCTTATAATTTCACAAAAATTATTTCTGATTTGATACTTCCACATGTCTAGTCATCTTCCAAGTCAGGACTATGTGGTCACTCTCCCCAGCTGGGGAGGGGAGACAAGTATAACATCCCAGTCACAATCAGAACCTCTGATGCTATGACCAGATCCAAAACTCTTGATCCTTGTGTTCCCCCCCCCCTTCCCCACATGCTGTCTAAAATATTTGTCCCTCAAAAAAAAATCGAAAAAGTCAGTTCATTTACTACTGCATGCCATCTCTTCTGTCCAGTTTATATCACTATAGTCAAAATCCCCCATAATGATCACTTGCCAAACTAATTTGCCTAAACATTTCCTGCTCATCACCAGTTATCTTCCCTGTTCTATAGTAGCATCCCACTGAATATCTTATCTTATAAACATTTATCTCACACAATATATTCTGAGCTATTAGATTTGTTTCCTCTGTGATTCTCCACCTTGAGAGAGAGAGAGAGACAGTTCATCTCTTATCATGAGTAACATTCCAACATCATCTTTGCCTTCCTTATCCTGTCAAAATATGCCTTCCCTCTCATATCTCTCTTTGCTTCCTCACTCTCCAATTGCCTGCCTTTCCAGTCTCCTAATATCTTATTTACCCTGCTCAAATCAGTTTCATTCTTTCCATCCCCTTTCTCAGCAGTTCTGTTTCTCTCTTTCCGCACGTACTGCTTTCAGCTGACATTCACACATAGGATCATGACCATCAGACAAACCATTTCCCTCTGCCACACTGGAGAGGTTGCATTCATATGTATGTTTCACATTCTCACCACCCTCCAACACACTATTGATATATACAAATTTAATTTTATACATTTCCAAAGCACTGTCTCTGCTGTTGCTAAATCCTGAGATACTCATGTCTCTCAGTGCCTCCCACTGCACTACTACATTTCATATACGCAACACATTCCCATCCCACACCTACCACATTTTTAAACAGCAGGATGCATACATACTGCATGCATAGCAAGCTGTGAAATCATTAACTATGCTACAAGTAATGCAGTCCTTAAATGATGTTGGGCAGTGCATTAGAACTGGCAACCTCCATGTTAAATACAATCAATACAATTTGATACAGTACCGAGATGAAA